>NC_059372.1:40620430-41320430 GCF_019703515.2 Myxocyprinus asiaticus
CACGCCACGGACAAGGAGCTTCTTTGCAGCCTTGCAAGGGTGGTTGAAGAGCTTGGTCTTGAGTGGTCCCTCCAGAAAAGCCAGAAAAGTATCGCCTGGACGAATGTTTTTTTGCAAACCAGCCATCGTCATCAAACCACAGTCCGGAGGAGCCCACCATTCTTCCCTGAGGTCCACGCGGAGCTCAAAAAGACCTGGCATATGCCCTACTCTTCGCGCACTCAGGTCGGAGGTGCTGCCGTCCTCACTAAAGTGAACCACACCGAGGAAAAAGGCTACTCAAATCTTCCCCCGGTGTAACAGGTGTTCACAGCTCACCTCTGCGATAATACTGCCATGGGATGGAAATCACGCCCGCCCACCCCTCCAAGCCGTGTCGACTGACGTCTGCACTGGCTGGAAGAGCTTATACAGCAGCGGGCCAAGCTGGTTCAGCACTCCATAGCATGTCGGTGCTCCAGGTTTTTCAAGCTAAGCTCCTCAAACAAATGGATGAGCAAGACCCCAATTCAGAGCTGTTCAAAGAGCTACAGATTTGGTGCTGTGAGCCACAAAAGCTACCGCTCAGGCCATCAGCAATGCGATGAGCAAACTGGTGGTTCTGGACCGGCATATTTGGCTAACTCTCACGGAAATGCATGAAGCAGAGAAAATCGCCCTCCTCGACGCCCTGGTGTCACCCGGTGGTCTCTCTGGCAATGCTGTGGAAGGATTTTCAGAGCACTCAAAAGCAGTCCCAAGTGATGAAACACTTTCAGCCATAGAGAAGTAGCATTTCCCCTTTCCCAGCACACTCCCGACATAATTCCGGTCAGAGCTCGGCAAAGAATCCATCTCGCTGCCCCAGCGCAGCCAAAAGCTACTACTGAGCCATCTGTGAAGCCACGCAAACCTTGGCCCAAGTGTAAGCACCCACCAAATGTGCCAACGGAAAAACCACGGCCGGGCAGCAGAAACGGTCCTGACATGCCCAGCCTCGTGAAGAGGGGCCCAGAACTCTCCATTATTCAGGGCCTATATGTTTCTCCACTCTTCCCCAGTACTGTTAATTGGGAACAGGATATTGTTCAAAATGTGCTTCTGTGTGTATTACTCAAATAAAGATTGTTCTCACAAAAGAGAAAAAAGTGCCCATTGTGAAAACATGGGACCTCTTCACGTATCATGCACCCCACACATTATGCTCAACCGCTTCCCTATGGAGAGTGGCGCTCTATCTTTTACAGCGAGTGAATCAATAAGCCCACTGTCCCGCTGCGCAAATGCATGGCAATCCCTCATGGGCATGACGGACTGGGTGTTAAAAACGATCGAGCACGGTTATACGATTCAGTTTGTACGCCGGCCACCTCGCTTCACCAGCATTTTGCAATCTGTGGTCCGACCACACGATGTGCTGGTGTTGTGTGCAGAGATTTACATTCTCCTTGCAAAAAATGTGATAGAGACTGTCCCAGACTGCGACACACACACAGCGGGGTTTACAACCGTTATTTTCTCATTCCAAAGAAAGATGGGGGGCTTCGGCCCATTCTAGATCTGAGACGCTTGAATCGCACATTCAAAATGTTAACTCAGAAACAGATCTTATCGCACTGGTTTGCATCAATAGATCTGAAGGACGTGTACTTTCATATACCAATTTCACTGTCACAGGCAGTTTTTGAGATTCACGTTCGAGGGAACTGCATATCAAATCAAAGTCCTTCCTTTCGGTCTGTCTCTGGCTCCCTGCTCGTTCACGAAATGTATAGATGCGATGCTTGCCCCATTGAAAATGAACAGTGTGCGTGTTTTGAATTAACTCGACAATTGGTTATTACTAGCCCAATCAGAGGCACTACTGAGCAAACAAAGAGACTTGCTGCTTTGCCATCTGAAAAATTTGTGTCTGAAAATCAACTGGGTGAAAAGCACACTTTTCCCAAGCCAGCAAATCTCCTTTTTAGGAGTTCATCTCAACTCAGTGAGCATGCACGTGCACCTCATAAATGAGCGTGTAAGGACCATTCTTCGGTGTCTGTCTCAGTTCAAACTGGGGAAAACATTGCCACTGAAGTCATTTCAGAGAATGCTGGGTTTTATGGTGGCAGCATCCACCATCATACCGTCAGTAGTGGCGTACATAAATCACCAGGGCGATCTTAGCACTTAAATGGCACATATTTGCAAATTGGTGCTCTTCAAGTAGTAAAGACACGATGAATTGCCACATAGTTGAGATTTTGACATTCCTTCAAGAGCGGCTGGATGCTGGTCTTACTCCATCATCACTCAAGGTTTATGTAGTGAATATCTCAGCATACCACGCCCTGGAGGCTGGCTCTTCGATAGGCAAACATAATCTAGTCATAAAGTTCCTTAGGAGAGCGAGGCATTTGAAACCCTCTGCTATGGTGCCGACTTGGGACTTATATCTGGTGCCAAAGGCACTGACAAACTCCTCGTTCAAATCAATTGGAATCTGTTGAGCTGCGGGTGCTTTCCTTAAAAACCACTCTCCTATTGGCTTTGGCCTCATTTAAATGGGTGGGTGACATGCAAGCTATGCTGACTGACAGCTCATGCCTGGAGTTTGGTCCAGATTTGTCAAAAGCCACCATTAAACCTAGAAAAGGTTTTATCAACGCCCTTCAGGTCTCAGGTGGTTCGTTTGCAAGCCTTTTTTCCCCCCACCGTTTAATTCAGATAAAGAGCAATCTATGCTATGCTATGCCCGGTGAGGGCCTATATGTGTCCTTACAGGACATATGTTTGGCAGCAGGATGGTCCTCACAAAACACGTTTGTGAAATTTTATAACCTGGATGTGGTGTCCATCTCCTCACAAGTCCTCTCTGTATAGAGCATGTCTTAAATTCAAGCAGGTCTATAGGACTATAATCAACACAGCCACCTAATTATATGCTGTTGAACTGCCCCTTTAAAAGTCATAAGCACTCCCTTAAGAAATAAAACCTACTTTTCCAACCATGTTGTGAGAGGGTTAATAAACCATACTGTGTATATCTATATGGTTCATATAAATCTCAGAATACATTAATTTCCATCTGGCATCCGCCACATGGGCCTATTCATACACACTTAAATATGACTTATAAGTTATCGATCTGTGGCCTGTGACTCCTTATGAATATCTCTATTTAGTGTTATAACTCTGGGAGAGTGATGTCACGTAGTGAATCATGATGGGATATCATTCCCCATAGTGCTTACAGCAATGTCGAGTGAACTGAATCGAAAGGGAACGTCTCCGGTTACACAAGCAACCTCGGTTCCCTGAGATGAAGGGAATGAGACATTGCAAAAGCTGACCGCACTACTATTTCAGAGTCTCATAATACGAGTGACTCACTGTTGTCCCTCAGTCAGAAAATTCTGAAAAAATACTGACTGAGCACCTGCTTATAAAGGCCAACATGCCTGAAGGGGTAGGGCTCAGACACCATTGCCAATCAGAGGATTGGTGTGATTGTATATAGGTTTCAGCAAGGTCGTGTAGAAGGACACTCCCCATAATGCTTACAGCAATGTCTCGTTCCCTTCATCTCAGGGAACCGAGGTTACATGTGTAACTGGAGACATTTTCCGTGTATGAGCACTTTGTGTTTTTATGTCTGCACAACACTGGCTCCAAACATTCACTTTGAAGCACACAGCACATGCAAACTATATCTCATTAAATCACAGCCTTTGCAGTTTGATAATCACACTAAGACATAACGTAATTTTAATTAGTGCGCAGAAAGTTTACGGAATGACATTTGTTTGTCAGATGATATCGGTTTTTGGTATCGGAGCATTTTTACGAGTACGAGTACATGATCGCGGTATCAGACCCGATTCCAATACCAGTAACGATATCAGGACGTCCATACTAAATATATTGACGTTATTTAAAGGGGCAATATCTACTTAATTATGCTTGAATGTTATTATGAAGTATAACTGAATTGTGTATAAAAAATAATAAAAATGATTTGTGCTGTCAGTTGATTAAAACATTTAATCACGATTAATTGCATAATTTTTCATTGTTAATCATGATTAATACTAGATTTTGAAAGTGCTGAAATTTGACTCTAAATATACTTCTTTTCCTGTAAAAATGCATTTACTTCCTTCTTAGGAAAGAAAACAAAATTATATGTAACAATATAATGCTTTATTACATTTTCCAAACAAAGCCTTCCACAGTATAAAGATACAAATGTCCTTAAATAGCACCAATTCAAGTAACATTAAACGTTTCCCAATGTCTAAATGTAGTACTCACATAGGTTGAGTATTCATTGCAATGGGCATTAAATCTCTTAAACTTTCATCCTCCACAATAATTATCAGCCGGCAGATTGTGGCTATCCACTTTTCTATAGCAATCATTAAGCCGTGTTCATGATTCGCATCAGGGCGTCAATGCCAGTCGCAAAGTTTTCACCATTCCAACCAGTGTTTATGCTGGTTTATGCTGTATTACTGTAATGTTAAATGTGTTAATCGTGATAAGACAAATTAACACATGAGAGGTGCAATATGTAACAATTTTCAAGTAATATTCGCCTTTTTTTTGCCAATGTATGAACGGCTTGTAACGCAACTTAAAAAATGAGCCCTTCCCAGACTTCCTACTTTGCCTATTAAAGCCTGTAGACTGATTTTCATGCGAATGGAGCGGGTCGCTTTTGCCGGGAAAATCCAAAGGATGTAATGTTTATGCGCGCTCCCGAGAGCCTTGCCTTAGACAGTAATAGCTACTCTTCCGCTATTCAACAGCGACAACAAACTGCAACACTAGGTAACATTATCTTAGAGATGGAATCCAGCAAACATCCAGCTCCCAGCACAACACCAACTCCAACACAAACTCAGAGTAAGCCAAAAAAAAACTTATCTGCTGAATCCCATCTGGCTAAGCGGGAACGTGATCGTGGTCGAGCGAAAACTAGAGTGAACAACGGCAGGGCATTTGATTCCTGGAGGGACCAAAACCGACCCTGAATTGGCATTCTTCTTATTGGACCTGGTCAGCTTACATAACTGCAAAGTATGTGAAATATAGTGCCATAAGGATTGATCTGTGTAATTTTAGCTAACTTGATCTTGCCTGCTAACGCTGACGAATTGCAAGCTACCTTGCTTCATAACTTTCAAATAATTTCAACGATCTTCTCTTTATACTAAAGTCAGGTATACAGGATAAATGTAAGCAAATACACTGGTTTCTTGATCGAAGTACAGCATATGACACACAAAACATACAATAGTGCAACATAACAGTGCAACAGTAAGCCATCTGGTATAGTTCAGTAGTATGTAGCTGTATTTTTGTATCAGTGTGCTATGTTAGCTGATAAGTAGTTTTAGTTTAGTCTCAAAGTTTGTAGTAAAACAATCATAACTGTGTAATTTTAATTATGCTACCTCATCAGTCAGCATGATGCCGGTGAACCACGTTGTCTCTTTGTACGGTACGTCATTGTTTTGGTCGATGCTCGTGTCCCTGTGGAGTGTCTGCACGAGCACGAGCACGAGCAACAGGTAGCTGGCTGCAGTTCACTTAATGGCCACAGGTGTCATTAATAACTAGGGTTTCTGAATTTTACATACTGCACCTTTAAACTATTTAAATTAATTGCATGTGTTAACGCGTTCATTTTGACAGCTCTACAAATTATACAACTTTATAATACTTGAAATTATAATATAGAATTTGTTCTAGCATTAATTGCATTACACTTAATACAAACAATAAAAATATAACTGAATCGAAAATGTATGAATGTACAGAGAAATTGTCTACATGTAGAAGAGACTGTACAGAACACCTTTGAACTTTAACCCTGACAGAGCACATCATAAATGCAGGCTTTCCAAACAACACGGCAGTCAGATGGACAAGGTCTGGTGAAAAAGGGCAGCTGAATATTGGTAAACAGAAAAAGATGGAGAGAGCTGGAGAGCCTGTTCCACAAACAGGCCTCAGACCAAATTGTGTGTGTTGGTTTAAACGGGCAAACCAGGAAATCAAATAAGGCCATGGAGATTTAAACTTCTTTCTGCTTCAATTAAACATGAATTTATCATTCTGTGGGTTAGTTGTAAGGCTAATTTTGTTATATAAAGGCAAAGCTTTTTAATCAGCAAAGTTGAGATACATGTGTCACTCATGCACATTTACTCTAGAGATCCAATGAAACTATTGGCCAGAATGGCCACAAAGTGGACAGCTAAAAATAGCACAGTTATGTAGGAAATCAGTTGCCCAGGGGAAAAAAGATCAAATCTAGTATAGCGGTTATTAAACAAAATTACACAAAAAACAGTATGCTGCCACTGACCAATCAGAAGTATTCCAGAGGTTCATGTCATAAGTATTAGATAATATCCAGTTTTTCAGAGGAAGCAAGTGATGAAAACACCACAGGTTTGGATTGAACTGTGCCTGTGGGACACATCTTACAGCAACATAAGCAGTTCCTCTCAAGAGAGACACTGACCGCTGTCCCATGATCAAACATTCACCAGAACAGCAAACACAGATGAAGTTCTTGCAGGTTAAAGCCAAATTCAGACAGCTGCACATGGAAAGGCTCTGCTTTCAGAACGACTGCACTGATAAGTGCCGATGAGTGAATGCTGACAGGAGGAAGTGTCTGTTTCATGTCAGTTTTAGGCAGAGTGAGTGATGATAGTGTTCTCCAGGCCAAACCAGAGCGAGATGTTGGTTTGGTGCAACAGGAACAGACAGTGGAATCATGGGACTCCATCCAGTCGTAAGAACATTAAACCTGCCCAGCGGTTCTTTGCCCACCTCCTCCAGTCATAAAATCAAATTACCTTCATTACTCGCTCGATACTCTCTTAGCTCGCTCAGCCAAGGTGTTGCAGTGTGGTTTGGAGCTAAAGTTGAAAAGCATCATCTATAAGTTGAGTGCTTTTCAACTGGTTTTGCTTCAAGGGATAGTTCAAAAATGAAGATTCTGTCATTATTTACTCATCCTCGTGTTGTTCCAACCCCATGTGCTGTTATTTTTTTCCATGGATCAGAATTTACTTTTTTTTTCATATTCGTCACATAGATCTTTTTCATATATTGACAGTTCATAGTGACCATGAGCTATTAAGATTTAAGGACCCAAAATTGAATTTTAAAAAAGTGGTCCATATGACTTGTGCGCTATTTTCCAAGCCCATACAATAGCTTTGTGTTAGAAAGGGAACGAAAAGTCATTATTCACTTATAATCTTCACCTCCACAGCAGCTCAAGAGCAGCTCTCAAATCAAATATGGCAAATTTGACACTTGGGAACCAATGACATTAGCGGCCCTATTATAAGACTGTCTTAAAAAGATAGTTCACCCAAAAATGAAAATTAACTAATCATGTGTAAGACTTTCTTTTTTCTGCTGAACGCAAACGAAGATATTTAGAAGAACATTTCAGCTCTGTAGGTCGATACAATTCAAATGAATGGTGACCAGAATTTTGAAGCTCCAAAATCATATAAAGGGAGCATAAAAGTAATCCATCTGACTCCAGTGGTTTAATCCATGTCTTCAGAAGTGATATGATAGGTGTGGGTGAGAAACAGATCAACGTTTTAGTTCTTTTTTACTACAAATCTCCACTTTCACATTTTTCTTTTGTTTTTGGCGATTCTCATTATTTGTGCATATCACCACCTACTTGGCAGAGAGAAGAATTTATAGAACAAAATGACTTAAATATTGATCTGATTCTCACCCATACTTATCATATCGCTTCTGAAGACATGGATTAAACCACTGGAGTTTTATGGATTATTTTTAGGTGCCTTTATGTGATTTCTGAAGCTTCAAAATTCTGGCCACCATTCATTTGAATTGTATGGACCTGCAGAGCTGAAATATTCTTCTCAAAATCTTTGTCTGTGTTCAGCAGAAGAAAGAAAGTCATACACATCTGGGATGGCATTTTCATTTTTGGGTGAACTATCCCTTTAACTGAATATCAGTGACATCATTTTATGTCCCACTGTATTACGGAGTTCAGACTTTGCGCTAAGAATAGCCATGGTTCTCCGACATCCTAGCCACAATGACTTATTTCTCACAAAAAAAGCAAATTAGGCACTTTAGCACTTTATTTACATGGACCTCCCACATAATTTTTGCCAATGTGACTACAAATCTAATGAAAATTACGTGACTGGGGGACATTCTCGCAAAATTAAACTCTGTAGTTCCTTATACATATTGCGGCAGTTCTAACGTGAAACTGTCTACTCTGTGGCACTAAAAGCAAGTTAAATGTTCTCCCAAAAAGTTAAGGCAATGCTCTGTCGAGTTTTAAATCAACAAAACCAACCTCCCTACCCTAAACCTTTAACCTAAACTTAACCAGTTTTGTCATAAAAGCAAAAAACCATTGCTGAAGCAACCACATCATTTTGTGGTGCTTCTATGACACTTCCGGCTCATGTGTTAACTCGCATGCTCTTCAGGACTCATATCCTGGTCTTTTACATCACAAGTGCAACGCTCTATCAGTTAAGCTACCACACAATTTGATCACATTAAACAAGCTTGTAAATCTAGTTGATTATGTAATGCAAACATTAAAATGTATCACCTTACAAGTCATGTGCTATAGTAAAAGTGTTTATAAGATAGCACTGTGTGAAAAAAGTACTTGTTATGAACTGATAATCTCCCGTTTAACTGGTGATATGTGTGAAAGTGAATAAAAGTCATTGTTGTTGTAGTGCCTCTAGTGTTCATTTTCATCAGGAAATGTATACCCCAACCACAGGTCTTCCCAAAAGAAAACGGCTCAGGAACAATGATGAGAAGCTGAATTTGACAGCTGAAACATATTTGGGAGCACAGGCTCTGGATTTTTGTGGTGATTTTGGAGAAGATGATGAAGATTTGTCAGTGCAGCTGTTTGTCTGATATTTCTCAGGTCTTTTGCAGAAGGAACTCTGACGCCAGCAGTGAGGTCGAGCAGTCTGCTCTATCCAACTCTTCAATTTCACAAGGGCCATAGGGATGAGCTTGTGAAACAAAAGATGACCTTTCTGTACACACTCACACCAGTGGAAAACCTGACAACATCAACATGAGGCCCACCTTCTTCCGAGAAAGACAGAGAGGTGGACTCCATACAAGACCGAACGGGAGTCTAAGAGGGATCAGTATCATTTATTTCAGCTTTCCAAAAACAATGAAAGAGATGAGGAGAAAATTACAGAGAATACGGATTGTCCCACAACCAGAGAGAGAGGAAAAGAGAAAGACCAGCAGGCACTGATGAGACAGAAATGGATAGGCAGATATGGCTGGGTATTGATACAGATTTCCCGGATAGATTAAATTCCGATTCACAAGCTCTCAATTCGATTTGATTCCGATTTCGATTCAATATCGATTCATATGGGAATATTTCAGTTATAATGTCTCTTTTTATTACATATGAAATACATTTTCTCCCAGCTAATGCTGTTAATTATACAGGGGACCTTCTAACAAGATACAATAAGAAAATATAAATTTTGCTAATTATATTTTTAGTTTTTCATCATTTTGGGGACATTTTAGCTTTTTCAAAATGAACAAATCTATGTATTCCATCAATAAATATGATATTACATTGCATAAATTATACTGTATGTTGTTACATGTTTATTGTTTAATTGCATAATTTGTACTATTTACAAGTATTTACATTGATTTGTTGAGCACGTGCTAAAAACCTGAACTGTTTCTTTAAGAAAACCGGCATTTCTTTTAAGAGCGTCTGTAAATGAGTGCATGTTAAAGAGAGACTCAAATGGCTTTAATTCATCTGTGCTATATGTGATTAGGATTAAATGTTTCTTTTTATGTTGTTTTTAATCAACAACTAACTTTAAAGAACAGAAAGGGTATTAAAAGAGACATTATTCAATAACAAATGGATTACGTGGATCTCGTCTTTGGACACACACACGGAATGAGTCAAACCAAACTTTTACTCTCAACACACAATGAAAGGATCTCACTGCTAAACTTCTTTACCACTATAATACTCAATCACTGGTGAGTGAAATCTGAACATTTACCAGCCAGTGGCTAATCACTGACATTTTTAGTCGCATAGCGCAAAATTTTGTTGCAAATGCGAACGATTTTCCCTCTTTGCGCATACAGTAAAAGATCAATCTTTGGGATTTAAGAATCGATATTGAGTCAAAATGAATATCGTGACGCGTCTGAAAATTTATATTTTTGCCCAATCCTACAGACAAAGGACAGATAGATAGATAGATAGATAGCATGAAAGAGGCAAATGTTTCTTGCACCACTATTCAGGAGTGCTGAATCTTTAGCGCGAAAAAAAAAAGTATTTTAGCTGACGTGAGCTTGTGAATTGTGTGTAACAAGAGGAAGACATGAAATGACTTTAACTGCAGTCATGAAACTCTACATGGTGCAAGCTGATAGGTCCTTTGAACAAGTAACATGTTAGCCAATCAACTTGCAATCAACTAACATATAAATTGCCTAAATTGTTTGCAGGTAAGCTGGCTTAACTGTAGCTACGACAGTTTTCTCACTGGAACCCTCCTCCTCCACAGCACCACTGGTCTAGATCTGCTTTAAGATGAGTGTATGCATGTCTAATTTTGCAGCAGTATGTTTAACACACAGCAAGTCTGTGTTCTAGAAGTAGCAAATCTTTGTACAAAAGCAGATCTAGTCCTCCAAGATCAAACCTACTAACTTGTCATATCCATTATAATACTTCAAAAATGTATTCCGTCATGAGTGAAATCATTTGAAAATGAAAATAAATAGTCAGCATAAATTTCTTTTGCATTGTCCTTGCTGACTCTAAGCAAAAAGGAACATACTGTTTCGTGCAACATGCAGTCCAATTGTGAATTAATTGCTTGACTGGTGTGGTTCTTTTCAGTCAAACTGACTGATTCAGACTGAATCGAAAACAGAAGTTACAATTACAGGAGGCACAATTACACACAATCAGAGCATATTTTGCTGTTTAATGTACAGTTATGAGGAGCAGGATTTTGGACCAATGAGATTTCACTGTGGGCAGGGCTATTCGGCGCTTCACAGCAGATATAGAAACCAACAATAACAAAATGTCCTGTTGCTTGTCACGGCTAGTTAGTACACAAACTCAGATTTATGTTTAAGAGAAAGCTTTTATCGCTAGACTTTTTATTGCATCTTTTTCGTGTCTGGTTAGGACAAGGTGTTAGGTTAGTGAAACTTCAACCTATCAAATTTGAACTGCTAAATTCTAATTCTAATCACTGATTAGAATATTGTTCACTATTGAACCCATCTGACCCATGTTGTAGCACTCTACGTTTGAGAAAAGCAAATTACAAAATAAAATGTATTAAAAAATTTATTAATTATTATTATAATTACTGTCCTTTTGTTTGTTGTAATAAAAGGTATTTAATTTTAAGAAACTAAACAAAGCAATATATTATAATATAATATTTTGGGGGAAAATGGTATTAAAAATGTTATTATTACTGTTTAGCAAGTTGTAAGGCCAAGTTTCAGGTAAAAGCAGAAGAAGGGAACATTGGAAAGAGAGGAAAGATTAAAGACAAAATAGATGGGCGAAAGGGAAGAAATATGCTGAGATGGATGAAGAATCAGAGGAGATTTATGGAGAGATGATCTGACCTTGCGATGCTCCTGCAGGTTGAGTGAGGATGAGCACTTCTTATTACAGATAGTGCATATCAACTTCCTGCGAGCACTCCCTATACACACACACAGATGATACATTACATACAGCAATAGCACACATGCTGATAGCATGAGGAGCCGCTAATGGACACAATGCATCAGTTCAAACTGTGTTTCAAATAACATCACAAAGTCCATAAATAAATCAATTTTAGCTCAACATTAATGGAAACGTTTTGGTTCAGTTTAAGTTCAAATCTTACAAAGGAAGTCTATGGGGCAAGGCATCCTGGAGGGTTATCATCCTTTTAGCAGTATGACTACTTTTCTAAGTGAATGAACTTCTGGTTAAGTGTTAATTATGTAATTCCTGTAGGGAGGAGTTTTCTTTACATCAGCAGTTCCTTTCTTGTGTCCTTGCATTTATCATTCAGAAGTTACCAGGTTTACTGGCTTTACATTGTCATGACAGGAGTTGTAATATCAGATATAACTTCAGTCAGTAAGGTTAGTAAGTGATTCTATCACTGTAGTCTCATGTGGCTATACTTCAGAAAAAGTGTGCATTTTAGCATTACCCCATTTACTTCCATTGTAAGTGCCTTACTGTAACTGCAATATTTGCTTCGTTAAAAATAGTGACAAATTGAAATAATTTTCTGTAGTAATTGACAGCATGTCACAGATGCAACACAGATTAACTTTTATTGAACCCAGAATATTCCTAAATACAGACAATCACTAAGAAAAAAAGCCAATATGCATTTCCTACAAAGCAGGAAGAGGATTTCAGATCCCCCAATAACACAGATCAGTTTCAACCTCCTCAACTCTACATCAATGTCTTAAAGAGGCCCTATTCTGCACTTCTGCAGCCTTTTTTTTTTTTTTCCTGAAGTCCACTTATAATGTTAGTCAAGGTTTCTTGCACCAAAACAGCGGTTATTTAGTTTTTCATGACCATTTTCAACTCTGTTTTTAATAAAGTAACTTTAAGACTTCTAATTGTACATGACCTCTTTTATGAGTGGCTAAAACTCCATGTACTGTAGTTAACACTGTCGTGTTAACTACAGTACATGGAAATTTAAGTTGCTGAAAACTGAACATGTGTTGATATGTAAATGTGGGCTGTCATATGAGCTCATGGCTGTGACATCATAATCATAACTTCTGAACTAGACGTTTTTGCAGCTTAGTCAATAAATGGTCTGGGTGGACTTTAGGGCTGTGCAATACATGGATTATTTGTGATATATACACAAGGATTTTGCTGTTGTAAGAGTTGGTCAAAAAAAAATTTAAGAGTTTGTAAGTTTGATTCTGTAAATCATTTTAAACAGCTTAAAGGGTCTTGAAACACTAAGACATGTTTTTTCTAGATGTTAACAGATATGTACATGTTGCAAATGATGTAAGACAATGATAGAAAGCATTAATTTTATTTTTACGGGGAAAATTTTAAATTTAGAGATTTTTTGAGGCTATTTTCTTCTTCCGGGCTTGAAATCAATATTTAGAGAATGTCACATGGATGTTTTAGATTTACACTCAATTTGAGCATGTACAAATCACTGTTTTCTATCGATGTTGTTCATGATGCGGATGCTTTCTCAGCCAATCAGAGATAAGATGCATGGATTGACGGTCTCAGAAGCGGAGGCAACTGAGACTTGTCCTCTGCCTCCCAGATTGAGGTGAGTAACCGCACCACCATGAGGACCTACTAAGTAGTGGGAATTGGGCGTTCCAAATTGGTAAAAAAGGGGATAAAAATTACAAAAAAGAATTTAAAAGCACATTCATATTCAGTATAAATGTGAATGGCTCATCATGTATGTGCCATACATCACAGATATAAAACTGTGTGTGAACTGAAAAAAACAGGAAAACGCAGGTTGTCCAATTGACTAAATCATACTAATTGTGATCTACACGACAAATTTGTGTTTCTCTTCTAAGCTTGTTTTCTTTGCTTTCGATTAATGTAATTCTCAAAAATGTGCACTCTACTAGATTACAATATGTAGGATGAATGTGAACCAATCAAGTATATTCAACAACATGGGCATGGGATTTGGGCAGGGGATTTGTAGTTCCCAGCATGCTTTGCATGGGACTTGATACAGAGAGTAAAAATTTTGAAATTAAGTTATTTTATGCATTTTTGAGCAAGATGAGAAGGGGGAGACTTAATAGTGTTTAATGTTGTTATTTTGGGATTTAGAACTGATTCTGTAAAGCTGGGTTACTTCTGTGGTAAAGAGAGGAGCTTTTGCTTAGGTTGAGGATGGGTACACAAACAACATGCTGTATGTTGCTTTACTCCATGTACAATTACTACTTATGTTTAGCATGCTATTGTATGTTATTGCTAGCTAAAAGTTAGCTAACTAGCATAACCTTACAACATAAATCAGTAATGTGACATGAACATTATGTAAAACTGAGTTAGGGACACTTTGAGGCTACCTAATTGGGTCATGTAAAAATTATTCCATTATGTTGATTCCATTATGTAAATTATATGAACAAATTATGTTTTATGACAACTATATAATGAGCTATGTATGCTGATGTAACTTCATTGATTCATGTGGAACCGATGTACATGATTAAATAATGTAAATTCAAAGCATTTTTTTTTTCAGTGTATTTTACAGTGTAGAAAATATATTATGCATTTGGTTGTGTGCAACTGTGAATTACAGAGTGCATTTGTGAGAAACTCTGATACTGTTAATTCCATCAAAGTAAAATAAAATGGATCTGGACTGGATCAGACAGACATTTTTAACTGACCTGTGCTGAAACGGGGGGGCTTCATGACGCTTTAAACTCTAAATGTGCTACGGTGGTCGACTAATCGTCTAGTCCTCTAACAATTGATCAGTCGATTAGTGGGGTTGACTACAAACATTATTACATAATATTTTTAGTGGTGCCGGTTTTAATTGAAGACTCAATTCCCAAATTAATTGAGAGATGCAACTTCTTGGAAAGCATTTTTGTATTCTGAGATGCTATTCTTCTGACCACAATTGTACAGAGCGGTTATCTGAGTTATGTAGACTTTGTCAGTTCAAACAAGTCTGGCCATTCTCTGTTGACATCTCTCATCAACAAGGCATTTCCATCCACAGAACTGCTGCTCACTGGATTTTTTTTTTTTTTTGTTTTTTTTTTTTGGGCACCATTAGGAGTAAATTCTAGAGACTTTTGTGAGTGAAAATCCCAGAAGATCAGCAGTTACAGAAATACTCAAACCAGCCCATCTGGCACCAACAATCATGCCACGGTCCAAATCACTGAGATCACATTTTTTCCCCATTCTGATGGTTGATGTGAACATTAACTGAAGCTCCTGACCAGTACCTGCATGATTTTACACACTGCACTGCTGCCACATGACTGGCTGATTAGATAATTGCATGGATGATTGTTGGTGTCAGATGGGCTGGTTTGAGTATTTCTGTAACTGCTGATCTCCTGGGATTTTCACGCACAACAGTCTCTAGAATTTACACCGAATGGTGCCAAAAACAAAAAACATCCAGTGAGCATCAGTTCTGTGGATGCATTTAAAAAACGCATTTGTGCATGGAACTACTTTCTTACGCGACGGATCAGAATCTGCCATTGCTGGTTCAAACCAAATGATGCGTCCAAGCCTTCGTTAGTAATTAAAAAATGTCACTTCAGAAATAGTATCAAGGCTTGTGCTGTTTCTAACAAGTTATTGGATAAACAAGGATGGATGTACACTATATTGCCAAAAGTATTCGCTCACCCATCCAAATAATTGAATTCAGGTGTTCCAATCACTTCCATGGCCACAGGTGTATAAAATGAAGCACCTAGGCATGCAGACTGCTTCTACAAACATTTGTGAAAGAATGGGAAGAATTTCTCAGGAGCTCAGTGAATTCCAGTGTGGTACTGTGATAGGATGCCACCTGTGCAACAAGTCCAGTCGTGAAATTTCCTCGCTGCTAAATATTCCACAGTCAACTGTCAGTGGTATTATAACAAAGTGGAAGCGATTGGGAATGATAGCAACGTAAAATGACAGAGCGGGGTCAGCGGATGCTGAGGCGCATAGTGCGCAGAGGTCGCCAACTTTCTGCAGAGTCAATCGCTACAGACCTCCAAAGTTCATGTGGCCTTCAGATTAGCTCAAGAACAGTGCGTAGAGAGCTTCATGGAATGGGTTTCCATGGCCGAGCAGCTGCATCCAAGCCATACATCACCAAGTGTAAAGCACGCCGCCACTGGACTCTAGACGCTTCTCCATCTGGCAATCTGGGTTTGGCGGTTGCCAGGAGAATGGTACTTGTCTGACTGCATTGTGCCAACTGTGAAGTTTGGTGGAGGGGGGATTATGGTGTGGGGTTGTTTTTCAGGAGCTGGGCTTGGCCCCTTAGTTCCAGTGAAAGGAACTCTGAATGCTTCAGCATACCAAGAGATTTTGGACAATTCCATGCTCCCAACTTTGTGGGAACAGTTTGGGGATGGCCCCTTCCTGTTCCAACATGACTGCGCACCAGTGCACAAAGCAAGGTCCATAAAGACATGGATGAGCGAGTTTGGTGTGGAAGAACTTGACTGGCCTGCACAGAGTCCTGACCTCAACCCGATAGAGCACCTTTGGGATGAATTAGAGCGAAGACTGCGAGCCAGGCCTTCTCGTCCAACATCAGTGTCTGACCTCACAAATGCGCTTCTGGAAGAATGGTCAAAAATTCCCATAAACACACTCCTAAACCTTGTGGAAAGCCTTCCCAGAAGAGTTGAAGCTGTTATAGCTGCAAAGGGTGGGCCGACATCATATTAAACCCTATGGATTAAAAATGGGATGTCACTTAAGTTCATATGCGTCTAAAGGCAGATGAGCGAATACTTTTGGCAATATAGTGTATGTGTGTGTGTGTGTGTGTGTGTGTGTGTGTGTGTGTGTAGAGAGAGAGAGAGAGAGAGAGAGAGAGAGAGACGGAGCGTGTGCAATCACCTGTTGCCACACCCAAGCAGAGATGCTGTCAGCTTTCTGAAAATCAGCTTTCTCAGTGGAAAAATAGCCGTCCAAGCAGGGGTATTTCTTCCTATTTCACGTTAGCCGGTACGCAAGAGTCATTCACTATAGAAACCGCAATATCCTCCGCCATTTTAAACAGCACATCCTCTCCAATGTGGAAACTCCAGTAAGAGGTAAGCGCTTTGAGAGTTGTTAGTTTAAAGCTGTTTAAAGCTATTTCCTAGCTTTAGTAGTGTAGTAGTAATACGAGCGATCACGTAGAGCTGTTGTATGTAAACACTGGCTGATGCGTATTCATTTCACGTCACCTAACTGGCTCATATTACACAAAAAATGACCTTTTGCCACCACCTGCTGGCTAACATATGTAATGCCAAAAAAAATAAAAAATACATGTAAAAAGAGACACAAACAGTAGCTCTAAACACATATGCACTGCTCTTACACTTTAGTTTAGAACGGCATGAACACAAGCGAAGTGATACGCACAGTGAAGCGTCCGAGTGCTGACGGTGTGAGACCATCAGTGCTCATGGAACATCTCCGATATGGGATTTTTGAGACTGATACCGATTTTAGAGTGGGAAAATTCACCAATTACCGATATGGTGACCGATATAGCTAATTTTTGAGCTGGAATGAAAACAGACCTTTTCTATGTGGATTGTGCACCAATTTTGCACCGATATGACTATGCAAAGGTACTCAGAAGGCTGCTTTCTTAAAGAAATATTTTAATCAAAGAATATTTGACATTATTATTATACATTGTCAACAAATTCTAGAAATGAACACTGAGAAAATGAAGAATAAATAAAAATACAATAAATAGCTAAATAAACATCAGTACTGTTTATTATCAGTCAATTGCTGACCATTTAAATAAAGAATAAAAATAAAATCAATAGCTAAATAAACATCAGTACTGTTTAGTATCAGTCAATTGCTGACCATTTAAATAAAGAATAAATATAAATAAAATAAATAGCTAAATAAACATCAGTACTGTTTAGTATCAGTCAAATGCTGACCATTAAAATAAAGCATAAGTTCAAATAAAATAAACAGCTAAATAAACATCAGTAGTACTGTTTAGTATCAGTCAATGGCTGACCATTAAAATAAAGAATAAATTCAAAATAAAATAAATAGCTAAATAAATATCAGGGGCCTGTTGCACCAGCTATACATACATTGCAACTTAGCCTAGTTGTGGCGTAAATGGGCACTAAGTCACAATTTACCCTCTACTAAATATTTGAGCGTTGCACCATCAAACTTAGGTAGAACGTAACCCTACGTATAAACTAAATACATACAGCAGCCTCCAACCAGGAGTAACTGATGGAATAATAAAGCAGACTCATTTAATGACATCAATGAGCTCATGTTTTGGTTGACAGGCATCAGTCCTTTCGACAAATGTGATGGTGTTGGCACTTACACTCATTTACATTTACGAAAGAGAAGGAAAAAAACATACTTTAAGCGGCTCTTCAATATGAAACCGTTCTAACGGTGCCGTTTTTATGGTGCGTCACCCGGTGTCAAGTTTCAACACATTCAAAATATATATTATATATATATAGGATATTAAAATGAATAAATGTCTGTTTTTCCAGCCTGTTGTATTAGTATTTATCACCCCATTTATTTTAGATACAGTTCCTATATATTATTATTTACACAGGGTGAATATACTATTTATTTAAATCTACTTTTATTACGCATCCTAATATCTGGAAAACCATACTTTTATATATTACATTTTGTAAATGCAATGACTGGAATTGTTCGGTTGAAGGGGGTACCAAACTGTGAATCCTGAACAAAACAGTTTGGTGAATACTAGGGATGTGCGAGACTAGTGGACTAAACGGTTCTGATGCTGCTAGTCGACACTGGAATTTCTAGTCGGTTATATTTATATAATATCATTTAATTTATATATTTATTAATATTTCCCCCCACTAAACTGATAATAATTTTTACACATTTACGTTTAGCTTTATATTTTTACAGAGGCTGCACTTAAATAACTGTCGTATTAATGTTACATATTTTAAATAGAATTAATAATACAAATGTTATTTAAAAAAGAGGATATCTGGAGCAGGTACAGAGTTTAATTTCACCTCAGGCTGCACATGCTACTTCCCTCTCTCGCGCGACACGCGCAGGAAAATGTCCTCTCGCTAGACAAGCAAACTCAGCAAAGTAGTAATGAAATCACTTTGGTGGTGCGGGGATCGGCTTTCCAAATGTTTGAAAGTCCCTAAGGATGTTTTCACATTTGAGTCTTCTTTACATCTGTGCGTGCTTGTACGTTATTTTTCAGCTGAGCAGGCTTTTTCAAGCGCAGGATAGACGCCTCAGGTGAGTCAAGTCCCGTCTTTCACCGGACCATGTCGACGTGTTAATTTTACTCATCAAAACATTTATGCTTTTGAGTAAGTAGCCTAGAAAATAACTGTTTTAGACTGGGTATGCCATTTTTTTTCATCTGCTGATTAAGAAGGCTATTTTCAACGAGGTGCCGACTGCTGAACGGGTTAAACTATCTTTTATTCTGTGTGCACGTCATGTTTAGAATACATTAGGTTTATTGCAGGCTACATCACAGGCCTATTTTTTCTATCATATAGCTACTATTTTTTTATTTTAGTTTTATTTATTTTTTACATCATAACTGTTATTGGTTGACATTCTTTACAAACAGCTGTCATATTAGATCAATGGCTAATGCATGACTACACATCCTGAAATACACGCAACTTTTCAGAGCATTTTTTCTCTCTCATAGATTTGGCTTAGTCTACCTGTTAAATATTTTCAACAATGTCCTGACTGTTTTAATATGTTAAGTAACTTTTACTTGGTGATTTCCATTTAGAACAGGCTTTTAATGGTTGTTCCTTTGATCCTGCACTATTCATTCAATTGTTTTCAATAAATATGTCTATTAAATATTCACTAATGTTGATTCAGTGAATGCGTGAATCTATATTTAATGTACAGTAATCATAATTCACGGCGAGCACGTCGCAGATAAATGCCCCTTTTCAGTGGAATTTAGCATCGAATTTGGAATAAATTAAGTATTTTAAATGGGTCGCATAAACACTTCTTTTTTTTTTTACTGTTTTCTAAGGTTGGTTTCTCTTTAGAGTAGTCGACTAGTCTGTTACTAAACTTCATTTAAACGACAGTCAAATTAGTCGTAGCGCACATCCCTAGTGAATACGTTTACACGCTGACAACAATTAAAGTAGCTACGTGATTAGCTAGTTAGCTGTAAGCTCCTTGTCACAGAGAGTAAAAGATGGACTTTATTTACTTTCCAGCATTGTGTCTCACCAATTAGGTAACAGCAAAGCATGAAATCAACACTCACCAGACACAATATATATTGGCAAAATATAGCTGGCTAACAGCAAACTGATGTGATAAACATGAGTGACATGGTTGTCAGGGACAGGGTTAACATTATATTAGTTCTATAAAACGATGGGGTCATTTTTTATTAACTTTCCAGTATGTATTTCACAAACTAGTTAGCAATTTAAGGAAGAGAGACTGCTCAAATCCACACTGTTAACTCCGCCCTGTCTGCAGAACCACCGTCAGCTCAGAGTCAGCTCTGTAAACAATGGAGTCGGAGCGCACTCTGCTGGACAAACTACGCTATGACAACAATTCTAAAGCATTGTTTTCTGCATTATATGTTCTGAAAAAAAGTTTTCATATCGGCACATATCGGTAAAATATATGCCGATACCGATATATCGGTGAAAGGCTAATATCGGCCGACCGATATATCGGTCGGGCACTAGTTACAATATATATATATATATATATATATATATATTAGGGCTGTCAAACGATTAAAATATTTAATCGTGATTAATCACATAATTTTTTGTAGTTAATCGCGATTAATCGCAATATCTTTATAAACATGAGTGGACAAAATATGCGTCATCCAGATGTATTTTTCAGTCATCCACACAAAACCTACCCCACCAACAGAGTTGAACAACAGAAAATGAACACAGCACAACTCAATTCAAATTATGTACAAAATATGGTAGTTGTAAGTGTATTATGACAGGATTTATTCGAGTTTTGAAAGACATAATCTTTCCAGGAGCACAGTGGAATTAAATAGCTCTGGTCATGTGACTATTTGCGCCACTTATGCATATAAGTCTGCACTATCATTTACAATTGACAACTCTGGGCAAAATACATCCAAAACTCCTTTTAGACCCCGGTCCGAACCTTGTAGATAGCAGTAGGATTTCCGTTAGCCGGTCTGCGTAGGGCACCAACTCCCTAGGGGGGCACCAGAAACTCCACCGGCTGCCTTTACTGGCACATTATACGTTATTCAAGGACCCAGTAGCAGTCGCGGAACACAGATGATCGCCTCGCGCTCACACTTTCAATTCGCGCTCGCACCATGCCTCGCAACTTTCATACCACACCTCGCAGTGCAAGACAGGTGTTCAAATGGCAGCTGTCTTGCCGCTGCAATCATGTTACAAAGTTCCGAGCTCAATCTGTGCTTTGCAGGCATGTTTTACTGCTGTGCTACATTGATAAAATGCTTGGCGCAGGTATCAGCATAATGTCTCCCACCATCAATGCATGTGACAATCTATTAGCGGCGTTTGCGCGAATTGACTCGCTTCTCATGAACTACAGTTTATTCAAAGGGTCATATTACATGTTAATGGCATTAAAAAAAATGAGTGTCGTTAAACTAATTTCACGTTAACTTCGACAGCACTAATATATATATATATAGATTTTTTTTTATTTTTTTTTTTGGTCCTAACTTGTAAGCATGTGATTCTGGTTCTGTTCACTCCATCTCCCTCCAAAAAGACTTTCCACTAGATGGCAGCAAGTACTAGAAAAATAGAATTTGACCTCTATCACAAAATGCAGATCTCAAATTTAGGTGGTGCTCTAATGCATTTTAGCCCTCACAGATGTGCTTGTCCATAGACATTCAGTCTAATTTTCAGTTTACACACCACCCCCATTGTTTCATCAAACATCTCGGACTCTGAGTGGACTAGAAGATCAGTCTAGGTGTCATTAGAAAGCTGAGATTCTACCCTTTTGCGATGATGTATAACATTTTATCATCAATAGTCAATAACATATATTTCCAATGATTTATTTAGCATACTTTTCCTGCTGGACTGCATATTTTATTCTGGATATCTCAGATATAACATTTGATTATTCACCCAGGCAAGCTAACAGACAAGAAAAAATTTGAATTTTTTTTAGACAACTACCTAAGGTAAAAGCAGATATTACATTTTTAGCTATATGGGGATTAGCAGTGATCAGCGCATAAAAGAGACATTTGTATTTGATGACTTAAAGAAATCATATTTCACTTTGTGATTCTTTTAAAAATCTTTCAATCTGTGGTATTAGGGCAACACAATAAACAGTCACATTCCTGAGAATGAGAGCTTTCATTTGATATATGATATGTCTATTTATGTGCTATTTGAAAGACTTTAATATTCATATTAATATTTATACCACATGACCTCTAGGTGGCGCTGATTTGTGACATGAATGTTTTCAGGCCTTATTTTGTTATTTTATGTAACAAATGTTATCTATGAAAAGTTCAGATTCTAATCTTTCAAACTGTACCCCATATGTATTTGGAGACTTAAGGATAAACTTTTTTTTTTACCCTAGGGTGGAAACCCTTTTGGACCAGCCAGCAGGTCCGCAGAGTTGAAGAGGTAAAACTCATGAACTAGATGTTTACCTGCAGTATTATCTAGCAGTTCTGTGCTTTTGAATGCGCAGCGAGGATCGCCCTGAGACTCCCAAGCTCTCTGTTTACATTGAAGTGTGTCATTGAAGTGAGTTCAGGATGCGCATAAGCAGTTTTGTGCCATTCTTTTTTGGAGCCCTTCTTATTTCTTACTTTTATAGTTTTGTGCAATAAGATGTTATAGTTATTTAGCCTTTTTTATTTGTTGAATATCTGTAAGTCACCATGTTGTATTGCTGCACTTAGCATCCTTATATCCCTCTGAAATGCGTCTGAACGGGGTCAGTTTAACATAACTGAGCACCTTAGAGCCATCTGATTGAACGATTTGTTTGCGTACTTGGCTAAAATGGCTCTTTGGTTGAAATGAGCATTCCTCTCATCGAAAAGAAAAGCCTTAAATACACTTTTTAAATACATACTTAAATCCATAATATGAATCCTTTAAACACTCTTATTATAGCAAATCTCTCTCATGTATGTAGCTTTTAGTATTTCCACAAGCTCTTAGTGAAACTCAAACTGGTGTTGGATTTAGTCACTGATATGACTGATTTACTTGCATGCTGCCAAACTGTCATATTACAATTAATGACAATAATATTGAAAACATTCTGATGCATGCTTTCAATAGCCGATTATGGCTCTTTGAGTAATGTTCTCAGATGTCTGTGCCTCTGGCAGAGAGACAGGGCTAGAGAGTGCTGAAAAGATGAGTGTAGAAAGAGAGATAGAAAGCACTTAATGTTTATCTGACAGACGAAGGGGATGACAGCGGATCAGAAATGAACAGATTAATGAAGATGTTAAACAATTGCTGATTAGACTCTCATTACTGTGCAGTAATTTCACACTAGCTTAAGCAGTGTGTGTGTGTGTTTGTGTGTGTAACTCACCTGTGTGTACGTTGACTTTGTGTTTCTTCAGGACATCTTTACTCTTGAATCTTTTGCCACAGCTCTCAGCCTTACAGATGAACCGGTCATCTCCTTTACACGCCTCTTTATGCTGCTCAAAACTACAAACACACACATAATTATAGTTTAAAGGGATATTTGATTTTCATTTTTTGGGTGAACATTCAACTTTATTTGTAACAAACCATAGAAAATAATTGCTATTGTGATACTGGTAAGATATGATTAGGGTAAACTAGCTGACGACCCAGGTTTGATGTACCTGGACTCTGAAGAGAAGGTGCTGTGACACAGAGCACACTGATGAGCTTTTGAAGGGTCTATTGATGAAGCCAAGCTCTCAGTACAGTGAAGAACACTACAAAACAAACAACAATACTTCAGCATTACTACACATGAAACACTAATGAACTGTATGTGTGTGTGTGGTACTGACTGCCGTTGCAGGGCCTGTTTGACAGGAAACTCTTTTCCACATGAACGGCATTTAAACTCTTTGTCTCCGGCACTTCCTCTGTGATGAAGACTCTGTAGATGTTCAGCTAGCACGTCTTCACCAGGGAAACTGCTCTCACACAGTAGACATGGGTAATCTTCCTTCTTGATCACCAACTCTACGCACGCGCACACACATGCACACACACACATGCTTGCTATACTTTACTTTACAACTGAGTTTTTCAATGGCCAAAGTAATGCTGATATATCAGTCTATCACTACTATAGGAATATTACTAATAACAGCACAACAATTCTCGTACAGGAAAAACCCTTTAGGAGACAACCCTGCAAACACACACAAACACACACACCTGTTTCTGTGCTGAGGTGTTTGGTGTCTTTACTGTTCTCATTTTCATCTTTGAAGTCCTCATCTTCCTCATCATCCTCTTCTTCCTCTTCCATGTCACTGTCCAGGTAACCAATCAGAAGCTCTGTATCCATCTCAATGTCATCCACAGCCAGATAGAAAATATTCTCTCCATCCTGTTGAAACAAACAGTCAACTAACAGGAGTTTGTGTCCCTGTTCATTGCAGATCCGTCTTTTGTCTCTTTAATAGGGATACAGTGCTGAGCAGTAATGGACTACATGTAATCTGGATTACATAATCAGATTACAAAAATCAAGTTTACATTTTCAAATTTACGCACTATGATTACAGTTACTTTTTAGGTTTACATGACTACAAATAGATTACATTACCTATCAGTCTTGATTCACAAAGAGTCGATGCAAATAGCAAATTGTTGTTTGATTTCATGTTAATTTATGTTTAATGAAAGAGTGAAAATTGGTATTAAATACACTTAAATTAAATTGTCATCCAAACATGCAATACTTAAATCAAAAGTAATCAGATTAGATTACCTAAAAAGTGTTGTCTAAAAGAGTATGCTACTGATTAAAATTTCTGTTGTGTAATTTGTACCAGATTTCAAAAGTAATCTACCCAACACTGATGATATATCAGTCAACACATACGTATCAGCCAATATCATCTTTTTTTTGTTGTGATATTTGAAGTTGGGCATGTTTTTCTCAATTAAACCTGTATATCCCTTCTTCATGCCAGGTTGTGATAACTGATATCAGCCATCATATCATATATTTCCCAAAATTTCTTAGGATTCCCGCACCTTTCGATCCAATGAATTTCCATGACTTTTCCAGTCAGTCTTAGTTAACGAATAAGAGTTTTTAAAATCATTTATAGAGATTTCAAGACAAGATTTCCATTTGTAGGCTGTTACATACCAATCTTCATAGTTAATAGATTTAAATAACCATACTTGAACTAAACTTACACTGTAAACCCTAATGCTCAAAATAATTGTTTTGAGTAGAGAAAAATTTATCATACAAATTAGTTCAAATAACTTAACCTTGATGAGTATTTAGAACTTTTTCTTCTGAGTTCACGAAACGTACACCTTTAAAGTAACCTGAATTTATTATTGTTTTGAGAACAAATTTTACAGGAACATAAATTTAACTGAAACTGTGCTGTATATTTCTATTTCCCAGCATACTTTGCCTGGTACACAACAGGGAGAGTAAATGTTAAAATTAAGTGTTATTTAAAGCTACACTATTTAAGATTTTTTTGTTGGAAATGAACAAAATGTAATTAATGAGCAAGTACACAAACAATCTGTCTTCCAAACCATGTTTTTGCCTTACCCCAATTCACTATGGTAACCCAATAATGATGATTTATATTTTAGAGATGTCGGGACAGATTTGGCAGGAAACTGCATACTTCCGTCATTCTTCCGTGCATGTTTACATCATGTCCATAAATAAAGAAAAGAAGGCCCAGCTTCTACAGCACGTTTATGTGCGGTGATAGGTGTGGTAGTAGTTTGAAGCTGAAAACTTGTAGCCGCAACAGATGAGCGACATGGACCATGAATAGTTCAAAAAGGCAACCCTCTTGGGAATTACCCATTTTCAAAAAAAGAAACCTCGAACCAAAAAGAGTCTGCAAGCAAAAAGGGAAAATGACAGAGCACGTTTTAAAACACGAAACAACATTGGATTGGCTTTTCAGAGGTGGCTACAACTCGAGATCTTAAAGAATTTAAAACTCACCAAGAGATGGAGTTTTTCTTGATAAACAGGTAAGATATTTTATTTCTTAGCACGGTAGTTTGTAAGATAGCGTTAGCCACTCTAATGGGCCATTTTATTATAGATTGTCGTACTGCAGGGCTTTCAATTTTATTTTCGAGGAAGGACGGACAATGGAAAAAAATTAAACCTTTATGCTGGTAACAATACCAAACTCTAAACCAGTTACTACCTTGGTCTATTTTCCTGCTTGCTAAGTTATAATAAATTCTACTGTTTGATTTTATCTGCTATGACTAGCAATTGTTGTCTAATGTCATCATTGCCTAACTTTTGTAAAGCTATTTGTTTTAAAACTGTAACAAGTAGTTGCTGAGATGAGAGACGCTGGATCTAACTGCAGGCTTTTAATGAAGATGATGATGATGATAGTGGAACAAACAAACATGAACTCATAAAGCAACAAACAAGAACTGACAAAGAGGGAACAAACTAGAGGGTATTTATACAAGCAGGGGTAAATGAGGGAATGGAGAACAGCTGAGGATGATGGGGAACAGATGGCTATGATGAGGGCAGTGTACCGTGGGAAATGTAGTTCGTGGAAAACAGAGGGCAGAAGACAAAAACTATATCAAAATAGGAGTCCTTGGAAACACAACAGTGACACACTGTGACAAAAACAACTGTTTTCAATGAGTCAAAACAACAGTGTAAGATATGCTACTTACCTGCTCATAAGACATATTTGGATAACCGTCTTTTTCTTTTTTTCATTATTTATTTATTTTTTATGGGGAAGGGGTGAGTTTTGTTGTCGTTTGTGACATTCGCTCTGATAAGATGATCACGTGTAACCAGTTTTACACTGGTACTCCACAAACCATCAGATTCATCCGCGCAGAAGAGTAGAGTTGAAGTCCAACTCACGTAATTACCAAAATGATATTTCTCCGCAAGTAACTTGCAGTTTTATGCTTGTTACTTGCGGAGGGCCAAAAGTTGCATAGTGTAGCTTTAATGTGTCTTTGTGCAAGATGAATGTAAACGAGGAGAGTTGGCAGTGTTTAATGTTTGGTTGTGTTATTTCACAACAGTTTATGCTAAAGTTAACATATTTGGGGGTTACCATTACGGTGAATAGTGGAGCCTGAGCTTAGGTTGAGAACAGGTACAATTTACGATTGTTCTACAGTATATTGCTTTACTCGTTGAGTAACTGCTGTACTAATATAGTCTCTATGACTACGGCAAAGGTCTAGGTTCTATAGCAGCTTCAATTGGCCAAAAACTGCCCATTTAGAGAGGAAAAGTCATCTATCTAGCATCTTAAGTGACCAATCACAATCGGTTTTGTCATTACAGGGTGTTTAGGAGTGGGGTTATCGGAGATGTACACTATATTGCCAAAAGTATTCGCTCATCTGCCTTTAGACGCATATGAACTTAAGTGACATCCCATTCTTAATCCATAGGGTTTAATATGACATCGGCCCACCCTTTGCAGCTATAACAGCTTCAACTCTACTGGGAAGGCTTTCCACAAGGTTTAGGAGTGTGTTTATGGGAATTTTTGACCATTCTTCCAGAAGTGCATTTGTGAGGTCAGACACTGATGTTGGACGAGAAGGCCTGGCTCGCAGTCTTCGCTCTAATTCATCCCAAAGGTGCTCTATCGGGTTGAGGTCAGGTCTCTGTGCAGGCCAGTCAAGTTCTTCCACACCAAACTCGCTCATCCATGTCTTTATGGACCTTGCTTTGTGCACTGGTGCGCAGTCATGTTGGAACAGGAAGGGGCCATCCCCAAACTGTTCCCACAAAGTTGGGAGCATGGAATTGTCCAAAATCTCTTGGTATGCTGAAGCATTCAGAGTTCCTTTCACTGGAACTAAGGGGCCAAGCCCAGCTCCTGAAAAACAACCCCACACCATAATCCCCCCTCCACCAAACTTCACAGTTGGCACAATGCAGTCAGACAAGCACCGTTCTCCTGGCAACCGCCAAACCCAGACTCGTCCATCAGATTGCCAGATGGAGAAGCGTGATTCGTCACTCCAGAGAACGCGTCTCCACTGCTCTAGTGTCCAGTGGCGGCGTGCTTTACACCACTGCATCTGACGCTTTGCATTGCACTTGGTGATGTATGGCTTGGATGCAGCTGCTCGGCCATGGAAACCCATTCCATGAAGCTCTCTACGCACTGTTCTTGAGCTAATCTGAAGGCCACATGAACTTTGGAGGTCTGTAGCGATTGACTCTGCAGAAAGTTGGTGACCTCTGCGCACTATGCGCCTCAGCATCCGCTGACCCCGCTCTGTCATTTTACGTGGCCTACCACTTCGTGGCTGAGTTGCTGTCATTCCCAATCGCTTCCACTTTGTTATAATACCACTGACAGTTGACTGTGGAATATTTAGTAGCAAGGAAATTTCACGACTGGACTTGTTGCACAGGTGGCATCCTATCACAGTACCACGCTGGAATTCACTGAGCTCCTGAGAGCGGCCCATTCTTTCACAAATGTTTGTAGAAGCAGTCTGCATGCCTAGGTGCTTCATTTTATACACCTGTGGCCATGGAAGTGATTGGAACACCTGAATTCAATTATTTGGATGGGTGAGCGAATACTTTTGGCAATATAGTGTATCATACAAACTATAATAAAAGACTGACATGGGGAAACAAATAATTTATATAATGGTGCATGAGTCTCTGCGAGCGATTGCACAGAAAACACATGGGAGAATAGCAGAAAATGTGTTGAGAGTCTAAGTACAGAACAAAAAACCTCATAATAGAGAATTTCACAGACATAACTAAGTAAACAAAGTAGCTCTGCTTGTGGATATCCGCTTTACTTTCTGCAACATGTCTCAAACAAAACTCTGATTGTCTTTAAAGAATTTTATGTCACCTAACCTGGCAACTGATTATTTTGTCCTCAAAAGCGCTCATTCTATCAACGCCGAACCTTGTGAACACAACTTGGTTTAACTCGGATTAAACGTCCTATGTGTGTCTACTCAAGGAAGTTCCATCGAACCAGACAATCAGGTTTGTGCTGAGTTGATCGAGAAAGCATTTTCCAGTTTTGTGTGCTAAAAGCAACAGGTGGTTAAAGAACGGACCGTGGGTGGCTCGTGAGCATGCCAACTGAGGCTGAGACTATGCGTGATGTGACTTTTCACTAAATTCAAAATTCTGTGATAACTATACACAAACGTGTCAAAGAGGGGCCTTAATTTTAATTTTGAGATTGATTATGCCATGATTTTCAGTGGTACCTTGCGGTCTGAATCATCACAGCAACAAGCTCCAACACAGTGCACCATGACTTTCTGTACAGGGCAGAGACAGCACTCTGGAGAAGTGCACACACACCAGGCGAGTTCTTCCTTTTAAACCAAAATGCACATCCCTATTAGCAGCAAACAAAGTTTAGCTGATTCATTTTCAATCAATCCTACTGCTAAATACAATATGTGCTCATGCCTTAAAACTGTATAAGACACCACCAGTGTCAACTGTTTAATGTGAAATCATAAAACATACATTTACATTTGGAATATATCTTATCACAAGGGGAATGAATTGAATTATATGTTGAAAAGCCTCCAGGTGTCAGCTGACACTGAACAGACAACAAAACACAAGAGCCCCTGAGAGGTGCAATTACACATTCACACCAGGGGAAATATAAGATCAGCAGGGCTTCCTGATTAAGGTCAAAGGTCAAACACTTGGACCCCTGTATAATGGCTTAATCAGACCTGCATTTCCTAAAAGGTCAAGCAGAAATAAGCACATTTGCTCTACATCATGTTGAAAACACAGACACAGATTTATCCACATAGAGATGGGGACAGAAATGTCGTGTGATGAAAAACAGCGTCTGTTCCATCAGATTTTCAACAGCTCATGCACTCAACTTCATCAGAGTGCACTGTGTATGAAGGGTTGGTGGAAATGTAATTCACAGATGCATCGCAATGCTTTCTCAAGCAATTCTTGTCTGCGAGAGTCAGTGTGAACGCCCTTTAAAGAAAACATGAAATAAAAAATGGATCCTATTTACTCTCTAAACATACATTTCTGGTCTTATTGTGTAAGATTTATCAGTACACATTATTCTGAGAAAAAAAAAAAATTGTCTTTGCAATATTTTATCAAAATGTAATAAGTTTTGAAATAAGGAAATTACTTTCCTTTTTAGTTGACTTCAAAAATACCTTTAACTTCTTCTATCCCTCCATTCTGGTATGAAACACCCACTTTTCACAATCCAATCATTTCCCAATAATTAAAATCATGTCCCGCCCTACATTTTTTCTTGCTGATTACCCTGTTTTACTTGGAAAGACATCACAATATGGAAGTAAAAATGGGTTGTGATTCAGATTCCCATGTGAGAGACAGGTTTGTGCAAGCACACATGTAAGTTTGTGTTTTATTATTGTCTAAGGTTCATTACACTGATCTCTTCACTCTTTGTTGTTTTCAGATCTCTGAAACTGCACACGCACATCAACATAGCTAGACATAACAAACGACTCACTTCATACACCTCTCTCATTGCCTCTGCTGTTAGCATTTGTTTCAAAGCTTTATGTGAAGCAGTTTAATATCACACTCTGTAGGCGGCTTGATCAAAATCTTATATCATGGTATAAGTAATTTTTGTTTCACAGTAACAATATATAATAATTGATTTATTATTTTTGCTGTAAATTCAACCAAAAAATGTTGGGGGGGGGGGGGGGGATGTGCGATGCAATGCGATGCGTGGTGCAAGCGCAAGGCAATCGTCTGTTCCTTGACAGCTTTCGGGTCCTTGAATAATGTATAACGTGCAAGTAAGGGCAGTCGGTGGCATTTCTGGTGCCCCCCTAGGGAGTTACTACCCTACGCAGACTGCGTAATATGCGTATAGGGAGCAGAGGTACTGCTTCATGTCATCTACATACTCGGATGAGGCACTGTAAAAAAAAGAAAACGGTCATCTTGACTCTGTGAAGTATTGGCACTATAGAGCCACATGTTTTTTGACCATTTCTACAAATTTAATACTTTACCAGCTATGAAGACATGCTGAAGAGGGTGAATACACTGGACACCGGAAATTGAAAACAGGCGAATCGTGGAACAATTCCGCGTTCAGGAAAATGGTGGATTCTACAGACATGGTTTAGGGTTGCTGTTTGGGATTTTTCTTCAAAATCCCGAAATGTCAAAATGTAAACAAACCCCCACAAGGCCTTAACTGTCTCTCTCTCTCTTTGTGCGCATGCGCGAGTGTGGCGGAGCAAGTGGAGCATGGCAGTGAGAGTGTCTGTGTTTCAAATCTAACAGTTAGTTTGGATCTTTTTTTTCTCACAAAGGTGCTTTTTTTCTTTTATGCTGTATATAAGAACACATTGTTGATAGTAAGGGGGAATAAAAAGCTGACCCGGCGGCATGGAATTAAAGTGCTGGATGGTGTCGAGTGTTCTGTGGAGGAATGTAGTCTTGCGTTTGGAGACATGATTGGGCACGGAAGTATAAAATCAGCCTCCCGAATGAACAGTGCTATGGTAATTTTCTTGGATTCGATAGAAAAGGTGAACAAGATTGTTGAACAAGGAATTATATTGAAAAACACACAGATACCCGTTTTCCCCCTTGTTAATCCTGCATGGAATATTACTTTGTCTAACGTGCCCTCGATTATCAGAGATGAAGTTTTAGAACGTAAACTGTGATGCTACATTCATTTTGTTTTAGCATTGAAAAATTACCCATAGGATGTAAGTCTCCACTATTGAAGCATGTTGTCTCGATCAAACAAGTGTTTAAGGTTTTGAAACAAGGAGTTGAAGAGCTGAACGTATCTTTCAAGTTCACAATTGATGGGTTTCGATTATGTCATCTTTGCCATGACTGAAACCATGAAGTGTTTCAGTTGTGGCAAAGGAGGGCATTTAGTTCAAATCAAAATCAAATCACTTTATTGTCACACAGCCGTATACACAAGTGCAATGGTGTGTGAAATTCTTGGGTGCAGTTCCGATCAACATAGCAGTCGTGACAGTGATGAGATATATACCAATTTACAATAACATCAAATTAACACAACACAATTTAAACATCTGTTATACACATAATTACACTCAACACTATACAAATAATAGCATACACTGTACAGTATACAATACGCTGTTTTTTTTTGTTTTTTTTTACTATATAGATACACATTATTCAATGAAAATTAAAAATAAAAATATATTAAAAAAAGTATATCTATATCTATATCTATATATATATATATATATATATATATATATATATATATATAGAATGTACAGTATTGACATTCAGGCTGTCGGTTGATAGTCAGTTGTTAAGAGAGAACATAATATAACAATAATAATATAATTTATGACAGTCCGGTGTGAGATATAAGAGTAAGGGTAATAAAGTGCAGTGCTGATGTATTTTGATCATGGGAGATCAAGAGTTCAGAAGTCTGATTGCTTGGGGGAAGAAGCTATCATGGAGTCAGCTGGTGCGGGTCCTGATGCTTCGATACCGCCTACCTGATGGTAGCAGTGAGAACAGCCCATGGCTTGGGTGGCTGGAGTCTATGATGATCCTCCAAGCTTTTTTCACACACCGCCTTGTATATATTTCCTGGAGGGAGGGAAGCTCACCTCCGATGATGTGTTTGGCAGTTCGCACCACCCTTTGCAGTGCTTTGCGGTTGTGGGCGGTGCTATTGCCATACCAGGCGGAGATACAGCCAGTCAGGATGCTCTCCACAGTGCAGGTGTAGAACCGTGTGAGGATGTGGCGGTTCATTCCAAACTTCCTCAGCCGTCTCAGGAAGAAGAGGCGCTGATGAGCCTTCTTCACAACGACTTCAGTGTGGACGGACCATGTGAGTTCCTCAGTGATGTGGACACCCAGGAACTTGAAGCTGCTGACTATCTCCACTGGTGCTCCATTGATGGTGATGGGACTGTGTTCTCTGTCTTTTCTTCTGAAGTCCACCACAAGCTCCTTTGTCTTACTGACGTTGAGGGAGAGGTTGTGCTCCTGACACCAGTGTGTCAGAGTGTGCGCCTCCTCTCTGTAGGCTGTTTCATCATTGTCAGTGATCAGACTACCACCGTCATGTCATCAGCAAACTTAATGATGGCATTGGAGCTATGTGTTGCCACACAGTCATGTGTGTACAAGGAATACAGTAGTGGGCTGAAAACACAGCCCTGTGGGGCTCCAGTGTTGAGGGTCAGTGATGAGGAGATGTTGCTGCCAATTCTAACCACCTGGCGTCTGCTTGACAGGAAGTCCAGGATCCAGCTGCACAGCGAGCTGTTTAAGCCCAGAGCCCGGAGTTTCTCATCAAGCTTGGAGTGCACTATGGTGTTGAATGCTGAGCTGTAGTCTACAAACAGCATTCTCACATAAGTGTTCTTTTTTTACAGGTGGGAGAGAGCAGTGTGTATTGTAGATGCAATGGCATCTTCAGTGGAGCGATTGTTGCGGTAAGCAAACTGCAATGGGTCAAGATTGAGTGGCAATACAGAGCAGACGTAATCTCTGATTAGTCTCTCAAAACATTTGCTGATGATGGGGGTCAGAGCAACAAGACGCCAGTCATTTAAACAAGTTATTTTTGATTGTTTTGGTACAGGCACAATGGTGGATGTTTTAAAGCATGTGGGGACTACAGACAAAGAGAGGGAAAGGTTGAAAATGTCCATAAAAACACCAGCCAGCTGGTTCGTGCATGCTCTGATGACGCGGCCCGGAATGCCGTCTGGGCCCGCGGCTTTGCGGATATTCACCCGTCGGAAGGATCGGGTTACATCCGCTACAGAGACGGAGAGTGAACTAACCTGTAGCTTCGGCCGCGAGAGCTCTCTCCACGAGGGCGGTGTTATTTCCCTCGAAACGAGCATAAAAAGTATTTAGCTCATCCGGTAGAGAGGCAGCAGTGTTCATGGCGGAGTTTTTATTCCCTTTAAAGTCCGTGATGATGTTAATTCCCTGCCACATGCTTCTAGAGTTGGTGGTGTTAAACTGTCCTTCAATCTTGCTCCTGTACTGGCGTTTTGCTGTTTTCGGAGGGCATAACTGGCTTGTTTATGCTCCTCCGCGTTCCCGGAATTAAAAGCGGAGGTCCGCACATTAAGTGCCGCGCGAACATCGCTATTGATCCATGGCTTCTGATTCGGATAGATTCGTACAGTTCTGGTCGGAATCACTTCCTCTACGCACGTTCTGATGAAACACATTACGCTATCAGTGTAAAGCTCGATGTCGCCATCAGAGGCGGACCGGAACATCTCCCAGTCCGTGTGATCAAAACAGTCTTGTAGCATAGAGTCTGATTGGTCCGACCAGCACTGGATCGTTCTGAGGGTGGGTGCTTCCTGTTTCAATTTCTGCCTGTAAGCGGGCAGAAGCAGAATGGAAGAGTGGTCCGATTTGCCAAATGGTGGGCGGGGGAGGGATTTGTAGCCATCCCGGAACGGAGAGTAGCAATGGTCCAAAACCCGGTCCCCTCGTGTGTTGAAACTAATGTGCTGGTGATATTTTGGTGCGACTGATTTTAAACTGGCTTTATTAAAGTCCCCGGTCACAATGAACGCGGCCTCAGGGTGCGCGGTTTGCCGTTCACTTATAATCCCATACAGTTCCTTGAGTGCCCAGTCTGTGTTGGCTTGTGGGGGGATGTACACAGCAGTGATAATGACCGCTGTGAATTCCCTCGGTAGCCAGAATGGTCGACACAGAAGCATAAGAATTCCAGATCAGGAGAACAGAAAGACTTGATGGAATGTACGTTCCTCTGATCACACCAGGATTTGTTGATCATAAAACATACACCACCTCCTCTAGTTTTACCTGAGAGGTCTTTCGCTCTGTCCGCTCGGTGCATGGAGAACCCCGCGGGTTCAATGGCTGAGTCTGGAATCTCCGCAGACATCCAAGTTTCTGTTAGGCAGATAATGCAGCAGTCCCTTGTATTTCATTGGAAAGAGATCCGCGCTTTCAGCTCGCAGAGCTTGTTATCCAGAGACTGAACATTTGGCAGTAGAATAGTGGGTAGCAGGGGTCGATTTGCGCGGCATCTTACTCTGATGAGAACGCCGGCTCTGTTTCCCCTTTTCCTCCTGCGTTTCCGCGGCCGTGCTGCCCAGACAAAGGGCTCCGCTTGCGTGTTTATAAACAGCGGGTCGGCATTGAGGAATGTGAAGTCCGGTTTTCGGTGTGAGATCGCTGAACCAATGTCCAAAAGTGTTTGTCTGTCGTAGACAATAAGGCAGACAACATCCAAGACAAAAAACTTAAGAATTGTGAACAAAACAAACAAAACATTGCTATGTTGTGTCGGAGCTCGCAACGCAGCCATACTCCAATGGTGGACTCAAGGACACAGTTAGAGCTTGTCCTGAGAAAAATAAAGAGCAACAAGCTGACCCAGACACGGAAGGAATTCAGGGCAATAATATGCCAACAGAAAATGCAGTGACAGAAAACGATGAACAAAATGTTAATAAAATGACAGTAAATGCTGCAGAATCCACAGAACAAACAGTTGTGAATGTCAAAAAAAGTAATGATGTGGCTGGAGAAAATATGGCAAAGGAAGTTGCAGAATCAGTTCAAATTGGACAAGAAATAATGGATGTAACAGAACCAGATTTTAAAGTACCAACAACAAAGTGAAAAGCAACTAGAGCTGCATGTGAACAGAATTCAAAAAGAGGACTGTGGCAGCGGGGGCGTGGTCAAGAGTACATCCATCAGACGATTACCAGTGTTAGGAGGGAGGAGAAGTACGATTTAGAAAAAAGCCATAGCCTCTTGCAAGTAACAAAAGGAAAGAGAAATGTGGTTGTAGACGATTTTTTTCCTCAAACCGAGCTAAGTTTATTGCATCTGCAAAGGTGATAATGAAAAATACGGGAGACGGTCTTAGTGAAACAGAAGTATACCGTCTCAAGAAATTATTGCAGGAGGTACGGGTCCAAAATGCACACAATGAATTGGAAGGATCACAAGAATATTTTATGGAACGGCTGTGTGATGAGGATTTTCTTGATAGCCATAATTATTTTTTGGGGGGCGAGTTTAAGATTTCCTCATTAAATCTGAATATTGATGTTGCATTTGTACAAGAAACACTCTTATTTTGACAATAAAGTTGATTGGCAGAGAGAGTGGGAGGGCACTGCTGTAATGAGTCATAAGAGTTCAAATAGTGCTGGAGTACAAATTTTATTTTCAGGATTATTTTTTACCATTGTCATATAAGGTAGAAAAGTGATTGCTGGAAGGTTGATTAAAGTCACTGCAAAATATAAAAGAATCACTATGATCTTAATCCATGTATATGCACCTGTAAATGCAAGAGAAATAATGCTTCCTTTTTGGAAAAACTGTCTGATACAATTACGGGATGTGAGACTGTAGATTTTCTTTTTTTAGCCGGGGATTTTAATTGCACAGTCAGTAACCTAGATCAGAATCACGTTGAACCGCATATGTCTTAAAGAAACAGGCTTGCAAGCATTGTGGAATTACTTTTGATTTAGCAGATGTATGGCGTGATAAGCATGGAGATTTTAGACATAATTCTTGGGCACACTCACGGGAAAATGATGGTTTGTGGAGTTGTTTTTATTAATTCTCTTAAAGCAAAGAGCGTGTATTGGCACTTCAATGTTTCATTGTTAAATGACACTCGTTTTAAGAAAGGTTTTATGTTGGGGTTTTTTTTTGGGGGGGGGGGGGGGGCAATGGAGAGTTAAGTTACAAAAATCTGGGTCAATTCAACAATGGTGGGACATAGGGAAAGTACAGATTCAACAATTCTGTAAAAATATACTCTCAACACCAGGGCTGAAATGATTAATCAACGTTATAGACAATGTCAACAATAAAAAATTGTTGACAAAATTTTTTGTTGTTGAATAATCATTTGATCTCATTTAACGTACCATGAGATCACATTAAACTCTAATGATGGCACGCGAGAGGAGCACTGCAGCTCACGCCTGACTGAGGAGAGGAAGAATTACACAGCTTATAGTCCAGATGCACTCTAAACTTTCCAGACATCTTCAGATGATGTAGATCACCAAGTCTGAGGAATTATATAAAAATACAAAATAAGTTCATACAGAAGCACTCTCGTTGTGAAATAATGCAGAGCCGATGCTGCCATTCTGCTTAAGCAAAACTTGCATGTCTGAGCATTTTTAAAGGAAACACCTTGGCGTTATATCTTTAATGCATCCTTTATTTAAGTTCAAATAATAAGGAAGCAGGTCATGTAAATAAGTACAAACTCCAAAACTGGCATTTCTCTGTGCAGTCAGCGCCTCTTCTACGAGTCGCATGAAGTGACCCGATCTAAGGGGGAGAGATTGAAACTGCACCCGGCTGATGCACACTCTGGCGCGGGGACACTTGTCCCTCGTGCATGCAGCTTGCGACATATTGAATCAAAATATGTACTGTATGTGTTGCGGTGTGTATCTTATCATGAAGGAAATCGGTCGCGACGCATTGAATCATAATATTTGTGTTGCGGTGTGTATTTTATCATGAAGAAAATCGGTGATACGCAGCTCTATTAAGAAGAGAGAGGGTTTTTTTTTTTTTTTTTGTAAGTTAAAGATGGATCGAAGTTAACAAAAGAGAGGGTGGTCTTCGCCCATAATGTCATGCAACCAAAATACGTTTTTGATTTGTTTTTGTTTTCCAATATAAATATCTAAAACTCCTTTAAAACAACTTACATTTACTTTAGCAGCTATACTGCAGAAGAAAAATCTGAGAATGTTAAATATAATATTAAATATTTAAATATATTAAAATATCAAAAAAATCCTTAAAACAAGATTTATTTACCTGAGAAGCAGCATAAGATATTTAGACTTGCTTCTAGACTTGCTTTCAGAGAATTATATTCTCTGAAAGCAAGTCTAAATATCTTGTATGTTGTTTCTGAAGTAAATGTATCTTGTTTTAAGGATTTATAGATATTTTAAATGGAAAACAAGACAAAAACACTTGATAACAATAGGATTTTTTTGCAGTGAATTTTTTACTGAATAAAACTTAATAATAAAAATATTGTTCCTTTATTTCAGTGACTGTCATTTAGAGGTATTTTTAAAACATGATTTTATCCTCTTTATTGTTAGTAAGCACGTTTAATACAACCTTTTATGTCAGGCACAAGCTGAATAATCGGTTAAGAGCTAATGATTAATCGTTGCAATAATCACAGAATAGTCGGATAATCATTCGAATAATGGCTAGATTAGTCGATTATCAAAATAATCGTTAGTTGCAGCACTACTCAACACCTCCAGGAATATTGTTAAAACAATTGAAGACCTTGAGTTGGGAATAATAGAACTCCAGATTTTAAGTGCTTCTACTCAAGATCAAAGTCACTTTCAGGCCATTAAAGTAAAAAAAAAAAAGGTTTTACAGATTTGCTGGGAATCAAAGGACAAGGGGAATTGGTGAGATCATGGTTTCAAAATATTAACGAAACGGATGCACCATCCAGTTATTTTTTTTAGTCGTAAAAAAATTGTCAGAGTAGATTAATTCATTCGATACTTGCTGATGATGGGCAGGAATTGACAGAGCCTTCAGAAATTCGTCGGAGACCTGTGGAGTTTTACTCAAGTCTTATGCCTCTAAGCATGAGGAAAACTTTGATATAGCACAGAAGTTTTACGAAGGTCTTCCAAAAGTACCAGCTGAAATAAATGCTGAATTGGAACAGCCATTGTTACTGCTTGAGTTGCATTCAGCGGTAATGAGTATGGTCAATGGTAAAGCTTCAGGAATTGATGGAATCCCTATTGAATTTTATAAAACTTTTTGGAGTGTAGTGGGGCCGGATCTGTTAGCAGTACTCGAGAGTTTTGCTGGAGGGCAACTCCCACTGAGCTGCAGAAGGGCGGTTCTGACCTTACTACCAAAAAGGGGGATTTAAAGGATATATCTAATTGGAAACCTGTCGCTTTACTCTGTGCTTACTACAAGGCTCTTTCCAAGGCTCTAGCAAACAGATTAAAGAAGGCAATGGAGTATGGTAAATACAATGATCAGTACTATTGTGTTCCCGGAAGATACATTTTGATAATATATATTTTATTAGAGATCTTATTGATACTTCTAGACAATATGGTTTTAAATTTGGCTTAATCTCAATGGATCAAGAGAAGGCTTTTAATTGAGTGGAGCACAATTATTTATGGAGTACAATGGAGGCTTTTTGAGTTCTTAAAAATGATTAAAGTTTTATATGGAGATATTGAGAGTGTTTTAAAGGTCATTATCTCATTATCGGGCATGTTGTATGCATTAGCAATTGAACCTTTGTTAAACAAAATTCGTAAAGATTTAATGGGGCTTAAAATTGCTGATGAGTTTGCGCCTGTTCATGTATCAGCATGTGCAGATGATGTAGTAGTTATAATTATATGTCAAGAAGATGTTATTAAAATACATTTATTGGTACAAGATTTTGGAAAGATTTCATCTGCAAGAGTTAAATGGAAAAAGGTATCTGGCTTATTAGTTGGTAATTGGAATGAAGAAGGTGCTTCCGTCCATGGCTCAGATGCTGTTTGAAATGGCCGAACTCTCACATTTGTTCTTCTGTTGTAAATAAACGGCGCTTTCAAATTCTAACGTAAACTTGCCGACACGCTTATGTCACACTTTGCGTCAGCTGCTGGCAGCAAGCACTTTTTAAAAGTTAATAATGTTTTAATTATCCATTTATTTTTTACATAAATGTATTGATTTGCTTCAGAAGACATTCATTGATTGACTGGAGTCGTGTGGATTAATTTATTGCTGCCTAAATGTGACTTTTGGACCGTCAAAGTGCTGGCACCCGTGTACTTCTATTATAAGGACCCGACAGAGCTCTCTACCTTCTTCTAAAAATCTTAATTTGTGTTCTGCTGAAGAAAGACAGTCATACACATCTGGGATGGCATCAGGGTAAGTCAGTAATGGGACAGTTTTTTTTGGGTGAACTATTTCTTTAACACATTGCCAAATGTCTGATTTACCTTAGGTTGGTTTTAAAGTTTTGTTTGTACCTTTCTTTAATAAAGCGTTAACATCTATAGCACTAAGGGACCGCCCTCATGCTCAGAGATTTTGCCTCAGAGTGGTACTTTCTGCTGCATGGAGCACAAGGAAGAATTTGTATGAATGAGCCACTAACCCTGCTCCTGTAAAACATTTATTTTTGTTGCTCTTGCTCAATAGAAGAATAACACGAATAATATTCTGTCCCTTAAATACATAAAATACATTTGAGTACAGTGCAGGCCTCTACATCAAAGTTTGTCTTGACAACTTTACCTATCTATTTTTCTCTTGTTATTTGTAACTTGATGGACGCAAACCAAAAGATACAATTATTCATAACAGTTGAATGATAAGTCTGGCATCAGCTTTGCATTATGTAAATCTGATAGTTCTGACTGCAAATTCTGATTGGATGAACCACATTTTGATGGTGATTTTTTAAATGGTGCTGCATGTACAGTACAATGCTGTATAAAAGGTATAGACTCTTTCAAGTATGTAAACAATGGACCCTTTTCACAGACTATGTTGACGCATTTCCGCCTTATATAGTAGCGTAAATCAGGCAAACTTTTTTATATTTGCAATTTTTTTATTATTTTGTGTACATTTTTAACATTATACTTTGTATTATATTACCTTGGATTTTTATTTATTTTATTTATTTATTTTAAACTAGTTACCACAGCTGCGATGAGTTTGAAAACTAACTGTAAATATTTTAGGAACAAAGTCGTCACTTCCCAAACCAATGAATATCATTTTGAAATGATTTACAACTTCTTCTAGAATTTCTACAAGTTGACACGTTTCTACCGCTGTCATGTGAGAAGTTGAACAGTAAACTCATACCTGAATGGCAGCCAGGTTCTTCTGCTCCTGTGAGGGGGCCTGATGGACGAAGCGGAGCCAGTTGGCATGACGAGGATTACTGGCATCAAGAATATACATTACGTCACCTTTATTCCCTCGAACCTGCAGCACCACACAAAATCAACCATTACTCACATGTACAGGTCTCTGGACCACTGGTGGCATCTGAATTTGAGGTACACACTGCTGAGTTACTTGGAGTGCATTAACCACATGAGGTGTAGAGTTCAGCAGAAGAAGGAGCTCTTAGTGAATTTGTATTTGAAGTTGAATTTTGGGTTTACTGGCATTATAAGATTGCTCTATGGAATGTGCACATGCAAAAAGTGTCCTATAACCAGGTGGGATGTGATTCCAGTGACAAGTAATTTGTCTGTCCACACTGAAAGCAAAAATGCTCTGCAATGTGACACAATCACAGCTAATCAGAACATTTTTGATGTTTAATAAACAATTATGTGGAGAGAGATTTTGGAGCAATAAGATTGAATTGTGGGCGGTGCTACCCAGTACAACACTGAGGAACAGAAACCAAACGAACGACAAAATGTAAAAAAAAAGCAAGTTAAACTGACTAGTGGACCATTGTGACCCATTCCTACTAGGAAAAACCCAAATGTCATGTGGTGACTACACAAACAAAACATATTTTTGTATTATTTTACATGCACAGACTGTCCCAGTTACATACAGTGGCAAGCAAAAGTATGTGAACCCTTTGGATTAGCTGTTCCCTATCTGTCACTCACTCAACGTTGTGTCGATGTAGTGACACTAGGGGTCACTCTTGGGAGCCCGAGACACCTCTGGTCTTTGATAAAAGGCCAATGAAAATTGGCGATTGGTATTTGCATGCCACTCCCCCGGACATACGGGTATAAAAGAGCTGGCATGCAACCACTCATTCAGATTTTTTCTTCGGAGCCGAACGGTCGATGTTTACTGAGCTGAATGTTCATTCACCTCTGCCGGGATCTGATGGCGCATTTCAGCGGCTTCTCCCTCCTCTGCATTGGTGCTCTGCAGAGAATGCCCCTGGGCGCTTCGGCAGAAAAAAGAGAGTATATTTTCCTAAAGGAGTATATTTCTCTAAAAGAGCGGCACACACACAACGTCTTTTTAAAGAAGCATCTTTTTAAAGATGCCTTTCCATTTGTGTGTTATTCCTCGTTGCGGTCGTTACCTCTCAACTTCAGACGGTCACGATCGCTATCTTTCGTGTCTGGGTGCGACCTACGTGGAGACAGTGTTCGTGGACGGTTCATGTACTCACTGCGAGAACATGACCATGACAACATTGCGGCTTGCTTTCATAAGAAAGCAAGCAACCCAGCGGCTCCCCGCCTCGGTCCTTCTACCTATGGGTATGAGGCCAGCGCGGCTAGCACTGGGGGCGATTTTGGGACCCCAATGGGACCGCCTCCGCCAGGTATCCCCCCGCAGACCTCCCATTCCCAAGCACGCTCGTCTGCCCCGATCAGGCATCCGGATGAAAGGAGCTATGTGCAAGCGATATACCCGGCCGGCTATCCCAGGCTTATCTGCTTGTATTGCGTGCCACTACCCGGGACGAGCTGAGCTGAAGACGTGCGCCATTAACTCCCAGTAATGTTCACAAACTATGTTCCCTGGTTGACTTCCTCTGAGCCCTGTGGCAGTTGAGTTTTCGGAGAGACTCGCTGCCAGCCCAGTACACGTGCTAACTAAAAGCGCTGTTCTGGGGTAGGTGCTCCGCATGTGGCGGTTCCCTGTAAGCAACCCCATGCGATGTATATCTTCCGCTAATTCGTTTCCCTGTTGGCAAACTGCATCTTCCTTGGGCAGAGGCCCTTCTGCCACAGCCTCCATGTTTGTAGTAACTCCTCCCCCGTTGGGTAGACCTACCATGAGACTTCTCCACATGACATACTTCCGACATAGTTCGGCAAGACCATATTTTCCACTTAAATATACCCCCTCTCTCTGGGCGAGATGTGGTCTCCGTGGTGTCCTCCCCTTGGGAGGGACACCCCCCAACTAGACCTGGTCAGCCCAGTCAGATATTCCCCTTTTATTATGGAGTGGAAAAAAAGAAGGGGAAAAGAGGCCACAAATGGGCTAGCCTGTCTCTATCTTTTGGGTAGTCGACTTGTCCCCAAAGGGCCGTTCGACACTCATAGCAATGTTGGGGGAGGTTACGTGTCGGCCTGGTGAGCTGGCTATGAGGCACACAGTGGTCTGCCCGTCACACACCGCCAGTTCATGTAACACAGTTCAGCCAGTTGCGGCACTTTGTATAGGGACCACTAGTGTCACTACATCGACACAACGTCGAGTGAGTGACAGATAGGGAACGTCATGGTTACTTGCATAACCTCCGTTTCCTGATGGAGGGAACGAGATGTTGTGTCCCTCCTGCCACAACGCTGAACTACCCGCTGAAATGGCCAGACCTTGTCTCGGCTCCTCAGTATAAAACCTGAATGAGTGGTTTGCACGCCAGCTCCTTTTATACCCGTATGTCCGGGGGAGTGGCATGCAAATATCACTCGCCAATTTTCACTGGCCTTTTATCAAAGACCGGAGGTGTCTCGGGCTCCCAAGAGTGACCCCTAATGTCACTACATCGACACAATGTCTCGTTCCCTCCATCAGGGAACGGAGGTTACGCAAGTAACCATGACATTTTTCTGCATTAATTGGTCGCAAAATGTGATCTCATTTTCATCAAAGTCACAAGTACAGACAAATAACAATGTGCTTAAGCAAACAAGACAAAAACAATTATAATCTTTAATGTCTTTATTGAACACACCCCATTAAACATTCACAGTGTTGTGGAAAAGTAAGTGAACCCTTGGATTTAATAACTGATCAATCCTCTGCAGTTCAGTTGGCAAGGGAGAGTCAGCGTGAGTTGATCGCAAGGCTGACATGTCTGGTCACATTAAACATTGCCAGCATCCGTCTGAACAATAGCAACTGCATAGCAACACATTAAAAAGCATTCAGGACACATAAGCAACTGCATAGCAATGCCCTGGCAACCACACACAACACCCTAACATTGTGGCGGAACAGGCAACTACCATTTTATTATGTTCCTTTGTTTTCTTATGCATACTTTAAATTTTTTTAAATGTTATATAGAGTATAACATATTATTGTTATATACACCGATCAGCCACAACATTAAAACCACCTGCCTTATTTTGTGTACATCCCCCTCGTGCCGCCAAAACAGCGGCAACCCGCATCCACAATAGCATTCTGAGATGCTATTCTTCTCACCACAATTGTACAGAGCGGTTATCTGAGTTGCTATGGACTTTGTCAGTTCAAACCAATCTGACCATTCTCCGCTGACCTCTCTCAACAACAAGGCATTACCATCCACAGAACTGCGCTCACTGGATGTTTTTTGTTTTTGGCACCATTCTGAGTAAACCCTAGAGACTGTTGTGCATGAAAATCATCACATTTTTCCCCATTCTGATGGTTGATGTGAACATTAACTGAAGCTCCTGACCCGTATCTGCATGATTTTATGCACTGCACTGCTTCCACACGATTGGCTGATTAGATAATCGCATGGATGATTGTTGCCGTTGTTTTGGCGGCACGAAGGGGACCTCCACAATATTAGACAGGTGCTTTTAATGTTGTGGCTGATCGGTGTAAAGTAAAACATAGCAGAAACACACAAAAAACACTGTTGTGACGATGCATTGGGGGTAAAATTATGGAATGGATTTGTTGAGTCTAGTCACCCACCTCCCACATCAGTCTTGGATCCATGCTTTCATCCAAATCACTCAGCATCCGCTTCTCACCTGCAAATGGACCAAACTTCTCGCCCTGTAAAAAGAACGTGTTTTAGAATTTGGTTTTGATGTCACTTCCAACAGAAGACTGTGTCTGTGTGCAATATCTCAACATGACCAAGAATATGATGAAAAAAAGTCTTGATTCTCTACTCTTACAGCTCATTCTGAGACTTTACACATCTACAGAGATGTCAAGTCACAGGAAGTTCTGAGAGAAGTCTCAGGATCAAGTTTCAGAACATTATTTCCAAACACAGAGTATACATGGAAGTGCATGTTCTGAAACCCTGAGATGACACTTCTTAAGGATGCTGATGGCACCTTCTTTTTGAAGGCTGATTTGATGTTTTCCATCCAATTCAAATTTGAGATCAGGGCAAGCTAACAAAGTGGAGCAAGAAAAACTGAACTTCAAATGTGAAAGGAATCTCAAGAAAACAATAATTCACCAAAATCAAAAGAAAAAAATAATAAATAATATTTTGCATAAAGACAAAGGCTATTGTTAGTCTCTTTTTTGCATTGTGAATTTATTTTTCTGACAAATTTGAAAAAAAACCCCAAAAAAAATAACAAAACATTTTATTATTTTACTAATTCTCATTACTGCAATGCATCCAGACAATTAGACATTTCACTTAACAAAGGTAATTCTCATTAGACTGATTTTTTTAAGGGGTTTAAAGGCAGAAATGTGAAGCTTTTCATTTTATAAAAGTACTTACATGCATTCTTCTGTTAAAGGGGTCATGTCATGAGAAATCAAATTTTCCTTGATATTTTGACATAAACTCAGCAAAAAAAGAAACGTCCCTTTTTCAGGACACTGTATTTTAAAGATAATTTTGTAAAAATCCAAATAACTTTACAGATCTTTATTGTAAAGGGTTTAAACAATATTCTCCATGCTTGTTCAATGAACCATAAACAATTAATGAACATGTACCTGTGGAACGGTCGTTAAGACACTAACAGCTTACAGACGGTAGGCAATTAAGATCACAGTTATAAAAACTTAGGACACTAAAGAGACCTTTCTACTGACTCTGAAAAACACCAAAATATGATGCCCAGGGTCCCTGCTCATCTACATGAACATGCCTTTGGCATGCTGCATGGAGGCATGAGGACTGCAGATGTGGCCAGGGCAATAAATTGCAATGACCGTACTGTGAGACACCTAAGACAGCGCTACAGGGAGACAGGAAGGACAGCTGATCGTCCTCGCAGTGGCAGACCACGTGTAACAACACCTGCACAGGATCGGTACATCCGAATATCACACCTGCGGGACAGGTACAGGATGGCAACAACAACTGCCCGAGTTACACCAGGAACGCACAATCCCTCCATCAGTGCTCAGACTGTCTGCAATAAGCTGAGAGAGGCTGGACTGAGGGCTTGTAGGCCTGTTGTAAGGCAGGTTCTTACCAGATATCATCGGCAACAATGTCGCCTATGGGCACAAACCCACCTTCGCTGGACAAGACAGAACTGGCAAAAAGTGCTCTTCACTGACGAGTCGCGGTTTTGTCTCACCAGGGGTGATGGTCGGACTCGCGTTTATCGTTGAAGGAATGAGCGTTACACCAAGGCCTGTACTCTGGAGCGGGATCGATTTGGAGGTGGAGGGTCCGTCATGGTCTGGGGCGGTGTGTCACAGCATCATCAGACTGAGCTTGTTGTCACTGCAGGCAATCTCAACGCTGTGCGTCACAAGGAAGACATCCTCCTCCCTCATGTAGTACCCTTCCTGCAGGCTCACCCTCCAGCATGACAATGCCACCAGCCATACTGCTCGTTCTGTGCATTATTTCCTGCAAGACAGGTATGTCAGTGTTCTGCCATGGCCAGCGAAGAGGCCGGATCTCAATCCTATTGAACACGTCTGGGACCTGTTGGATCGGAGGTGAGGGCTAGGGCCATTCCCCCCAGAAATGTCCAGGAACTTGCAAGTGCCTTGGTGGAAGAGTGGGGTAACATCTCACAGCAAGAACTGGCAAATCTGGTGCAGTCCATGAGGTACACTGCAGTACTTAATGCAGCTGGTGGCCACACCAGATACTGACTGTTACTTTTGATTTTGACCCCCCCCCCCCCCCCCTTTGTTCAGGGACACATTATTTCATTTCTGTTAGTCACATGTCTGTGAAACTTGTTCAGTTGTTGAATCTTTTTATGTTCATACAAATATTTACACATTATGTTTGCTGAAAATAAAAGCGGTTGAAAGTGAGAGGACGTTTCTTTTTTTGCTGAGTTTATAAGAGGTCTTTCTACTATAAAAACATACTGTAAATTTCAGAACTCAAAACTTAATCCCCAATGCAATAAAAGCATTTATTGAAACCATGCGGCAAAAACACCTCATTCTCTACTTCCACGATTTCCCTACATCATTTGCAGGCTCATAAATTCATGACCCGCATCAACAACATTAATAACATTAAAAACATCAATACCTACTTTTACATCAACACATCCTTGGCCCCGCCCACTGGTGCTTCAGTTTGTAAACTGAGAGTGCTGGACAAACAAGGCCTACTGTGGCCTACTAACTATTCCTGAACACCAAAGGGGACCCATCTGGACAATTTTCAATTATTTTTGTATTTAAACATGCATAGACATGCCGCTTTTAAAAGATGCAGTGTCAAGTTACAACTCTGAAGAGGAGAATTCACTCTCTGTCATTCAGCTGCTGCCTCTTGCTGTTTGAGCACAAACGCGTCAGGGACACGTTCTTTCACCCATCAGAGCTTTTTTTAATTGTTGATGTATGAAAACATGTGCTGGATGGATGTCATTGACCGTTTAGATGCATTTCCAGTGGTGTGCATTTCAGTGCAGGATGATACTAGAAACTGGATGTGGATGTGTCTTCAGCGTATTTCAGCATGGATTGCATGCTTTTTCGGCAATTAGAACAGTCATAAAACGATTCAAGCTTTGCCAAGGAACTGTTATTGAAGGATGGGGCAGTTAAAACACTTGGACCCAATGCAAAACAGCAAGTAAAAATTTCCATTCATGAATATTTCATATGTCATTACTGTTTGATAGTTTATGTTGCTGAAAACCTGTCTACACCGGGCATGTCCATTGACATGACACGAAGCAACAGCTTGAGGCTGTATACACCCGGAGCTTCGACATTAATTTTCTAAACTGTTTATTTGTGTTGTTGGCAGTACTAGCACCAGCACGTGCAACACAAAATGAAACGGGACATCTGTTTACTGTCGGTGCAACACGACATGCCACAACGGACACTTTCATGGTAGACAGCATCATTGATTATAATGGGTTCTATTGCTTTTGACGTGACTCAAGCGTCTGGTGTAGACAGGGTGAGTGTTAACAGTTGTGCTTCAGATGAACAGTTTAATATATTCAGATGCAATGTGTTGGATGTGCGTTATGTGTAAACCCTGAAATTTTGTTTTATAATGTTGTTGAGATTGTTTATATTCTTCAGATTGAGTTTCAAATATGGCTGTATTTGAGGGGCTGCACGATGTTAGCCAATCAGAACAGTGGGTGTTTACTTTTAAGTTTTAATGAGGCGCTTAGAGCATTTTAGACAGAAGGCCAGAAACAGGGTGGAAAATGATCATATATTACTAAATTATGAATGTTTGAATGAAAAAAACCCCTGAAAAAAACAAAACATTACTAACATTATTAATGGACCTCAGGGAAGATAATAAAAGTATAAAAAGAGCATGTCATGACCCCTTTAAAACTGATGTATTATTTGAGATGTAAAGTTGTCATTTTAAGGATTTAGGGTTTGTTGACATTACATCCTCATGTAAACAAAGTTGTAAAATTGACTATAACCTTACACATAAAAGGTTTGTAAGTGATTTTATCGCACTAAAATCATGTTTACACGCATATTGTTTATGTCTTGTGGTTATACTTTTGAAACAGTGAGTATTTAAACGTTCAAAATTGGCCCCCGTTCACTTCCATTGTAAGTGCCTCACTGGAACCCAGATTTTTGCTTTTTTAAAGAAAAGGAGAGGCAAGTCAAAATTATTTTTTGTGGCAATCAACATTATGCCACAAATGATGTCCAATGAGCTTAACTTGTTTTGAACCCAGAACATTCCTTTAATGGTCTTAAAATAATGTCAAAATGCAAACAATGGTCCTAAAATTAGGCTTCATTTTCGCATGTATTACGGTGGAAATGACGGTTGCCATGGTAAATTTTTGGCGGAAACGACGGTTGTCATGGCACATTTTTGGCGGAAACGGCGGTTACCATGGTGATTGTTTGTAAGGGACGTGGCAGCATACGTAAGCAGCATAAACACAGACAGGAATGCAGCTGGACCTACATGCTCAAAAACACTTAGTGCAAACTTACAAAAGCAGTAAAACAAGCATTTCTCCAGTATTTACTGCAGTGTGCATATTTGATGTTTCATGCGGAGAGTTTGTTTTCATGTGCACGAACCTTCTGGACTGCTCTGGCAGTGTACAACCCCATCCCGTCCTGAACTTTAGAGGACTTCAGCACGAATCTGTCCGGCACGTACATGCCCAGCATCCTCATTACCTCACAAAAACACCTTTCTTAAGAAATAAACGAGTTAAATGTATTAGGTTAGGCAGGTTAATGGATCATTCAGCAGTTATTCTCTGCTCGCTGTAAATCTCAGTCCAGGATGGTCTTCCATGTTACTGTCGATTCAGGAGAGAGCATCTGCGTTCTGATTGGCTGTTGCCCCTCCAGAGAGTGTGTTTCTGCGCTGTGATTTGTGGAAAGTTTCAAGACTTTCCCGTTTGTGTCAGTGAATGAGTGGGATTCCGCGTTCTGATTGGTGGAAAGTTTGTGCCCTTGAGCTGCATATTTTCTTTCCCGCGAAAGTTCATCACATTATGCTGATCTTTAAACCCCCCCGGTTTATTAATAAATAAAATGGAAAGATCTATAAAGAATAAAAATTAGTACTTTGACTATTATTGGTGGTTGTAGTAGTTATAATAGTTTAAAAGATGTGGAAAGCTATTAATTATAAAGTTTGACTTTAAGATCTACAGCGTTAATAGATATAATAATAGATAAATAGACAGAGAGACAGACAGAAACTACAATAACAGTATGTTAATAATAATAATAATAATAATAATACAGTCACAAAATATTTTAGCCTATTTTTAAGAGTTAGGCATTTTAATTTCATAACAAATGTCCATCAAATTTAATTGTGTGATGTTTAACAAATTTAAATTAATAAAACTTAAAATATTTAGTTTTTTTATTTTATCTTATTAAAGATTACTGAAATAAATGTTATGGAATTTTGTTATAAAATTAAAATGTGCAAATCTTAAAATATGTTTTGAGTGTAATATAATAATAATATTAATAATAACAATAATAATAATAATAATAATAATAACACAAACTTTGTGCATCAATAAAAATAAAAAAAAGTTACTCAGACGTACTTTGAAAACAAAAATGTCCACGTCAAAAAACTGCCATAATAATATTATATATTAATATTATTTTCCACTTTCACTGACTTAGATTTTTTAACCAATATCAGTCCTGATAATAACTACCAAATATTCATTCATTTTCAGGATTTTAACCCTTTAAATGCCAGTTTGTTTATATAATGCCAATGTTGTTTTTCACACACACACACACACGAGAGAGAGAGAGAGAGAGAGAGAGAGAGAGAGAGAGAGAGAGAGAGAGAGAGAGATTTCTCAATACACACATACAAAACACACTCTGACATCCATACCAACACACTCACACAATTTTAGCTACATCATTTATTCAGTTGGCCTGCAGTGCTCTATAATACAGCAAACAGAAAATAGGAAATAGGGAAAAAGCATGTATTTGCTCCATACGCTTAACATGTGGAAAAATGGCACCATCTGGTGGAAAATATTACAAATTTACATTTTGAAGCCAGGGCTCCAGAATGAAAGCATAATATCATAGAATTCATGATTTAATGCTTTAATGGCACTGGGATCAAATATTGCCGTTTTAATGGGATTTAGTGGGGAGATTTTTGTCCTGAAGGTCCTGAGTGTAACTATTTTGTGTACACAGTGTATTATAGATGTAGTTCAGGAACTGAGGTTGAAATATCAAAATTCTCCCAAAAATACACACCTTTGTATGTCGTTGGCATTAACACAGCCGAAAAAACAAAAATGAAAAAGACAAAAATGTCCCGAAGGTCGCACAAGTGTTAATAATTAATAACATTTAATAATAGTAATAATAATAACAATTAAAAGGCACTAAAGCATGTTCACTGGTTCTGGGAAAGGGGGCACAGCCCATAAAACAATTGTACTGTGCCTATAATAAAACAAACATTTCTAATAACATCATATGACTGCATTTAATCAGTTAGTTTCTTATTATTACCATTTTACTTACATGTTATATCTAATGCCCAAACAGAACTGTTGTATTTTAGAAAGAACATTAGCCTGTCTCTTTCATCTTACTCTGGTCTGTCTGTGTGGTCTCTGCATCATGTACACACATTGTGTTTTTTAAATCATTTTCAAAGCCATTTGATTTCTGCTCTATAAACAGCCTTGGCTCACAATCAGCAGCAGTAAATGGAGGATGGATGTGGACTATGACTTTTCTGTGTTTGTGTGCCACACGTTTAGATGCTGTGTACTGGCTCTTCAAGAGTACCTGGAAACCCAGAACTATTAAAAACAACTATCTGTGGAGAGCAACTTAGGAAAATTGCCAAAAAAGATGCCAGTGGATAAGCAGGCATAGATGAGAGATGATACACTCATACAAACACAGACAGACACAAATTTTATTTATTTATTTATTTATTTATAATTTTTTTATTTTATTTTTTGCATTGTGACATTATGTTCATGACAATTAACCACATTTCCTCATGCATCAGATCTAATTTTCATTATGTTATGTAATGCCCAGGACCATTAGACTAAACTGTCTAACTATCTCTAAAAAAGATTGGTGGATATTGTAACAGTTTTAACATTTTCCTTCATAACTCACAGACTGATTCAAATCTACCGGTCATCTTTGCTATAAAAACATTTAGTGGTACATTTACTGCTTGTACATCTAATGGACTTATAATGAGAAGGACTAGATCATATTGTAGCAGTTTAAAGAAGCACACAGTAGTCTCAGGAATAACTTACTACAATACTAACATACTATCAAGTCATTAATATTGTCATTGTGTTACAGTTGCCCATTTCGGCTACAAATTTTCACCTTTATGCTGTCAGGAATAATGTGTGACTTTCAATTAACTTGATTACTTTTAAGTACAGTACTTGGGTTACACAATTATTTGTTTAGAGTACATTTAAAACATGAATTATATTCATATGTACTTCTGTTTGTCTTTGTGACAGCTGATGGGACAACAATGAACAAAGAGGAAATATAGACATGATATTGAATTCACTGAGCATTAAAAATAACCTTTCTGTGAAAAGTGTTTTAGAAAGTAACCCAACACTTGTAACTACCAGCAAAAGCGAACGCATCTGTCATTCATGTTAAATAAGTTTTAACCAACAATTAGATATACTGTAGATATAAGTTTGAAATGAAAGGAATCAAAACTTTAGACAGCAGTGGAAAAATAATTGACATTAAAAAAACATTTGTATATATATATATATATATATATATATATATATATATATATATATAAAACGAATTGCTTACTTACAGTTATTGTTGTCTCCGCACTTTAAAGGAATAGTTCACCCAAAAATGAAAATTCTCTCATCATTTACTCCCTCTCATGCCATCACAGATGTGCTTGACTTTCTTTCTTCTGCAGAACACAAATTATGATTTTTAGAAGAATATTTCAGCTCTGTAGTTTCATGCAATACAAGTGAATGGTGACCAGAACTTTGAAGGTCCAAAAAGCAAATAAAGGCAGCATAAAAATAATCCATACGACTCTAGTCGTTTAATCCATGTCTTCTGAAATTATATGATTGGTGTGGGTGAGAAACAGATCAATATTTAAGTCATTTTTTATTAAAAATTGTCTTCCCTGCCCAGTAGGTGGCGATCTGAACAAATAATGTGATTGCCAAAAACAAAAGAAGAATGTGAAAGTGAAAGTGGACATTTATAGTAAAAAAATAACTTTAATATTGATCTATTTCTAACCCACACCTATCATATCACTTCAGAAGACATAGATTAAACCACTGGAGTATGGATTACTGTTATGCTGTCTTTATGTGCTTTTTCAACCTTCAAAGTTCTGGTCACCATTCACTTGCATTGTATGGACCTACAGAGCTGAAAAATTCTTCTAAAAATCGTCATTTGTGTTGAGCAGAAGAAAGAAAGTTATACACATCTGGGATGGCATGAGGGTGAGTAAATGATGAGAGAATGATAATTTTTGGGTGGTATTTTAACACCCAAAAAAGTACACACATCAACAGTAAATCTCTTGTCTCAGTGAAATCCGCGTTTTCAACATTGTGGTGTGCTGTTTACACATTCTGCTGCCCTTGTTTATCTCAAAAGGGTATTTTCTGATTGGTCAAGGCCAGGGTCATGTGACTCTCATTACTGACTTCATAATCTGAATTTCATTAGCAAACTCAATGATGTGCTTGTTTATTTAAGACTTGGTAAACTGGTGTAAACATGAAATCACCCTCTAGTCATTTAAAAAAAAAAAAAAAAAAAATGTGTCCATTGAATGGAAGGAACTGTTAAAGATGTTTAGTGTTTAATGTAAAAGAGCAGGGCCTTTGGGAGCATTTTTCCATTATTTATTACCATTTAAAAAAAAATAATTATCATGTCAACAGCACACAAGACTTTAAAGACATCATGTAATCAAAATGATTGTTTTATGGCTATTCGTCTGTGTGTGTCAGCTTTGAGGCCAAAATTTTTTATCTGGTAGACAATTTTTTTTTTCTAATAAAAGCTCTCAAGGATGAGATTGTCACTCCTCCTAATACCTGCCTCTGAATAGCAATAACAAAAAGCAAATCATGCTTCAAGGCTGTGAAATAAACTAAAGGCTTTTGGTAATTAAAAAAATGACAAAGCCTTCAATATATCCAAACATTTCAATAGGATTTGCATCAATGTAGGAAAGAAAACTGTGTTTGTGGTCATTTAGTTGAAATGTGTTGGTCTGGATGGGGTTTGTGTGTGTGGTCAGCATCCGTCTGTGATCAGTGACTCTCCAGCTGAAAGAGTAAAAATTGATGCTCAAGTGTGTGGGGGTGTGTTTAGGGTAGGTCAAGGGTCACTAAGTCCTAATCGTCGTAACCTTACATCCACAGAGTCCTCACTGCAGCAGTGCCAACAGCAGGGGTCATCGGGGTCCCGAAGGTCACTAGGGGTCAGAAGATGGAAACACATTTGGCCACACAGAGATCACACTCACAACTTCTGTCACTCCAAATACTAATGCACACTCTGATGCACATTCAGTAGCCTGGACTACTTTTATGATTCTTTGTTTTTTCCTTTTTGGAGCTTGACAGCTACTGGTCACTGTATGCTTACTTACAGGGAAAAAGGGAGCAAAACCTCTCCTTTTGTGTGTTCCATGTAAGAAAGAACTTTAGGCTTGGAATGACATGAGGGGTAAGTAAATGATGACAGAATTTTTATTTTGGGTGAATTATCACTTTGAAGTACTTCAGTTATTGAAAAAGGATCAAATGCAACTCATCATAACTTCAGCCAGATGACACTGTTGTTAGTAACAATGAGTCATCCAATTGTAGTAATTCTGCATGTCTGTCTGGGGTGGAATGTACTAATAATGAATTGCGCCAGCTGGAAGTGGCGTTTATTTATCTGTGTTGTTTTCCTGAGGAATTGTGCCACTAAAGGAATTGTACAAATCAGCTGATAGCACAAACATGTTCAAAGATTTAGTGCTGAACACATTTTGCACTGCCTAGTTCCCGATTTTGCACACTACCATGATCTGGCATACTTTATTGTACAGCATCCCACCACCACTGTGATCCAGACACCTGAATCACCAATTTAAGAAGCCAAAAGTTGGCTTGACAACTCATGTCTGAATGTTCAGCTATAACTGTCATTACTGCCGCCATGATCCATATTTGAAACTCAATAAGAAGAGAATGAACAGGGTCCACAATATTATAAAACAAAATTGCAGGGTTTACACATAATGCACATCCAACACATTGCATCTGAATATATTAAACTGTTAATCTCAAGCTCAGCTGTTGACACTCAGCACCATAAATTAAGAAGCTGTCATGACATTTGAAATATTCATGAACTAATCCTTTTACTTACATTTTGGATTGGGTCCAAGTATTTTTAATTGCCCCATCCTTCAATAACAGTTCCTTTGCAAAGCTTGAATTGTATTATGACTGGTTCACAAACAATCCATGCTGATATGAGCCGAAAAAACACACAATCCACGCTGATACGAGCCGAAAAAACACACAATCCACGCTGATATGAGCTGAATAAACCAAACATACATAGTCCAAAGCGTGGCGAATAGACGCACATAAATACAGTATCACATCACTAGAAGTGCATCAATATGGTCAAAGACATCCATCTAGTGCATGTTTACATACACCAACAATTAAAAATAGCGCAGATGAGTGAAAGAACATGTCCATAACGCGTATGTGCTTAAAATAGCAAGAGGCAGAGCAGCTGAATGAAAGAGAATGTCTTCTCCTCTTAAGAGTTGTAACTTGACACTGTGTCTTTTAAAAGCAGCAAGATACATGACAGCAGTTAAAGACATCTGTCTAGTTCATATTTATATACCAAAAAATAATTCAACATAGTCCAGATGGGTGCTCTTTGGAGTTCAGGAATAGTGAGGCCACAATAGGCCTGCCTGTCCTGCTCTCTCTCACTTTACGAACTGGGCCAAGGATGTGATGATGCCAAAAACAAAAGGTGTTGATGTTTTTTCGCTGTAGAGGCGGTCATGGATTATTTGTCCCCCAAATGATGTAGGGAAGTCATGGAAGTAGAGAACGAGGTATTTTTGCAGTTTGGGTTCAATAAATGCTTTTATTGCATTGGGGATTACGTTTTGAGTTCTGAAATTTGCAGTATGTTTTTATAGTAGAATGGTCAAAATACCAAGGAAAATTTGATTCCTCATTACATGACCCCTTTAATAAGTCAAAATACTTTGAGCAACAGTTTGACTAAGACAAGTACAGAAAATTCAAATAGATGGAATATTTTTGTTGCGGAAATTGAAATCCATATAACATTTTAATCAGGGGCTCTAAAAGATTAAGAAGAAATATGTAAAAACGTGAATTAGCTTATTATAGCACTACCTTGTGTCTGATTGTCACAAAATTTTGTACACAACTTCTAGACACCCTGAATGTACAGGATATACCAAATTTCATGACTGTTGGCCATTCGCAAATAATTTGTTGGCTTTAATTGATAGCTATACTGAATGTCCCAAATTATGTGAAGCACACAATCAAATTACTACTTGTTTGACTAAAATAACAATAGAAAACTGAACAAAGTCACCACACTGTTTCCCCACAGTATTTATAGCATTATTTTATCACCAAACCTTGTATGCCTGATATTAAGTTGACAAAAGTGAAAATAGTCCAGACTTACACAAGTTGTGAAAGTATTCTGGAACAAGCTATAGGTGTTATAAGGGACAGTCGGCCCTGGGGTTCTCCTGTTTCTTTTTGCCACTTAAGACAAGCACTAAAAGCTGCCAGGTCAGCATATTTTAGCAAACTCATAGAAAATAACCACAACAATCCTAGGTGTTTATTCAATACTGTGGCCAAATTGGTTAGGAATAAATCATTGACTGAACCAGATATTCTGTCGCAGCACAATAGTAATGACTTCATGAATTTCTTTACTGATAAAATTAAAATAATCAGAAATAAAATTGGAACTGTGCAATCAACTGTCACAGCACCTCAGAAAACAGTGTCTCATAATTTTGCTCAGGAGCAACTTCAATCCTTCGCTGTCATAGGTCATGAAGAGCTAACAAAACTTATAAAAAAAAAATCAAAACCACCAATACCAATTAAGCTCTTAAAAGAGGTATTCCCAGTAATCTCAGAACCTCTTCTTAATATTATTAACTCCTAGCTGTCCTTGGGACATGTCCCACGAAACTTTAAAATGACAGTTATCAAAATGCTTATTAAGAAGCCACAGCTTGATCCTAGAGGTTTGGCTAATTACAAACCGATTTCAAATCTCCCGTTTATGTCGAAAATACTTGAAAAGATAGTGTCCTCCTAACTATGTTCATTTCTACAGAGAAATAGTATATATGAACAATTTCAGTCAGGATTTAGGCCCCATCACAGTACAGAGATTGCTCTTATCAGAGTTACAAATGACTTGATCTTATCATCTGATCGCAGCTGCATTTCTCTTCTAGTGCTTTTAGATCTTAGTGCTGCCGTCGAAAGGATAGATCACAACATTCTCTTGAATAGGCTGGAGAATTATGTTGCCATTAGTGGACTTTCATTAGCATGGTTTAGGTCCTATTTATCAGACCTCTATGTATGTATAAATGAGGAATTGTCAAATCAAACAAAAGTTAAGTATGGAGTGCCACAAGGATCAGTTTTAGGACCTCTGCTTTTCTCCTTATACATGCTTCTCCTGGGAGATATTATCAGGAATCATGAAATAAGTTTCCACTGTTATGCCGACAATACCAAACTTTATATTTCTTCTAAACCCAATGAAAATTCATAATTCTCCAAATTAGCAGAGTGTATCAATGAAATCAAAGACTGGATGGCTAGAAATTTCCTGCTACTCAATTCTGACAAAACAGAGGTACTAATGATTGGACCAAAAAATAAGCTGCTAAAATATAATTCAACTCTCGATGGATGTACTGTTACATTGTCTTCTTCTGCAAAGAACTTAGGTGTTATATTTGATACCAATCTGTCCTTTGAAAATCTAATTTCCAGTGTTTGTAGAAGAGCATTCTTCCACCTGAGAAATATTGCTAAATTACGACACATGCTCTCTGTTGCTGATGCCGAAAAACTAAGTAATGCGTTCATGACCCCAAGTCTAGATTATTGTAATGCATTACTGGGATGATGTCCAGCAAGTTCAATAAATAAACTTCAATTGGTTCAAAATACAGCTGCCAGAGTGCTGACTACAACCAAGAAATATGATCATATTAGCCCAATTTTATCGTTGTTACATTGGCTACCTGTTAAGTTTCGTATTAATTTGAAAATTCTGTTAACTACTTACAAAGCTTTGAATGGTCTAGCTCCACAGTACTTAAATTACCTTCTGACGCACTATATTCCATCACGTTCATAAAAATCACAAAATTCTGACTTGTTAATAATTCCAAGAATATCAAAATCCACAAAAGGAGGTAGATCCTAATTTATCCATCAACTCACAATTAGGCTGCTTTAGTTAGGTCTGATGGAACCTGAAACATCTACCATGATCTATAACTCTGCATAAAATTTAATGGCATCTACGCTAATATTAATATTATTTTTAATATTATTAAAAAAAGTGCTGCAAAGGGTAAGTGAACTTGCCCCACAGATTCTAGAACAAAGAACAAGACAGATTGAGGCAGGTACCAGATCTTTACAAAAGCTATCAAGACCAGATGAGTTCTGCTAAGCGTGTTCTCTTTCTTTCTCACTCCTCTGGGTCTCTGTTTCTTTTCGCAAATATTTTCTCTACAGAGTAACCCTATTTTTGGCAGTACATACAGCAGCCTCATAGAGGATTTTCCCTAGCATTTTACCATATTTTTGAAATACCTCTAAAAACTTGATACTGCGAGATCTCCTCAAACTTGAAGTGTTTCCATCAACCAAAATTAATTCCAAACCAACCCTCAGCATCTCTGAAGTCCTTGAATGCTGTTTCTGGCCTGGCCTGCTTTGTTGATGTTACTATACACACTATGTTTTACTTTGTCAAGCCCCCGCTGGTTGTTGAGGGCCACCAGGATGGGAAACGTTGATAGAGTGGGAGTTTGAAGAGTGTGGGCAGAGAAACAGTCCTGAGAGACAGAGAGATCACAGAGAAGATAAAGCGTGAGAAAATGAGTGCCACTAACAACAGACATCTGATGAAGCACAACAGAGACTCCAGACCACCCTTCGTGAGGACATGCCACAACTAACTGTCTACTTTTTATTCATATTTACTCTCTTTATTCAGGAGACAATAATACCTTGCATGAACTTTTAAAAAGGTTCTTCAATGGTTCAGTTAAGAACTCTCTTCTTATCAAGAACCATTTTTGAATGGGGTTCTTGAGTTGACTGTATGGTTCTTTAATAATTAAAAAAGTTCCTTTTACAATATAGGTTATTCAAATCGCCATATTGTTTTTTGCTCTTTAAAACAGCAGAACATAAATGTTTATCTTAATATCTAGAGAATACATACCTTGGAATACAGGGTTTTAGGGAATACCCTGTAAAACCATGTTTAGTCCTAATCGGAAGCCTTTATTTTTAATATGTAAAACACTGACATTTCTTGATAGACTATGTATGAAGTGTATACATCAAGTCTACTTTAATAAAAGTATCAAAAATGTAGTTCAACGAAGTTATATGATAGCCAAGATTGCCAACTTGAGGCAGGTGTCCCCTCGAGCATTACACCGTCCAACTGAGAACTTTGCTGCTTCAATATGTGACAAGGTGCCTTCAGTAGGGGATGTTTTGCCGTATGACTGGGAAAGGTGTTCCCCCTCAAGCATTAAAATATGGGACAATAGGTGTCCAGTACATCTTCATTTCGGTCAAAATAAGGAACATTACCACTGTAGCTTTGTGTGAGTAGTCGCACCGAAGGTGCAAAGCGTCTATTGTATCTGTTAGTGTTCTTATTGTTATTCTTTTTCCGCCATTGAAGTCTATGGCTGCCCATAGAACCGTAAGTAGGAAAATGCTGAAATCTGGCACACTGATAGAGGACACACTGAACTGTAAATTACCCAAATTTGGGGTCTCTATCTCATACCCTCTAATGCCACCAACAGTTCAAATTTGCACTTATGTTTATGCTCATAACTTTTGAACCGTAAAGCCTAGAATTAAATGTCTTTTTTCATCTGATTCCTTGGCTCATGTCGAGTCGAATGCATCCCATGGTTTTCCACCTGACAGAATGTTCTCAAAAACCTACTTTTTCTAACTCCTGCTAGGGCATAAATCCGATTTGCACAAAATGTTGCATGTATCATGACAAAAATGTATGGAATTCATGATGATAGACCAAACTGTTCTCTTATACCGCATCAACGAATTTGATGGTGACCACGGCAAAAGGGACGTGAGGCTATATCTTTGCAATGCTTTAGCATATTGACACGGAACTTACTATATGTCATCACAAGCATGACCTGAGGGGACCTGGATAGATTCGGCACAATGCCACTTAGTGGTCCGGAAATATGAAAAATGGCATAAAATCATGAGACTGGTCTCTTTAGATTCCTTGGGGCATACCAAATCGAATGATACCCAATTTTCCTATTTCATATATTATATTGGGTGTCGGCCATTTTGAATTTTGCCTTAAATTCCTGTATATTACAAATGCATTGTCGTATCATTATGAAATTTGTTATGTCTCATTGAGACCATGGCATAAGGGTACCTGTAAAGATTGGTGCCAGCGCCACTTAGTGGTCAAAAGTTATAACAAAATGTTTAAAATTGTTTATAACAATTGATTAATATGGCATATCATCCTGTGACTGCTGTATTTAGATTCCTTGGGTCATGCGAAGAATGACAATACCAGATTTTCCATTGTCGGCCATACTTCCTGTCTGCCCTTTTTAATTTAATTGAAAACCTAATTTTTCAAACTCCTCCTAAGCCTTAAGTCCGATTTGCACAAATTATGAGTGTATCATCTAGGGACACACATGACTTAAAAGCTTTTTGATAAACCAAATCGTTCTCATGTAACGCATCAACAAATTTAATGGCAACACGCCAATAAGGATCTGATGCTATGTCTCGGCAACACTGTGCCATGCTGACATGAAACTTTGTGTGTTATTGTGACCACACCCTGACAGCATCCCATACATTTGGTAACAGTGCCACCTATTGATCAAAAGTTAAAGTTATTTTTGTAATATTATCAATTCTTAATATGTTTTTATGCTGCTTTTCTTAGTCATAATCAGTGAAGTCCAGTGATGCTTCCTTACATGCCGCTGGTCTGCTTGGCCTCGTAATTGCTGCTTGCAGCTATATTTTAAGTTGTTCCAGTCCATAGCAGCTCTTAAAGGGGACCTATTATACAAAATTCACTTTTACATTTTGTTAGAACATAAATGTGAGTCGGCAGTGTGTGTACACAACCACCCTACAATGTTAAAAGTCCACCCACTCCTCTTTCTTATATTTCTATTAATCAAAAACAGTGTCCCAAAATGACTGGTTTTGGTATCCGCTCTGAAGTGATGTCACTTTAGAGCAGGCCTCGCCCACGACTGGTGACGGACTCCACCCTATTATCATAGATCCTCCCCTGAGTGATCGACACACAGTCCGGCATTTTTTTCTGCGCTGGAGCAGCTACATTGAGAAGAATAATGTCTCAGCTTCATAAGCGTCATACATGTTCTGTTGTAGGCTGTAAAAGTGAACATAAGAGTCTTCATGTACTCCCAGCATCAGAGCCACTGAAGACGCAGTGGACAAGTTTTGTTTTTGAAGAAAGTGTTCCCCAAAACATACCAAAATCTGTGTATGTTTGAGCAAATCATTTTGCACCGGACTGCTTTGTGAATGAGGGTCAATATAAAGCAGGCTTTTCTAAATATTTGATTCTCAAGCATGGATCAGTACCAACTGTTCGTGTTCCAGCTTTATATCCTGAAGTATCGCACTTTATATTTTGTGAATGTTTGCAAATTGCATGATGCAAGACAACCCCCTAAAATGTCATGTCTCGTTATAGCGCATAGCTAACGTCATTACAGTATATTTTTATGTTGCTCATCCATCGTTGCTAAATGGCTGAAAAACACTCTGGTATTTACAGTGTCAGTCATATTGGTTCTGATTTGTTGTTGCTATAGTATCCGAAGCACCAGCTGTAAAGGCACAGCCCTGTTCTGGAAAGGGGGCGGGGAGCAGCAGCTCATTTGCATTTAAAGAGACACACAGAAACAGTGTGTTTTTGATTCCACCCAAAAAGAGGCATTTACAACATGGTATAATAAATTATCCGTGGGGTATTTTGAGCTGAAACTTCACAGACACATTCTGGGGACACCTGAGACTTATATTACATCTTGTAAAAAGGGGCATAATATAAATCTCATTTTGCACTTCTACATGGCAATTGCCACTGGACTGTTTTCTGGTTTTGGTCTCCATAAGACGTAATGTAAAGACTAGCAATACTGTTCCAGATGAAGAACAACAACCATTTATGTGTTAGTTAAAGTAAAAATAGGTTCAGGGTCAACTTGTGCATTTGTTGGCTGTCAAAACAACTTGAATTTGTTTATGATATTAGTGTAACTAACTTGGGTCCATTGCTTCACGGTATTTACAAAATCTTTCAACTTTGAGGGGTGAAGCATAGTAAAAAAACAGTCATTGAAACTCTCTTAAGTATCAGCACTATTGAGCCGCATCCCTATTTTTGGCTATTTTTACCCATTTAATATGCTAAACATCACATTGTCATACAATGATGCGAGCAAAAACCATGCTTTTCACCTGCAAAAAATGATAACGTCAACCAGCATGATCATTCTGGTGAAGCAGGTTGGCCAAGGAAGTCTTGCTAGTTAATCTAGATAAACCGTCTGGTGGGAACACCATCACACCAGCATCCAAAACACAATATTTGCTGGAGACTAGCAATGCTGTTATCTTTTTTAGCTCGGAAGTCTACTTTAAAAGTCATTTGGAATTACACTACCTCCACTCAGGGAAGAAGACCTTGGTAAGTATTTTATGAGAAATCCACCAAACCAGCAGAATTTATCATGTCATAATGATGACGTGCATTGTACCGCTCTTTTTGTAGGTTTTCAAAGGAGGTTTTTGATCCATGTGAGGAGATTTTTAGGTACAGATGGTCTGACCTCAGAGGACCTGCCAGGACTGTGGTTTGTGAGGAAATCTTTTGAGGGTTTCAGCCTTTTTGCCTTTGTACAAACACAATCACACACAAGTGTCATAAACTGAGTTTGTATGCTGATGCTGAGTGTGTGAGTGAGTTATTTCAGAGTATTTTTTCACAAACTATTTTCAAAAGTTTTAAGGAACTGGGACACAAGCCATGCGTGTACATTCATACATTCATACAGACACACAAATGGCAAACATCAGATAAGAGCTGTACAAAGTTCACCACTAAAAGCTGAAACCCATCAGTCTGAGATGTGGCTTCTATCCCTCAATATTTTTTTCCCTTGCTGTTTTCTCTGGCTGTATATCGCTCACTCTTCATTCTAACAAACATATCTCTCTCCTTTTATAGTCCATGGAAAGCAGCCGCCCAGCACGAGTCTGTTTATTCAGTGTATTTGAGTAGTTTCCTCTTTTACGACACCAATGTGAATTGCTTTTATAGGGAGAAGACCTGTTTTGATAGTGCTGTTATCATCTTACTCTGAGTGAGTGTTGGCGCCCGACCACAGCAACTGTGGTTCATAAGAATTCCAAAATTAAGGAAACAATGAGGTAAATGGAGTGTGTGCTTGTGTGTCTGTGTGTGTTTGAGAGAGAGAGATAGACATAGAGAGAGAGGAAATGACTCTGTTCCAAAACATTGAGCCGCTTACCCTGTATCTAGTCAACATCTAGTCAACAAGGAATAGTTCACCTAAAAAGTGTAATAAAAATAGTCCATGCATCAGTCAGTCACATGCAGACTGTTTTGCTAAGATCTCGCTCTCCTTAGTTGGAGGTATGACACACTTGCCGATACAAAATGGTGGAGGGGTGACACACATATCAACTCACTGCAAATCTCTCTCTCTGATTCCCTGTCACGTAGAGCTCGCTGAAATAACAACAGCAGTACCATGTGAGCATAAACAATTGTAAAAAGGTGATTTTGGAAGCGGTTCATGGAGTAACATATTTTATGAAAGTGTGTGAATGTGTATTTATACCCTCAAGGCTTGCTGTATAACTCATATGTCCATATGCAGCTTTCTCTTAGAAAAAAATAAATAAATATGTTCAATAAAAACAAACTGTTGTGCATCCACTCTATGATTTCATTAGTCATTTTTGTAGGGAAAAATGCATGGAAAAAATGCTTGGTGACAGAATTACTATGGATTACAATCAGCACTTGTAATGATATACAGCTGAGTGTGATTGCAGATGAAAATATTTAGATCAGCTTGACGTTTTGTCAGTAAAAGAAGAAGCTCATTGGTTACTTGAGGAGAACACAAGAGCCCACCCCGATGACAGAGCGATTTTTTTCTAACATGTTGGATCCTTTTATCTGTTGCTGGAACCATTAACTCAGCAGAGAGTCCCAATGGTCTAGTGATTAATGACCTCCCGCTGGCAGACGCTAATGCACACTTCGTCTCCCTCCGCCTGGCTGGCGATTATATTAATGAAGCTCACACCTGAAAATCATTGTGAAAATCAGCTAGAGTGATGTCGCCTTATGTCTTCTGAAGGCATACAATCTCTTTATATGATTAACAGACAGTAATTTAAGTTGTTTTTCACTTTTAAATAAAATTAAATAATCTATAAGCTATGTAAACATCACTGAATCTGGCGCCACACTTAGAAAAATTCAGAGTTCTGGAAAACTTGCCACAAACTTGCCATCATTATTTTCACATGCAAATGAGCATTGCAGTAAACTCTTTATTGTTGACAAAGGTTTGCTGCAGGCTGACCACTACAGGATAAGAGCTGCTAACATCTGGCAAACATTTGCGACAAATCACAAGCTCATTTGCATGTGAAAATAATAAGTGGCAAATTTGCTGGAGCTCTAGATTTTTGTAAGGTCGATGTTAGTAATATTAAACCTCATTGGTTCTTGCACGACTTGTGACAAAATCAGATTATTATTTTTAGGTGAAATATTTCATTAAGGCAAGATGTGCTTGTAACTGCTACATTATACTGAACGGTAATTATATTGATTTCTAAGAAACTTTTGGCCAAATTCTGAGGAAGCATCACATGCATCTTTCATGAATAAGGAAATACCCACAATGTATTGAGACAAGCTAAACAAATGTAGAAATGCTTGAAAAATTGAATCCAAGAACCCTTTAAAAAATCAAGAGTTCAGAATAATCGGACGCCATGCAAGGATCGGAAGTGAGAACATCGAGCTCTGCGCACTTTGCTAGTTTTAATACTTTTTATGACATAAACCGGTAAGATTCGATACACTCTGTTCCATAACAGTTCTAGGAGGACAATATGTAAAAAAATGCAAAATCCTCGGGCTCTGAAGACATTAAAAGATGCTAACGTTCTCAAGCTGACACCCCTGAGCAGGCCACAGGCCTGGAAGTCGATTTGGTCAGAGGTGCGGGAAATGCGGCGGGAGATGCTGAACATGTCGGCAATGCTGACGAAGATCGTTGCTGACTTGGAGGATCTTGCTGTGATAGGTCGATCGATCACCGCCATGGAGGCAAAGTTTACTGATGTGGTTATCACTGATGTGATGTGGTAATCCGCTAGCAATCAAGGTGGATTTGGAGCATGTCTGGGAGAAGTTTGAGGACATGGAAAACAGTAGCTGTCGGAATAGCGTCCATATCATGGGAGTCCCGGAGGGAGTGGAGGGACAGGATATGGTGGAATTCCTGGATGGGCTCTTTCCGAGTCTGCTCAACATGGCAGGCCATAAGATGTAAATTGAGCGAGCTCACATGGTTCTAGCTCGGCGATCCATGGAGGGAGACAGGCCCCGATCAATTTTGGCCAAATCTCTGAGATCATCCCATAAAGATCTTGTGTTATGCGAGGAATAAAGGAAGGCTTTCTTGAAAGAACCACAGCATTTTCTTGTTCCCAGAAGGTCACTTTTGCACTGATATTCCCGGCCAAATTGAGAATAGATGCTAAGGATGGCCATAAAACATTCACATGCCCACATCAAGCGATGTCCTTCATAAAGTCAATGGAGTGAGTAAGTCATCTTGTTGTACTCAAGTTGCAGCCGAATGGACTGACACACTGAACATTCGCTTGACTGTTTGAAGAATCTGCGCACTCTTTTGGTGCTGGTTCTGCTTAGCGGCTGGAGTTTATTTTGTAGAGCAACACACTTTCGGGATGGTTTTGTGGATGAAGCTACATGCTCTTTGTGCTTAGTCCGCCTATCAGCTGCAGTTTATTTTGTGGAGTATTTCTTGCAAAGTCATTGGAGTGAGTAAGTAATTTGCTTGCACTCATGTTGCAGCCGAGTGGACTGGCTCACTGAACATTCGCTTGATAGTTTGAGCAACCTGCGCGTTTATTTTTGTGCTGGTGCCGCCTATCGGCTGAAGTTTATTTTGTGGAGTATTTCTTACAAAGTCATTGCAGTAAGTCATTTACTTGCACTCATGTTGCAGCCGAGTGGACTGGCTCACTGAACCTTCCTTGACTGTTTGAAGAATCTGCACGCTCTCTTTGTTCTGGTTCCGCCTATCAGCTGGAGTTTATTTTGTAGAATAACACACCTTAAGGACAGTACTGTGGATTAATATACATGCTCTTTGTGTTTATTCTGCCTGTTGGCTGGAGTTTATTTATAGATTATCTTTTGCTGTGTAATTCTGTCTCACAAAATTTTTATTGAAACACCGGACTTGAGCAATCCGATGGCAAGGTTGTCGCGGGGGTTCTCTTAGGCGTGTTTGGACTGTTTGAGTTTGGAGGGATGGATGCCAGTTGGCGCTGTCGTACGTGGGGTAAATGCACACTTTTTTGTTCTAGGGGATGTTTGAGGTTTGAATGTTGCACTAAAGTTGGAATGTGGTCTTTATAATCTTGTCTTTGAAACACAATCTATTTTTTCTTATATGTCAAAACTTCAAATGTTAATATGAGTGGATTGTCTCTCTCCACGTGGAATGTGAATGGGTTAGAGCACCCCATAAAAAGAAGGAATTTTAATAAAAAGTTATTTCTCTTCTTAAGCGTAAGAAATATGATATATTGTTTCTTCAAGAAACGCACCTTTCTCCGCAGGAAGCTGAAAAATTTGGAAAGATATAGGGTGGGCATTTTTTTTTATAGTGCTGGCTCGAGTAAGAGCAGGGGAGTAATTACACTGATAAGGAAACATCTACAATTCAAATGTCTCAAATAGAGTAAAGATAAATTAGGAAGAGTCATTATTGTTTTAGCTGAAATTCAGGGACAAAGTCTTATTTTGACTAATATTTATGCACCTAACCTTGATGATCAGGGCTTTTTTATAGATCTTGAAGGGATGTTGCAAGCCACTGGCACCCCTCATGATATAATATTGGGAGTACACTTTAATCTATTGATGGACTCCTTGATCATAGTGAAGCAAAAGTGTGCAAGCCCCCTAGAGCAACAGTGACGCTTCACAGGATGTGTAAAAATCTTGGTCTTACAGATATTTGGAGACTTTTGAACCCATCTGGTAGGGACTATACATTTTTTTCATCAGTCCATAAGAATTACTCTAGAATAGATTTTTTTTTTAATATATATCTAAGTCCCTCATTTTATCTGTTGTTGATTTCTCAATTGGAAACATTTTAGTCTCAGATTACTCCCTGGTGTGTTTAGAGGTGTTGCCACATAAAATAAATCATATAGTTGGCGCTTTAATGTATCCCTTTTGCAAAATCCCGAATTCCAACAAATGCTAAAGGCTGAAATCAATGTCTATATGGAGACCAACTGGTCCTCAGTATCCTCTGTGGGCTTTGCTTGGGAGGCACTTAAGGCGGTTCTGAGGGGCCGGATCATACAGTATGCCTCATTCACCAAAAAATCCAAAGCACAAGAACACATGGAATTGGAAGGGAATATTAAAAGTGCTGAGGCAGAGCTGAAGTGCCGAATGTCATTTAATGGCCTCAGAGAATTGACCCGATTGAAATACAGATATAATACTATTTTGTTACGGAAGGTAGAGTTTTGGCTATTCAGGGCAAGACAGTCATACTTTGAGTAGGGGGACAAAGAGAGTCTTTTTCTACCATTCCCTCAGTGAAATCTGCTGGTGGTGAAATATTTACCTTGGCCATTGATATTAATAATGCTTTTAAAGAATTCTATCTTGATCTCTATAGTTCCACATCTTCTTCTACTGATGAAGATATTATAAACTTTGTGGAACCATTAGAACTTCCTAAACTGACGACTGAGCAAAAAAATTCTATAGATTCTGAGATAAACTTGGAGGAGCTTGGCGAGGTAATTAAGGCCTTGCCTACAGGCTTTGCTGCTGAATTTTTTATATCTTATGCTACAAAACTGGCTCCACTTTTGCTAGAAGTTTATACAGAATCATTAAAGAATGGAAAGCTTCCGCCAACCATGACACAAGCCCGGATCAGTCTGATTCTTAAAAAGGACAAAGTTCCAAGTGAGTGTAAGCGTTACCATACAATTTCTCTGATCCAGCTAGATGTTAAAATATTGTCAACATTTTTGGCTAACCGATTAAGTAAAGTTATGACATCTCTTATACATATAGATCAGGTGGGGTTTATTTGGGGTCGTAGCTCTTCTGATAACATTAGGCGTTTCATCAATATCATGTGGTCAGTGTTTCATGAGGGAATGATCAGACTCCGGTCGCGGCCATCTCACTTGACGCCGAAAAGGTGTTTGATATGGTAGAATGGAATTATCTTTTTAAGATTTTGGAATTGTACGGGTTCGGGAATACTTTTATTGGATGAATTAAGTTACTTTATAGACACCCGGTAGCGGCGGTACAAACAAATGGATTCATTTCAGATTATTTTACTCTGGATAGGGGCACCCGGCTGGGTTGCCCTCTTTCCCCATTATTGTTCTGTCTTGCCATGGAACCATTAGCAGCTGTGATAAGAAAGGAGGATGATTTTCCAGGGATGGTGGCAGGAGGTGTGGCACATAAGCTTTTGCTTTAAGCAGATGATATTTTATTATTTGTCTCCAACCCTACTAGATCTATGCCTTGCCTCCACATAATTATTAATTCCTTTTCTAAGTTCTCAGGATACAGAGTTAATTGGTCTAAATCCAAAGCTTTGGCTCTGACAGCGTATTGCCTGGTAATGGCTTTTCAGCCAGGCACCTGCCAGTGGCCTAAACAGGGCATTAAGTATTTGGGTATTTTATTCCCAGCAAATTTGTGTGATTTATTTAGAGTTTTGACCCTTTAATAAAAAGGTTTTTGAGCGATGTGGGCAGGTGGGCTTCATTACATTTATCTATGATTGGGAAGGTTAATGTTATTAAAATTCAACTACCTGCTGCAGTCTCTCCCTATAGGTGTCCCCCTCTCTTATTTCAAGCAATTTGATAGCATAGCGAAGTCCTTCATTTGGAATGGTAAACGTCCCAGTTTACATTTCAGTATGTTACATAGGCCGATTGACAAAGGTGGGCTAGGCCAACCCAAGATTTTGTTTTATTATTATGCATTCGGTCTCAGACATTTGGCTCATTGGTCGCTTTCACCAGTTTTTGCCCCTATTTCACCATTGTAAAGCCTTTCTATCAAACTAACCAGAGAAGTTAAGTTACACCCCGTTATCTCGCATTTGCACTCGGTATGGACAAAAGTGTCCAGAGTGTTTAATTCGGACTTTTATTTAAATGTTGCCTCAAGCATATGGCTGAACCCAAAATTATGTATTAATAAGTCCCCTTTCTGCTGGACAGAGTGGATTGTGAGGGAGGTTAATACGCTCAGTGACCTATATGAGAGTGGAGTGTTGAGATCCTTTGAAAATACGGTTCAACATTTTGGGATTCCCAGGTCTCAATTCTTCAGGTATTTACAGCTGCGCCACCTGCTTTGTACTATTTTTGGGAGTAGCATACACCCCCTAAAGCAGCAGATACTCTGGGAGTGGTGAATGCTGCTTTTGGATAAGGTCATGAGGCATCAGTGTATTACTCCCCGCTAATTCAGAGTCTGGGGGACAGAGCTTCAACTTCTCTCAAGAGATTATGGGAGAAAGATTTAAACTTGGTATTGGAGGAGGGAGTGTGGGGTAGGATTCTCAAAACATCAAGTCTACATCTAGAGATGCAAGGGTGCACCTTACGCAATTTAAGATTTTACATCAATTCTATTGGACCACCTCTAGATTGTATAGGCTTGGTCTTAAAGACACACCCACATGCTGGATGCATGATGCCGATCAGAAGATGGGGACACAACCCATGAATTTTGGAGGTGTGTTAAGATCCAAGAATTTTGGTTGAGGGTTCAGAGTTTTATGTGTGACGTATTGGGCACTCAAATTTCATTTTACCCCAGACTCTGTATTTTAGGTGATGGGGCGGTCATTAATATAGGGGATAAGTACATAAGAAATAGGGTCCTAGCCAGTGTTATGATTGGCAGACAGGTCATCCTTAGGGGATGAAAGTCGGCTGGATCGCCCTCATTTCAGGAGTGGTGCACAGAGATGGGCAGGGTGGTGGCATTTGAGGAGGTGTCGTATAGAAGGCTAGGCAACCGGGAGTTGTTTGAAAAAAAGTGGGGCAGCTATTTGGCATTTTTGGAGGGCTCTCGCAGAGGGGCAGTGGAGAGGGACTTATAGTTTTAAATGTGTTTATTATTATTATTTTTTCTTTTTTTAATTTTATATTTATTTATTTATTTTTTATTTTTTTGATCTGCGTGTGTACTCGGGCTTGGCCACGGGGATGAGTCAGGGTGGGGTTGGGGATTTGGGGGGAGGGAGGGAATAATGGGGTTTAAGGGGGATAATGGTTGACTCTGTTCATTAATGTTTTGTTTTGTTATGTGTCATGCTTGAGTGGCAACCGATAAAAATGTTAATCTGAAAAAATCAAGAGTTCATGGCAAATTTGGCACAAATTCACCAATGATTATTTTTACATGCAAATGAGCTTTGTGAATGACGTAATAAAATTAAAATGATGGCAATATATAAAACTATATAAAACAATTCAAGGCTCTGATGCTGGCATACAGAACAGTCACTGGGTCTGCTCCAGCATACCTAAAATAATTTATGCAGAGCTACGCGCCCACTAGAAGCCTGTGGTCGGCTAAGGAACGTCGCCTTGTTGTACCAACACAAAGAGGCACCAAAACACTTTCCCGGACTTTCGGCTTCATCGTATCACGTTGGTGGAATGACCTTCCCAACTCCATCCGTGAAGCTGACTCACTTTCTATCTTCAAAAAACGGCTAAAAACACATCTTTTCCATGAGCACTTAACCAGTCACAAAAAAAAAAAAAAAAAAAAAAATCTTGTTGCACTTTACTCTGTTTTGAATACTACTATTCTGATGCTAGTGAAACTTTGTAATATGGCACTTTTCGTTCCACTGTCTCCTTAAGATGATTCACTTTCTCTTTTGTAAGTCGCTTTGGATAAAAGCGTCTGCCAAATGAATAAATGTAAATGTAAATGTAGAAATACTTCTGAATACATTGGCCACCTCTGCTTATAACTGACTTAGGATCAAGGGAATTGTAGTTTTATTAAAAACACATTCAGTCTCCACCTGACCACCTTTAAATGAGCTCTGCACACACACACACAAACACACACACACACATGTTGGTTTAGCTATCCTTATGAGGACCCTCCATAGACATAATGATTTTTATACTGTACAAACTATAGATTATATCCCCTAACCCTAGCCCTACCCCTAAACCTAACCCTCAGAGAAACCTTTTTGCATTTTAACATTTTCAAAAAAACATAATTTAATATGCCATTTCCCTTGTAAGGACCGCTGGCTGGTCCTCACAACGTAGGTGATCTCAGGTTTTACTATACAGTAAAACCTGTACACACAAACACACACACACACACACACACACACTCCCTTGACTGTTCTCATTAGCTTCTCTGTACAGGGCCAGCCATGGAATTCTCTAACCATCCCCACAGTTCCCAATGCGCTTCCACATTATTCCCCATATTATAGGGCAGCAATGAGACTAATGTAAGCCATGTGAACTTCTGCCATATCTGTAGTGATTGACAGGCTGTCGAGAAGACACAGAACTCCTCATGACAGACACTAGATTGACAGCAAGATGTTTGTGAGAAGGTCATTTTTGTACATTCTGAGCAAATTTGCTTAATACAAAAAACATCTCTGATTTCAGGTGCAAAAGTACTGAATAATTTTGAATCAGGTTATCCCTGACTTTTATAAAACTGTAGAAGATAATGAACACAATATTACTATATAACTCTCTTTATATAACTCAACATATATATGTATGTACAGAGGTACATGTAGCACATGATGAAATACAATGAAGACAATGATAGCATGTATTTTTTTTTTATATAGTACTGTATATTTAGGGGAAAGTCGTTGGTACTTTTACTTTTAAAGGAAAAGTTTACTTGAAGTTATTTAATTTTTCCAGGTTTAAAACTGAAGTTGAACATCACTGAATGTGACATAGATGTTTTCAGAGTTGTGAATGGTTTAAAGGAAACAGATATGACATTTGTTTCTCTATGCATCTTCACATTATTTTTGAGAGTGAACAGCCTTAGGTGGCTCCACAATGAAATCGCTCCCAAATTTCCACAATTTTCCACAACTTTTTCAAAACTGAGGTGTGAATGACCAGTGCTGAAATACCCTTTAATAGTAATAGTGTAGATATGACAGGAAATTATGGGTAGAAGATTGAGGGGTATAATTGGTAAATGTTGCAAGCCAGACTCAAACTCACATCACCCATATGACCACAGCTAAATGTGTCAGATCACAAACCACTAGGCTATGACTCTGATGGTATAAACATCTTTTCTCTACTGCATCACAAAAACACACACCTTCAGTCATTCATTCAAGGATGTGATACTGTCCAGATTGCACATTATACTGGCAGAGAAACACAGCACAACTGGGATTACAGATGTCTATATTTAGTGTTTTATGTACATGAATATTGGCAGAGAAAATCTGTACATGAGACACAGAGATGAAACACATTTACACACACCAGATTCACAAACTGAGGTTATACACACACAAACTGACAGTGGGGAAACGCTTCAACAATGTCAACATTCATATAGATTTAAAACACTTTTTTATCACTAATAATTACTGTCAATAATCAAAAATAACAGTTAAAAATAAAAAATTAAAATAATTTAAAAAAAATCTTCTAAACTGTGTGTTGAAGACAGGACAGGAGAGTGGAGAGAAAGAGTCACTGAGCTACCTCTGCGATGGCTGGCGTAAAAACAAAAATGTTCAAACAGAAAAACATAGACATATGGCAGACAAATGGTGCATGCAGTGGCCAAAAGAGAACTGCGACTTCTCGAAACACCCATTTCCATGGCAACAGCGATGGCACCCCCTGAGAACAAACCTTCAGGTGCCTAAGGTCGTCTGAGAGCGCCAGACTCGGTAATGTAAACATAAATACAGAGGTTGATATCGCACTCTACAAGCAGTTCAGAAATTGCGACACATGCGTCGTTAGCATTAGCATTGTGCGCGAGTAGTCAGTCTGCAAAACTCTCCTTAGTAGAATATCACTTCGAGTTAAATAAACTTCTTTGTTTCTCATTATATATATAATATATTTACTTCTGTGCAGAGTCTATGCTTCGGAGTCTCTCTGTTTTTTAACAGTACTTCCTTGTTTTCACCAATTTACTCTGGTATTTGACTGAGTGGCCACTGTGTCCCACCACATAAACATCCAGGAGGTAGCTCTTTCCCGCTTCGAGGCCTGTTATGGTCTCCGTGGTGACGGCCTTTTGCAGGTTGGCGCTATGGAAGTATTTGCAAAGCACCTTCTCGGACTTGCGTCGGCTCTCCGGTCCAGCGCACTGGTTCTGTTCACGGCGTCGATGCTCTTCGCCATAACTTTCGGAGACTTCGCGTCGGTAAACGCAGTACTTATTGCGCTCCTGACTGCCAAGCCAAGCCACTGTGACGGAGGAGCAGGTACGCAACTTATCGAAAGCCTTTATGCGGGTATCCTCAGGTAGGGCGGGGAAAGGTTGCTTGCCTCCGGCACGGGTGCTGGCAAGCACTTTCAAAGTGGAAGCACCCTTGCGGGACCCTCGCAGACGAATCAGGTACTTGGCTTTGGGCTTGCCACGGAGTTGGAACAGACCAACACCCTCAACGTTCTGAGATAGAACAAGCTTCCCATCACGGCGCACCTGAACTTGAACTGCATCCAGACAGGCATGGAGGAAGAGTGTGACGCGCTGATGAGAGGACACTGGTGCAAAACGAAGGAATTTACTGGCCTTTCTTTTGATGAAGACATTGAATACTTTCCCATCCTTGAGTTCCACAGTTTTTTGCTTGGCTTCCTCTGTGGTGCGGGCAAAGGTACCCACATATGCAGTGCTCATATTGGTGCCCATGTTCATGGCAAATACATCAAAGTAGTATTGCGTGTCAGGTTTTAGGTCCGACACTGTATAAATGTTCTTATTGCCAATGCAGATCTTCTGAATGTCTAAAACCTTGGACTTAGGGATGTATGTGCGACTCATCTTATTGCTCAGAGCTCGGTTGGTGGTAAGGGAGTGATCCTTACTAAAATCATTATCAGATGGGATGAAACCAAAATGAGCAAAGTCAAAGGGGCTAAAGTCCCGGCCTGGTTTTGGAATGGTAATGAAGGGATCATCCAAGCTCATTTTGGCTTCTGCCGCACACAAACTCTTGAAGTTATGCTCCTTGTTAATAACCACACAGTACTGGATCGGTTGGCCCATTATAGAGCCTGTAGGGGTGGGTTTCCAAGCTAACGTGACAGTGGTACGACCCAGCGCAGTGACGTCAACTCTGGGGTCGTAAGGCAGATCTGGGTAGGGCTGGTCGGACTCAGGAGTTGTGGTAGCATAGATCTTGAAGTTGCTGTCCTTTTCTGTGGAGAGGATTTCTAGCTGGTACAAGCCCGAAGGAGAGCTGGTGGCGATGAATGACTCTACGTCATTTCCTTTGTAGGTGAAGAGTTCGGTACCTTCACTGACTGTGACTTGCTGTTTCTGCTGCTCCAGAGGTTCTGGCTCACCTGAGTCACACAAAACACAAAGATTTACCAAATTAGACCTTGGGAATAGGGAAAGGAACCATAAGTGATTTGATTCTGGCTCAGATTCTGATTCCTCTTAAGGGGCTTCCACATGATTTGCATTAGGGCAACAACACACTGTTTAACCCCAGCATCAAGCGGTGCTTTGACCTCCACATGCAAGCGCTGTAGAGAACGTCTTGTTTTGATTTTATTTTAATTTTGTTGGCAGCGCCCGAGTAATGATAAGTTATCTGAATTGTCCATTAATTATTGGCTGGTGCTTTGAAAGGTCAGTAGCAACAGGGTCAGATTTTGACATTTTAAGCGCCGTGTTACAATGCTTGACAGATAACTTTTCACTCCATAGAGTTGAATATATTCGGCAAAGCTGACGTAAGAGTTGTTGAAGCCCCATTAACAATGCTGATCCCTTAATGATTCCATTAACACTTATTTTGTACTTTTGAGGAAGAAATATTTAGTAATATGAAATGCAAATGATGTTCAAGAACCATTAACAGAACCGAAAGTCATAGCAATCATTCAGTTTCAGTTTTTTTTTTTAAATGGAGCCCGTTCTGAATAAGAGCCAGTTGGTTTCAAACCCTACTTGGGCAACAAGCTCAGAAAATCAAAAGACCAAAGGAAATGTGTGTGCCCACAGAACAGACCACAAACATAAAAAACAAGGCCCCTTTTGTAGGGGTACAACTGCATGGTGCTATTTACAAATGCACATTTTGAATGATGAGTTGTTTAAACCACATGCAAGCGTAAGCCACATAAACTGTTGAACAAATGGATATAAAGCTCTCTCTGAACATCAGTGACGTTGAAATTTAACATTAACGGCCACATAATGACACATTTCCCCCACCACTCAAAATCCTCTCATCTTGTTGTTTATTTTCCACTTCCTCCCCACACCCCAATTAGCACCAGTGGAAAAAGAAGAAGCAATTTCCATCTTAACGGAAAAACCATCGTAAAATGTGTTGATCCTAATGAGGTCATTCTGAGCTACCTGCTCCGCATGGACAGATAGCCACTCGCCCGCTAGCCGCAGTGTTTTCTATCCAAATAGCCTTGTACATCAGAGGGCGACTTTCTCTCTGCTTTCCCCAGGAACCCTAAGCTAAACAGAGACGCCTTGTGGCTTCACTGTCCCAGAGTTTCTCTCCAAGCCGTCTCTTTTCAGCTGGGTGCAAAAGCATAATATTATGTTTGTCAACCAGAGAACTAAATGAACATGTGTTGCACTCAAAGACAGGCTTCCAGTGGATATATTCAGAAAACATAGGGAAAGACTTGTGTGTATGTACAGCCTATATTTACTGTCACCACTGTACAGTTCAAAAAACAACAGAAACTACCCTTCCATATCCCTCTTCTTTCACAGTTTGGGTTTCATGGGAGAAATAGAAGTGAAATGTTTCATTTTAAAATCTGACTTTTGATTTACGACTTTGGTATCTTGTTAAAAGAATGGGATGCTGGTGTGCTGGTGTTCCAACAAGGCTTTTTGACTAGTTTAACTAGCAAGACTTCCTTGGTCAACCAGCATCACCAGACCATGCTGGTCAACTAGCCTTTCCAACTAAATCTTGCTGGCAAGCTAAATTATACTACACCACCAGCTAGACAAGCATCAAACCAGCACTTACAAGCACTATCTAGTCTAAGCTGGTCTTTTCATCAGCAAAGTCTCCATTTGCTCTCTATTTATTCTTACTGCTGTCTAGTACAAAAAAAATTATGATATTAAACTAAGTCTTGTGATTTCTTGTGTGTGCTTGTGAATGAGTGAAGAAATGAGCCTGAAGGTGGCAATCATCTATCAATAACTGATTTGTCTTTCAGGATTTCAAATTGCAGCCAAGTCAAATTGTTAGCCGAACAGCGGCCATCATTACATGGTGTATTTTGTAACAAATCAGGACCCTTTGAGTAAAACCCAACGGTGCATTAGTGAATGATGGGGGTCTCTGTGTTTCATCAGTGAGACAGCTGTACTGGGACACAGACAGAGAGGAAGAGGGAAACACAATGTCTGGGAGTTATTACAGCCCTCAGAAAGTCAGAGATGATCAGAGACCCTCGATGTCTCGCAGGGAGACCCTTATGTCTTTATGTGAGCTTGCACATGGACATGTTCTGCTGTGACACAAATTATTCTGTTCTATACATTTGGTTTCACACACGTGGTCAGATGCACTTTAACTGTAACCGCTACACTGCTGCATGTGTCTGGAGTGAAATACAAGGGTGTTTTAAGGAACTTTATTGATTTATTGTATTAAATACTGTCCAGATGGAAAATGAGAGTTGTAGAGATTGCGAAGGTGATGGGGAAGAGTGAAGAAAATAGAAAAATAAAAGGACAGAGAAGGAAATAAGGGGAGAGCACAGCTGACAGAGAAAACTAATCGAAGCTTTGAAGACGAGCGCTGATCACGACCTTCTTTGCTTGAAACATACACAGAGTTGACGAAAACAGTGGGAGGAAGTCTACAGCACTATGGGCAAATCACATGAAAACACGTCCAGGTCAGATTTTACCCTTTAAAAAAATAAAAAATAAAATAAAGATAAAAAAATTGTAAATATTTTTTTTTTCTTTTGGGATAAATGTGAACTGGACATGTTCTCGACAGGTTTGGTGCTTCACTCCATTTTTCTCTTTTTTGTTCTTGATGCCTAGCTTTTTAGACTGCAGACATCAGATGCAGTCCATTAGCTCGCCAGGTGCAGTCACATTGAGCCCAAATTCACACATGCTCCCAAACACACACAGACTGAGCGAATGATTGACCACACTGGAAAGCACTGAACTGCACTAGACATGCTCCACGTCTTCACAGAAAACACTTATTTACCTGTGGCCATGCTTATTTTTTCAGCTTTTTCAAATTAGAGCTATTTTTTGCATAAAACTGTCCATGGGGACATCTGTGGGACATACATTTTGACTGCTCTATGTTTTTAGTTCAATCATTTTGAGAACTTCAGGAGAGCTCCAAGGCTCTGTTCCCACAAAGTCAGCTGTCTAAAGCAGCATATTAACTTAAATGGAACCTCATAGGTGACCAATTTGGAAATGCCCTACAAAGCATATCTGTATACAAAATGTGTTCCTCACAAGAAGCGCATGGGAGACTTGACTCACAATTAAATTCAAGTTTTTTGTTAGCATGTTGCCTAGCTAATGACTTGACACTCTAATAAGCATGAAAATACACAGCATACATACATATTGGGTAAAATAGTGTATTTTAATTAAGTTTTTTTTTTTTTTAAACATTGTATCACTACTTTTATTGTATTTCTTATCAACACTTAATCACTTTGTCTGCCATCTTGAATTGATTTTTTTACTGGGATTGCTTTCTCTGTGAAAGACACATACTGTACAGTGAATTTGGCCAAAATGAGATATTTTAAAAGGCAGTATAATTATGCAGCCTACCTTTTGGAACAGACTTCGTGCCTGAAATGTGCCTAAGAAGCCATAAAATGCTGCCTGTGTAGGCAGCTCACTAGGTTTTGGAACAGAGCCCAATGATTTACCAGGAATTTCTACATTATAACCACAGTTACAATTATTCCTATTTACATATATATTTTTTTTTTTATCCTTTCAGGTTATTTTACAACTCAGTCTAAACTTGAAAGGAATCCCAAATCCTCTATGAGAATGATTCCTAATTCTAATTAGGTTTAATCCTGTGGAGAGAAATGGAAATGGAGATACCACTGTCTACTTTAATCCTTAAACTGTATTGAATTGTTATGGGAGATGTTCCTTTGTTCCACAGATTTAAGAGCAGTTTTTCTAATAATAGTTTAGAACATGGAAAACAGGTCTTAGATTACTGCAGAGTTGCAACATTGATTGGGAGATTTAATTTGAATACCTGATCCTTCTCCACTGCGTTCCTCTGGGAGCTCCTGCAATGTCAGTCTCCACTCGAGGGGAGCATCGCATGGTGTCACTGTCACTAACAGAGGAGTGTTGTCTTCCTCCACTACAAAATAGTACCTGCAGGAATGAGAAATTGAGGCAAAGTTAGTTTGTGCTCAAAAAATGACAGTGTGTACACAAGTATAGCCTCATAAAAACAGCATAAATTATGCAGGAAATTAAATGACTCATTGTGTATTGTGTACCAGATGTTGCTGTTCGTTTGGGCTAAACTGCTTTTGATGCCTGTGTGAAAACTAGCCATCTGTAGCCATTTAAATTTGTAGGTCTATTTTATAAATACAGATGGGTAGTCCATGAACTTATTTTAAAATCAACATATAAGGAAACGTGTATATTTTAGTTTCTGTGATGCTTCTTTTAAGTTTACCATTTTTATTCACCTTTTTGCCTTGACTAGTTCATTTTAAACTGTCCTGCAACATGATAAATTAGTTTTTAAAAGCACAAATATTCCATGAACTCACTCAATTAATATGAGGTCATATAAGCTGCATGCATGATAATAAATCAACCTGGTCTCATAGTATCACATAACTATACGTACATTTTTACGTGGCTCGTTGTACGTATCACGACACTTTCCTGGTGAAATGAACACTAGAGGCACTACAACAACAATTACTTTAATTCACTTTCCACACAAATCACGAGTAAAAAGGCAGATTATCAGTTCATAAACATTTACTTTTTGCTCTTTTCCTCACACAATGCTATCTTATGACATCTAAATACTTTTACAACAGCGGAAGACTTATTTGCATTACATAACCATCTAGATTTTCACACTTGTTCAAGTGTGATTAAGTTGCCCAGTAGCTCAACAGAATATAGGTGCAGATCAATATTTAAGTCCTTTTTACTAGAAATCTCCACTTTCACTTTCACATTCTTCTGCTTTTGTTTTTGGTGATTCACATTATTTGTGTATATCACCACCTACTGGACAGGGAGGAGAATTTATAGTAAAAAAGGACTTAAATATTGATCTGTTTCTTACCCACACTTATCATATCGCTTCAGAAGATATAGATTTCACCACAGGAGTCTTACGGAATACATTTATGCTGCCATTATGCGCTTTTTGGAGCTTCAAAGTTCTGGTCACCATTCACTCGCATTGTATGGACTTACAGAGCTAAGATATTCTTCTTAAAATATTTTTTTGTGTTGAAAAAGTAAAGAAAGTCATACACATCTGGGATGGCATGAGGGTGATTTTTCATTTTTGGGTAAACTTTTTCTTTAATGCATAAGAATGAGAAAAAAGCTGTTTAAAATAGTTTAAGATGGATCAGAGCATGTCACCGCAGAAGGTGTCAATTTACCAAAAGTATTTCACATCAACTACCCAGATTAACACTGAATTATGTAAAATGTTACATAAAACATTACATAAAAAATAAAAATGTATAGACAAAACATAAAGACTAGTAACAATATTTTCTGTATTAGGACTTGAAAAAAATGACAAATCCCTAGGTATAAGAGGTTACATATAATGCCGTTGCTAATTTAGCCCATCTAATTGCAGTCATGTTTCGCCTGTAAAAGTACTTGAGATATATTAAAACCGGCCCCAAGACACAATGTACTGAAATTAGAACTAGCTGGTCTTTTAAAGAGCGCAACAGAATTAGTACCATATTCCCTAAACACAATGCTACTACTTTATCTTTGCTGTCTAAACACATCTCTGCAGCTTTTTTTTTATTATTGTTTTAGCACTGTGTTGCAACTGGATTAGCATAGTTTTAACATGCTAATGATATGAGCATGCTCATAAGTTACACAAGGGGGTTGTCTTATAAAAAAAACACATTGAATAGGTTACTGTGTTTTATCTGTACATTTCACAAGATGAAGGTTCACTCTGTAATTTTTTTTCCTCATTTAAAAAGTTTTACTTCTAAAGAAATGACTAGTAATTTGAAACATATGTATAAAATCATGAGCACTCATTCATTCATGAATTACATGAAGCCTTTTTCAACACGGGGGGGCATCATGAATTTCTACAATGGCATTGGTAATTGAAAATTACTGCGTTTGAGTGATGCAGCATCCAAGACACTAGGTGTCAGTGTAAGCCAGTTTGACATACTTAAAAAAAATACTGAGTGCACCTTTAAATATTTGGAATCAAAAACTAGCCTACTACTTACTGCATACCACATAGTACATCACACTGAATACTGCCAACTTCTAATAAAATTGTACTGTTTGTGAAACAGAATGCATTATGCAACAATAAAGGCAGTGTTGGGAATAGCATACTACACAACTACTCTTACTGTTTCTGCAGTATACAGTATAGTATGTACCATTTACTGTGCACAGTGTGCAAATTATCTGTATACAAGGAATAACCAGATACTACATATGCCAAAATGTGCAGTATACAAAAGACCTTTTATTTCCAAATGAACTGGAAATAATATGGAAAATTAAATAATACTGGATGTCACTCATTTGATGCCACTGTCGAATTAAACATGCAACGTGATGAGGGCATGTGACAACAATGTAGCATACTAGTTTTTGACATTTTTATTGTGGAATAATGCCTACTGCTTCACTTACTATTTATTACTATGTAGGCAGAATACAGTGTATACTGCAGAGTATTCAGTTAGCAGTAAGCTGTTATTCCTTTCCAAACATATCCATGGAGATGGAAAGTCAAGTCGAGCTCACAATACTGCATATTTTCACCAGTGTTTTGCCAGTGTTTCACCATGTTGTCTATGCATAGATCAAATTTGAATAGAATGCACACTATACATACTATATGCTGCAAAAATGGTAAGAGTAGCATGGTAGTTTGCTATTTTGAACATAGCCGATGACCTTTTCTTGATTCCTTTTCTGAGCAAAGACACCTTACAGCTCTATGTTCTGCACAATAATTATGATTGATGCATACTAGGTTGCCATGTAATCAGCGCTATTAGCACACTCTGCAGTTCATTAGCAGGACACAACATTGAAGGAATTATTGGCAAGGACATCAAATGAGAAACAGCAGAGTAAGTTTTTACTATAAAGTGTTTTTAAATTGCGAAGACCATATGACCATCTGTGGTATGTACGTTCTGATTAATTCATCCACAGTCCTTGGCAAAAATAACCTCAGAGCCTTTTGCAAAAACATAGCATGTGGTAGAGTTTGATGGACGTAGTGAAAACAGAGGGTATACCTCCCTTTTAGTGCACCTGCTACTCAGAGCACTGCTTCATCAAACACACACTTGTTGATTTCCCAGCATCTCATTCATAATGCATACAGTATCTAACCCTCATCTGATGCAGTATGGCCATAACAGTTTCCATATTTCTTCTTCTCGCACATAAAGACATATCCACACACGCACATGATAATACAAATGCACCCATCCCAGGATGTTCAAATATGAAATGTGTTCATGTGAAGAAAAAAAAAAAAATATATATATATATATATATATATATATATATATATATATATATATATATATATATATATATATAAAAAAAACATGAAAAATGTATGTCTACCATCTAACATAAATCAAATAGAATAGATCCTCATTATATAGATTCAACTGATTTTTTCTATAAGAATACATCTTCACAATACACTCCTTTCCAAATTTTTGGCACATGGACTGCATGATTTTAAATGAAACCATGCTCTATGAACTCCTTCACACAGAGTATGAAATATTTTGTTGATCTGGCTTTTTATTTTATTTTATTTACGCAGGCTAGGCTGAATTTTTTCTCTTGCAATTGCAATATTATTTCTGCATTTTCAATATAATTTCTTGTTATTTGGATATTACATCTCACAATTACAATGAGAGAGGGCCACCAAAGAAGCTGGTACCCCAGATCCTTGCAGGACAATAATCAGTACTTTGTGTTAACAGGCTTTTATTAATAGGAACTACCTGTTGTACGTAGTAAAGAATGATAACTTGTTGTCGTACAACAGATTTGTGTGTGTATGTTTGCTTATAAATGTGTGTGATGTGAGCCCACCTTTTGGGTGTGTCCCTGAACAGGTATCCACTGATCTCGGCTCCATCGGGCATGACGGAGGAGTCGTGAAACAGAGCTTTATCCCTGATCTGCATCTGAAAGAGGCCTTCATCACGCGTGGGTAGCTTCTGTCCCATTATCCCCAAAACCAGCAACATCACACAATAACATCCACATATCAGCTTCATCCTACAGAGAGAGAGAGAGAGAGAGAAAGAGACAGGTCACTTGACATGTCACTATGAACTGTCCTTGTATGGAAAGTACTGCGTAAAGATATTTCAAAAATTACTACTTTTGTGTTCCGCAGAATAAAGTAACAGCATACGAACAGTTAAAAACTGTTAAACCATTAGTAGTGGTCAACAGATGTTTAAAAACTTAAGAAGAAAAAAAAAAAAACACACACTAATGAAAGACCTTATTAAAATCACTCCATAATATTAGCTCATTCTTTTTTCCCCAAGCAACAATCTCTCTTAACATTTAGACAAATGACTGGATGGTACCATCACCACATAATAATCAAACCAAATTACAGCAAATCTGGGTCGAGGAGTTCAAATGAATGTATGCACTGACCACCTTTGATGTTTTGGTGCTTTTTTAACTCAAGAGGAGGCACAGCTGGGGTGAAATACGGGTAAGCGGTGGTTCATTCTGCACACAAACAACATTCAAGTAACTCATTAGAACATCCAGGCACAGACAAACACACACACATGGACACTCACAGATGCACACATCTGCTGTCTGAGTTGGCTCTGTGATGGGAATACACACACATACTCACACTTTCTCTCGCTAATCACTGTTTGAATGCATGTGTATAGTGTTCAAACTGACAGTACAAAAAATAACCATGTCTAGTTGGTGTTAAACACCTGTTTGTGATTTTTCACAGAACATCTCTTTCTTGGTGAGCTGATTCATCTGCTTCATCTACATATGCTGTGCTGAAATGTGTTTGGCTGTGCTGGGGTGTATTATGCTCTGCTGAACCCGGTTTGGCTGCGCTGGGTGGATTAGGCTGTGCTGAACTGGATTTGGCTGTGCTGGGTGGATTAGGCTGTGCTGAACTAGGTTTGGCTGCGCTGGGTGGATTAGGATGTGCTGAACCCAGTTTGGCTGTGCTGGCTGGATTAGGCTGTTCTGAATTGGGTTTGGCTGTGCTGGGTGGATTGGGCCTTGATGAACTGGGTTTGGCTGCGCTAGGTGGATTAGTCTGTGCTGAACTGGGTTTACTTTACTTTCAACTTTGTTTGTCCCCGGAGGGCAATTGATGTGCTGTTTAGCTGTGCTGGGTGGATTCGGCTGTGCTGAACTGGGCTTGACTGTGCTGAGTGTAATAGGCTGTGCTGAAATTTGTTTGGCTGTGCTGGGGTGGGTTATGCTGTGCTGAACTGGATTTGGCTATGCTGGAATGGGTTAGACTATGCTGAGCTGGGTTTGGCTGTTTTGGGTGGGTTAAGCTGTGTTAAACTAGGTTTGGATGCGCTGTGGTGGGTTAGGCTGTGTGGAACTGGGTGTAGCTGTGCAGGATTAGGCTCTGCTGAACTGAGTTGGCTGTGCTGGGGTGGGTAGGCTGTGCTAAACTGTGTTTGGTTGTGCTGGGGTGGGTTAGGCTGTGTTTGGGTGGTTTAAGCTGTGTTGAACTAGGTTTGGCTGTGCTGTGGTGGGTTAGGCTGTGCGGAACTGGGTGAGGCCATGCTGGGGTGGGTTATGTTGTGCTGAACTGGGTTTGGCTGTGCTGGCTGGATTAAGCTGTTCTGAATTGGGTTTGGCTGTGCTGGGTGGATTGGGCCTTGATGAACTGGGTTTGGCTACGCTAGGTGGATTAGTCTGTGCTGAACTGGATTTACTTTACTTTACTTTCAACTTTGTTTGTCCCCGGAGGGCAATTGATGTGCTGTTTAGCGGTGCTGGGTGGATTCGGCTGTGCTGAACTGGGCTTGACTGTGCTGAGTGTAATAGGCTGTGCTGAAATTTGTTTGGCTGTGCTGGGGTGGGTTATGCTGTGCTGAACTGGATTTGGCTATGCTGGAATGGTTTAGACTACGCTAAGCTGGGTTTGGCTGTTTTGGGTGGGTTAAGCTGTGTTAAACTAGGTTTGGATGCGCTGTGGTGGGTTAGGCTGTGTGGAACTGGGTGTGGCTGTGCAGGATTAGGCTCTGCTGAACTGGTTGGCTGTGCTGGGGTGGGTAGGCTGTGCTAAACTGTGTTGGTTGTGCTGGGGTGGGTTAGGTTGTACTGAACTGTGTTTAGCTGTGTTTAGGTGGTTTAAGCTGTGTTGAACTAGGTTTGGCTGTGCTGTGGTGGGTTAGGCTGTGCGGAACTGGGTGTGGCTGTGCTGGGGTGGGTTATGTTGTGCTGAACTGGGTTTGGCTGCACTGGGTGGATTAGGCTGTGCTGAACTGGGTTGGCTGTGCTGCAGTGGGTAGGCTGTGCTAAACTGTGCTGGGATGGGTTAGGTTGTACTGAACTGTGTTTGGCTGTGTTAGGATGGGTTAGGCTGTGCTGAACTGTGTTTGGCTGTTCAGGGGAAGGTTAGGTTGTGCAGAACTGTGTTTGGCTGTGTTAGGGTGGGTAAGGCTGTGCTGAACTGTGTTTGGCTGTTCTGGGGTGGGTTAAACTGTGCTGAATTGGGTTTGGCTGTGTCGGGGTGAGTTAGGCTGTGCTGAACTGAGTTTGGCTTTGCTGGGTGGATTAGGCTTTGCTGAACTGGGTTTGGCTGTGCTGGGGTGTGTTAGACTGCGCTGAACTGGGTTTGGCTGTATTGGGTTGGTTAAGCTGTGTTGAACAGGGTTTGGCTGCGCTATGGTGGGTTAACACGGTGATGAACTGGGTGTGGCTAAACTGGGATGGATTATGCTGTTCTGAGCTGGGTTTGGCTGCACTGGGTGGATTCATCTGAGCTGAACTGGGTTGGCTGTGCTGAGGTGGGTAGGCTGTGCTAAACTGTGTTTGGTTGTGCTGGGGTGGGTTAGGTTGTACTGAACTGTGCTTGGTTGTGTTGGGGGGATAGGCTGTACTGAACTGTGTTTGGCTGTTCTGGGCTGGTTTAGGTTGTGCTGAATTGTTTGGCTTTGTTGGGTAGGTTAGGCTATGTTGAACTGCGTTTGGCTTTTCTGGGGTGGGTTAGGTTGTGCTGAACTGTGTTTGGCTGTGTTGGGTTGGGTTAGGCTGTGTTTGCTGTTCTGGAGTGAGTTAAGATGTGCTGTACTGGGTTTGGTTATGTTGGGGTGGGTTATGCTGTGCTGAACTGGGTTTGGCTGTGCTGGGGTGGGGTGGGTTACACTGCGCTGAACTTGGTTTGGCTGTGCTGAGGTGGATTAGACTGTGCTGAACTGGGTTTGGTGCATTGTGCTGCATTAGAATGTGCTTAGGTGGGTTAAATTGTGTTGAACTAGGCTTGGTTCTGCTGGGGTGGATTATAATGAACTGGGTTGATGTACATGGTGTTGAACTGGGCTAAGCTGTGCTGCTCTAAATTATAATGTACTGGGGTGGGTTAGGCTGAGCTAAACAGAGTTTGGCTGTGCTTTTCTGAATTAGATTGTACATTTACATTTATGCATTTGGAAGACACTTTTATCCAAAGCGACTTACAGCGCCCTTATTACAGGGACAATCCCCTTGGAGCAACCTGGAGTTAAGTGCCTTGCTCAAGGACACAATGGTGATGGCTGTGGGGATTGAAACAACAACGTTTTGCTTACCAGTTCAGTGCTTTAGTCCACTACACCACCACCACTCCCACTTGTACTGGGTGGGTTAGTCTATATGGAACTGAGTTTGGCTGTGCTGGATTAGAATTTGCTGGGTTGGTTAAACTGAGTTGAACTGAGTTTGGTTGTGCTTTACTGGATTAGATTGCTGGGTGTTTTAGGATGAGTTGAACTGAGTTTGTTTTTGCTGTGCTGGATTAGAATGTGCTGGACGGGTGAGGCTAAAATGAACTGAGTATGGTTCTGCTTTGCTGGATTAGAATGTGCTGGATGGGTGAGGCTGAGCTAAAACTTGGTTCAGCTGGGCTGTGCAGAGTCTGGCTGTGCTAAAATGGATTTGGCTGTATAGGGGGTCACATGATATCTTCTTTCTATTGATTTGGTGTCATTGATTGGATCTGAAGGCAAAGCCCAATCTCCCTTGATATAATCTTGCTAATGATGGCAGATTAGAGTGATACTCCACTGTCATTAACATTGAGTGAGTGGTTGTCCTTTTATCGACCTCTCCAGTCTTCCTTCCTCCTCCATCAGCTTTTATTCCCTCTTTTCTTGACCCCATTCACTCACTCTTTATTTGCCACTCTCATATCCTTCTTTCTTTCTCTCTACCTCACTTTCATTCATTGTTTTTTATTTCTTTCACATTCCCCTTACACATGCCCCCCTACATTTGGGCTAATCACAAAATCCACTTAACTGCATTTGCACACAAGACACTGGTCTTTATCATGCATAACATTTCCTTTTACCTATCTTCCACAGCAAGAGTGTACTGCTTATTTCTCCTGTGTTTACACTGTGAAACAGGACACTCTCACACCAAAAAGAGAAGCTCTCTCTTAAAGGGACAGTTCCACCAAAAATGAAAATTCTGTCATTATTTACTCACTTTCACTTTCTTCCTTGAAACACAAAAGGAGATGCTATTGCTTTAAAGGCTCAACTATCCCTCAATATGCATATGGGGCTGTCGATTTACAGTGGATATCCTTATACCTGATACTGTTAAAATATAGTGGTTCAGGGAGGTCCAACTAAACATATTTAAATTAAGTCATTGTTATTCTATTCAGTGCAAACACATCTCCGTTATTTGTAAATTAGGCTTATTATAGAATGCACCTTATTCACCAAAGTCAGCGCTATTTGACTGATGCAATTAAACCTGTTCTATTACCACCCATGGAAAGCTGGTGGTAATCATAATTTTGTTTAATAGCGACGTTTGTGTAAATTTTCTCGTGATCTAGTAATGAAATAATGATCAAATAATGGAGAAGAGCATTATATTATTAATGATGGAACTAGGCATATATCCAGGCACGCATTATAGACAATTCAGGTGTCCAGTGGTGGAGTGATAGTTTTATAGTCTTAGCAAAATATGCCAGGTCACAGTAGTCTTCTGCATCCTCCACAATCTTGCACTGAGTACTGTTCTGCAAGACTGATAAAATAACACTCTATGTGGGCACAATTCATTCTTAGTGTTTAGTGGAGAGCTTGGAACTGAATTAGCAGAACAAATGAGCTAAATGTGTACAAGTAGATGGTCATTGCCTGGGACAGGAAATACATGTGGACATCATGACATTATCATGAGCAGATGATACTTGTTACAGAATTCTAGTATCCTTTTGAAACTGTCTGTAGAATATTGGTCGCATTCAATCTTAGTTTAAAGCAAGGAAACAGGAACATGGATTTTCCACTAAAACTTTGTCAGGTTTTGTGTATACTATTGCATTTCCCAGCACAGAAAGCATTCTCTTTCTAAAATAAAACTTCAAAACAAAGCCCCATCTGGAACAAATAAAAGCTAATGTTTAATTAGAGCTGGGGAGAATGTCTGATCGGAATTTGGGGAAGGATAATTTGAAGGCAGAGTTAGCCGCAATCATGTCAACTTTGTTTTGCTGCTTTTTAATATATATTTTTTTCTGTATTCATTTGTTTTTTCCAAATATTTCTGTGACTGAAACAGGTTCATTTGGGGTCATGGATCACTTATGAACCATGTACAAAACTGAGATGTGTGATGATTTAGATCTTGTTATGGTTTCGGAGGGAGAGTATTGTGTGTGTTTGTTGTGGGAAGGTCGTAGAGTCATAATGAGTTCATAATGTTAAACAGCTTAAACCCTTTGAACGCAACAAGCTGTAATGTTTGAATAGCCATCCTCAAAATGCCTCTAATCACCTAACGTGCAAGTAAAATGTTGACTAATTTAAACGCAGCGGTGCTATTTAAACAGTTTACTCCTTAACTTTAAAGTCCTTTAACTATTTTTAACCTCACTGAGTATCATTCCGTTATCTTAACGGTCATTAACAATAATTGTTCAGCACAATTGGATTATAAGAATATTGTGACAGGTGCAAAACAAACATGTTTTGCTGCATTCCACTCTGGATAGCACAATTTCTTTGTTACAATTCATCTAATTTTCTCCCTAGAGAGAGAAATGTAATTCTCTTCTATAATGTGTTTATCCATATCAGATGAAATAAATATTCATCTCCACTGGGAGTTTAAAGGTTTTAGGAAACATCAAAGTCTGACTGATTAATAAACATTTAGGAGCACATAATTCCATCACCCTGTCATTAAATTACAGGAAGTGACTAATCACTACAGGAAGTGTTAACTTCCGCAATTCACAAAGAACGGGTTGGAATTAGCATAGTCTTGGTGATACTACTGTGTATAATATCAATATCTGAGTTGCGATACAATAATATTGCAATTCTTTATGTTAAGTATATTCAAAACAGTGATATATTGAGAACTTTTACTTGCTTTTTTCCCCCATTCATCGTCATTGGAGTTTTGTGCAACAAATGCAGAACTTCCTGCTTTAAGTGTTGGTCACACTGTGCTTTGAGCACACAATTTTTTTTTCAGGCAATGCAACGAACCAGGATATGATGTCACGTGGGAGGGCTTTTGGTTTAAGTACAAAATACATCACAAATAAAAAATTATTTTAGATTAAAATGTTCAAATATATTGCCTATATAAGACACTTATCTGCAACAATAAATCTGGCAGCTTTGATATACTGTATGTATCCTTTAAATTGAGCCAAGAGGTCAGGGTGTGACGTTTCAATCTTCTATTGGTCACGGGTCCTCTCGTCATATGGATTCATGGTTCAGTGAACTTTGGTACGCGGTGTCGTACGAAATTTCTTCCCATGAGCTTGTATTTCTGGTATATCTCGTTCGGATGCGTCTGAATGGGAGTGAATAGAACGCAAAGTGTGACCGCCCCTTTACTTCATCATAGAGCAACAGAAACAAATGAAAAAAGCTATAGACTAATTTTTTGCCAAAATATTACAAAAAAATGTAATAAGTTAAATATAAATAAACACAAATATTATATAATAAAATTATATATATACATATATATATATATATACATATATATATATATATATATATATATATATATATATATATATATACTGTATACTGTATATATAATATTTTATTTTTCAGATAATTAAAATGCATTAAATTATTGTGGCAGATAAGTAAAGCATTGATAAGACATTACAAAAAGTGCAAAAGCAATATATTGTTTAATTCCACATTCCATATATTTATAATAAGTTAATTTAACTGAACATAAGCCTATAACTGGCCTACATTCCACAGCAATCCATTTTGCAATTGAATTCATCAATCTGTGCAAGATAGATTTTTTATAACCCTTACAAAAAATCTAAACTAGCCAAAGATTTGCCGCTCGTTACTTTCACATGCAAATGAGCTTTTAATTAGCCGCAAATGTTTGCCAGAAGTTTGCAGCTCTTCGCTGGTAGTAGTGAACCTCCACTACCTTTGGCAACAATGAAAATTTTGCGACAAGTTTGCTGCAAATATCATTTGCATGTGAAAATTATCAGTGCCGAATTTGCGGCAAGTTTGCCATGAACTCGGGAAGGTTTTTCTAATGACATGTCGATGTACACATGCCTGAGTGTTATTTGTTGTGTGTACAGCTGGGCTTTGCCTATACAGATGGAGTTTTGCTTTCTGCCCCCTGCTGAAAACAGGCTTCAAGCTTGAATTGCTCAGATGATTTATTGCAGTAAATTTTTTTAACACTTTATTTTATATAATTAATCGCACTGAATTAAGGTGTTAAATCAACAGCCCTACAAAATACAATACCTATATAATACAAAATATGTAACAAAAAAACATTGATTTTTGGCTTTAGAATGTTGATATTGTATTGTGAGGTAAAATACTGTGATACTTTTAAAGGTATTTTTTTCACCAGCCTCTACTACCAAGGTGAGACTGTAAGAAACAGGCTCAGCAAGAATAACACCAGATTCACACATACTCCATAAGCGGGGCGTGAGCGAGGCATGAGCAACGCGTTGCATTTGGGCTTTCACATTGGCCGTGTCTTTTTTCTAGGTTCTTACGGCTACGGCAGGCAGTCACGTGCACTTGTTTATCAGCGTACTTGGTCATGATTGGTTAATATTTTAAAGGCCCTTTCAAGGCAAGTCAGTTCACTCTGCGGTCATCTTTGGAATGCCCTCGGGCAGGCTGGGCAGCTTTTTCTTTGTAAAAAAGCAACATAAAAGTACAGCTCCTATCTACTTGAATGGGGAAAGACTGAAATTTCCAAAAAGGTTGGTCAAGATGCAGACCTATAAATTGTAGTGTATAGTTGGTTCAGTTTAAATATTGTTTATTTGTTTTTGCATCTTTTCAAAAATCTCCTGATTATTTTAGTTTTCTATAGCACCCAGAGCTGCTGAGTTCAGCGTGAGCCACGTGGCAAAAAATAGGCTCGGCACCGAAACTAACGCCTCTTTCACACTGGACTCGGAATCAGAGAGTAAGTAGCGCATATTTTTTTGGTGCACATGTTAACAGGTTAGTGCATTCACATAGGAAGTGTCAGCTGTACGTTGGAGCCATGCATGAGTGCTGTATAAACCTCAGTGCAGCGGGAGTTATGGCGTCGACGTCGAGTCTCTTTTTTGCTGCGTTGCTCATGCTCAGTTAAGGCACCAGTGCACTGTTGATGGACATCATGAAGATAAGCTGGCTTGAAAAAACAGATATTGCACAGAATTAGCATGTATTTGTAGTCTAGTGTGTTTTTGACAGCTCGTAGGAAAACGATTATTTATTTATAATAAAATAATAAAAATATTTAAAATTATACAAAAACAAAATGTATTATTTTAATTATTTAGATTAAGCAGACATAGGGTTTTATCATTTAAAACTACAGTATACTACAAGTTGTAACCTTAAACAAAATAAAACTACCCTATTATATACTATTAAATGAAGATGGTGAGTAAACATACTGCGTCCTTTTTTATGAGGAAAGTACTCAACACTTAAACGTTTTGGCTGGTGTCTGAACAAAGAGGTATCGCTATTCAATGGTTGTGCATAATTAAATATTTCTGGCTATACAGTATCATTATTATAATTTTTTTTTTCTCCCGAATTTGGAATGCCCAATTCCCAATGTGCTCTAGGTCCTTGTGGTGGTGTAATGACTCGCCTCAATCCAGGTGGCGAAGGACGAATCTCAGTTGCCTCTGCATCTGAGACCGTCAATCCGTGCATCTTATCACGTGGCCTGTGGAGACTTCACATTATTCTCCACGGCATCCACGCACATCTCACCACATGCCCCACCAAGAGCGAACCACATTATAGCGACCACGAGGAGGTTACCCCATGTGACTCTACCCTCCCTAGCATCCGGGCCAATTTGGTTGCTTAGGAGACCTGGCTGGAGTCACTCAGGGCTATACAGTATTATTAAGTGTAACCAAGCCAAACCGAGTGATCAAAACGTCTTCTCTTGTGCAAAACATCATTCAGGCTCATCGTCCTCCCCCTACCACTAAATAATGCATAAAAATGAGCAGAGCTCATTGTGTTGGCTGTCACTACATTAAATAATTCTACAAAACAGCATTAGATTACACAAGCATAATATACATCCAATTTCATGACCATCACAACAGAGCAGCCACTGCCTGTCAATCAAACTACAGCAGTCCTGCCACAAACAGCGGAGAGCCATCATTATTGCTCTAATTTGTGTGTGGGGGTGTCACGTCTTTCTCACTTGCTTTTTAAACATGTATGGCTGAAGGTTTCCTTACACACACACACACGCATACTGCCTCCATACACCATCTCCTCTCTATACAGCTCAGTATGACATTTGAACCCTTTCCCAGAGGTGGGTTGTAACTCCCTACATTTACTCCATTACATTTACTTGAGTAACTTTTTGAAAAAAATGTACTTTTATGAGTATGTTTTATGGTGGGGGTACTTTTCACTCTTACTTAAATAAATTTCCAATAAAAAATGTTTAAGTTACAATGGGTAGCATTCCTGTTGATACACTACTGATTTTAATTAAATAATTGTTAGTAAATGCATAATTTATTGAGATTTTTGAATGGGACTCTTATTACAGCGGAACTTCACAGCTGCTGCACGCTGTCACTCGAGTCGCGTTCAACACTACAGCAGCAAGCACACAAAACAAACATTTCTTCACTCCACACAATGCCTTCATTTTACACCAAGACAAGGTATTTTTCAAGATTAAAACCGCAGCTCCAACTTAAGAAAATCCGGTGAGGTAAGTTTTAAAGATTGTGACAATGTGGGCTTGTCTGTGTCATGGTGATACTCATTCATTTTCAGCGTGAATCTGTAACTGTGGCTATTATGAGGATGCAGGACATAAAAAGCTGTGAAATAACATCAGAAGGCATGAATAAAGCATGATCTTGCTTTAGTGTATAATTAAACATAATATATAATTTGGGACTGTGTGACATTGTTCACATTTTTCACCATAATATTTACTATAAAAAGGTTTCCAAACTTCTCTTCTAATTGACAGATTCGTCCAAATCTGAGAAGCATCCTTAAAGTGATAGTTCAGCCTTTAATTAATATTCTGTCATCATTTCCCCGTCCTCCAACCCTGTGAAATGTTCTGTATTCTGTGGAACCCAAAAGATGTTAGACAGAATGTTAGGGACTGACAGTCTCAGTCACCATTCCCTTTCAAAATATGGAGGGGGAAAAAACATGCAGTGAAAGTAAATGATGATTAAGGCTAGCAGAATGCATATCCTTAAAGGAATAATTTTCCCAAAATTGAAAATCTCGCAACATTTACCCTAATTCCATCCCAGATGTGTATTTTTTTTTTCTTCTGCAGAACACAAATTAAGATTTGTAGAAGAATATCTCAGCTCTGTTGATTTATACAATGCAAGTGAATGGGTACCAAAACTTTGAAGCTCAGAAAGGACATAAAGGCAGCATTAAAGGAATTCAAATGACACTGGTTCAATCTATGCATTTAGAAAGGATCTGATAAGTGTGGGTGAGAAACAGAACAATATTTAAATCCTTTTTTACTAATAAATCTCCACTTTCACATTCTTCTTCTTGTGTTTCTGGTGATTCAATTCTTTGTGCATATTGCCACCTACTGGGCAGGGAGGAAAATTCATTGTAAAAAAAAGGACTTTATATATTATAAAAGTTATACATATTTATCTGTTTCTCACCCACACCTATCATATTGCTTCTGAAAATCACTGGAGTCGTATGAATTACTTTTATGCTGCCTTTATGTGCTTTTTGGAGCTTCAAAGTTCTGGTCACCATTCATTTGCATTGTATGGACCAACAGAGCTGAGATATTCTTCTTAAAATCTTCATTTCTGTTCTGCAGAAGAAACACATCTGGGATGGCATGAGGGTGAGAAAATGAGAGCATTTTTTTATTATTTTTTTTATTATTTTTTTTTTATGTTTTGGTGAACTTTCCCTTTATTTTGATGCATGGAAGAAGGAAGTCATATGTGTTTGGAAAAACATGGTGGTGAATGATGATGATTTCCATTATTAACAATAATATTAATAATAGTTTTATTATTAATAATAATAATAATCATCATCATCATCATTCTGTAATGCATGTTAAATGTGTATAATGTACTGGAATATAGGAAAGCAAACATCCATTACGTTATATGTGAAAGTAACTAGTTGCTCACTACTTAAGTATTATTTTATTAAATACTTTCTTACTCTTACTCAAGTAATTTTTAACATTATTTTAGTTGAGTAATTATTTTAAAGTAATTGTACTTTTACTTGAGTAAAGTTTTTGGCTACTCTACCCACCTCTGCCCTTTCCTGTATCAAAGCAGAGGTGCAAAGCATTAAAAAACGTTTCATTTCCACAGAGATAAGCAAGATTTTTCAGATTCTGCTTAACCAGAGGCAGGATGACCTGAAATTGGAGAATGGCTGAGTTTGCCTCAGCTCCTGTCAGTGTTTCCTGAAACCTCTGAACAGAAATGTACTGTGGGTTTAGTCCCCTGGGCTCCTAATAGCACTATTCTGCACACACATACACACGGAGACAGCCAGAGTTTGGAAAGCTGAAGAAGAGGAACAAATTTCAACAGCAGAATATGATAGGGATGATGTTGGATTTGGTAAAAGTTTTTTCTAATATGTTTTATTCAACACAGCCCTAAAGTCAGCAGTCAGCCCATCTATCCTAACAGTGGTTCTTGTGCACTAATAAGCCAAGCTGATGTGGCATCGTTCAAACCATTCAACATGCTGCTTCGACGCTTTCATACAGGAAGCAAAAATCTGATTTTTAGCAAATCCTTCTCAAATCTGTTTAGTTGCTTGTTGTCTGAACAAAAAAAGAATGCATCAAATCAAACCCAAACCACATTATATTTAAAATTCTGTTAAAATTGAATTTATGAAAAAGCATTTCAGTCTGAATGGTTAGATTGGGACACAATGTATAAGCAACATCATACACAAAGTGCAGAAGTGCTTACAGCTTTGTCTGAATTCACTCATTATAATAATAATTCCTTACATTTATATAGCACTTTTCTAGACACTCAAAGCGCTCTGCATAGTATAGGGGGAATCTCCTCAACCACCACAAGTGTGCAGCATCCACCTGGATGATGGGACGGCAGCCATAGTGCACCAGAACTCCCACCACACACCAGCTATTAGTGGAGAGGAGAGGAGAGTGATGAAGCCATTTCAGGGATGGGGATTATTAGGAGGCCATGATAGATAAGGGCCAATTGGGGGAATTTGGCCAGGACACTGGGGTTACACCCCTACTCATTACAAGAAGTGCCCAGGGATTTTTAATGACCACAGAGAGTCAAGACCTCTATTTAACGTCTTAATCCGAAATATGGTGCTTTTTTACATTATATTGTCCCCATCACTATACTTGGGCATTAGGACCCACACAGACCAAAAGGTGAGCACCCCCTGCTGGCCTACCTAATCCTCTTCCAGCAGTAACCACAGTTTTCCCCAGGAGGTCTCCCATCCAGGTACTGACTAGGCTTAGCTCTGCTTGATATAGCTGCTGGCTCATTATGTTCACTTGCAGCAATCACCATGTATTGAATGGTGATTGAGCAATGAACGGTTTCTGACACAATATATGCTTACACTTACATTGTCTGATGCACTTCGAGAGTTCATCACTGTGGCAAGATGTCATTATGGACATGTGCATTCACTCTCTACACACTGACAGCTATTCTAGTCTCTTCAAGTCAAGTCATTACCATGGAAACTGGTTTAGATATACCGGATATTGACTACACTGTCTGCACAAACTAATTAGATTGCATAAATAATAATAATAATAATAATAATAATAATAATAATAATAATAAATACAAAATAAAAGAAACAGTGCAAATCAAAATTGGATGCACTGTGAACAAAGCCTTACTTGTCTGCCCTGATTTGACCTCATACCCCAATGTGTCCATCTCACCATTACATTATGTTGTAATAGATGTAGGACTTTAAAGTTGAGGTGCTTGACATGTACTTTGGCATCATGCTTGTGCCAAATCTGAGTTACACTGGTGCTCCTGAACAGCCAAATGGCACAATGACTAATTGGCAGCGACCGGTTTTGAGAGCTGAGGTCCAGAACTCCAAAGTGGACACTTGGCTGCATGCTTCTTGTTTACTTTGGCAAGAATGCCGGACAGCATTTATTGAGTAAAATCTTTGAAGATATTTGTGAGATTGGGGTACATTTGAAGTGTGTGAGAATGTGCACACTATTCATAAGCAGCATACCTTTGGTGTGTATCATCTCCATGCAATTTCAATATGACATCTAGATCTTCCACATAATACACCTCTTCTCCACCATCAGGCTGAATGGTTCTGAGAATGGTGAGTAACAGTTACATTAGCATATCTACTTGAGCACAGTTTGGCACTATACGATTACAAACCATTCCTGGCATGGATTTCTCGGAAGGGTTAGTTAATCGAACTCAATGTGCTGGTGGAACACCTTAGGTGTATGATGACTCACGATTGGTCCCTTGCTCAATCTGTCCACTCCAAACCTATATTAGCAGCACCATGATGAAAAAAGAACTGGTACCATGTCAACAAGCCTGGATCAGTACTGAATGGCATGGTTCCGCAATGAGAAGCATTCGGCCCAATGGTGGAAAAGCACCTAGTGTTTCCTAACCCTATTCCTAAAGGCCCCCCAAAAATGCACATTTTGGATGTGTCCCTTACTGGGCACACCTATTTCAAGTCTTGGAGCACTCTACTAATTAGCTGATAAGTTAAATCGGGTGTTTGATTAGAAAGACATCTGAAGTGTATTGTGTTGGAAGGCCTTCTGGAAAAGGGTTGCAAAAAACACTCTTCTACATAATCAGGAGAACATATAAAACCCTATCTGCTCCTTCTAGAGGGTTCAGGTTGAGATGTCCCACTCTCGTCAAAGTATCTTCTCAAAAGGTCTTATCTCAAGACTTCCAATTGGTACCACATCCAGGAATGTTCATTGGTTGCTAAGCTGAGGGTGTAGGGGCCACTTTCTCCAAGTGCCACACAAACAGACAATTGAATGAAATGGGGGTGGGGGTCAGCTTTGACTGATATTCACTTCATTGCTGTCTTTGTAAGAAGGGGAGATCTCACAGATAATCATGGACTCATGGGACAGTTTGTCCCTCTTGCACCACCCATATCTCCATATCGAGAGCAAGAGCACAAACAGTCATTCTAGGAATGTTAATGTATCATATTCCCACCACGCACAGAAATTACCATAAAATAAGTTCACCCAAAAATGTATTTTGAGATCATTGTGTGCATCTCCAATAGGAACACTGGATGAACCGTTTCAAAGTGAATCTCAGCTCAGCTGCTTTGGGAATAAACACATATGGAAATTAAAGGATGGGGGGTCACAAAAAGTTCGAAAAGCTGCAATTAAATCCCTGGTTCTCCTTAACAGGACATGACACACAGTCACGTCAGACCCCACAAAGACCAGCATGAGGATGACTGTATTGCCTCATCGAACTGTCACTCCAGCGTACACACAAATGGCTGTTGCAAAAAGTGGCGGAATTCTTTCGCAGCCAGAGTTTTCATATGCAAATAAGGGTTTAGATACGCTATGCAACACAGACCTTCCCGTTCTTAGACTTTTGTTCCTGTTTCATTCTTTCCAAAAGAGGATGGGAGGCAGTGCAGCTTGGCCTTGCCACTAAATACAGTTATTCAAATTTCCTTATTCTGAGACTGCTTTTCATTACATCTCCCAAGCCCAGAGAAAAATATCACTCTCTCCAGGAACCACATCAGGTAGCCAACAATCCACTTTTTAGTATGTTGTGTGTCTGATAGTAGACTAATCCTCACCATACTATACTACTACAGTAGATTTCTATACATTTCTATACATATTCCAAAGGAAAGGATGCAAATGGGACTAAACTCTCATGCAGATGGGTAGCTTACATGAAATTTCAAGCAGTGACAGCAGTACAGCTCTCTTAAACTATTTTAAACAACATTTTCTTCACAATTCTTAACTCTTAGAAGTCTCACCTTTTCTGTATCTCTAATTAAAATTTTAAAACTCGTTTTGGGTAAATAATTGTACCCTGAGAACATATTGTGTACCTTTAAAGGTTCCTCTGGGAACAACAAAACTTGCCTTTTTGTCTCCTTATGGGTACAAATATGTCCCCAAAACAAGGACACCACCCCAGTGATGTCTGCTGTACCTTAAACAGTATTTTATTTTTTTCTGAGTGTGTTGTATACATTTTACACATGCAGTTTTTATGACCTCATATCAATACTAAACAGAGACTATAAAGAATATTTTTACTCTAAGAGATTCACACCACATCACATGGCAATTTATGTAAAAAAAATATATAATTAAAAGATATGGTGATCAGCTTCAACATCTAAAAGAGAGGTCACTAATTAGCAAAACCACAGTACAGATGCGAACTCACGATTAGGTTCATCCGGATCTTGATATATGTCTCATAAATTGATGCATTTCGAACGAAACAGCTAAACCCTGTTTACAGCAAAATACACATATGAAGCAACATTGGCTAAGTATATTTACAGCGAGTTCTTAACATGGCACAGATTATATGTGAATATTTGAGACTATTGAATACTATTAAGACTATTTTCTTACTTTTACAAGGTCTTTTTTATTATGTCTGCCAACCTGAAATATTTCTGAAACGCACATTGCTTATAACATTTCATATCCATATGACATACTGATTCCCAAAACAATGTAAGTTGTTTTTTCGTACCTTTGCTGGGAAGGAAATTTAGAAACTGGACCTCTTTGAACTTTAATTGAATACTTTGATCTAAAATATACTTTCCCTTACATCAATTTGTAACCTAACATCTTGATATTGAAAAAGAGTTCATGTTATTTGTTTACTACCAAGATATAAACTGCTCTTTTAAGTGGAACTAAAACAAGAAACCTAGACTTACATTATGTAATAAACTGCATTTGACAAGCCCTAGAAAAAAGATAATTTAAAGTATAACAGCAGTGTAGATGTGAGCCAAAACTGCACATCTTGCAGGTGCATTTAAAAGAGAATGTTTGGAGAAATTTGTGGCAAAGCAGAAATTAAAAGTAAAACTCCCCACGTCTTTCTCTTGACAGATGAGCGGACGCAGTAACATTTAACACAATTTAGACTAACTAAAAAGACGCATGATTGAGAGGGGGCACGCATATTGATGAATTGTGTCTGGCGGATCGGAGCGCATGGGAACTGCGTCTCCAACACAATGTTCAAGCCCCAAACTCCCATCCAAACACCTCCTAAGAGCACCACGTACCTCCTCTGAGATCGAGATGATCTGCAGAAGAACATTAAAAGCGCCTGCGAGCTCAGGCTTGATGGAAAGCTGTTTGAAATCTTTAACTTCCAGGAGTTTTTCAACCGCAAAACACCCGTCCCTCATGTTCTGGCAAGATGTTCAAAGAGTGCCTGTGTCTCTCTGGAGAGTCCCTCAGTTTTTTCCCCATGACTGCAGAAGTTTTCAAACTCTTTTATGAGGCATGAAAGCATGCATTTCGGAAATGCAAAGGCAGGTACATCTGAGCAATGTCTGGAAATAGTGCAAATGCTCCTTGGGACATTTAGAAGAAGGGTTTTAAATGCATCTCCTCCTGAAGCTCGTATGTGGAAATCAAATAATCAACAAAACAACAACATTTGATGTGAATGTTCCTTACCTTATTCTATTGGGTAAATCCCTCCAGAAAAAAGTCAGCCTTGATAGAAATAGTGTTATGGTTATTTTGTTGTCTTCCAGTAGTGCAAAATGTTCTTGTCTGTATAATAAAAGTGTGATAAAGTTGTTCCTTTATAAAATTCCTTGAGTCAGGTCTTCTATGAATCTGTCTGTGCACTCTCAGTTCTAAGGGAGTTTCTCTGGTACCAAAGTTAGTTGCTTGTCTTTAGCGGGTATCCTGAGCTGTTCTCCTGCTGTTCTCCTCAATAGAGACCGAGTCGCGAGTCAGACTGCTGTGAACTCTGTGTGCGCGTGGAGTGTCTCTGAAACACTCTCTCTGAAGACCAGCCCACTCATCTGAGACAGCACAGAAAAAAACACTGTCCTACTCATGTCAACATTCAAGAGGCTTTACAATGCCACAACACCAATAAACATATATAACATGCATACGGCAGGCAAAGCAGAAAACAATACATAAAATCTGAATATATAGCCTATTGTTATAAATATTGAGTATATAGGCCTATATATGAATAATTCTAATTAGGCTAAGCTATAGTTATAAATCTCTCTCTCTCTCTCTCTCTCTCTCTCTCTCTCTCTAAATATACACTTATAAATTCAAATATACTCAGTTGCAAATCTATAGACACAGAGATATTCATGCTCAAACTCACAATAAAAATAAGCTAACTGTTTTAAGTCATGTGTGTGAACTGACTGAGCTTGATGAATGAAAAAAAAAATGGTAACACTTTATATTAATATTCCTTTGGTTATAGGGTTTGTTAATGATTAATAAGTCGTTTACAAATGCAATATAAATCATTAATAAACAATTATAACAACATGCATGACTTTCATGTAATTCCTGTCAAATAGTGAGACATTTTACAGTACCTCAAATGTTATTAATGCTTAATAACCATTATTCACCATTAGTAACCTATGAAATTGTACCTTTGTGCAAAGTGGTCACATATGAAGGGGTTGCCAACATTAGAAACCTGTACATATGTTGTATGATGAGCATGAGACATGACATTTTATTTTATTTTTTTTATTTTTTATTTTTTTTACAGAGGACACCATTCGTAATAGCACCATTCTTTTAACATCAACGTGACAAGGAAAGTGACAGCACAAGTGAGTCGAGACATAACAGTAATGAATATTAACACAAAATGACATAATCCCTCCTTTAAATTTCACTGTAATAGTCTATTTTTTGCTGCATTGTGTCATAAATCATGAATTAGGGCACTTTATGTTTAATAAAGTATGAATAAGTGTATTTATTAAGCATGTATAACATGTAAGTTAAAACACTCACTATTTGGCAAGCAAGAAAGTTGCATTTTTATTCATGTTGTTATAATAGGATATAAATGATTTATAATGCATTTGTAAATTAAATTTTAAGCATCAATAAACCCCTTTATAAAGCTTTAACAATGGGAACATTAATGGGAAGTGTTCTAATGTTAAAAAAGCGTAATAAAGTGTATATATATTGCCATTTTAAAAGCTATGATTTGGTTTGCTCACTACTTTTAGTCTACCGCTTGTTGATCATGAGTTCAAGTCGAAGTGACTTATTGTCATATCCCTCCTGTGTGGTAAAAGAAACAAAATACACTATCAGAGGGAACCAAAGTGCAGAATATATAACAGACAAGATTAACAAGGCAATAAGTACAAACACTTTCACTTTATAATGAATAGTTTATTGACCATAAATTCAGATATGAGCTATAGGCCTATAGAGTTTCAGTAGAAATTGTTGTGCAACACTAGTAAAACCATGCAAAAAACAGCATGTCTCATGTCTCCTAGTGAGCTGCCTTCCTAGACAGCAGTTTTGGGAATCATATTTCTGGTCAAAATACTAAATCAACGTTAATATAATTACTATTTTAGTGCGAAATCAATCCTAAAGTACACACTTAAGAATCCTCTCTTAGAATCAAAGAAGATCCTATTCTGGATCGATCTAAAATCAGTTTATGCAGTAGGATCTTATTTAATTCTTAAAGGATTCTTATGCTCTTTAGGATTGTTCCAATTCATCAGCGTTCCTTTTGTGTGTGTGTGTGTGTGTGTGTGTGTGTGTGTGTGTGTGTGTCCAAACATTTGAACACACTTGTGTTGCCAGATGCTGTCTAGGTAGGCCACTCACTAGATTTTGAAACCCAGCCATAGACTACAAAGGCCTGATTAAGTCAGTATTGATGTTGTTATTTCTGTAAAGTGGATCTCCACCCAGATGACAATTTGTCTCTCATCCCGCAGGTAGTCACACAACTCCTGAAGACTTCAACAAAAGAGCTAGGTCACACCAAAAAAAAAGAAAAAAAAAAGAAATAAGGTCCCGCAAAGCTGGTCCCGCAATGCTCTCGTCTTGTCTTCCTAGCCCTCTTTTTGTACTTGCAGTATTTGCATACTTGAATAGCTTGTGATTACCAACACACACGCAATTCTGGGGTTTGTTTGAAGAGCACAGGCATGGTTTGTTTCCTTTTGTTGGGCTGTTTACAGCGGGCCATTTTCTCTTCTGCTTCTTCTATGACCCACATCTACTGGAGGTGTGAAGAGGAGGTTTTCACCAGGGGAAGTAAATATTTATGAAAGATAACAGCAGTTTGAACAAATGCTGTCACTGATGAATGGTCATTTATGACTGAATGAGGGTCTGAGGGCTTCATTCAGACAGATTGAGAACATTGAAACTGTGTTTGAGTGGCCCGCACACATCTGTATGGCAAGTCATTCAGTTCTATCGGTAATTCTTATTGTATTCTCGAGTAGTGTGACTTAATCAAATGCTAGCATTGATTATATGCAATATATGTCTTTAAATGAGTGTGGGAGCTCAGTTTCACGATTACTCACAGGCGAGTGTTAAGTGAGCACAAGTACAATATCGCCATCTAGTGGTTTGGTGGCTCTTCTTGTTTTTTGACTTTATGTTTGGGTATTCAGAGACCCCTGTGATTCATATAAAAACAATACTAGTCAATTCAAAATGAACCTACTGTTTCCCTCTCAGATTTTATTCATATGTTCCTCTGACCTAATCAAAACACAGTAGGCTGATGGGTCATTGACAAATAAGGTTGTCCGAGGTGACAAAAATGAGAAAACTTTTTAAAATGTAGTTTAAAACACACAAACCAAGTTTGTAGAAATTGAATCCTTATGTCCAATTTGGTTTCATAGATTTTTGAAAAATATTTATTGCATTTTGAACCAAAGAAATTGATTTAATGACTTTAAAAATGTCATGTGGTGTAACCATCAAGTGTACACAAGCTTAATCATTAATTTCCAAAAAGTTTTAAAACATATTTTTTCTAGGTAAAAAAAATATTTATATATATTTGAGGCAAGAATTTTAAGAAGTTTTCTGAGAGGTACTCCATCTGACCTGAATAAAATGTGCATTTAAAAACAAATTCTCAAAATAATTTAATTTTAAACTAAACGCACATTTATTGGGGTCTAAAGAGGTCCTCTCCTCTCTGTTTTATTTGTATTGATTTATGTTTACTGTTTCTGGACGGTTTCCCCCATATGATCATTTGTGACTTTAAGCCCCCAACAAAATATCAAAATTACTTTAATCTCCATAATTAAAAACATGTTCATCATAGAAGAGGTGTTTTGTGTGAATTGCATTTTTGATGTTTGACCATAAAGTGTTCATTCACTTTTAAGAAAGATGATTGTTGTAGTAACACGTTTTATGTTTGACTTAGTTAGTCAAGTCATTTTTATTTGTATAGAGCTTTTCACAACACACACATCTCAAAGAAGCTTTACAGAAAATTATGCTTTAACAGAAAAAGAAGCTCTAATATTGTAATATAGTTACTTAAGTCAACCTCTCGACATGGCTCGGGCTCCTCCTTCAATGTGAGTCTATGAGTCCCCCATTTTATCATCCACCAGGTGAAAATCATAAATCAGATCGCTTACAAAAGTAATAGCACACCTCTCAACAAGCTGAATTATTTGAGGTATCATTCATGTTCATAGCTCAAACCTCAATGCGGGTGGTAAGTAAAAGCTTTGAGAGGCCGAGGTCAAAGGTCATGCATTGTGTCTGTGTGTCAGTAAGAACAGGAAGAGGAAACAGTAAACATCCTGAACTGTTTATAGAAGGGCTGGTTGTCATGGTGAAAGTGTTTATGAGGTTAATGATTAGACTGTGTGTGTGTGTGTGTGTGTGTGTGTGTGTGTGTGTGTGTGTGTGTGTGTGTGTGTGTGTGTGTGTGTGTGTGTGTGTGATATAACACTCTCTTCAACATGTCTCAGCCTTACGTCTCTGCCATCTCTGTTATTGATTTTGCACTGTCAGAAGCTTCTTCCATATTCTGTTGAGAAACAACATGTCCTCATATCTACATTAGAAAAATCCCCAATGAGCCAAAGCAAGGAGATATCACAGCCCACATGAAGAACCACTGTGGCATGAAAGGTTGAGAGTCCAACTACACAAAATGATTTGTTTAAATGGTTGTCACCAGTTAACATGTACACATGCCTTTACATGGAGATGAATGGGATACAGGTTAACCCTCATGTTGTGTCTGGTTTCTGAGAGACCCAAGTTCTTTTAATAGCTCAAAATATGTAACTTGAAATATCATGTTGACACTACAACTTTTCTTATTATTATTAAATCAACATTTTAATTTGAAAACAAGCAAATGCCAATGCAATTCGCAATCACAAAACAGTCACTATTACTATGGCTCATAGGATGTGAACAAACTCTAAATCCAAATATCTCAAATTCGGAACATAACATCCAGTTTCTACAGAAACTATACAGGTGATTCTCATGAAACCTTCTGAAAAAATGTTCTGGGCACATTTAACCCCAAATCAATTAAAAAACATGAAATCATATTTTGCATAATGAAAACAAAAATGTAAAACCATTCATATTTTTTTGCATTGTGACATCAGAACACTTAACCCTTCTTAATTTTTGACCAGAAGGACCAGATGTGTAACCCCCTCTCTTTTTTTTTTTTTTTTTTTTGATGATGATGATGAAGAATGATACCATTTCTTCTTCCCTGAAGTAAGAACAATACAATTATGCATTTCTTTTGGGATTTTATGCCATTTTGATCTTATTTACATGTAAATTTCACAATTTTACCATTAATTTGCATATACAAATAAGCACATTTAAAAAAAAAAAAAAAAATGTTTGAACCTATGCTTCTGTAAGTTGAAACATAAATTGTAGGCAGACTGCTGCCATCTGGTGAACAAAATATAAATAATATGACTTGAAAACCATGTCATACCAGTAACAGCCAGTAGAATGTAGCAACCTATTGTGTAGTCCGATCTCTTTTTGTAACCTAATTTTATATTTTATCACAAGATAAACATTTGGATATATATTTAGACATTATCAAACTATTATTTGTCAAAGTTTAGCATTTTAAAATTGATTTGAAGTGTCAGTTTTTGCAGTTATTGTCAATATGATTGCAAACAAAACCGACCATGGTGTTACAAAGAGAAGACACAAAATAAGCATTTTTCTACCAATAATTTATTTAAAACATACAAATTTAATAACTCAAAGTAAATGCATAATAATGTCAAGAAATGAACATCAAGAAACAGAAATGAACTGCAAAATTCAGAAAATTCAATTAGAGTATAAAACAGTAGAATCAGAGTAAATATTTTTCAATTTCAAACTTTCTATAGTAAACATTTATTTTGCAAATGTGTATGTGTGTTTTGTTGTGTTCTGCCTCCTGCTGTTTTAGTCTCAATTAAACTCAATTAAAATCTCATTTAAAAGTCCAAGTATCTAGCCAAAATTATACTTGAGTGAAAGTAAAATTATTCACATTAAAATTGTACTTAAGTATTAAAAAAGTAAAAAGTAACTTTTCTCCTGACTAGAATGAAATCAGTAGAGAAGATTATGTGAGAGAGGATGTTGTTAAATTAGATTGGTTTGTTAAATCGCCTTTTTACTGTCTCTGACGACTGTCATATTTCTCCCCCCGTGGCATTCGCAACCTGATCCTAGAATCATGTTACAATAACTAAATTTTTACAAAATGTTTTTTATGTGGCCTGTTATACGTAACATTTACATTTTCCTGGTGGAATGAACACTAGAGGTGCTAAAACAACGATGACTTTTATCCTCTTTCACTCAAATCATGAGTAAAATGGCAGATTATCAGTTCATAAACACTTACTTTTCACTCTGTAATTCACACAATGCGATCTTATGACACTTTTACTATAGCGCATGACTCATTTTAACATTTGCATTACATAACCAACTACTTTTACAAGCTTGTTCGAGTGTGATCAAATTGTGTGGTAGCTCAGCTGATAGAGCATTGCACTTTTGATGTAAAGGTCTGGGGTATGAGTATTGAAGAACACTTGAGTCATCACGTGAGCCAGAAGTGTCATAGAAGCACCAAAAAAAGACGTGGTTGTGTTTTTCATCTCACGTTTGCTTTTTCTGACACTATTGGTTAGGTTTAGGTTTAAGGTTTAAGGTAAGGAGGTCGGTTTTGTTGATTTAAACCTCAATAAAGCATTAACTTTAAATGGTTAGTTCATCCAAAAATGAAAATCCTCTCATGATTTACTCACCTTTAAGCCATCCCAGATGTGTATGACTTCCCTTCTTCAGCAGAATTGAACATTTTTATAAGCAAATTTCAGCTCTTTTAGTCTGTACAATGCAAATAAATGGGTGCCATCAGTCTGCTGGCTGTTTGACAGTCCAAAAGTCATATTAAGGCAGCATTAAAGTAATCCACACAACTCCAGTCGATCAATTAATGATTCTGAAGCAAATCAATAGGTTTGTGTAAGAAACAAATCGCTAATTAAAAAGTTTTTAACTTTAAATTGTTGTTTCCGTTATCTGTTTGAAATTACCTAACTCTCGCGTGACGTTCGTTCCTCTGTTGTATACAAAGCACGTGCTTCTGACTTCTTGCGTGTACGCGCCATTGCGCTTATGTCACTAATGCGTCGACTGCTGGCATAAAGCAATTATTTTAAAGTTAATAAAGTTTTAATTATGGATTTCTTTGACTACCACCCCTGGAGTCGCGAGTTTGAATCCAGGGTGTGCTGAGTGAATCCAGCCAGGTCTCCTAAGCAACCAAATTGGCCCGGTTGCTAGGGAGGATAGAATCACATGGGGTAACCTCCTCGTGGTCGCGATTAGTGGTTCTCGCTCTCAATGGGGCGCGTGGTAAGTTGTGTGTGGATAGCGGAAAGTAGAATGAGTCTCCACATGCTGTGAGTCTCCACAATGTCATGCAAAACAAGCCACGTGATAAAATGCACGGATTGACTGTCTCAGAAGTGGAGGCAACTGAGACTTGTCCTCCGCCACCTGGATTGAAGTGAGTAACCGCGCCACCACAAGGACCTACTAAGTAGTGGGAATTGGGCATTCCAAATTAGGAGAAAAGGAGATAAAAAAAATTACAAAATATTAAAAAAATGTAATTATTTAGATCACATTCAAGTCGGGTGGTCACATACGGTCTAGCACAAATATTTCAACATATCCGAAGCTCAAATCAGATCTGAAATTCCGCTTCTGCAGATGGTTGGAACTCCACACATCCGCCGTTCGGTGACTCTGGTCTGTCATCTGTCATTTTTTGGATGCTGTAATAGGGCGGCCTTAGACCAGTAAGATGAAAGAAAATTATCTGCAAAAATGTAATGAGTACTTTTCAAGTTTAAATAAAATTGTAAGGAGTAAAATGTAAAAAATTTTCTTTGGAAATGTAACTAAGTAAAAAAACAAGTATTTCGTTTAAAATGCACTAGAGTAAATTACAAATCCCAAAAAGTAATACTTAAGTATAATAGTTAGTATTTTTACTCAATTACTTTACACCCCTGGTAATCTCTGTCTGTTTTTTTTTCTGCATTGTGGCTGATTTATTGATTGTATTTGACAGATAAAAAATAAAATAAAATAAATTGCTGTTTTTCTTGGTCTTTCCCATTCATTTTCAATGATCGGTAATACTGACAGCGAATTATATAGGTGTCACTTTTTTTTTTATTTTTTTTTTACGACCACTTAGACAACGAATCAAGCCCAATTTAAAAAAACAAAAAAAAATTATGTTAAGATGACAAATGGAGGACAAGTCACCAAGTCCTCTACTGCTCAGATAAAGGAAACCAATTTGTATTAAATGAGGAACCATTTAGCACGTAAACACGTTTTATTTTTACTACTCCCATTGTTTTCTATGATAATTCTCATTACCGTAACACAGACATTTTTTTATTGTTTGAATGAGGATTTTTTAAATTCAAAATCTGCAAAAAAGAAAGGCAGTACCAAGGGAGAAATGCTATGTTGTATTAATACTTTATAATTTAAATAATATTAAAAACAATTCACGTTGTGGTAATAAGAATATCATAGAATATCATTGCGGTAATGACAGTTTGGGGGGTAAAATGTGTATTACTTTCATGAAAATAATGTTACAGTTGAAAAAATCTTAATGGCCCAAAAGAACACAGAACACCTTAGCAAATGCACAGCAGGGTAGCAACCACCTAGAACACCCTAAAATTGAAAAGCAACATCCTAGCATTTTGTCAGCGAGTTTTTCACCGGCAAGCACCACTTAAACTGATTTCAGAAACCACATAGCAATGTACTAACAACCATCCAGAATACCATAGCAACCCACTAGAAACCCCCTAGCAACCACCCACAACACCCTAGCAAAGTAGCAGCGAGATTTTCTCTAGACAATGTAGAAAGATATTTGTTTGTCTTTCACCGTGTGTATGTGTGTGTTTGTGTGTGTGTGTGTGTGTGTGTCATGTACAACTCACAAGCAGAGAGACATTATGTGGACAAACACAAATAGATAAACACACTCTGTTCTTTGTTGATATAAATGGAGCATTTCTAAAATTAGCTTCTCTCTCAAAAGCCAAAAGCCAACAACAAAAGAAAAAACAAAACAAGAACATGAAGAGCCGAATAAAAGTGGAAGAAGCCTCGATTGGATCCAGATGCCACAACAGCGTCTTTATCTCATTATCCAATCAGAGCGGAGTTTCATCTCATTATCCAACCAGACAGTTCTGTGTCTCTAATCTCTCCAGAGACTACTCATACATGAATGAAGATCACAGACTCTGTAACACATTAACAGAAAACACACATACACACACACACACACACAGGAAGTTATTGATAAAATCTGTGTATGTGCGTGCAGAAAGATGTGAGAAATAAATTCAGAATTACCTTTTTTTTTTCTCTGTGGCAGGATCAAGGCACCAAACTTTCTGCTATCATTGCAAAAGTTACCCGTTTACTGACTTTGCATTGTCATGAGCTGAAAAAAACTTGATATAACATTGCACAGACAAGGTTAGTAAGCGATTTATTCACAGTAGCACCATCTTTGATTTTTGACAGGAATGAAAACGAGGCTGTGAGGTGTCTTACAGTCTTCAATGAAATGCACTGTATAAAGCTGTACTAAGCTCCTAAATCACATCTTATTTTCCACAACTCATGTTTTCTGGAGTTTTTTGTCTACTGAAATTTCTTTGAAGTTTCGTCAGAGGAACACTTGAAACAACTGTACAACCCACTGAAGAGATGGAAGTCTATCCCTCACAGCCTCGTTGTCATTCCAGTCAAAAATCAAAGAAGGGGCGGCCTGTGTAGCTCAGCGAGTAAAGACGCTGACTAACACCCGAGCTGCGAGTTCGAATCCAGGGTATGCTGAGTGACTCCAGGCAGGTCTCCTAAGCAACCAAATTGGCCCCGTTGCTAGGGAGGATAGAATCAAATGGGGTAACCTCCTCGTGGTCGCTATAATGTGGTTCTCACTCTCGGTGGGGCGCATGGTGAGTTGTGCGTGGATGCCGTGGAGAATAGTGTGAAGCCTCCACACGTGCTACGTGATAAGATGCATGGATTGACGGTCTCAGACGCGAAGGCAACTGAGATTCGTCCTCCGCCACCCGGATTGAGGCGAGTCACTACGCCACCACGAGGACTTAGAGCGCATTGGGAATTGGGCATTCCAACTTGGGGAGAATAGGGGAGAAAATAAAAAAATAAAAATTCAAAGAAGGTGCTGTGTGAATAAGGTCTATGGTCCCAATAGTTAACATATATATATATATTTTTTTCTTGTGGCGATACTTTAGAAAAAGTGTGTATTTTAACATTTGTCCCGTGCAATGTCTTGCCCCATAGACTTCCACTGTAAATGCATTACTGTAAATGCGATGAGTCAATTTAATTTTCTGAGCTACAGTAACTACTGAAAGTGCATACTGAACCTGAATATTCCTTTGAGAATATAAGGATCTATTTAAATTTAAACAAACAATCAAAGAGTAAATAAGTATTAATCATTCTTTTCCTCTCGTAATCTCAACAATCCACAACTTATACCCACAAATACACACAGACAATGGATCTCTCCGACAACAAGACCAGAGAAATGTTCAGGCTTTAGTTTTGTGGTTGTCAGGGATTCTTAATGCAAACATGGATCATGTCTGTTTTTTTAGGTGCAAGTGTTTTTATCCACCCCTAAAATAGACACTTCAGGAAACAGCACATAATAAAAATGATTCAATCAGCCTGAGCTTGGTAGGCCTGTAGGTACATGTGCATGAATGGATGGATTGTACATAGAGACAAACAAACATATGGACTCACCGACCATCAAAAAAACCGCACAAGTTTTCTCAAAATGTTTTATTGCTGTGTCTATTTTTTTTTTTTTTTTTTTTACTGAACTCACTAGGAATGTAGAAATTTATGAGACACATTATCTGTACAGTAGGACCTACAGTATATGTGCCTTATTACATGCCTCTGTGGAATACTTAAAGGGATAGTTCACCCAAAAATGAAAATTCTCTCCTCATTAACTCACCCTCATGCCATTCCAGATGTGTATGACTTTCTTTCTTTTGCTTAACACAAATGAAGATTTTTAAAAGAATATTTCAGCTCTGTAGGTCCATACAATGCAAGTGAATGGTGGCGAGAAATTTGAAGCTCCACAAATCACATAAAGGCAGCAAAAACTTTATCCATATGACTCCAGTGGCGATATGATAGTTGTGGGTGAGAAACAGATCTCCTCCCTGCTAAATTCTCCTCCCTGCTCAGGAGGTGGCGGTAAGCACAAACTATGCAAACGGCCAAAAATAAAAGAAGAATGTGAAGTGAAAGTGGAGATTTATAGTGAAAAACGACAAAAACTGTACACATGCATCTGACGGATGCCTTTAGTCTTACTTTGATTGTGTTGCTTCATAAACACAGCATTTTGGGTCGCTGTGTCAAATTAAACATTGTTTAAAACGTAGAAAAAAAAACGTCTTGAGATCCATGCATTCGGAATTTTGCTCCTGTGTTTGAAGGAGAGTTATAACGATCTAGAGATAAAAGAACATTTATATTTTTGACTGTACTTTACATATTACATATTTTACACACGTCTACTGAGGTACTTTAACTTGGGAATTAACATTACTTGCATTTGAACATATTTTCGGGTAAATCTACATCCTTTTTTCAAAGAAATTATGTTAGTTTACGTTGACGTAAGAATTGTGGGTTGTGAGTGCAAACTAAGGATACACCTCCTGCATTGTCCGAATTCCTGTGAAAGAAGGTCATGTTCGAAGACTGCGTTTGGAGTGTCCTATGTGCTTTTCTGAAATGAGAGAGCCTCTGTGACGTATGCTGCCAACAAATGCGAGCTCTGGATCACACAGCCTTCGAAACAAGACACAGCTTTTGACAATAATTCATGCCAGCTACACTGAAAAAAAAAAAGTACAGTACACTTGAAATCAACTTAATACATTTATGTTTCAATGTTTGAGATGAGAACATAATTATATTGCATAAAGTCCAAGTTCATTGCTATGAAATGTTCAAATGGATTCAGACTTCTAACAGATGGCATTCACTCAATGCAATTTTTACTGCTTGCTCAATTAACTTATTTAAAATGAGTAAATGCAACACAATTATTTAGCATTTGGTCTCAATTTAATTTCATTGTGTACAATTAATCTATGTTCACTTAATCCAATTGTGTTGGGACTATGTGAATAATATTTGTATTGCTGAAACCGGGCAGGGTATTTCCAGTTCCCAGAATGCTTTGCATGGGACTGGATTGGGAGAGTACATTTTTTAATTAAGTGTTATTTTAATGTATTTATATGCAAAATAAAACAAGCAAGAGATGTGTCAATGTTTAATGTTCTGTTATGATTGCGATTCAGAGGAGTTTCTGTTATGTTTAATTTTTTGGAGGTTACCACAGTGGAGAAGATTGGAGCTAATGGTTAGGTCGAGGTTGGGTACAGTTTTACTGTAAATTCAGTGTGTATTGCTTCTCTCTTAAAGCAAATACTGAGGGATCATCAATATAATGACTAAGTGGGGATCTTTTAACTCTCACCAGCACTATACTTGTTATACAATACAAATATGCTAATGTTTTAGTGCTAGCAAGCAACAAGCTTCAAGATTCAATAGAGTTATTTGAACAGAATTTTTTTAAGTTAGCTTAACTCAATTCATTTATGTTTTCATTACACAAAATATTTGAGTAGAGCTAACATTTTTATTTCAAATCAAAGAAACTCATTTTCATTGTGTGGAACTAATGTCCACAATTACATTAAGTTAAACCAATTATTTATTTTTGCTCAGTGTATAGCCTTCATCAACCAAATAAAAAAAGATACTGCATCCATATGCACTTCCACAGTCAAATTTGGGATGGACTTCAAAGACACTTAATAATTAATCTTACAGTTCAGTCAAGTCATTAATATTTGTATAACGCTTTTCACAACACATCGTTTCAAAGCAGCTTTACAGAAAATGATGCTGTAACAGAAAATGAAGCTGTAATGTCTGTAACGTCTTAGAGTCATCATTGTACACTTTGATAAAAACCTGATTGTAGATTATGCCTTAAAAATATTAAATATATATATTTATGCATTTGGCAGATGCTTTTATCCAAAGCGAATTACAGTGCCCTGACTACAGGGACAATCCCCCTGGAGCAACCTGGAGTTAAGTGCTTTGCTTAAGGACACAATGGTGGTGGCTATGGGGATTGAACCAACAACCTTCCACTATACCAGTTCAGTGCTTTAGTCCACTATGCCACCACCACTCCATATATATATATATATATATATATATATATATATATATATATATATATATATATATATATATATATATATATATATATATATATATATATGTATGTATATGTATGGGTATGAACTGTAAGATTAATGACTAAATCCCCGTTCACACTGCTGGCGACATCGAGCGACAATGCAACACGAACCCATTCATTTTCAATGAGAGCAGTGTGACTTCCGGCGACAGGAGCGACACTGACCTTTGGCGAAAGAGGTCGCTGTGGCGAGTGACAATGAGAAAAATGAGAAAAGTTTAACTTCATGCAAATGACAAGTGACATTCGGGAGCTACTACCAATGACAGTGAAAACAGAGCTCACGACATCCATCGCAGTGAGTGTGCGGGAGACTGGAGTCGAGTGCAGGCAAGTTAAAAGTTTCTGTGAGCGACTTCACTGTTCTGTATAATTTGTCTGTAACCACATGCATGGATATATGATGAATGTCGGCATTCTGAGTGAGTTTGATTCATACATTGATAGATTGTTCATCTTGTTCATGATATGATGCAATGAGCATTGCTGCAGGTTATATAAAAACACTCTATCCCCTGCAAAATTTTCATTTTTAGAAGCAATAGAACTGATTTCTTTGTCAATCTAGAATGAAATGTTAGTTTTACCGGCAGTATAATCTGTAATTAGAATTTCTAAAGCTACTATGGCCAGACGTGCAGTCCACCAGTAACATTAAAGTGACAGCAGCAGGAACGTCCACCAGTGACACAGATCGCAGAGTCTAGGGAAACCAAATGACAATGTCGTTTGCGGTGTGAACGGGGCTGAACTGTAAGATTAATGTCCATCCTGAATTAGCTGTGCAAGTGCACACAGATGCATTGTCTGTATTGTTCATGCTGTTAAGCCAGAGGGGAACCCGCCCCACAGTGAGCCTGGTTTCTCCCAAGGTTTTTTTTTTCTCTATTTACCAACACCTTATGAAGTTTTGGGTTCCTTGCCACATTCGCCTTTGGCTTGCTCACTGGGGGCCTGAAAACAAATAATTTTTAAAGCATGATTTTTAATTACATTTTTTAATTTAAACTGCTCTATGAGAACTTTGAGACATTACAGCTTCATTTTCTGTTACAGCATAATTTTCTGTAAAGCTGCTTTGAAGCGGTGTGTTGTGAAAAGCACTATACAAACAAAAATGAAGGAATATTACTGATTACAAGTGGTCGACCGATATATCGCAGAGGCCGATAAATCAGCCAATATTCTGAATTTCTTTAATTATCGGCATTGGCCGTAAAATATTTCCATTTTTCCGTTTGCCGATTTGTTTCTTCAGGATGCAAGGGTGCCAATAATCACCTACTTGCATGTGAAGCGTTTGAGACATGTAAACGACCAATCACAGTGCGTTCTTTTATTATGTGCCATCGTGTTACTACAATAATAGACCGGCGTGCAACAACTCCTCATTTAAACAGTTCGCATATGAGAGCCGCGACGTTTGAGCTCATAATATTAAAGTGCTCACCTGTTTCATTCTCCCTCTCCCTCCTCAACAGTTCCCTATAACTTTTAACTGTCTTGTCTAATGATAAAAAGGCAAATATCAATAAAACTAATATCATATACCATCTGCAAATATGCAAATACCTTGTTTAAACCGATGTAATAAACAAACCTCAAAAAACTTGAGAAACTCCAGCGTCCTGTGGAGTTCTCATATTTCTTCCTCTAAAGCACATATTCTATCAGCCTCTTTTCAACAGTTCCCAGTGACTTTTAACTTTCTTGTCTAATGATGAAAAGGCAAATATCACATTATCCTGTATGCAGATGTCTCGTTTAAACAGATGTAATTGACGAACCTTGCGAAAAGCCTTTTCTTACCCTTGAACGCTCATCTAATAATATCTTCCTCTGAAGCACGTATTCTATCAGCCAAAATCAAAACATCAGGATCAGAATCAAAAGATCCTTTGATTCACAAATCATGATGGTCAACCCTTAACAATCCAAGCAGGCGATCCAGGCCGTTTAAACTTTCAGGAGATTGCTGGTCGCTGGATCCACACGAGCGTGTGAGTGCAATTTCAAATTAAAAGTGCTTCACGTGCACTTTGAGTAAATGTCATATTCACTGTGCACTGTATGTGCAGTTGGTTTGATTCTGTATTTTTTGAGAATATGCGATTGCTAACTTGGACATGTCATCCATAGTTGCTGGACAACTGTGTGTACTGTTATTTCCTTCTACCTAATATATTAACAATTTCTTCATGTGCAAATAAATTACTAAAATGTTATGACTAAACAGAAATCAGAAGAAACTGCTATCTACCATTTAAAATACAATTTAATTTTTTAAAGATTCTTTTTTAGTTAAAGTTTTGTGTGAAATTGAGTAAATAGAGTGCTAAATAAGAGTTTATAAATGTTTTATACATTTTGTGTTTGTTATTTATTATATTAAATAGTGTGATATATATGCTCTGTAGATATCGGCATCGGCCATTAAAAAACCCATATCGGTCGACCACTACTTATTACAGTCCTGGGACATGATTAATTGCTTTAATTTTTTTATAGTGTTATTTTTGTATATACTTTATCGCATATATATACACTCACTCACTCACTGTACATCTACTTATTCATGCGATTATCTACAGTTGAAGTCAGAAGTTTACATACACCTTAGCCAAATACATTTCAACTCAGTTTTTCACAATTCCTGACATTTAATCGTAGAAAACATTCCCTGTCTTAGGTCAGTTAGGATCACTATTTTAAGAATGTGAAATGTCAAAATAATAGTAGAGATTATTATTTATTTCAGCTTTTATTTCTTTCATCACATTCCCAGTGGGTCAGACGTTTACATACAATTTGTTAGCATTTGGTAGCATTGCCTTTGAATTGTTTAACTTGGGTCAAATGTTTTGGGTAGCCTTCCACAAGCTTCTCACAATAAGTTGCTGGAATTTTGGCACATTCCTCTAGACAGAACTGGTGTAACTGAGTCAGGATTGTAGGCCTCCTTTCTCGCACATGCTTTTTCAGTTCTGCCCACAAATTTTCTTTCGGATTGAGGTCAGGGCTTTGTGATGGCCACTCCAGTGCCTTGACTTTGCTGTCCTTAAGCCATTTTGCCACAACTTTGGAGGTATGCTTGGAGTCATTGTCCATTTGGAAGACCCATTTGCGTCCGAGCTTTAACTTCCCGGCTGATGTCTTGAAATGTTGCTTCAATATATCCACATAATTTTCCTTCCTCACGAAGCCATCTATTTTGTGAAGTGCACCAGTCCCTCCTGCAGCAAAGCACCCCCACAATATGATGCTGCCAACCCATGCTTCACGGTTGGGGTGGTGTTCTTTGGCTTGCAAGCCTCACCCTTTCTCCTCCAAACATAACGATGGTCATTATAGCCAAACAGTTCAATTTTTGTTTCATCAGACCAGAGGATATTTTTCCAAAAAGTAAGATCTTTGTCCCCGTGTGCAATTACAAACTGTAGTCTGACTTTTTTATGGCGGTTTTGGAGCAGTGGTTTCTTCCTTGCTGAGCAGCCTTTCAGGTTATGTCGATATAGGACTCGTTTTACTGTGGATATAGATACTTGTCTACCTGTTTCTCCAGCATCTTCACAAGGTCCTTTGCTGTTGTTCTGGGATTGATTCGCACTTTTCGCACCAAACTACATTCATCTCTAGGAGACAGATTGCATCCCCTTCCACAGCAGTATGATGGCTGCGTGGTCCCATGGTGTTTATACTTGCATACTATTGTTTGTACAGATGAACATGGTACCTTCAGGCTTTTGGAAATTGCTCCCAAGGATGAACCAGATATGTGGAGGTCCACAATTGTATTCTGAGTTCTTGGCTAATTTCTTTTGATTTTCCCATGATGTCAAGCAAAGAGGCACTGAGTTTGAAGGTAGGTCTTAAAATACATCCACAGGTACACCTCCAATTCAATACACCTCCTATCAGAAGCTAATTGGCTAATTGTCTAAAGGCTTGACATAATTTTCTGGAATTTTCAAGCTGCTTAAAGGCAGAGTTAACTTAGTGTGAGTAAACTTCTGACCCACTGGAATTGTGATATAGTCAATTAAAAGTGAAACAATCTGTCTGTAAACAATTTTTGGAAAAATTACTCATGTCATGCACAAGTAGATGTCCTAAATGACTTGCCAAAACTATAGTTTGCTAATATGAAATCTGTGGAGTGGTTAAAAAATGACTTAATGACTTAAACCTAAGTGTATGTAAACTTATGACTTCAACTGCAATCAGCCAATCATGTGGCAGCAGTGTAATGTATAAAATCATGCAGATATGGGTCAGGAGCTTCAGTTAATGTTCACATCAACCATCAGAATGGGTAAAAATGTGATCTCAGTGATTTAGACCGTGGCATGATTAACCGTGGCATGATAAACCGTGCCAGACGGGCAGGTTTGGTATTCTGTAACTGCTGATTTCATGGAATTTTCATGCGCAACTCTCTAGAGTGTAAAAAGAATGGTGCTAAAAACAAAAAACATCCAGTGAGCAGCAGTTCTGTGGGCAAAAATGGCTTGTTAATGACAGAGGTCAGAGTAGAATGGCCAGACTGGTCTGAGCTGACAGGAGGGTGACAGTAACCCAAATAACCACATGTTACAACAGTACTATGCAGAAAAGCATTTCTGAACATACAACACATCGAACATTGAGTCGGATGGGCTACAGCAGCAGAAGACCCCTCCGGGTACCACTACTCTCAGCTTAGAACAGGAAACTTAGGCTGCAGTGGGCACAGGTTCACCAAAACTAGACAGTAGATGATTGGAAAAACATAGCCTGGTCTGACAAATCTGGATTTCTGCTGAGGTACATAAATGGTAGGCCCACGGCAGCCTCAGATTCCTGTTCTTGGCTGACAGAAGTGGAACCCAACGTGGTCTTCTGCTGTTGTAGCCCATCCACCTCAAGGTTCGACGTGTTGTGCATTCTGAGATGCTGTAGTTCTTCAGGGTCTACAGAGAGCCCACTTTGAGCCTTTGCAGTCAGCCAAGCTAAAGGCACTCTCCTTGAAGACTGCCCTCCTGACTGCGCTCAATTCCATCAAGAGGGTAGGAGACCTGCAAGCGTTCTCTGTCAGCGAAACATGCCTGGAGTTCGGTGGAGTACTCTCACGTGATCCTGAGACCCCGACCGGGCTATGTGCCCAAGGTTCCCACCACCCCTTTTAGGGACCAGGTGGTTAACCTGCAAGTGCTGCCCCAGGAGGAAGCAGACCCAGCCCTGTCATTGCTGTGTCCGGTGCACACTTTATGCATCTATTTAGATCACAAGCAGAGCTTTAGGATCTCTGAGCAGCTCTTTGTCTGCTTTGGTGCACAGCGGAAAGGAAGCGCTGTCTCCAAGCAGAGGATCGCCCACTGGCTCATTGACGCCATAACTATGGCATATCACGCCCAGAACATGCTGCCCCCGGTAGGGCTACGAGCCCATTCTACCAGGTGTGTAGCGGCCTCCTGGGCCTGTGTGTGAGTGCGAGCGAGTGTGCGTATGTGTGTTCGAGCGTATGTGTGCGAGCGTATGTGGGTGTGTGTGTGTGTGTGTGTGTGTGCGAGTGTGTATGTGTGTGTGTGTGTGTGTGTGTGTGTGCAAGCGTATGTGAGTGTGAGCGTGTGTGTGTGTGTGTGTGTGTGTGTGTGTGTGTGTGTGTGTGCGAGTGTGTATGTGTGTGTGTGTGTGTGTGTGTGTGTGTGTGTGTGTGCAAGCGTATGTGAGTGTGAGCGTATGTGTGAGGGTATGTGTGTGTGTGAGCATGTGTAAGTGCGGGGAAGATGATGAAGCGCGAGGGCGCTTTTTAACCGAAATTGAAATAAATGTAGGATATATTAGACATTGTTTTGACATTCTTAACCGATTTACTTTAACCAATATCTTTGTTTTAACTGGTTATTTTGTTGCGCTATCCTGTAGGGCTTTTTGAAATAACTGAAATAATTTGGCGAAGTGATATGGAACCGTTATGCAGTCAAGACCTGGAATTTCTTCATAGCTGTACATTTACTTGAAAAATAATTGCACACCTTAGAATGTCCGTCAACCAATCAGAATCAAGCATTCAACAGACCCGTGGTATAACCAAGATTAATGAATGGTATAAAAAAATGTAAACAAATGCAGTGCTAACAAATACAACCTTATTGTAACCGTTACTTTAAAAGCACGTTGGCTAATGACATTGAGTGATTCTTTTATGTCCCAGAAGGTGATTTTTATTCTAATTAACACTTATGTTTTTTTTTTTGTTTTTTTTTTTTTTTTGACGGCTGTAACAGCTTTTTCAGCCACACAATTTGACCTCTAAAAACGCATCTAAAAAGCTAAACGGAGCAGAAATTCAATTATTCTGAAAAAACTCAATTTAAAAAAGTTACTCAGAGGTCCTTAGAGGACAAAAATGTCAGCGACAAAAAACTGCCATAATAATATTATAAATTAATATTATTTTCCACTTTCAATGAGTTAATTTTTTTAACCAACATCAGTCCTGATCATAACTACCAAATATTCATTAATTTTCAGGATTTTAACCCTTTAAATGCCAGTTTGTTTATATAATGCCACTGTTGTTTTTTATAAAAACTAAAAAAAAAACCCACAAAAAATGAACTATTTTCCATATACCGAGGGCCGGGGCTATTTGCCACACAGATAAGTTGCTACAAGGGCTCTTTATCTGAATAAAATATACATTTTTGAGACAAAAGTCCAATAATACAAAGGTGAAATTTTTCCATCTGAAGCATTGGCTATACATTGAGAAAGGACATGCCTCGGATAAAGATATGGGGCAGCTTTGCCTCTAAATGAGTAGCCTGTTTGAATGTCTCGGAGATATTGGCAGAGCTGAAAGGTTTACTTTTGAAAGTCAGTTTCTGAGAGACACATGAAGTATTGGTTACAAAAAAAAAGTTATTGAATGTTGCCACCATTATAGGCCAGGAAAAAAAAATGAGTTCAATGAACACACATTGACTTTTTGTGACAACATGTCCCAATAGATAGAGCATTACACCATGGGATAGATATTCAGCTCAGTGTGCTCTGTTTGGCAAAAGCTCATTCTGGTATTCCATGTATACAGAAAATCACATACTATGCTTAGTATACACACACACACACACACACACACACACACACACACACACACACACACACATATATATATATATATATATATATATATATATATATATATATACCATATACTGCAGAAGTAGTAAGTATAGTTATATAGTATAGTTAAATGCTATTCTAAACAGCCATAGTTCCATCCAGCTCACTATTTATCCTCCAATGGTGACTCTACTATCATGGTTATGGTAACTATTTCCATAAATGTAATCTTCAAGAGATTCCACTGTATTGTCAGATTACAGATGACTAGTATTTTAATCTCATTTAGAAGAACATGATAAATTCAATTTATTCTGTTGTGTTGGATAATAACAGTATATAAACTGATGTATAAATTGTAGACCACCAATCACCCACACAAGTAATCAATAGCTATTGTCACTCATTCCAGACCCAGTGCAATGAAAGTACTTTATCCAAAACTACAGCATGAACTAAAGTGGAAGTATAATGTCATCTGGCTGTTGGGTTTAAATGTTACTGCTCAGATGACATTGTTCCACAGAGCAGGACATCACACTCCAGTTAATTATAACAATCCTGTCACCAAATGGACTTATTCTACCTTCTCAGGATTGCCTCTGATTATATAAGTGTTAAAATAATAAAATACTACTACTACAAATAATAATAATAACTGATTGCTTTTACTTAATAATTGTATTACCATATCATACTATATTATGATTATTTATGAATATTATTATAGTAACAATTGTATAACTGTAGTTAATAATTTTATTAATAAGCCACTGAATAAATAAGTATGAATTAATTATTATTTACATTATTATTATTACTATTATTAGTAGTATTATAATAATAGTAATAATAACTAGATAGGTACATTTCCTGAAGAAAATGTGAGTGGTGCTTGCCGTGGCAAACTGTCTCAACACAATGTCCCACCAACTGCCCTAAGTTGAAAGAGGCAACCCCCATGACAGTAGGATGTTCTGGTGCAGAGATATTGGTGTTGTTCTATGATTGCTAGTGTGTTCCATCTGGTTGCTAGGCAGTTACCAGGGTGATACTCAAAGTGCTCCTTGCTAGACTGAGTGAAACAAGCCAAACATGAAGTCTCTACAATATTCTGGTTCGGAGATATGTGATTTGTTACTTGGTTGCTAGGGTAACCCTATCTGGTTGCTAGGCAGTTACCGAGATGATACTTAACATGGCTCCTTGCCATCCTGAATGAAATAAGTCAATCGGAAGTCTCTACGATGTTCTGTTGCAGAGATATGTGATTTGTTACTTGGTTGCTAGGGTAACCCCATCTGGTTGCTAGGCAGTTACCAGTGTGATACTTATCAAGGCTACTTCCCATCCTGAGTGAAATAAGTCAACCCGGAAGTGTCTACGATATTCTGGTGCAGAGATATGAGTTTTGTTACTTGGTTGCTAGGGTAAGCCCATTTGGTTGCTAGGCAGTTACCAAGGTGATACTTAACATGGCTTCTTGCTATCCTAAGTGAAATAAGTCAACCCGGAAGTCTCTATGGCATTCTGATCTTGAGATACCCATCTTAGTGATTTTGAATGGAAGTCAATGGTGTTTGGTTGCTAGGGTGCTCTAAATGGTTACTAGGGCGTGGCTAAGTATTTTCCATGATGATAGTTGTAGACTGATTGCTCACCCAATTAAAACAAGCCAACTGTCATGTCTCTAGGACATTCTGATCCAAAGATATCACACTCTAAGTGAAAGCAATAGTGTTGGTTGCTAGGGTGCTCTAAATGGTTGCAAGGGCGTGGCTAGCCAGTGAAAAGAGAGATTCTTATTGGTTGCTTACTAACCTGACTCAAAAGAGCCAATCCCCAAGTTTCTATGACATTCTGTTCTGAAGATATCCTTCTGAGACATTTTGAATGGAAGTTAATGGGGGGTGGTTGCTAGGGTCCCATAAATGGTTGTTAGGGCGTGGCTATGCCATTTCCAAGGTGATAGTTAAAGAGTGATTGGTATCCCGATTGAAATGAGCCCACCCCCATGTATCTATGTCATTCTGATTGGGGGATAAGATCTGGCAACTTTCGTGCATTGACTGCCATAGTAGGAACAAAATTCTCTTCCCATAGTACCCTGTGGGACTTTCTGGTACGGTTTTTTGCCCCCCTTTTTACCCCTTGGGGTACATTTTACCCCCAAACACAGGGTATGTTCGAACACGGCTTGCTAGCTCAAATCAAATGAGAGCACCCACATGTGTCTAGGACATTCTGATCAGAAGATATCACACTCAGCCATTTTGAATGGAAGTCAGTGGGGATGGTTGCTCTAAATGGTTGTTAGGGTGTGGCTAAGTAGTTTTTCAAATGGATACATGAAGACTGATTGCTCACCCATGTGAAATAAGCCAACTGCCATGTCAGTAGTATGTTCTGATCCAAAGATATCCCTCTCAGACATTTTTAATGGAAGTCAATAGGGCTGGTTGCTAGGGTGCTTTAAATTGTTGCTAAGGTGTGGATGGCCAGTGACCAGAGAGATTCTTAATGGCTGATTACTAATCTGACTGAAAAGAGCCAATCCCCAAGTGTCTACGACATTCTGTTCTGAAGATATCCTTCTGAGCCATTTTGAATGGATGTCTATGGGGCGGTTGCTAGGGTGCCGTAAATGGTTGCTAGGGCGTGGCTACACCATTTCCAAGATGATCCTTAAAGACCGATTGGTAGCACGATTGAAATGAGCCCACCCCCATGTCTCTATGTCATTCTGATTGGGAGATATGATTTGACAACTTTCTTGCATTGACTGCCATAGAAGGGAAAAAGTTTTTTTCATGGGCGAGACCCTCGCCATAGTATGCCTATGGGAAATTTTTGGAATGTTTTTTGCCCCCCAGTGGTGCACTGTACCCCCAATCCCTTAGAAAAGTCATAGCACAGGTGTTGTCAATTCATGTGTCTACTACAAACGGTGCAGGACGAGTTAGGAGCCAAAGTTTTGTATGGAATAAGAAGAAAAATAATAAGTATGTTAGATTACAATAGTGATGCTTTGCAAGCACCACTAATAACAATAAATATATTTATAATAATATACAATATAATAATATATACATTGTAAAATTTTTAAATAAATTATTCACTGATTAAATAAGTGTTTATTATTATTATTATTATTATTATTATTATTATTACTATAACTGTTATTATTGAATTAAAATGTATGTAATTCCTTATACAAATAAAATATATTATTATTTCTGTAATGCATTACATTGGCTGATTTTTCTTCACTCTCTGAAGATTGATTTTTTTTTTTTTTTTCATTTAGCTATGAAAGAAAATTAATACTTAAGCACAATTTATATTTGTCTACAAAACATTTAGACATAAACCTGTCAAATGTGTGTCCAAAATGTCCAGCATAATTTCTGCAGATTATGGACAATCTCTTTTCAACATAGTAGAATTATAATATAACATAGACTGCTTTTTTTTTTACATTTACCAACAGAGGGAGACAAAATACATTGTTGTTGAGCTCCAGTGATCAGATGGAACAGTGCCTGCAAAAGCATTAAAAGAATTCTGGTTAAATAGAAAAACGGTTCTTTATTTTTAGTGGAAACTGATGAGTGTATTTATGGTTAACAGCATATGTTTATAGCTGAACTTGTGCACCTCCAGTTAGCCTGTTAATGGGCTAACAATTATTAATACAAGGTGAAATTTAACAGAGATAAAAAGAAACAAGTCTCCATTTGGTACACATTTCTGTGAGGTTAGTGGTGATAAAAATCTCCCATGTGTAATGATAAAATTTAACATCATGTACATGGAAATTATGTAGGGAAACTATGTGTCTGTACAAGAAACAGGGCAGGTGTGTGTGTGTGTTCTGTCCTCATTCAACCCTTTTTCACATATTAATAATGGAAAACATTACCACACCCACACACAAAATACTTTCTCATTAAACTTTCTCAGCTAATCCATCCGTCTCAGTGTGTGTCCATGTCTGTCTGTGTGTTAATGCATAATTCACAGTGTGAAGCTTGAGTTTCTCAATACATTATTGAGAGGCAGGTCACAGTTTTCATTTGCCTGTAGTTGAACAGTAACCAAACAACAGATTCTTTTTAAAATAAATGCATTACAAAATACATTTTGGGTCACATTTGAATCTCACTCCCACCTGTGGCCTTTTCATATTTACTCCAGCTGAAAAATATGTAAAACTCAAAATCATGAAGACACATTTACAGAACCAATCTCATTTCTGGAAGTACGTTTAATAACACTTTCCATGAGTAGGGTACAAAATGGGGCCTGAACATTAAAAGTGAAGTAACATATTTGTCTTTTTCAACTAAGCATTAGTGAAAGAAGGTACTCACCCTTCAGAAAATGTTGTTTGACCACCTTAAGAGGCATGGCCGTCCCATCCTACAGGCGATACATGAACAAGTCATGAGATTAAAACACATTAATTACTTTTATTTTGAAATTCTCCATAGTCCAATGATTTCTGTAGCACACACATTCAGGAGAAAGTGCAACACGTGTCAGCATGATCAATTAACATACAAATCACATTGACCGTGAAAACTTAAAACAACATATTAAGTATAAAACGAGCTCTGAATAATCACAAAAAGACAAATAACTGAAAGTTACAACAAATAAAATAACAGCAGTGTATCTAAAATCGGCAAAAATTAAAGCTAAGCAGTATACACTAATCTGCATAATTTATTCATAATGCAGAACATTACTGGGTACTTGAGTGCCACTTTTTATAACAGTATTATTAGACACAGATCGCACATCTAGCTGAATAATGCTCATGCCTGACAGAAAGACAGGAAATAAATTAAGAAAAATATTGCTTTGTGGCTATTTGAGTCTTTGAGGTTTATTTTGGTATAAAGGATAGCAGAAAGAGTGATGTTAAATAGGGCTTTTTCATTTCCTCAAGAATAATCTTGAAGGAATTAAAACACTGCCGATATAAAGATGCAAAAACTCACATAGAGTGAACATATGAGCAATTAATCTGGAAAATAACCAAATCACATCTGCAAAGGTCTCTGCTCTCTAAGAGGTATGTGTTTATTCTTTACATTTGTTTATAAATATACACTGATGGCCAAAAGTTTGGAATAATGTATAGATTATGCTGTTTCTGAAGGAAATTGGTACTTTAATTCACCAAAGTGGCATTCAACTGATCACAAAGTATAGTCAGGACATTACTGATGTAAAAAACAGCACCATCACTATTTGAAAAAATAATTTTTGATCAAATCTAGACAGGCCCCATTTCCAGCAGCCATCACTCCAACACCTTATCCTTGAGTAATCATGCTAAATTGATCATTTGGTACTAGAAAATCACTTGTCATTATATCAAACACAGTTGAAAGCTATTTGGTTCATTAAATGAAGCTTAACATTGTCTTTGTGTTTGTTTTTGAGTTGCCACAGTGTGCAATAGACTGGCATGTCTTAAGGTCAATATTAGGTCAAAAATGGCAAAAAAGAAACAGCTTTCTCTAGAAACTCAGTCAATCATTGTTCTGAGGAATGAAGGCTATACAATGCTTGAAATTGACAAAAAAAATTATGATTTCATACAAAGGTGTACACTACAGTCTTCAAAGACAAAGGAAAACTGGTTATAACAAGGACAGAAAGAGATGTGGAAGACCAGATGTACAACTAAACAAGAGGATAAGTACATCAGAGTCTCTAGTTTGAGAAATAGACACCTCACATGTCCTCAGCTGACAGCTTTATTGAATTCTACCCGCTCAACACCAGTTTCATGTACAACAGTAAAGAGAAGACTCAGTGGAGCAGGCCTTATGGGAAGAACTGCAAAGAAAAAGCCACTTTTGAAACAAAAAAACAAAACGAAAAGGTTAGAGTGGGCAAAGAATCACAGACATTGGACAACAGATAATTGGAAAAGTGTGTTATGGATCTTAACCCCACTGAGCTTTTGTGGGATCAGCTAGACTGTAAGGTGCGTGAGAAGTGCCCGACAAGACAGTCACATCTATGGCAAGTGCTACAGGAAGTGTGGGTTGAAATGTCACCTGAGTATCTGGACAAACTGACAGCTAGAATGCCAAGGATCTGCAAAGCTGTCAGTGCTGCACATGGAGGATTTTTTGATGAGAACTCTTTGAAGTAGTTTAAGTTGAGTTAAGTTGTTTTTATTTTTTTTTCAAATTGTAATAGTAATTTGTCATGTTATTAATGTCCTGACTATACATTTTGATCAGTTGAATGCCACTTTGGTGAATAAAAGTACCAATTTCTTTCTATAAGAGCAAAATCTGTACATTATTCCAAACTTTTGGCCGCCAGTGTATATTTCGAGGTGTTGTGTTTAAAGGCCCTATTTAAAATATGTAATTTTATTTATACATAATACTGTTACCCAGTAATTATCATACTTGCAGTTTCCATGACCTCATATTAACTGAGACACTGGTTTATTTGTACTTCTAGAAAAAAGTTGAAAGGCGATCAAAATAAGGCAATAAAACGATGACTTGCCACAGCACTTAAAATACACATATTCCCTATGCATGCATGTACATTTAAAAAAAAAAAAAAAAAAAGCTGTTTGACACATTATTTGTCATCTACTGAGCTATACAGTATAGTGCTTCTTTTTTAGTGCTTTCTATTAAAAAAATCTGCTCATCACATTTGCAGTGGTTCTATGGATGTTTTAAAGTTATGACAATTTTCACACCGGGGGGCCCATTTTCATGATTTTGCCTAGGGCCCAACAAATCCAAGGGTCGGCCTTGTTAGGAGGTCAAATTCAATTTTATTTGACCTGTTTTATTTTCTTTCTTTCTTTTTTTTTCTTTTTTATGAGGTTTGCAGTTTTTGCATCCCAGTTACTAAAATATGGTACATGTTCAGACATGTCTAGTTTAGCCTGATTTGTGTGATTTCAATATTTTCTAGCAATAAACATCAATTACAAATTACATAAACATATTGCAGTAATGAAATCCTAGGTTATATATATATATATATATATATATATATATATATATATATATATATATATATATATATATATATATTATATATAACAAACAGGGTGACATAATTTAAGTTATCACTCAGTATAGGGCTAGCTTGTTTGGGACCAAATGTTAGTTTGTAGTTGACATCCCAAGCTGGTCATGCTGGTCTGTTTGCTGGTTTTAGATGGATTTTGGCCACTTGTCAGCTGGTCAAGCTGTGAGACCAGCTGGCCTCCCAGTTAAACCTGCTAAGCATCAGCTTGACCAGCTTAACCCAGCTAAGAACAGCAAACCAGGTTTGGTAGGCTAGTTTAAGCTGGGGTGTCTTTTTTTCACCAAAGTTGCCTTCCCTTGGTGTCACAATTTTTAGAATGTTACGTTGAAAAACTGAAAATTATGCTGTAACATTGTTGCGTGCAAAATGTGGGACACAGCTCAAATGTATTTTTTTGGTTTTAAAATAAGTTACTGTAATAATGTTTTTTTTTCTTCTTATTCTACAGTTAACTAAATATAAATTCAACAAATGTTGTTAAAATAATGGGTAACACTGGCAACAATGTAACTTTTTTTTTTTTTTTTTTTTTTGTTGGGATTTTTCCCCTTTTTCTCCCAATTTGGAATGCCCAATTCCCAATGTGCTTTTAAGTCCTCGTGGTCACGTAGTGATTCGCCTCAGTACGGGTGGCAGAGGACGAATCCCAGTTGCCTCCGCGTCTGAGACTGTCAACCCGTGCATCTTATCATGTGGCTTGTTGAGCGCATTGCCACTGAGACATAGCGCGTGTGGAGGCTTCACGCCATCCACCACGGCAACCACGCTCAACTCACCATGCACCCCATTGAGAACGAACCACATTATAGTGACCACGAGGAGTTTACCCCATGTGACTCTACCCTCCCTAGCAGCCAGGCCAATTTGGTTGCTTAGGAGACCTGGCTGGAGTCACTCAACACGCCCTGGGATTCGAACTAGCGAGCTAGACAATGTAACTTTTTTAAGGGTTTATGAAGAGGTTTATTAATAACTAACAAGTCATTTACAAATGGATTATAAATCATTGATAGGGGGTTATAACAACATGAATGAAAAGGGTAACTTTCAAGCAATACTTGCCAAATAGTAAGCATTTTACATGTTATAAATGATTAATGAATGCACTTATTCATGCTTATATTAATCAAAATGCCCAAATTCATAGTTTATCACAGTGTAGCAAAAATAGATTAATATAAGCAGGGGTCCAGTGCTGTCCTTCAGGTAGGCCAAAACCAGTCTCTCAAATGACTTCATGACCACAGACTTGAGAGTGACAGGTCTGTAGTCATTAAGTCCTGTGATTTTGAGTTTTTTGGGGACCGGAATGATGGTGGAGCGTCTGAAGCAGCAGGGAACTTCACACTGCTCCAGTGATCTATTGAAGATCTGTGTGAAGATGGGGGCCAGTTGGTCAGTGCAGACTTTTAGACAGGCAGGTGAAACACCGTCTGGGCCTGAAGCTTTACTAGTCTTTTGTTTCTGAAAGACATGGCACACATCCTCCTCACAGATCATAAGTGCAGATTGTGTAGCAGGAGGGGGGAGGAGGGGGGTTCCAGGAGTTATTGGTGTATGTGTGAAGTGAAGATCAGAGTGGGGGAGGGGTGTGAAACTGGGCTTTTCAAACCTGCAGTAAAACACATTCAGTTCATCAGCCATTAGTTGACTCTCTACAGAGCGAGGGGGAGGTCTCTTGTACTTGGTGATGCTTTTTAGGCCTTTCCACACAGATGCAGGATCGTTGGCTGAAAACTGGTTTCTGTATGGTTGCTTATGTACAAACTGTATAAATTCTGAACATCGCAATTCCAGTTTGACTGTTACAACCACAACAACAATCAGTTGAGCTTCAAAACAAAATGAAATCAGGAATACAGTATCTTACCTAATGACGTTCATTGTTTATGAGACAAACACATAATAAATTAACAAGATGTTGTTGTTTCACTGAGGTCTTTCTTCTTTTCCCCAGAACTCCTTTTGAGTACCTGAGAGACAAAGGAGTATTTTTTTTTCATTGTTTATCTGTTTATATTTAATAAAGCCATTACCCACAATACCCTCTCACTACACCTGCACTTCCAGAATATATCTGGAGCTTTAGACACCTGTCATTATTGACCTCAGACCTCTAGCCGGAGCCCTGGGGTCACACACAGACATAAGAGTATAGGTGTAATTAACACACACACACACACGCTGTCAGAGATCCCTCAGAAACCTCAGACTGAAGTGAATGAACCTCAGTACAATGTAAAAACAGCTCACGACCCGGGCATGCAGCGCAAAGCGAGCACAACGTGGGTCCGCGAGAGACAGACACAAAAACAGACAGAATATGGAGCATGAGTGTCCGGATCCCGACACAGACCGAAACGGAACCAGACAGGGAAGTCAGGATCCAGACAACATGCTCTGGACATGAAACACAAGACAGGTCGCGACCCAGGCGCACAGCGCAACGCAAGGCGCACCTGTTTTCACAAGAGACAGACATGAACTATTGAGTTCATGAGCACAATGTACTCACATCAATAACAGACAGAACCCGAACTAGACAGGGAAGTCAGGATCCAGACATCATGCTCTGGACATCATACACAAGACAGACCGAAGAGCGCATGGCAGGGAAAAAACCGAAGCCGTGCGCTCACACGAAGACAGGCAACGAAACACAAGACAGACAGAGTGACAGGACCGTGACAGCTGATCCTAAGGTACTGGAACCCTCCAAACAACATGCTGACTTCCCGTGTTATCATGTTGGTCCCCATTCACTTTCATTGTATGGAAAAGATCAGCGTAAACATGTTGTGTTCCATGGAAAAAGAAAAACCAAACAGGTTTGGAATGAAATGAGTGTGAGTAAATGATGACAGAATTTCATTCTAAGGTGAATTATTTTGTTAAATGTTCTCTTTGAAGCAAACAATTGTGGGTGTCTTTTGTGTAAGTTGTATGTGTGCTGTATAAACAGGTGTCTATAATGCTGTTAAAAGCTCATGTCATGTGTCAGACACACAGATCAGATAAAACTGCTCTGAAAACACATGCACAGCTGCATTTCTGCCATACTGAATCAACAAATGTTTGAAGACAAACACTATACAATTACATACATAACTGAGAATGCAAGAAAACAGCAGTAAGGGGTGTCATTATTATGATTTTGATGATCATATGATGTTGATGATAATGATGATGAAATATTAGTGAAGAGAGTCATGATGACAGATACAGGCTTGAATGACAATTACTGATAGTTACAGAATTACAGAAGCCATCTTCACTGGAGTCACATGTTTAATCTTCTGTTTCAGCACTGTTGGGTTTCCTTGTGATTCTTAAAGGAAACCAGATAGCACACTTACATCACCAAAATGTAAGTGTTTGAATCGCAAGCCCTTTCAACATTAACTGTAATCATGTGCAGGATATGAATTATAGTTCTGAAAGATTTGGCATGTTAATGTGGTTATAATATATTGAGAGTCAGGGTTGGGGAGTAACGAAATACATGTAAAGGGATTACGTATTTAAAATACAAAATATATGTAACTGTATTCCACTACAGTTACAATTGAAATCATTGGTAATTAGAATACAGTTACATTCAAAAAGTATTTTGATTACTGAAGAGATTACTTTGATTTTATTGTCATTTGTTTCATTTAATATTTAGTCCTTTCAGATGGAAAACATTTATACATATAAATGATGCGATCCAAAGTGCATTTTAACAGTGGTGAAACTCTTTCTTATGATGTGTTACATTCATACGAGCAGACAGAGAAGTACGTTTGAAGTAAGTTTGGAGCAGAAGAAATAGAAATAAACCTTGTGTAAATTGTCAGCTTTACACTAAGCTAAAATGCTATTTCTAGCCATTTAACATGCACATGTTACCAGGAACGATTATTATTTTTTTAACCAAGAATGTATTTTTCTAGTAAGACCTTTGATATTAGGGCAAAAATCATATTCTTGATAAAAAAATATATATATATATTATTTTCCTGTAAAAATATCTAAAAATCCTTAAAACAATTAAAACAATTTGGTTTATCTTGTTTTAGAAACTACACTGCATAAGATATTTAGGTTTTTCAGAGAATGTATTTTTAACATGTGTATTTTATTTTACTGTACTGGCAGAGTTTTTATAGTCAAAACAAGTGAAAAAATCTACCAGTGCTGAAGAAGTAATCCAAAGTATTTAGAATGTGTTACTGACCTTGAGTAATCTAACGGAATATGTTACAAATTACATTTTACAGCATGTATTCTGTAATCTGTAGTTTCAAAAGTAACCCTCCCAACCCTGTTGATAGTATTTTGGTCTTGGCGGACTAGATCTGCTACACTGCTGCTTGGGGAGTACGAAGACTTGGTACTGCTAGAACATAAGCAGACATACTGAGTTGAGCATGTAAGACATGCTGCTGCTGCACAGTTAGACAAAACACAAGACATGCTGCATCAAGCATGTAGAACATGCTGCTGCACAAGTAGACATAAATATCCCCATGTAGCAGATCTAGACAGCGGAGCTGGGGATGTGGAGGGTTTTAGAGAAAAACTCTCATAACGTGCTGCAGTGAAACTGGCTTATTTGCAAACTGAGCAATTTAAATGTTAGACAAAGAGAGTACAAGAGTTGACTGAATACCGATTACATGTTAAAGGACCTATCAGCTTACTCCATGTGAGCCGATTGGCTAACAGATAGCAAGTTCAAAGAAGACATCAGCTTGTGCCATTCATTGCCTGAACTTCAGTAATTTATCTATAATTCAGTTTTCACTAGTGAATATGCTAATTATTTATATCAGTTATTAGGTTTGCACTATTAAAAATATTAATTCTTGAAATAAAAAATGACATCATTACTTGTGAAAATACCAGTTCTTGATATAAAAAATTACATTTCAGCTAGTAAAAGCCGTAATCTTTATACCTGTATTTGCATTTTTAATGGTAGAATTTAATGTCAAATTTGATCACAAATATGTAGAATTTGATCACTCCTGTTTAAAATGTAATTCCACATCAAAAATTAGCATTTTTACTAGTTGTGATTCCACTGTTGATAACAGAAACGTATATATGCACTAGTAACAATTAGTGCTGTCAGTCGATAAATTTTTAATTGCGATTAATTGCACAATTTTTTTTATTTAATTGCGATTAATCACAGATTTTTAAAGTGCTGAAATTTTTCTCTAAATATACTTCTTTTCCTGTCAAAATGCATTTATTTCTACTCACAAGTCACAAGTTCCATCTAGGCTTGTTTTGTACAAGAAACAGCATTAAGCTCCTTTCCCATCACTTTAGCACTAACACTGAATCACTGCTGTGTGTGTTTGTGGTGTGTCCATTAGTGTAATGACTCTGGGCGGATACGTCGCAAAGGTTCTACCCTTCCAACAAGTGCTTATGCTGGTTTATGCTGCATTAACGGTAAATGCGTTAATTGCGATTTAACAAAATTAACACGTTAAACTTTTTCAATAATCGCATATGTTAACTAATTAATTTTGACAGCTCTAGTAACAATGTAATTATTGATTTTAAAAAATCATCATTTTACTAGTAAGATGTTAATAGCGTATATATTAAATAGAAATTTCAACTAGTAAGAAATTAATTATAGATATCTGTAATTGTGTTTTGAACAGGAGCAAACGACATATCATTGTGAAATCAATAATTCGCAAAAAACAAAATCGCATGACATGGTCTTGGAAAATGTCTATAAGTGAACGATTGTACAGATGTAGGTCAATTTGTAGCAGCTCGCTAATAACTCAAAATTAGCTGCCGGCCTCAAGTTAGTTGGAGTTTTGTTATCAATAATTATGTTTTTTGGTAGTTAAAAGTGCTGTAAGTGATTTTAGCCGTTCTACTTCCACGAGACTGAGCTGTTGAATTAGCCACACCCCCTCTTTCCAAAACCCTGCACTCCAAAGACACCAAATGAGCTTTATTGAGACCAACATCATGCAGAAACGGTTGTTAGAAACAACAGCAGCAAAATAGCGTCCTCAACTGACAACTGTAATAAGCAACATGGCTTAAAAATGGCAGTAAGCCTCAATAATTTGAAAATACAATTCTATGAGAATGAAAATGACGCTTTGAAATACAGCATGGAAAATTACGACTGTTTAAGGCCCCAATATACTTCTGTAGAAGTTCTTCTTCATTGTTCTTTCAGGGGTAAAAATAAGTTCTGAATAGCTGAGCAACGGTATACTGTTTCCGAACATTCAGACATCCGCCACAACACTGTGGGAGGCATTTAAAGGAGCATTTAAATATGAAGACACTACATGTAAAACCTTAAAAATGTGTTATCAATGACTTTATGCCTCATTCTATGAACAGAATTCACATGAGGTCAGTAAAAGAAATTGTTTCAAACACTTGATGATGATTTAAAGTAATATACTGTATATGCAGTAGAAAATGTTTAATTTGTCTTGTTCACATTATTAACTCCTAATGCTAATGCACTAAGACATTATACGCAGCCATAATATGCGCCGATTACCCTCTGTTATTGTAATTTATGATGACACTGATACTATTACAAAGATGAGCGCATAAAAGGGTTAATGAGCAGAATAAAGACAAAAGAATGGTGATAGAGGCGTATGGTAATTTGGGCAGATCTGTGAATGGCTTTTAGCTGCAGATGGCACATGAATGAAGCAGCATATAAAACAAAAGAGTGAATGGGCACTTGAGAGTATTTGAGTTGATTTGATTCCTTTTGTAGACTAATAAAACAAAACAAAAATTGCATGACACGGACTTGGAAAATGTCTCTAAGCGAATGCTTGTAAAGATGTAGGTAAATTTGCACCAGCTCGCTAATAACTCTACGCGCTGTTGTGTTCACATTGACGATTTTGAGTGACTGAACAATATAAACAAATTCAGCTGTTGGCCTCAAGGTAGGTGGAGCTCCAGGTCACACCTACTGATGACATGGACCAGTGGCAGTAAAAAGGTGTTTAGCAGCCGGTAAGAATTTTGCCAAAAAGTTCACCCAGGCAAGCTGTTATGAACCACTGAAACAAATGCAAAAATGCCTTCTTTTTGGCCAGATTTTTTTCTAAATGACATCACACCTGTTCATTCTTCGTTTTCATTTGAAGTATATTTGGGCCTTAAGGGGTCCTCTCCTGCATGAGCAGTGTGTATGCATGTATATCTTAGTCACTCTTAATCCTCAGACCGGACTGCTTCATTGACAGGTCTGAAATTGGTGAAGATGACCTCCAGACCAAACCTTAACCCCCACCACCAACTAACACACACACATTCACGCACTCACACACACACACACATACACGTTGGTGTGGCTATTCTTATGAGGACTCTCCATAGATATAATGATTTTTATACTGTACGAACTATAGATTATATCCCCTAACCCTACCCCTAAACCTAACCCTCACAAAAAACTTTCTGTATTTTTACATTTAAAAAAAAAAACAGTGTTTAGTATGTTTTTTAAGTGATTTGAATTATGGGGACACTAGAAATGTCCTCATAAACCACATTTATAGTATAATACCCTTGTAATTACCAGTTTGTAACCTAAAAAAATCTCCTCGTAAACCACCCAAACCTGCCTGCCCCCACCCCCACCCCCCACACCCCCCCCCCACACACACACACACTTACTAATACAGACACACCAAAAAAAGAAGATTCACACACTTCCACATATAATGTATGCACATAGACACACCTTAAAACACTCACAATCTCTCAACACCTAAATGACTTCATATACAGATATCATCTGAGACGCATGAAGTTTGTAAAGCTTCCATTGAGATCTAGCTGCTGTTTCTCAATATAATCATTCAGTCATCTTTCTAGAACAGAGATCAAGAACAAAAAGATAATAGAGCTCTTAACCACTCTTTATTCATTCAGTCATTCATTCTGTTTAGTCAAGGATGGATCTTTTTCAGAGAACCTCATTATACCAAAACAAATACAATTAAACAAAGGATTTCAAATAGAAAGTAAAATGCAAATACAGAACTGTGTGAAATGGGGGTGAAATTTCTAAAATACTTAGACGTACGAAATACGAGACATACAATGAGCTCTTAAGAGACTGTGTGTATGATGTCAATAACTTGTGATCAATGTCATCAATTATACATTGCACTCAATCACAGATCACAGTCAGGCTGTAAAAGGTGATTAAAACAATGAAACAGTTTTTTACCCAAAGCAAAAACTTGTTAAATGTTCATCTAGGCCTGACAATCATATCCAAAGGCTATATAAGCATCGGCTTCCCTCACACCGGTGACGATTCTTCTGGCATCCCTCCACCGACCCATCTCCATCTTTATATTTTGTAATGCCTATACCAATTAATATTCAAAATTGTCTTTCTATTTCTTGCTTTAGTCAGATAGTATGGGGGGTGGAGGGGGGATCTCAGAGCTCGAGCCCCTCCATTATGGACAATACACCAATTCCTTTTACCTTAATGCGCTCCAAGACTATATGAACCAGTGAACTGATTTTTCACTGAAATGATTTTTGTGCCCCAAATATTTGAGTAAAAAACACTTACTACTAACTGCCGGGTGCAGTTATTTAATTTTTGTTGCCATCACCACTTTAAAACAATTAAAATAGCTAGATTTGTACAGTATCTTAAGAAAATATGAGTGATGCTTGCCATGCCAAACTTACCAGCCAAGATACTAACTATGGTGTTGCTAGGTTGCTTGCTGACATTAATCAAAAGAGGCCACTGCCAAGTCTCTATGATATTATGGGGCAAGATTCATAAAACATTCTTAAGAATAAAATTCTTCTTAACATCTATTTGTAACTTAAGAAAAAAGTTGTATTCTCGAAAATACTTATTAAAAAATTTCTTGTCATTTCTCTAAAGATTTTTTTTTTTTTTAAAGAAAAGGAGGGATACTTTGAAATAATATTTTTTCCAATAATATATTATGCCAAAATGCTGTTGATTGAGCTTAACTTGCAACTTGTGAATTTAATGGTTTGCTTAAAATATGTAGCATCACAACATTATAATACTAGCTTTATACTCTATAATACACTTGTCACGTTTAATGTGTTTTTGTTCATGTTTTGTGTTCATGTCTTTTATTTTGGAAGTCTAGTTCCCGTTCCATAGTCATGTGTTTCACGTTATGTGATTTCCTGTCATGTGTTTCACGTCATGTGATTTCCTGTTTTATTTTCATGTGTTTCCTGGTCATGTGACATCCTGTTTCCCTCCATGTTCATGTGTCTTGTTTTCATTGGTTTATTGTCTTGTTAACTCGTTAACAGTTCTAGTTTGTCATTGGTTTAAGTTTATTAGTCTTGTTATCTTGTTTATAGCTCTGTCTGTTCATTGGTTTTCTTGTTACCCATGTCCATGTATTTAAACTCTCATGTTTGCCATGGTCCTTTGTCATGTATTGTTAATGTAACGTTGTTTGGTTCACAAGTCAAGTCAAGTCAAGTCAAGTCCATGTTTAAGTTTTTGTTTACGGTTTTTGGATTTCACGTTTATAAATAAACTGCACTTGGGTTCCTCACATCATCATTGTCTTCGTCTGCCTGTCATTGCCAAGCCACGTAACAGAATACCTGACCCACACTATGGACCCAGCAGTTCAGCTCATGCGCCTATGTCAGGGGAATCGTCCCCTAGAGGAATACGTAGAAGACTTCTGCGCTTTGGCCAACCAGGTTGGGATTAATGGGATCGCCCTCAAACACTTCTTCCAGGCAGGCTTGAATGAGCCAGTGTTCTCTCTGATGCCTGGCAGTCGGAGTACCTTCAGTCTGGTGCAATACATCAACTTCGCCCTGTGGATGAGTGGTTCTTCTTTCACTGTAGGAGAGGCTGATGAGGAACTATGCACTCCTACAATGGTCGCCGAGCGAATTAGTTAGTTAGCCAAATGGTTACCAGCAAGTAAATTCTCCTATAACGATTAAATGTTGTAAAAAAAATACATCTCACACATTTATTGTTACAATTTACCAGTGTTGTATTGAATTTGTAGTATTAGACAAAGTAACCTCATGCTAGAATATAAGCAGACAACTTAAAAGTCTTGTCATTTTATTCATAAGAAAAAAATTAAGATGTTAAGAATTTATGTTAAGAAAATAAAGAAAAAAAAACTGCCTGATCTCATGAAATTTGCGTGACCGTGGCAATAGTTTTGCTAACAAAAATTACATGCTGTATTACACGTTTTGCTGCAGTTACCCAGTGAAATGTCCAGTGGGGGGTGCCAAAAGTGAGTGAAATGGTGTCATAATCAAACAAGGTTTTTTAAGGTGAATGCTAAGGCCCAGATATACCCTTACGAAAATTGAGAGTTTGTGGCAAATTTGCTGCAAACTGATATTTTCACATGCAAATGAGCTTTACGGCAAACTTGCAGCAAATTGTGCATTGTTGCTAAAGGTTTGCCAGAGGTTCACTGAAAAGCTGTAAACTTCTGGCAAACGTTTGTGGCGAATCAAAAGCTCATTTGCATGTGAAAATAACAAGCGGCAAATGTGCGGCAAGTTTGCAGCTCGTTTAGATTTTTTGCAAGAGTACTTCATACGAAATCGAAGAACGAACGGATGTGATGTCATTTAGAACAAAATCTGGCCAAAAAGACTTTTTTGCATTAATTTAAGTGGTTCGTAACAGCGTGCCTGGGCGAACTTTTAGGAAAAATTCTTACCAGATGCTAAACACCTTCTTACTGCCATTGGTCCAAGCCACCAGTAGGTGTGACCTGGAGCTCCACCTACCTTGAGGCTGACATCTGAATTTGTTTATATTGTTCAGTCAGTCAAAATCAGTCAACATGAACACACCTGCATGTAGAGTTATTAGCGAGCTGGTGAAAATTGACCTACATCTGTACGATCGTTCATGGAGACATTTTCCAAGACCATGTCATGCGATTTAGTTTTTGTTAAATTAATCTACAAAAGGAATCAAATCTACTCAATACTCTCAAGTGCTCATTCACTCATGTGTCATCTGCAGTCAAAAACCATTCACACGACATCTGTCCAAAGTAAGATTAGCCTATCATCAATCTTTTGATTTTATCCTGTTATTAACACTTTATACACTGATCTTTGCAGTAGTATCAGTGTCATCATAAATTACAATAACAGAGTGTAATCGGTGCATATTATGGCTGCTTGTTAGCGTATTACCGTCATGAATTCACAATGTAAACAAGACAAATTAAACATTTTCTACTGCATATTACATTAAATCATCATCAAGTGGTTAAAACAACTTCTTTTACTGACCTCATGTAAATTCTACTCATAGAATGAGGCATAAAGTCATTAATAACACATTTTAATGTCACATTAGTTAAGGTTTTACTGAGCGTCCTCAGTAAAAGAGCCAACCAAAACAAACACCTAAACCTTACCGATAGTGTTGTTGTCACAAATGCGACATGAAAAGCAAATTTTCTGAAGCAACCACATAATGTCATGTTGCTTCTATGAAACTTTCATCTCACCTATCAGCTTGAGTGCTTGGCTTGGCTCAAACCTCGGTCCTCCAAATTCAAAGTCCAACACTCTATCAGGTGAGCTACAGTGGAAGTTAATCACACTTGAATAAGTGTGTAAATGAAGGTGTCTCTGTCATTGTTACAAGGAGGGAGGTCACAGGAGCAGGATCTAAATGCAGCTTAAAGTATTTAATAAAATAAACAAAGTACAGATTAACGGGGTAAACACAGGAACAAAAGAAACATCCACGATGGGAAAAACACTGGAACAGAGAAAACATGAACGATGGGAATGGGTCAGGAACAGGAGGTCAAATCACATAACAACTGACAAGGACTAAGCAAACAACAGGGCATTAAATACATACTGACTAATAAGGGAATGAAACACAGGTGAGAAACAATGGGGAACAGCTGGAAGTGATCAGAGCAGGGGATTATGGGAAGTATAATCCGGGGGAACAGATGACAGAGGCAAAACACAGGGCAGACAACAGTGAATCGTAACTTAACGGGTGGCTCCTGACGCCCAAGGAGGGCAGGAAGGGGAGACAGGGCCAAGATGGAGCTGGAGAACGAAGAGTCCAGAGCAGAACAAGCTGGTGGTCAAAGGACCCAGGAGACCAGATCAGATCAGGCAGACGACCATGGGGCCAAGGAAACCAGGGCAGATCAGGCAGACGACCAGGGGACCAAGGAAACCAGGGCAGATCAGGCAGATGACCAGGGGTCCAAGGGAACCAGGGCAGATCAGGCGGATGACCAGGGGACCAAGGAAACCAGGGCAGATCAGGCAGGCAACCAGGGCAGATCAGGTAGACAACCAGGGGTCCAAGGAAACCAGCGCAGATCAGGCAGATGACCAGGGAACCAAGGAAACCAGAGCAGATCAGGCAGACGGCCAGGAGACCAAAGGAGCCAGAGCAGATCAGGCGGATGGCCATGAGACCATGGATACCAGAGCAGATCAGGCGGATGACCTGGAGACCAAGAAGACCAGAGTAGATCAAGCAAACAGTCAGGAGACCCAGAAGACCAGAGCAGATCAGGCGGACGGTGAGGAGGCCCAGAAGACCAGAGCAGATCAGGCGGACGGTCAGGAGAACAGGGAAACCAGGGTAGATCAGGCGGATGGCCAGGAGACTCAGGAGACCAGAGCAGATCAGGCAGATGGCTAAGAGATCCAGAAGACCAGAGCAGATCAGGCGGCTGGCCAGGAGACCAGAGCAGATCAGGTGGACGGCCAGGAGATCCGGGAGACCACCTCAGTGTAGGGACTGGATCAGGAGGCCTGGTTGACGGCCACAGAGCTGAAACAGGGTCAGGAAGCCTGAGTGGTGACCACAGACTAGAGACTGGAGCCGTGGAAGGCTCAGAGGGCGGAGCCATGTAAGGCGGAGACTCAGGTACAACCTCTGTGGTAGTGAGTGTAGGCAGAGTCTCGGAGATGACCTCTGTGGTCATGAACATGGGCATAGTCTCTAGAATGACCTCTGTGGTCGTGAACACTGGCAGAGACTTGGAAACAACCTCTGTGGTCGTGAACACTGGCAGAGACTTGGAAACGACCTCTGTGGTCGTGAACACTGGCAGAGACTTGGAAACGGCCTCTGTGGTCGTGAAAACTGGCAGAGACTTGGAAACGACCTCTGTGGTCATGAACACTGGTAGAGACTTGGAAACGACCTCTGTGGTCGTGAACACTGGCAGAGACTTGGAAACGACTTCTGTGGTCGTGAATACTGGTAGAGACTTGGAAATGACCTCTGTGGTCGTGGGCATGGGCAGAGATTCGGGAACGACCTCTGTGGTCATGGACACTGGCAGTCACTTGGAAACAACCTCTGTGGTCATGAACATGGGCAGAGACTTGAAAATGACCTCCGTGGTCATGTACATAGGCAGAGACTTGGAAACAGAAGACTTTCTCCTCCTCCTCCTCCGGGAGGCCGACGTTGGCAGCACAGGCTATGGGACGGACAAGGCTGGCAACGCAGGCTCTGGGATGGACGAGGCTGGCAACGATGGCTCTGGGATGGCCGAGGCTGGCAACGCTGGCTCTGGGATAGATGAGGCTGGCAACGCAGGCTTTAGGACAGACGAGGCTGGCAACGCTGGCTCTCGGACATACAAGGCTTCCAGCTCGTTGGCCATGGCAGGCGTGGGCGTTGGCTTGTTGGCCGTGGCAGGTGTGGGCGTTGGCTCGTTGGTCATGGCAGGCATGGCTGTTGGCACGTTGGCCGTGGCAGGCGTGGGCTCGTTGGCTGTGGCAGGTGTGGGTGTTGGCTTGTTGACCATGGCAGGCATGGCCATTGGCTCGTTGGCCATGGCAGGCAGGAGTACTGACAAGCTGTGTGGAAGGGTGTTCGTGACCCAAGCACTGACAAAAGTGGTGGATAATTCAACTTGGAGACAAGGGCCGAAATATGCTTCAAGCAGGGAGCCACGGAAGGCAAGGTTATGACATGGCATGGAACCAACTCAGACTTGATTGGGACATGGTGTGGAGCAGACTCAGATTTGACTGGAAAATAGCATGGAGCAGACTCAAACTTGACTGGGACATGACGTGGAACAGACTCAGACCTGACTGGAACATAGCGTGGAGCAGACTCAAACTTAACTGGGACATGGAGTGGAGCAGGCTGAGGCGTTGCTGTGACATGGCATGGAGCAGTCTGATGTGTGGCTGTGACATGGCATGGAGCAGACTCAGGCGTGGCTGTGACATGGCATGGAGCAGACTCAGGCATGGCTGTGACATGGCATGGAGCAGATTCAGGTGTGGCTGTGACATGGCATGAAGCAGGCTGAGGTGTGGCTGTGACATGGCATGGAGCAGGCTGAGGCATGGCTGTGACATGGAATGGAGCGGACTCAGGCATGGAAGACTCAGAAACCGGAATCGGGATAGATTGAGGAGGATCCGCTGAAGCAAATGTCTATAATATCAGCTCAACATATTCTTCCCACGTGTAGTCTCCTGTTGCTGGCAACTCCCTCCACTGGTGTGCAATGAGACCGATAGAGTACATGCACTTCAGGGTAGAATCGGTAAAATCCATCAAAACAGACGGGAATATTCCGGGACGAGTAAGTTCGCTCAGGTCAGCCGAATGAAGGGCGCTGCTAGATCCATTTCAGTAGGTCAGTTGTTCTGTTACAAGGAGGGAGGTCACAGGAGCAGGATCTAAACTCAGTTTAAAGTATTTAATAAAATAAACAAAGTACAGATTAACGGGGTAAACACAGGAACAAAAGAAACATCCACGATGGGAAAAACACAGGAACAGAGAAAACATGAACGATGGGAACGGGTCAAGAACAGGTCAAAACACATAACAACTGACAAGGACTAGGCAAACAACAGGGCATTAAATACACACTGACTAATGAGGGAATGAAACACAGGTGAGAAACAATGGGGAACAGCTAGAAGTGATCAGAGCAGGGGGTTATGGGAAGTGTATTCCGGAGGAGACAGATGACAGAGGCAAAACACAGGGCAGACAACAGTGAATCGTAACAGTCACAGAAGCGTTAAAATGTATAGTTTTTTGATACAGAGCAAAAAATAAGTATTTATAAAGTCATAATCAGCCGTTGTACTAGGGATTTGTGTGAAAGTGAATAAAATGCACAGTTGGTGTAGCGCCTCTAGTGTTAATTTCACCAGGAAGCTGTGGTGAAATGTAAAATGTGGCACATGAAACTCATGATGATTGAAAAAATTTAGTTATAGTAACGTTTATTCTATGAGACTAGGTTGGCTAAAAATAACAATGCCTTTTTTTCTTTCATGTTTTGGGTGCAAGGAACAGTTTACCAAAAAAAAATAAAAAATTAAAAAAAAACCATAATTTACACCAATTTGACTTTCTTTCTGAAATGAAAACAAAGGATGTTTAAATGAATATTAAAAAAATTTTCAATGCAGTGGACTCGCTTTAAAGCTTAAAAAAGCACCCATGAGTATCATAAAAGCAGTCCATGCAACTCGTGTGTCATATTTCAGGTCTTCTGAAGGCAAAGTCTTTGGTGAAAAACAACCAGCAATTTAAGTCATTTTGCAGCGAAAGTCTTAACATCAGTTGAACTTTCATGAGTGCTATTAGAGAAGATAGTGGTATGTGTGAGCCACTGTGAACGAGCTTCTTCGTCATCATTTGTATTCTCTTGACATCTCTTTTAAACATTCCCCTTCCTCCATGCTTCTCTTCAGCTGTTGGGCCCATAAACAGAGACACCCCCTTGTTGCCCAGATGGGGCAGTTCTACCAGTTTAAGGGCAGGTGTGGCAGTCCTTGCCGGTGCTGTGCAATCATTGGCTTTGATTAGTGTGTGTGATTTCTGGGTGAGGTTGAGTCTGTGGTAACGGGGGGAGGGCGCTTATAATAGGGCAAGCTGCCAGCTGCTGTCCCCTTCTCAGTGTATAGCCAACCTTCTTAAACAGAATGGGCGTTGTTTGTGTGTGTGTGTCTGAGTGTGTCAGCTGCCACGAAACTGAATATGACAACTCAATCTGATGATGAGCACACACTATAGCTGTATCCCCAAACCTAGCGATGTTTACTGCCTACATAGGCAGCTACAGTATCTTCTAAGACCATGTCCATACTTATCCGTTTAAAGGAATGTTCTGGGTTCAATACAAGTTAAGTTCAATCAACAGCATTTTGGCGTAATGTCTAAAAAACATAATTTCACACTTACAATGGAAATTAATGAAGCCAATCCATACATTGTTTCAAAAGTATAGCAACAATACATACACAATATGCGTGTTAACATGACTTTTGTGTGATAAAATTGCTTACTACCATTATCTGTGTAAAGTTATATCCAATACAGTGATTACAGGGTTTCATTGTCAACAAAGTTGAAATACAGCACAAAAGCAATCCATACGACCCCAGTGGTTTAATCCATATCTTCAGAAGTGATATAATAGGTGTGGGTGAAAGGTGTAAATGTAGCAAAATCAATGCGTTTTCAACCGAAAATGTATTTGTGTGGATCGTCCTAAGTTAAATGGAACCTCATATGTCACTGATTATGTCCAATTGTCTACATAAGCAGAAACCCATGAAGCTCACATGAGACTCGACCACTGATTACTTTAGAGTTTGATGTTAGTATGTTGCTAAACTAACAACATGATACTCTAATAAGCATAAAAACACATGGAACAAAAATATTGGGTTAAATAGTCCATTTTTAATTAAATAAAAATTGTATTTATATATTTTAGTATTGTATAGCATATATTTTTAATCAACATTTCTCCAGACATGTCCGCCATCTTGGACAATTTGTTTTTAATGCATTCATGGATTACCTTCTTTTCTAAGGATACATGCGATGCTGCTTATTTTTTTTTTTTTTTTGGCCTAAAGAAGCTATCGTACAAGGCAGTATCATTTTTATACCTGCCTTTTGAAGCAGACTTTATGTTGGGAGCGTGCCAGTGAAGCCTGATGTCTAGGTAGGCAGCTCACTATGTTTTGGAACAGCGCTAATGTCTCTTTCTCAATCTCTTTTATGCTGTCTAACACAGATAAAGGGGGGACACTCAGGGTGCGTCTCAATCAAATCCATAGTTCAATAGTTATGGCACTGGTCAGGGAGTCGGCCATTTTGTAGGGTTATCCCTATCGCAAAATCGTTCCAGCGCACTGAGACATTGCCTCGTAGCCAGCACACCTGGCCGTCGCGTAACCTCCACTAACGCTCCTATGAGCATCGTACGGTCCCCTGCACCTCAGGGACAAGTCGACTGCCCAAAAATGGGGACAGGCTACCCCAGCCGTGGCCTCTTCTCTTCTTTTTTCTCCCCAAAAAAGAGTGGAAATCGATCAACTGGGGGCCATAAGTGTCCGCGTCGGGGGGTGTCACTCCCAAGGGGAAGACACCGCGGAGACCACACCCTGCCCGAAGGGGAGGTAATGTGTGGAAATATGTCACATGGTCTTACCGAGTTTTGTCGGCAGTGTCGGGGTCTCAGGACCACATGAGAGTATTCCGGACCAAACTCCAGGCACGTGTCACTGACAGAGAACGCCTGCAGGTCCCCTACCCTCTTGATGGACGTGGGCCTTGGCGGTTGATGTATGCTACCGTTGCCATGTTGTCCATCCGGACCAACACGTGCTTGCCCTGGATCAACAGCCGAATCCTCCACAGGGCGAGCAACACTGCCAACAACTCGAGGCAGTTGATGTGCCAACGCAGTCGCGGCCCCATCCAGGAGCCAGCGGCTGCGTGCCCGTTGCACACGGCGCCCCAGCCTGACTTGGAGGTGTCTGTCGTGATGAAGACTCACCTGGAGACCTGCTCTAGGGGAAACCCTGCCCGTAGAAATGCCAGGTCTGTCCAAGGGCTGAACAAGCGGCGACAAATCGGCGTGATGACTACGCGATGTGCCCCGTGGTGCCATGCCCATCTCGGGACTCGAGTCTGAAGCCAGTGCTGAAGTGGTCTCATATGCATCAGCCCAAGCAGCATGACCACTGCCGAGGACACCATATGCCCCAAGAGCCTCTGAAATTGCTTCAGTGGGACCGCCGTTCCCCGCCTGAACGACATCAGGCAGTTCAGTACCGACTGCGTGCGCTCGCTCGTGAGGCGCGTCATCATCGAGACTGAGTCTAACTCCAACCCGAGAAAAGAGATGCTCTGAACCGGGGAGAGCTTTCTCTTTTCCCAGTCGACCCGTAGCCCCAGTCGGCTGAGGCGCCTGAGCACCAAGTCCCTGTGCGCACACAACAAATCCCAAGGGTGAGCTAGAATTAGCCAGTCGTTTAGTGACTCATCCTCTTCGCGAGCCCCGAATGAGACAGTGAACTCGCCCTGAGACGAGCCAGCAGTCTCATCCCAGAACTCGACCAGGGAGAAACCGCTGTAATGCGCAGTAAATCCAACAGCTTTCGAGGTGAATGGATCAGCAGAGTAATTAAGCTCACGGAACACAATCGCTCGGCTCCAAAGTGAAAATCTGAATGAGCGGTTGCAAGCCAGCTCCTTTTATACCCATATGTCCAGGGGAGTGGCATGCAAATTCCACTTGCCAATTCCCATTGGCCTTTTCTCAAAGATCAGAGGTGTTTGGGGCTCCCAAGGGCGACCCCTAGTGTCACTACATCGACACAACTTCGAGTGAGTGACAGATAGGGAACCAGGGAGCATCGTTGCTTACTATATTCCCTTATTGGAAATGTTGTAAGGTCTTCTGAAGTCTCTCAAGTCATTAGAAGAGTGAGAAGTGTAAAACTATGAAGTCAAAACCTTATTTTCTCTTTAAAAGACAATTATGTTTCATCCATAATGTTCATGAAAGGGTAACAACCTTTCAAATATTAGAGCTGTTAGAAAAAAGAAAAAAATACACTCCTTTGTATATTTATTTCTTAATGTATGTCATTTATCTTTCATAATGACCTGTAAGTTTGAATTGAACAAAAACGCACAATTGTGTCCTTAATACACAATTGTTGCTGATTTTAAAAGTGCAACCTCACAATCATGTTGCAGAAAATTGAGTTAGAAGTGTCCCAATGCTCAGTGGATCAGTACCCTTGTCAGTGCCAAATTTCGTGTTCACAAAATACTAATTCACAACATAGGGAGCTAGGGAGCTGATTGAGACACACCCTCACTCTCAGTATAATTGTAATGCGTGTAAACTTATATTTAGATTGATGGTTGTCTTGCGTACCAGGCAGGCTATTTTCAGATTTCTGAGGAGACCCTGTGCCTGCTTCTAAACATGCAATAGAGACTGAACTAATTGTCGATGTTTACAGTAATGTAGTTTATGATATGGTGATTTCAAAAGATATAATATCGAGAAATGCATCTAAGTTTATTACAGAATTCATGATTATAAATCAACCTTATGGTGCAGACACCTTATTTAATTTGAGATTATTGAACAAGGATATGGTGAGAGACAGAGCACTTGTATTGATATAAATGGGACAAATTGGAATGCTCAATATGGTGGATGTACTGTATAAAAGCAAATCCTGCCTTATGGGTAAAAGAGGCAATCACCTTTGAGATACAGACATCAGCTGTCAGTTTACTTGATAACATGCATGTTCATTAGCTGGATCTGCCTGAAACATGCATTGTTAAGCATGATCTGAGGTAAAGAAGCATAGTGTATTGTTGTCAGTTTTTAATGATGGTTTGAAATATCTTAATTTATCGTAATCTTGACCAACCATTTAGGAGTTTTCAGTCTTTCCCCGTTCAAGCAGATAGGCAGCGGCAAACGCATCGTGTGGTCTGAGGACCCTGTCCATAAGACGCTGAAATGTAGCCAGTGCCCCAAACAAACCGAACAGAAGGGTCACAGATTGGTGTAAGCCAAATGGTGTGGAGAAGGCAGTTTTATTCACAGGACATTGGCATTAAGGGGATCTGCCAATATCCCTTTGTTAAATCCAGTGTCGAATAAAAGCATGCCATACCCAACCAATCGAGCAGTTCATCAATACGAGGCATTGGATAAGCATCAAATTTCGACACCGCATCAACTTTTCTATAATCCACGCAGAACCGGACCAAGCTGTCACTCTTCGGTACCAACACCACCGGGCTGGCCCAGTCACAGTGGGATTCTTCTAATACCCCCATATCAAGCACAGCCTTTAATTCTTCCCGTACTACCTGTTTCTTGTGTTTGCGTAAGCGGTATGGACGACTACGTACCACTACCGCTGGGGTTGTCTCGATGTGTTGTTTTATGAGATTAGTGCAGACGGGGTGAGGCGAGAACACGTCAGAGAAATTCTTTTGCAACCTGGCAATCTCTGTACATTGTGACGGTGAGAGATGGTCTCCACAAGGGACCGGGGTGAAGTGATTGGCTTTTAGATTCACCTCCGGTCCGAGCTCCTCCCTCTCCGGAACTACCGCCATCAAGGATATGGGTACCACCTCTCTCCATAGTTTTAGTAGGTTGAGATGGTAAATCTGACGTGCACTGCCCCTATCTGTATGCACTACCTCATAATCGACTTCCCCAACTCGCCGTGTGACCTCAAAGGGCCCTTGCTAACTTTGCTAGTAATTTTGAGCTCGATGTGGGCAGTAATCCAAGTACTTTATCTCCCTGTGCAAACTCCCGTAGCTGAGCTCCCCTGTTATTCAGCCGAAACTGACGTTCTTGCCCCAATGTGTGGAGTTTTGTTTTCAGGTCAAGAACATACTGAATTTCATTTTTGCTCTGTGAAGGTCCCTCCTTCCAATTTTCCTTCATGACGTCTAACACGCCATGGGGCTTATGCCCATATAACAATTCAAATGAGGAAAACCCAGTGGAGGACTGTGGGACCTCTCGCACTGGAAATAATAGGGGTTCGAGCCACTTATCCTAGTTCGGAGCATCTTCGTGCACTAACTTACGAATTATATTCTTTAGGTTTATTAAATCGTTTGACCAAGCCATCCATTTGTGGATGGTATATGCTTGTCCGAATCGATTTGATACTCAATAATTCGTACAGTTCGCATTGTGTACATGACATAAAATTCGAGCCCTGATCAGTGAGGATTTCTTTTGGAATTTCCACTCGGAAGATCATTTTGAAGAGTGCCTCTGCAACACTACATGCTGAGATGTTGAGCATTGGCACTGCTTCCTGATATCGTGTTGCGTTATCCACCAGGACTAACACAAAGCGATGCCCGCGTGCTGTCCATTCTAATGGCCCGACGAGGTACAGCCGGCGGATTCATCAGCTGACATTCACGGCATGCTGCACACCACCTGCGAACATCCCCGTGAATGCCCGGCCAATAGAAACGGGCCATGAGACATCTTAGTGTTTTCCCCTGTCCCAAGTGTCCTGCCATCGGATTATGATGAGCTGCCTGGAATAACATTTCCCAACAGCACTTTGGTATCAACAACTGGGTTGTATTTTCATTTGTCTGAGTGTCCTGTGTCACTCTATTCAATTGATCTTTTATAACTGAAAAATATGGATATGTGGGTGCAATGCCCGGCTGGGGACATTGACCATCAATCACTTTCATTTGGTCAAATGCGTGCTTCAGGGTTTTGTCTCACAACTGCTCTAGTGGGAAATTCCCTACCGCTAAATCCCTAAGGGCGGGGGGATCACACCTCCCCTTCCCCAGCGTCAGCCTGACGTGGAGCAGCTGCAGACAGAACCAGGCCACGCCTCCCCAGCCAGCGCTTAGCATATCCCACACCAGTTTACTTTCTCTCAGAACCCACACACAACCCCTTCAATAATGATCGAAAAGCTACCCAATTAGTTCCCAAAATTTGCGGATGGGTGAGATGAGGACTAACCACTGCCTCAATATTAAGCTTTTGTCCCCAGAATATTACCGTGACTGTCACTACAGGATAATCATGAATATTCCTGTGCATACACCTCATCTTCACCCAATTATTTGCCTCCAATGCCCTTTTTTGAACCAAGCATTGATGAATGGAGTTTTGATTACAACCTGAATCCACCAAGGCTTGGTATGTAACCCCTTTAATACTCACAGGTATTTGGTATGTCCCTGCTCACTCAGGGGTGGTCTGTGGGGTATCAGAGATCCGGATCAAGGCCCCCATCTCCAAGGCCCCCCAGCTCTCGAACATGACCCGGCTCCCCGCAACTCCAGCAGACCAGCCCAAGCCTTCCACCCACACTCGTGGCAGCGGACTCCTTCACCTGAGACAAAGAGAGGGGAGCGATGGGGTTTGTGGAAGCAGAGATCCCCCATGACCAGGTAGCCAGTCTTGGGGGAATGTTCCCCCATTTCAGGGGAAATGGAACAAGACAGAAGGAAGAAGGGGGGGTGGGAGAGAACAGGGGAGGAGACATTAAAGGGGGGAAAGGCGTGGGGCGCGCCGGCCCCCAGATACGCTGCCAGATGGTCTTCCGCAGCTGGATCGCTTCATCCAGTGACACCGGCCGGTGACACTGGACCCACTCGGCCATCCCCTTCAGCAGCCGGTAGACGAACTGCTCCAGCACCACCAGGTTGATGACATCCTCGGCATTGTTGTCCTCCGCAAATGGGCGGACGACCTCACTCAGCGTTAAGGAGCGGAAACACTGGCAATGTTCTTCTGGGCTGTGGCTGACCCGCTGCAAGATGGACTTCTTCAGCACAGTTTAGTCCAGGAGGTTGGTGACTGGAAGCTGTTGTGTCATGATCTGGGCTTCCCTGGTCAGCAGCAGCAGAAGATGGACCACCCACTGTTCCGGTGGCCATTTCAGAGCTTCAGTGGTGTGCTCAAAGAGCTCAAGGTAGTCCTCTGGATCATCTTGAGGCCCCATCTTGGTGAGCAACACGTGGGGGTGTACTGCTACCGAGGACGGGGAGGCCACCCCCTCCTGGGGTGCTAAGCTCCGCAGCACCTGCCGGTCCTCCAGCTTGGCCTGAAGGAGTGCCTCAAAGCACTGTTGCTGCTCTCTCCAAGCTCCATGAGGGCCTGGTGTTGGCCCTGGTGGATGCTGGCAAGGGACCGGAAGACTTCCTCCAGCGGCGACGACTCCATGACAGTGTGTCCTTCTTCCAGGTTTCAGCATCAATGTAACAGGTTCGAGGAATGAGGAAGCGGGAGACAGCGAATCCAACACAAAGGTACGTTGATTCTTCACAAAAACACATTCACTTGACTGTGTAAAACACTCAAAACACTCTATTTAGTGATACTGGCAGCTGCGAACACACTCGAAGCTTCAGCAGGGCCCTCTCTCCCTCACTCTGATGTCTGGCCCCTTTTATTTCCCCCATCGCTCACTATAAACAAAGAAAGAGCAATTACCAGCAATTCATCTCAGGTGAAAACCCTTACTGATTCCTCTCTCTCCAGATGAACACTCGACCACACCCTCACCTCCACAGCCTCCAACTGGACTGACTTGACTTGAAAGGCTTTAAAAATAAAAAATAAATTACTGCCAAGCAGCTACTTTTTAATGCTGCACTTCATACTCTGGCAGAATGAAGTTGAAAAGAAACTCGCTACTAAAATTATATCCTTGTCCATTGTGTATATTCAGTGTAGCTGTGCACAAAGTACCACCCACTCAGCGGTCACTGCCAAACCAAGCAACTTCCCATTGGTCAACGCGACGAACGTTGGCCGCAAAGTTCACCAAACTTGAACTCCACATGAAATCCACGAGGGGAAATTCTTCGCCACTCGAAGTCCATCACGCAAAATTCACAATTGTGTGGATTCCCATTGAGATGACTGTATTTCGCCCGTGGAATTTTGGTGTGCAAAGGTATGTGTGGTACGTTTTACTCACTAAAACCTCCATTTAAAGGTGCACTCAGTAACTTTTGTCTTTGTGTCATCTTGGACTTACACTGACACCTAGCGTCTTGGATGTAGCATCATTTAAAATCAATAGTTTTCAGTTTCAGATGCCATTGTAGAAATGTAGTATTCACTGTCAGCCATGATTAATTTAATCAATGAGTGAAAGTGTTGAATAACAGGATGGTTACTGAGATTAAGCGAGTAGTATTCGGCTGGTCATGTGATTGAAAAATGGCAGCCCCCATGTGCGGACCTGCTCCATGTAGAATAAAACAGCTTTTAAAAGGTTCCTGAATATGACTTCATTTTATGAGTCTTCATTTTAATGTGAGTGCTCATGATTTCCTACATATATTGCAAAATTACAATTTATGTCTTTAGGAGTTAAAAATTTTTAATGAGAAAAAAATTACTGAGTGCACCATAAGGTGCGCTATTCACCTTAAATACGTTTTCTGATTATGACACGATTTCACTCCCTTTTGGTGCCACTCGTTGAACATTTTGATGGGAAACTCAAGCCAAACATGGAATGTAGCATGTAATTTTGTTTTGCAAAAATGTTGCCACAGTCACATATTTTTCATGATATCAGGCTGTCAATCGTGGTGTTTGCTAATGTCAAGGTACTAGTTTGGGTTAAGGATTTGAACAAACCCATTAAAAATTGCCGCATTTCTCATCCTGCATCGTTTGTGCTATGCACATGAATGATACCTCAAATCATGAGGCTTGTGGAGGAGCTACGTGCTACAGTGCTAGTGATCAGACTTACATTTTACACCTGGCAGAAGATGAAACTGAAAAAAAACCCCCACTAATAATGTAGTTATGTTAACAAATGGAAGGATGTGAAATGATTGTCTGCGGTAATCAACAGCATGTCACAGATGCTGACCATAGAGTTTAACTTATATTTAACCTGAAATATTTCTTTAAACAAACAACATAAAACATATTTCAGTAAATATGAGCGTTATCATTAAAAAAAGAGACTTAACTAACAGCAGATGTGTGTTTATTAGTGTAAGTGTTTGTACATTAAGAGAATTCCCTTTCTTTGTCTTTAGGAGACACACACACACACACACACACACACACACACACACACAGGCCGGCACTAGGACACACACACACACACACACACACACACAAGGCCAGCAGCTGGTATTTAGTTGTAGGTTGAAACCTATACGGTGGTAATTAGTAAATTAGATTGCATAGAATGACTGTCCGCCATGTCTGTGACTCTCTACATCATTGTTGCCTACTATACCATTCCTGATTAACCCTTTATCTCATCTTTCTCTGCCCTCTTTTAAAGATGTTATGCACCTCTATTACTAACCACCATTGTGAACAGTGTGTTTTTGATATTGTGTGTGCTTTAAATTAATTGTTGGAAATTAATTTCAAAGTACACTTAGGTAACACTTACAGTACATGTTGTATATTAAAGTTCCCTTTGTGAAGGGTTTATAAAGGGGTTCATTAATGACTAATAATTCATTTATAAATGTATTATAAATCATTTATAAGCCGTTATTTGCCCGTATACCGTTTTTGTCCTTTTTGGAACTTGTATGGGAAAGAGCTGCATAAAGATTCTTCAAAATTTGTATCTGTCTTATAGCAGTGAAAAACTTCAGGAGTCATGATGGTGCATATAGTGGGCATACAAATGGGCAGAGTGAGTAGACTTTGATCATTTGTGATCTGCAACCATCACAATAGTCTCTGCATTGAGGCGAAGACCTGAATCCACTCTGATTGGCTTAAGATCAATGACTATGATTAATCTGTCCTCACTGTTATTCTGTTGTGATCGAATTAATGCAGGAATAGAACATTTATGGGAATACTGAAAGGAAATTAGTAGGCTCTTGTACTTGGAATGACTGTGATATGACCAGAATTGATAGTGCTGAGTAATAGAGTGCACCACTTACCCCATACATATTTCGTAAAAGCTTTCATTATTGATCAGGGCTATGAAAACTCCAGCAGAGAGAGAGAGAGAGAGAGAGAGAGAGAGAGAGAGAGAGAGGGAGAGAGAGAGAGAGCGAGGCTGAAGTGTATGTGGTTAAAACAAATGCCACATTTGTCCTGGGAGGTACAAACAGGAGCAGCTTTTAAATATAATCAGATGCTTTAAAAGGTGCACAAAGACTAGGGTGACACAATAATGTCCCCTCATTAAAAGCATGAGGATGCTGTTTTAGGATGCATAAGGAATTAATCTCCTTGACACCCGGTTGCATTTTAATGAGATATTTTTAACATCCAGCGTCACTGTGCATTGGGAGGCTGCACGTGCCATATTCACTTATCTCCACTCTCCCATATTATGAACTGTATACTTGAGTACATACTATACACTACACTACATACTATATACTCCACCATAAACTACACTATATCCCCTCACAAAAAAATGTAATGTGGCAGTAACATGATACAGCAGTTATGGTATCAGATGGAATACTTTGATTTATATCATGATTATTTCAGTTCAGTTATTACATGGTACTCGGAAGAAATTCAAAGAATACCATATACCATTGTACATGTCCAAAAACTATGGTAATAGCATAGTGCTTTGGAACTGCACTATATAGAATATACAACACAATATAATACGCATTACCCTAAATACTACAGTATAAACTAGACTACATATACTATGTATACCCTTACATAAAAGTACCATGTTGTTATCATGTTACAGTGGTGGCATCAGATGAAATACCACAATACTTTGATATACATTAATATACTAAACTATATACAACTACACAATATACTAAATGCTTTAGTATAAGCTAGAGTAGTCTATATACTGTATATATCGAATATACTAAACCACACGCAACATACTATGTAATATGCAATATATAGTACAGTATATACCTACTATGAAATACAGTAGAGTATATACTATTATACAGTGTATACTATACAGTTTATACCACACTACATACTATGTACAACACTATATACAACTATAAATGCTTCAGTAAAACCTAGACAGTAAATATAGAAAATATATACTATGCCATACACTGTATAACACTGTATAACTACTTACTATGTACTACACTATATACAACTATACTCTACATGCTTCAGTATAACCTAGACTGCATATATAGAATATATTGCACTATATACTACTACATATATAGTAGTGTCATGTGTATTTTGTTGATTCATGTTTTTCATGTCTTTTATTTTTTACCTCCATCCCTATGGCTCCGCCTTGGTCCTCAGCCCCACCGACACCTCAGTCTTCCGATCTCCCAGCTCCGCCTTGCTCCTCTGAGCCTCCAGCGCCGCTTTGGTCCTCCCTGCCTCCGGCTCCACCCTGGCCCTTCCAGTCTTCGGCTACTCGCTGGGTACCAAGTTCCCTGGTGTTGCCCTTCATGTCTCTCATGGCTCCGCCTTCCATGGCTCCGCCCCTCAAGTCCTCACAGCCCCACCTTCCACGGCTCTGCCCCTCGAGCCTCTCAGGGCCCCACCTTCCATTGACTCTGCCCTGGTCCCATGCCCCACGCCCTGTCTTGCCAGGCCATGCCCCATGCCATGCCATTCCAAGCCACTCCTCAAGACCCCCCCACCCCCCAGCTCCCTATAGAACTTTGGAATATTATGTCATGTTTTATGTGTTTTTTTCATGTGTTGGGGTGTCGGGAGCCGCCCCTTAGTGGGGGGGGGGGGGGGGGGGTATGTTGTGTATTTTGTTGATTCATGTTTTTCATGTCTTTTATTTTGAAATATCTAGTTCCTGTTTCATGTCAGGTGTTCCCTAGTCATGTGATTCCTGTTTCCCTCCATGTTCTTGTGTCTTGTTTTCATTGGGTTATTGTCTTGTTATCAGTTCTCTCTGTTCATTGGTTCCCTCGTCATTGTTTTAACCCTTGTCCATATATTTAAGCCCTCATGTTTTCCATTGTCCTTTGACAGGTATTGTATGTTTGGTAACGTTGTCATGTTAAGTCAAGTCAAGTCAAAGTTAAGTCAAGTTCATGTTTATGTTTATGTTTTGTTTAGTTCATGTTTATAGTTAGGGATATTGGATATCACTTATGTAAATAAACTGCACTTTACTTCACATCTTCATCATCATCATTGCCAACACCAACATTACAGAACATTACAAGTAGAGTATGTTATATAATATTTTATATACTATACACTTTATACCACACTAAATACTACGTACTACACTATACAAGTATAAATTCTTCAGTATAACCTAGACTGTACATAGACAATATACTACACTATATACTACGTTACGTACTATGTACTACACAATATACAACTATAAATGCTTTAGAATAGCCTAGACTGTATAATTAGAATATATTACACTATATGCTATCCTATACACTAAGTACTACACATTATATAGTAGAATATATACACACTATATAATATACATGTACATACACACTACACATGTGCATATTTAGTACAGTATATACCTACTATGTAATACATTATATATTATATAATCTATACAGTAGAGTATGTACTATATAATAAATTTCATACTATACAGTTTATACTACATTACATACTATGCACTACACCAGTGGTTCCCAACCCTGTTTCTGGAGGCCCCCCAACACTACACATTTTGGATCTCTCTCTAATCAAACACACCTGTTTTAACTCATCAGCTCGTTAATGGAGACTCCAAGACCAGATTTGGGTGTGTCAGAAAAGAGAGATATACAAAATGTGCAGTGTTGGGGGACCTCCAGGAACAGGGTTGGGAACCACTGTACTACACTATATACAACTATAAATGCAAGTAAAACCTAGACAGTACAAATAGAAAATACTACACTATATACTATGCCACATACTATATAGTAGAGTATACACTGTGTAACACACTACTTACAATGTTCTACACTATAATCAAGTATAAATGCTTCAGGATAACCCAAACTGTACATAGAGAATATACTACACTACATACTACACTACATACTATGTAATACACAATATATTGTAGAGTACATACTGTGTAATGCATTAATTACACCACACTTCATACTATGTACTACACAATATACAACTATAAATGCTTCAGTATAACCTAGACTGTATATATAGAATATAATACACTATAAACTATCCTATACACTATGACCTACACAATATAGAGTAAAGTATATACTATATAATACACTATATACTATACACTTTAGATACACACTACATATGCACATATATAGTACATTATATACCTACTATGTAATAGAGTCCCCCAACCACTGGGGGTTGCGTCAGGAAGGGCATCCGGCATAAAACCTATGCCAAGTCAAATATGCGGATCACAAATGGTCCGCTCTGCCAACCCCTAATGGAAGCAGCCGAAAGAAAAAGATATGCCTACTATGTAAAACATTATATACTGTACACTTTATACAGTAGAGTATACAGGTGTATAATACAGTGTATACTATACAGTTTATACCACACTACAAAGTATGTACTACATTATACTGTATACAACTACAAATGTGTCAGTATAACCTAGACTAAATATATATATATATATACAGTACTGTGAACAGAACAGGGAACCCTGCAACAGATGTCATGGCCCCCACAAAGCCCCCACTGAATATTAAGTCAGTCTGGTATTACATGAAGAGACAGAAGCAACTGAGACAGCCTAAATAGTTAGAAGAACTTTGGCAAATTCTCCAAGAAATTTCAAACATCCTATCTGCGAGCAACCAAGAAAAACTGTGTCCAGGTGTACCTAGAAGAATTGGTGCTGTTTTAAAGGCAAAGGTGTTCACACTGAATATTGATTTAGCTTTTTTATGTTTACTGGACTTTGTATGACATTAAGTGATAAATGAAAACTATTTATGTCATTATTTTTGAAGACATCCTCACTATGCAACATTTTTCACAAGTGCCTAAAACTTTATATATACACTATATTGCCAAAAGTATTCGCTCACCCTTCCAAATCATTGAATTCAGGTGTTCCAATCACTTCCATGGCCACAGGTGTATAAAATGAAGCACCTAGGCATGCAGACTGCTTCTACAAACATTTGTGAAAGAATGGGCCGCTCTCAGGAGCTCAGTGAATTCCAGCGTGGTACTGTGATAGGATGCCACCTGTGCAACAAGTCCAGTCGTGAAATTTCCTCGCTACTAAATATTCCACAGTCAACTCTCAGTGGTATTATAACAAAGTGGAAGCGATTGGGAATGACAGCAACTCAACCACGAAGTGGTAGGCCACGTAAAATGACAGAGCGGGGTCAGCGGATGCTGAGGCGCATAGTGTGCAGAGGTCGCCAACTTTCTGCAGAGTCAATCGCTACAGACCTCCAAAGTTCATGTGGCCTTCAGATTAGCTCAAGAACAATGCGTAGAGAGCTTCATGGAATGGGTTTCCATGGCCAAGCAGCTGCATCCAAGCCATACATCACCAAGTGCAATGCAAAGCGTCGGATGCAGTGGTGTAAAGCACGCCGCCACTGGACTCTAGAGCAGTGGAGACGCGTTCTCTGGAGTGACGAATCACACTTCTTCATCTGGCAATCTGATGGACGAGTCTGGGTTTGGCGGTTGCCAGGAGAACGGTACTTGTCTGACTGCATTGTGCCAGCTGTGAAGTTTGGTGGAGGGGGGATTATGGTGTGGGGATGTTTTTCAGGAGCTGGGCTTGGCCCCTTAGTTCCAGTGAAAGGAACTCTGAATGCCTCAGCATACCAAGAGATTTTGGACAATTCCATGCTCCCAACTTTGTGGGAACAGTTTGGGGATGGCCCCTTCCTGTTACAACATGACTGCACACCAGTGCACAAAGCAAGGTCCATAAAGACATGGATGAGCGAGTTTGGTGTGGAAGAACTTGACTGGCCTGCACAGAGTCCTGACCTCAACCCGATAGAGCACCTTTGGGATGAATTAGAGTGAAGACTGCGAGCCAGGCCTTCTCGTCCAACATCAGTGTCTGACCTCACAAATGCGCTTCTGGAAGAATGGTCAAAAATTCCCATAAACACACTCCTAAACCTTGTGGAAAGCCTTCCCAGAAGAGTTGAAGCTGTTATAGCTTCAAAGGGTGGGCCGATGTCATATTAAACCCTATGGTTTAAGAATGGGATGTCACTTAAGTTCATATGCGTCTAAAGGCAGATGAGCGAATACTTTTGGCAATATAGTGTATATATATATATCATGTATGAGTATATAGTATGGTATAGTATACTGTATATATAGTAGAGTGTACACAGATTATACACTGTATAACACAATTCTTACTATGTACTACACAATATACAACTATTAAATGAAAATTAACCATGGTTTTACAATAGAAACATTCTATGTATCCATGACTGTACTAATCTTTTTTTTTTTTTTTTTTCTTTTTGTGGAAACCATTGTTTTGATACAAATATCCATGGTTTACAACAGGAATACTTGAGTATCCATTTAGTAACCATGGTTTTACTTCAGCAATGTTGCTGTAACCATGAATGAAGTAGTCATGGTTAAATTTGTAGTTACAATGGTTTTGCTGCAAATACCATGGTTACTGAATAAAACCATGGTTTATTCTCGTAAGGGCCTGTGTAGGTAATATGATATGCCGATGTTCATAATTTTGTCTGGGTTTCAACATTACCAGTGTATCACACCCATGATCCATGCGTCCTGCCCCCTCTAATACTATATAGATAATGAAGGCTACAGGTAAAAACGCTGGAAAACACCAGAATGAGAGCAGGTGAGAGCACAGTTCCAACAGTGTCAAAGCTCAGCATTCAGGCCGGACTGGTCTGCTGTGCTGCTGCACCTCCTGAATAATGTATGAGTGACGTGCACATTGCGGCTCTCTCTGCGGCTCCAGAACAGGCTGTGAGGGGGCGGGGTCACGCATGTATTATGACGCGGCGGTGACGCGCATGCAGGAGTTTTAATCCTCTGCCGCAGCAGCAGATCAGCCGGTAACGCGAAGAGGGGGATGCGCGGTCGGTCGGACGGATGGTTAGAACTGCTAAAAAAAAAAAAAAAAAAAAAAGCCGCAGACAATTAAATGCGAGCGCAAATATATATAGAGAATAAAAAGGCGACCGACTCGACCGAAAGCTCCTCCTCTCTCGCTCCAAACAGGCTTTAGGAAGTTACAGGACACTGTGCATTCTCGTATTGTTCTTGACAAGGCCTGGGAATACGAAAGCTGGCGTTTTTTCACCCGGACGCAAATAAATGGGTGATTACGGGTTCGGCTTGTTGCAGACAGCGAACATAAGCAGCGGCACGACACTGTTCAGCGGAGGCGCGTTCACACTCTATTCCAGCAGCCCGTCTCCGGTGCGCCCCAGCAGCTCGCCTCTGGTGTCCTCTCTATTCCCGTCACATCAGCGCAACATGCAGGATGAGCCTGCGGGGTTGACATCCTCTCAGTCCAGCGAGACCAGCAGCACCGCCGATCACGATCTGAGCCATTTTTCCGCTGCAGGTCAAGCGCAGACAGTCGGTGACCTTCAGCACGACCGGAACACACATCAGCAGGCTGAGCCGCCGCAGCCGCTACAGCCTTACTCACCCGCGGACCTCGATACCGATGCTTCTTCGCCCGTGAATCCCAATAAGGTCAAGATCCAAATGGAGTCCCCCAGCGCCCACCATATCACCAACGCAAACGGAACTGGTGGTAATAACATGCTCGGACCCGCTTTTGTGAACCTCCCCCATCAGGAGATGCAGAACCCCGGGGGATGCGGCGGCGGTGGTGGCGGCTCGGCTTCCCCCACCCTGCCCGGTTTCGGAACGCCGTGGTCCGTTCAGACGAGCTCCCCCCCACCGCCCGTCTCTAGTTCCGCCAACGCGATAAACCCGATACCCACCACCGAACCTGACAACTTCTACCCAGGCATCCCCTCCTCTATCAATGCCGGCTTCTTCCAGAGCTTTTCGCCAAACCCGTGCCCAGTGCAGGGCTTCAGCAGCCCCTTCTCCCACCAGATAAACGTGCCCCCTCAGCAGCCGCAGAGCCGCCGGTCACCGGTCAGCCCGCAGATGCCCCCGCAGCAGGGCGCCTTTCTGCAGCAGCGGAACAACTACAACCACCACCACCAGGTGAGCGAACCACCTCAATGAATCAATCACTTGTTCACCCATAGAATCAACACCAATATATTCGATTTAATAACTGTATTACATAACATGCTTAAACCATGGTTGAAAGCGGCTGTTAAACTGTCATTGTGACGCAATCGCGGCCTTGAAATACTGCCGTTGCGTCATAATGCACCGCTACACTGTTGCAGCTCACTATGGTGCCATTGTGAAGTGACGTTTGTGCGTTGAATACAAAAGCGGCCTGTCAGTGCGTCACCGTGATCCAGACTAAACGGAAAAATGTAATATATTTATATATGTATAGAATACATATTTAGAATGTAGAATACATTTGTTATATTCTCGCCCTTGAAATGACATAGGCATGGGCTATGTTCACAATGGAATACTAGTCTACTGCTTACTGCATATGACGCAGTATACACAGGTTTTAAAACGAGTATATGAAACAGTATGCTTTATGCAGCGCGAAACATTTCAGGTAAGACTTTAATGACCCTCTGTTAAGAGATAATAAAGGGGTTAATTAATGACTAATAACTCATTTACAAATGCATTATTAATCATTTATACGTAGTTATAACAAGCATACAAATGGTTGACTTTGTAACAATACCATTTACCTCACATGTTATAAATTCTTAATAACACTTACTTAACATTAGTAATACATGACAATGTACCATGGACACCTGTGAAGCATTTAGTAAGGAGTTATAAACCTATTTATTAAGGAGTTATAAACTTCTGTACATAAAGTTTAGGATGGTTTAATAGTCATCAGACTTTATGCTGTGAATGAGCATGAAGACCTGAAAAGTGTTTTTGCAGAGGACTTTAGGTAACTAGGACTGGGTAAATTGAATCATAAATTAGGGAATTTAAAGTTTTTGATTAATATAATTATGAATAAGTGCATTAATGAAGCATTTATAACATATAAGTTTAAGTGCTCTCTATTTGGCAAGTATTGGATGAAAGTTGCCCTTTTTGATTCCTGTTGTGATAACTGCATATACATGATTTATAATGCATTTTTAAATGACTTATTAGTCATTAATGAACACTTTATAACCCCCCACATTTCAAATAGTAGAATGCTATGCTTCATTGACATCACATGACAATGGCAGAAATATAAATGGTTAATTTTCATCCAATTTTTTTGGAAAAATAGCTTAAATTTTGGTGTTATGATCAAATACAGAGTCAATATTGAGATGTTAAAAATCACAGCTGATATTACTTCTGGTTCATTTGTCACACTGGAAATGGAAGGTCAAGTCAAGCACGTTACATTGTGAAATACAGTATGCAGTTATGCACTTGTCATCCATATGTTCTATTTAGGCCTATCCAAAAAAATTATGATTTTGTGCACAATTTACATACTGTAAACTGCAGAAATAGTATAGTATGCTACATATTTTAAACTCAGTGATATTTTCTCGCAGCGGACACAGGCCTATCAAGCACGAGCCACTGTGATATTGATCAAGGGCTTCACGTGACATTCCAGAGATGTCGTGACCTTTAGGCCATTCAGTGAAATCTCCTACTGAGGGCTTATAGGCCAGAATTGTCAGCACCCTGCTAAACTGCTGCATTGTTTGCAAAAGCTGTTATTACTGTAATCTGCAGTTAAACCTTAACAATTAGCACAGGCATTTCACTTATAAGCCATGGTGGCCATTTCAGTACAAGCCACTATGCCTTTATATTTTAATATTCCTGAGATAATATATTTGCAGATTTACAACATTGCTCCATGTATCGCCATTCCATTGTGGCACTGTGCCGCTACTGAATCTACAGTGATACAGAAAAATAAATTACAGCCCATTTTAGCCAAGTTGTGAGTAGCGCGGAATTATACAAAGACAATAAATACAAAACACATCTTTCTATTGCATAGTCTTCGCTGGCTGCACGCAAAACAAACATACAGCGGGACCAATGTAGTCAGTTTCACAAACAAAAATATATACAGTATCTATATAGAATTTATATATTTGGAAGACACTTTAGTTCTAAGCAATGTACAGTGCATCCATGGCATACATTTTACCAGTATGCATGTTCACTGGGAATTGAACCCATGAACTTTGGCATTGCTATCACCATACTTTAGCTAAAGGAAACACAGAAACAAAGTCTAAGAACTGGCTTTTTAATAAATCACATAAAAAGACTCACAAACTAATGAGTTATTGGTTTGAATCAGTCTAACGATTGTTTTGCAGCTCCCCCGCAGCAACAAAATTCTGTAGGAAATGCTGTTTTTGTCCAAACTAAAAAAGTGTTGACAAAATATGCAGATGGTACCAAGCCACCATACCAAAACCTTGCTGTGTATTTGACGTTATGCCATTGTAGGCCAGGTACAATGTCTCAGTTTCTGGTGGTGGTTTAGTTTCAGGCCTTGGCGTCTCGCTGCGTTTGTGTCTGGTCATGTGGGGGTGGGGTAGAGGAGGAGGGGGAGATGGTCACATGACTTTAGGAGTGGCCCTAAATGTGATATATCTGCAGTTGTGCTGGTAAAAGAGAGTAAATGGCTGCTTTTAGAATGGAATACTAGCTTACTACTGACTGAATAATGTGCAGTACAGATGAAAGTCACACGGCAGACATCCGGGTTCTTTTTCTGTCAGTGAGGAAAGAAGTAAACCAAATGAGAGCTGAACCAGTGATGCCAACTTCACAGAGACGAGAGATAAGGATATCATGACAGACAGTGTCAAAGGCTGAGCTTAGATCAAGAAGAATAAAATATTTGTAGATCCTGAATCCACAGACAAGAGGATGTCATTAACCACCCGGAGAAGAGCCGTCTCAGTGCTGTGTGATGTGCGGAAACCAGACTGGTGAGGTTCATTAAGATCATTAGAATGTAAATAAGAATGCAGTTGAGTGGCCACTAATCTTTCTAAAATGTTTGATAAGAAGGGCGGATTTGATATTGGCCTGTAATTATTGAAATTTAGAAGGATACAACATTTCCTTACTCGGCACAGACATAGAGGCCAGATTACAAAATGAAAAAAAAAAAATCCCATATTTAGTTTAGTTTTCAACAAAAATCCAAATAATAATCAGAAAAAAAAGAAGATTGGGTGTATAATGTGGGATTTTAACACTAAACAAGCCTGAATCACTCCGGGGACTCTTATTTTGAAATGACAGAGACTTGGCTCTTTTACAATGCTCTATTTTTAATTTTATAGCCTGTACATTATTATTATTCACAATATATGACGCTGGAGACACGATGGACTGTATGTGCTGACGAGGGACGTTTGCATGTAGTCGCATTTTTCTTTGCATGTCCTCGCTTCAGTTAAAAAAATACATATATATTATCAAAAGAACACAGGGAAATAAAAAAAAAACTATCGGCATTAGGGGTCAACCAATATGTTTTTTTTTTAGGGCCGATATCGATATTTGTGGCCGATATACATTTGCAGTAGAAATGAAAATTTTAGTGTCAATATTTACACTAACACAAAACGTCCTTTAAATGCTTATAAACGTGTTTAATGAAATACTGCAAAAAAGAACATTTCAATATTATCCCAACAGCATTTCTTTTGAACTGAATCTTTAAATATATAAAAATAGTGAACTAAACAACTCCCCAAAGTATGATGTATTAACATGTAATAACAAATGAAACTCAACGTTATTGGAGCTGACACTCTTGATGTAGCTTGCTGGCTAGCCCGTTTAGTCAAGTGCAAACGGGCAGTGGGATTTTATTCACTGAAAAGATTTAATGCTAGCAAAGTTGACGTTACGTTTGCTGAACCTCCTAACGTTGGTTAGCTAGCTACCACTATTAATGCCATCATCAGCTATAACATGTAAAAACACCATCTCGTACGGGTGAGTACTCTGTTAAATCAGTCTGTCGCCTGAGGTCCCGCATAATGCATTCTGTTGCAGTAAAAGATAACGCTAATATTCATTGAGTTTGTTTATGCAGTGATATTTTTGTGTAACATCGGTGCTAATGCAACTAGAGATGGCTAACATTCGTAGTATGGTAACAATTAATATTTAACCTGTAAACCCCTTATCACTTTTGCCTTTTATTTAAAGGGGGTTCCTGAAAATTCGCTTACCAATGTCTCTTTTTTCCTGCTATAGTTTGGTACACCCAAACATAAGTTCAGGCATTTTCAGTGGAGTACCGTTAGCTCAACAAAAAAAAAAATATTAAACTGGGTTTTTTCATCATAGAAATCGATTATAATGATTGCGATGTTTATTGCAACTTAAGTATCTGCATTCTTACCGTTGAAAAAAATCTTGTCCTCTCAGTAATGCATCTTTCTCTCGGTGCTTTCCTCTTTCCCACCTCACCCCTATGAATACAGAGTACAGCGTTAATTGGCTATTTACTCGTGACTTATAACCAATCCAATAATACTGTGGGCGGGACATTGAGCCAGACTACAAGCAGTAACCTTTCAGAGAGAAACGGTGGCATCAGATCCAATGGCGCATTTTAAAATGTACTTATTTAATCGGCATTCAGATCAGACAAAATAACGATTTGAATAATTAGGAAAATTATGAATATCAGATCTGATTATTGGCCAGGCCGATAATCAGTCGACCCCCTAATCGGCATAGATTTTTGCCGATAACCAATAGTTCTAAAAAGCAACTATCGGCACTGATGATCGTCTACCTCAATTTTTTTATATGAATAAAAGTTATTAAAAGGTATATCTATCGACAAAACCAGTTTTAACTTGGTTCAATAGGCCTGTAATATTCAGCCGTACATGTAACAGGTTGGTGAATAAACATCCTTACACATTTAACACACTTCTTAAGCTAGAGAAATGTGGCATATAAATGTGGCATATTTGATTTCAAAGTTACTTACTGTATATTTATAATAAAAGCAAAGAAGAAATTTAGAACATTTCCAATCACAAACAGCCAGTACACACTGCGGTGGTGGAGACAGGGTAACGATTGTCCCGTTAGATCTTACATAGTGGCATAAGATCACCATTAGGTCATATTTGGCCTCATCTCATCTGTCACAGCAATTTTAATTTTTAAAATAATCGTTATGAGACTCCTTTGTGAAAAGTTCAAATCTACCAACAGCAGCTTCGGGGCAAATAGGCTTTATTACAGCAGACGTGATAACAATGATGGTGATCCGTGAAATATCAAAATTGATGTCAATTCCTGAGTTTTTATTTTCATTCTAGTGTGACGACTAGCCCTGGTCTCCCCTACATACTGTGTACTGCAAAAATAGAAGGAGTAGTATTGTATTCCAAATATAGCCAATGTCTTTTAACATGGCATTATAAAAATGCCTTTAGTCTATGAGTTGAGCATTTGGGTGGGTTTGTGGTTTACATTGTGCTGCAATTGTGATAACATGCAACTCCATCTTCCCCAGTGTCTAGACACCATCAACTATCATTATCTTTCAAGATCCCTTAAACACTCAAACAGATTGTATGCACACGCAGTCTCGCACCCACACACAACCACGCTAAAGCCATTACACAATTACACACCAAAGACATCATGGTGATGGGTGTGGCACTCATTTTAGGGAGCATTGTACAATGCAATATAGACACACACACACACTGATAATGAATACAACAGTGTGTTCATCCTGTTTGTCTTTTTGCCATTGTTTGGCATGTACACTTTGAGAAAGTGTGTTTGTTTGTGTGTGTGTGTGTGTGTGTGTGTGTGTGTGTGTGTGTGTGTGTGTGTGTGTCTTATATTCCAAGATAAAGACAGTGTGTGTTGTTGTTACCAGTGTGTTCACGGGATGTGGAGCGTTAGATGTAAAGCTTTAAATCTTCTTACTTGTACAGCAGGGCCAAGCCTGGCCACGTTCAAAGTAACACACACTTACAAATGGCTGATGACGGTAGTCACTTTCACTCAAATTCCCATATACACACATTGCTTATGCACTATGGCAAGCCATTTCGCAGGGTTTGGCAGAATACTTAAAGATATCTCTCTTAAATATATTCAGTATTGTATTCTGATACATCACATAAAAAAGTTATATATTCAGAATACAAGAATACTTTTAGAATACAAACAGTATTTATAAAGGCAAGGCACAATTGGAAGAATTATGTATGATATGTCATTATCTTATCTGAACCACTACATCTCCAATTTTAACTATTCTAAGTGAGTCTAAACAGCCCGCTTGCTATTTGTCAGCAAATTTCATGAACATAGCACTACCTTGATTTTTTTAAATAAAATGTGGAGTTGGACGCTAATTCTTTTTTTATGGAAGGCAGAAGGCAAACAGAAAATAGTTTGCGGTCAACTATAATATCTCGTCCACTTTCCAACATATAACAAAAATGCTGCCTGTACTTCTAAGACCCAAAAGCCCCCAGATGTGACATTGCAGTTCAAGCAGGGTTGTTTGTTAATGTTCAGAATGGCATTAAAAAAAACAAAAAAACATTTAAAACTATTTTTTGCATTTTAATCTTAACCCATTGTTTGATTGGACTGACAAAAATATATACATTTTGACAAAAAATTGGATACAAAATGCAAATTAACCATATTTTCGAGATGATAACTGGATGCCACTTGCAGAAATTAGACATGCAACATAGTGAGTTACTGTGAGAACAATGTAGTATATGAATGATTTTAACTACGCTTGCTTTTCATATGAGATGTTAAATACATTTATTTACACAGCAATTACAATAGCGGGAAACAATGTATCATGCACGCAAATGTAATATTTGTGTAAAAATGTGGCTGTATTGTTTCTGGTGCACAGCTGACAGCACGCTGATTAAGACAACAACATTCTGGTGCGGTTGCCAGATATTTAAACCCTGAATCATTATACATGATTAAGATGTATTTTTATTATCTATTGTCTACCTTCAAACCTTTTGGTGACTACTGCCTTTTTTTTAAAAGTATCCCAAAAAATCACAACCCACGATGCTATAATTTTAACCTGTGATTGTGTTTTCAAATTAGCACAATTTGGCATGAAACCCTGGCAACACTGCAGTCATGTGCTGCTCTGCTCTCGTGTGCTCCTCGTATCTGCGCAGTTTTTAAAAAACAGTCAAATTTCTAATTTCAACGACAACATTTTTTTCTTTCTGCCTTATTTTGTGATCATTATGAGAGAAGTATTCTGAAAGTATTCTAACAAAATTTTATTCAATTCATATTTTGAATACAGGTGCTTGAAAGTGTAATGTGGGCTGAATACAGTTACTTCATTTTTGTATAATGAATACGTAATACGTTACATGTATTCCGTTACAGCCCACCTCAACTCTTTCTACATTTAATCATGAGCAGAATATGAATTATAGATATCTACATTTCAATTTGAACTAGTTAAAATGCGAATTCTTGAGATCAGTAATTACATAAGCACTAGTAAAAACTTTAATTGTTGATTAAAAAAAAATGACTTGTGGAAATACCCATTCTTGATATCGAAAACTAGTAAAAAACATAATTGTGTTGTTCAAAATACAATTACAGATATCTATAATTAATTTTATTTGAGTTGGAATTCAAAATACACATATGAGCTATGTAATACTAGTAAAAATGACAATATTTGATATCAATAATTTCATTGTTACTAGTGCAAATGTCCATTCCTGATATCAAAAATTGAATTTAAACTGGTAAAACGTTTTGAACAGTAGTGAATGACAGATCAGATTGAAATTCTACTAGTGATTCTACAGATATCAATAACTTTGTTTTTTTTTTTTTTTTTTTTTACAGTTTTTGATATCAAGAAATAAAGTTTTTACTTGTGCAAATATAAATGACTAATATCTAGAATAAGCACTTTCACTAATTGTAATTCCATTGCTGATATCAAGAATTTGCATTTTAACTAGTGAAAATTAAATAGTTGATATCTATAACTCATCCGATTAAATGTCGAAAGGGCTTGCAATAATGCAGAGATAACGTGCCCCACTTAAATACGTGCTATTAAAATTTTTGTTAATAGGTGTTTTGTGGCTTTTAGTCCATGTAGCTTTGAGGACATCCATATGCTAGTGCACTACTAAAAGATTGGCAAAATTGCTTAATAGCACATATATGTAAATTTATACAACAGACGTGAGGCGTTTCAAGAGTGCTGACATACAGTCCAACAGCACTGGGATGCTTCACTGTTTGTATCACTCCACTTTCTACTTTTGAATGGCAGTCAATGGAGAAACAGGCTTTTTGGTCTGAGAATGGTGTAGTTACAGCTGAGAATGTCCTTGATCAACAATGTCTGACGCATCTCAGATTGATGTGTAGAAGCATTTGCATACTTGCTTAGAGTACGTTTCAGGCCTAACCACACTTCATGTATGTCTGTAGCCCATGATGAAGCAGTCTCCATGGGGTAGCCACCAGGGCAGCGGCTGGAACTCTGGTGGGATGTCATGGGGCCGAGACCACCGGCGTGGGGGTGGCATGGGTGTACCCGGCTCGATCAACCAGATATCTCCCATGAAGAAACCTTTCTCCAGCAACATCATTGCTCCACCTAAATTTCCCCGCTCTGCTGGCTCCCTGGGACCGAAGTCCTGGATCGAAGAAAATATGTTCCGTGCTGACAACAACAGCAACACACTGCTGCCCCTGCAGGTATGTGCGTGTTCTAGGGATGTGCATTTTGGTCATTTTGACTAATTTGAAAAAAGTTTGGGTTTGGATGGAGGGTGATAGAGCGAGCTCCGCTTGCACTAGTTTTTAAATTGACAATGTACGTATCACGTGTCACGTTTTTAAGGTGTGCCAATTTAAACCTTTTGAAACAGCTTTCAGAAATTCTCATGCCCATCTCTAGTGTGTTCATATATAAATGTGTGTATAAATGTATGTGATTTATGTGTGTGTTGAGCACATTGTTGTTCAAGAGGACATTCCAAGAGGCTTCCACAGGATCTACTGACAATGATGAGTCACAGTGAGGTCATTAAGGGTTTTTGGCAGTTTCATCCTGAAGGAGCCTGTCCTCTCCCCTCATTATTGTTTGACTCGGGCGTTTTCTCACAGACTGAATGGAATTGTGGACAAAAATAAGCTATTCAGTAGACAACCACTTTCCTCAATGTTTGTAGAGTTTAGGCGTCAACAGAAATTAGTTTGTCTAGTTTCAGTGTCCTTTTTGGTTAAAACGAATTATATCTGTTTAGTTTCCTTTTTTCTGTTAGATGTGCCATCTGGAATTATAAAATATATCAAAGTGAAATCTCATTTGTGAGGAAAATTATACAGAGGTTGGTTTTCTAAGCTCTTATAAAACTAAGGATGGGTGATATAGTTAAAAAAAACTTTTAACATTATATATGTATCTTAATATTTATGTATTTGCTCTGAATTGGCTTAAAAGAGTAATTTGTTTTCAATCAGAGGAACCATCATTTTTATATTTATGTAAGAGCTAAAACACAGTAAAAATCTAATTTAAGTCCACACTGCTTTTCACTAAATGAACACAATGAAGAATGGTATTTGATATTTAACTATATTCAAGCACCAATCCATAGTATATATAACAAAGGAATAAACAGCAGCATTTACCTACATATATTTTTCCTAAAACATTTTAATTTGATAAATAAAAATGCCGCATGGGATTTTCTGTTAAACAAATTTTGTAGGGTTAGGGTTAAACAAATTTCTGAATTTCCATTTGTGCTACTAAAATTTAAATCAAAGATGCTATAAAACATTTCTGTCTTAATGGTCTCATGCTAACAAATTGGGAAACCAAGAGGGTCGGGTAACTTGTCTAATGGCGCAATATTCAATAATATTGCTTAAATTGTTTAACTGTCAGCAAAATTATCGCAAATATTTTGTGAATATTCGACAGCCAAACAAAAAGTGCTTTAAAATCATTGCAATATACATGATGTTGCTTAATTTTATATTGAAGGCAAAATTATCTGAAATTTATTACGGCCATATTAAAAGCACTTTAAAATCATTGCAATGCTTATGATGTAGCTTAATGTTATATTGCCAGTAATATGATCACAAATATGTTGAAAAAAGTGCTTTGAGATCATCACGATATTCACATTGTTGCTTCATTTTATATTTCCAGCAAAATTATCGCAAATGTATTGTGAATATCTAATCAGCCAGACCTACCAAATACTTAAATTATTTAAGACTATGAAAATACAGAGTGCTGACAGATAACAACAGAAGGAGAAACCGAAAGTGAAAAAGAGTGTGAGAGACAAAAAGGCAAAGGATGGGAGAGTAACACGTTTTTGTCAAGTTGCCCTATTGTTTTGTTGACGTGATGACAGCGGGTCATTTACACGTGAATCACTGCATTGTACCTAAATACACCCTGTATGTTGGATTCCACTGACCGGTAACACCTATAGGAGGGGAGGGATGTGTTTTCCTGCTCGTTTCAGGTGGGGTTGTTTTAGGTGAGTTTTAAACCTTTATTCACAGGTATTTTAAGATTTGCTAACATAATTCTATTTTTTGAAGACAACAAAAGATTTACCAACCAAAACTGAGTCAAAATGATGATGAAAATGACAGTATCAGTTAATACAGAATAAATAAATAAATACAGAAATAAAAGCAAGCATTTTGAGTTGTGCCGTTATATATTTTTTTCCTGTATACATTTATGCCATAACTTGCACCTTGAAACTAAAAGGTTTGCATTTACTTTAGTGTCTTTTCAGTTTTAGTTAATACAACTAACCATTTGGGGTTTGCCCACAAACTTTAAGACATGTTTCCATGTTGTTCTTTAGTATGACAAATGTGGTAAAATGTTTGAGTAAAATAAATGACATAACATTTTAAGTTATAATTTATGCAGTATAAGGAATGTATTAAGATTGTCACCATTTTAAGCACGCCATATTTTGTGCATGCCATATTCCAAAGTATTACATGGAAAAATGACATGCCACACCACATACCAACTTCCCAAAAGTATTTTGTGTCAGCTACCTCATAATTGCACTGTAGTGCAAAACATAAAATTAATAACGTTGAATGTTTGGCAAACATTACCTCATAATATTATTTAAACAACAGTTAGTTCTGGTCCTCAAATCTGATTGGACGAGAGACATTCCAAGAGTGCTGATAAAGGAATCTTATCAGCACTGGGATGCTTCACTGTTTGTATCACTCCGCTTGTGTTCGTTGCGTTCCAAACTTAAGTGTAAGAGTGGTGCAGATGTGTAAGAGCAGCTAGATGTGTGGATTTTGATTAATCCCTGTGACGTTGAAGATTTCAGCCAGCAGCTGGTGACAAAAGAGCGTCTTTTTGTGTTATGAGTGAGTTGAGTTGACTTTGAGAGTCTGCGCTGTCAGTCAGTGCACGCGTTTCATTGACGTCATCTGTAGTGATTGACCGAAATTGATTTTTTAACGGCCGATGCTGATATCCAGAGAACAGGGTGGACGATAGGCCGATACAATGCCAATATATCACACAATTTAATATACTGTAGTAAATAACATAAATATAAAATTGCTTTAAAATGAATACTTATCTATAAACTCTTATTTAGCACTATATTCACTTAATTTTACACTAACCTTTAACTTTGTATAAAATCATCTAAAAAAATAATATTGTATTTTAAATGGTAGATAGCAGTTTCTTCTGATTTCTGTTTATTCATCATTTTGTAATTTATTTGCACATGAAGAAATTGTTAATATATTAGGAAGAAGGAAATAACAGTACACACAGTAGTACAGCAATCATGGATGGCATGTCCACGTTAGCATTTTCAAAAAAAAAAAAAAATACAGAATCAAACCAATTGCACATACAGTGCATAGCGAATAAGACATTTACTCATCACACGTGAAAAGCTTTTACTTTGAAGATGCACTCACGCACTTGTGCTTGTGCGTGAGTTTAAACATCCTGGATCACCTGTTTGAATTGTCACTGACTGACCGTCATGATTTCGAAATCAGAGGAACTTTTGATCCTGATTCTTAAGTTTTGATTCTGGCTAATGTGCTACATGCTTCAGAGGAAGATATTAGATGAGTGCTAGACAGGAAGAAAACACTGGATTTTCGTGAGGTTTGTGAATTACACCTTTTTAAAAGAGATATCTGCATATTTGTAGATGGTATAATAGAAGTTTTATTGATATTTGCCTTTCATTATTAGAAAAGTTACAGGGAACTTTTGAGGAGAGACTGTTAGAATACATGTTTCAGAGGAAGATTTATGAGCATTCCACAGGATGCTGGATCTGCTGAAGTTAAGTGAGGTTGGTTTATTACATCTGTTTAAATGAGATATGCGCTTATTTGCAGATGGTATATGATATTAGTTTTATTGATATTTGCCTTTTTATCATTAGACAAGGCAGTTAAAACTTACAGGGAACTGTTGAGGAGAGAGAGGGAGAATGAAACAGGCTCAAACGCATCTGCCGCAGCTCTGATATGCGAACCGTTTAAATGACAATGCGTTGCATACTATTATTGTTGTAACATGATGGCACATAACAACAAAACGAACCGTGACTGGTCGTTTACATGTCTCAGTCGCTTCGCATGCAAGCAGGCAATTCTCATTGCCCTCAAGAAACAAAACGGCCAAAGGGGAAAATGCATCGGCCGATGAGATAATACTGACAAAACAATTCTGAATATTGGCCGATTTATCGGCCTCTGCAATATATTGGTCGACCACTAGTCATCTAATTTTCTCTCACTCGATCGTTTGGATTACTGCTACACTATAGCTGAGAAATAGAGTTAAACTAAGAGCTTCAGTATTACTGCAGAGAGTCATGACAGATGGAGTAATTAAACACCCTCAGGGCACTAACCTGATATCCGAGTTGAGTTGTGAGTAGATGTAAACTATCAACATGGCAGAGTCTCTGAGAGATGTTCCGTGTCTGTGTCAAAGCATGAGTTCTCCAATAAATACGCAAGAATGAAACTGGCGTCCTAAATATTTTCTCTCTGACAACAATACACTTAAACTTGAGTGAAATACTCATAGGACATTTCCAAAAGCATGTTCAATAGGCAGTATCACTCCAGAGTAATATCACACTACAGCTGAGGAATAGAGTTAAACTAAAAGCTCCAGTGTTACTGTTCATCACTGCTTGTGAGTCATGAGAGACACAGGTAATCACATATGCTCAGTCACTCTCTTTCTCTCTCTCTCTCTCTCTCTCTCTCTCTCTCTCTCTCACACACACACACACACACACACAAACACACACACATCCTTGTTACTGTTAGAAACAGCCTAAGCCGTCATTACAAGTTCTAAATCAAATTAAAATTTTAGTTATTTTTTATTTACTTGGTTGTTGAACTGTTGTGTAAAAGCAATATAAATATCAATATGCTGTTTTGTCTGTATTTAATCAAAGCACAGCTGTGATTACCTGCGGCCTCGTGCAAATGGCCAAATCACAGTCGTGCTGAAATACGGCCATAACAGCACTCTTGCTCATGTGATATTGCTTTATTTTATGACTCATTCTATGAGTAGAATTCACATGAAAGCAGTAAAAGAAGCTGTTTTAACCACTCGCTGATTATTTAAAGTAATATTCAGTAGAAAATTTGTAATTTGTCATGTTTACATTCTGCATTTTCAGTGCTGATGTGCTAACGTGTTATACGCGGCCATTATATGCACCAGTTACACTGTTATTGTAATTTATGGTGACACTGATACTACTGCAAAGATGGATGTATAAAAGAGTGTTAATGGGCAGAATACAGACAAAAGAATGATGATATGAGAGGCATACCTTACTATCTGCAGATGTGTAAATGGCTTTCTCTGTAGACAGCACGTTGTCAACATATACAACAACATAGTGAATGGGCACTTAAGAGTATTGAGTAGATTTGAACTGCAATTATCCTTACAAAAATCTAAACTAGCTGCAAATTTGCATCTCGTTATTTTCATATGCAAATGAGCTTTTGCTTCGCCGCAAATGTTTGCCAGAAGTTTGCAGCTCTTCGCCGGTAGTGGTAAACCTCCGGCAAACCTTTGGCAACAATGGACAATTTGCCGTAAAGCTCATTTGCATGTGAAAAGTATCAGTGGCAAATTTGCCATGAACTCTCAGTTTCCGTAAGGGTAGCTGTCGGCTTCAAAGTAGCTGGAGCTCCAGTTCATACCTACTGATGACGTGGACCAATGGCAGTATGAAGGTGTTTAGCAGCCGCAACGAAGTTTTCCTGAAAGTTTGCCCCGGACAGCTGTCACAAACTACCTGAAACGAACTCAAAAACACCTTCGTTTTGGCCAGATTTTGTTCAAAACATCACACCGCTCGTTCTTTGATTTCGTATGAAGTACATCGGGGTCTTTAGTTGTAGGTTCGATATTCATTAGAAATTCGGTTTCTCCTCCCCACAATCTCTGGAGGTGACAGTCTTACACAGATATGATTAACACAATTAAGTTGAAGAGTATATAACTATCATATGGGCATAAAACATTGTACTAAAAGAGTCAATGCTTGTCATAGCCGTAGAATTATGCCAAAGTGCTCCAATGCGCGTTAATTTCCTGCCTAGCGTACGTAAGGAACCGTCTTCCACCCGCAGCACTAAAACATCGGCAGTGTCCAAGCATTCATTTAACTGACATGTAAGTTATACATGAAATAGTACAACCTATAGAATGTGGAAATGTCCTTATTTAACAACAGTGTTTATAAAGATTGAATATGCAAGTCAATTAAGTGTGTGGACTTTTTAGAAGGCAATTATTTAATGAATGACAAACTTAAAAATAACTTTACCCATGCTTGTGGAAGGAAAATAAAAAACACTCCAACCATTCTTCCATTCCAAATTAATGTGGGGTGATCTAAATTTTATAATATGTGACCATTTTCCACCATGTCTCTGACCCTATGACTGAAGCACCCCATTTTTTTCACCCCCTTAGAACCACTCATGGGTAAATCTCACAAAACCTGTAAAAAACATGTCCTGGTCATATTTCACCCCAAAATCAAAAGAAAATCCATTGTATATGGATTATCCATTATACTGCAAATATTGGTCAACAAACAGATAGTCCTGCCCCACCGATGTATCATCAGAGCTGTGGTTGTTCACATTGGTAACAATGTTTATTGTGTAAGCACTCTTTTGAATCATGTACAGGGTGACTAAGAATATATTCTTAGTTCATACTTCATTTTCAGACCATATCATCATTGGCACATCATGGTTAGTTCCTTTAATGGGTTTTCAGAGCACCAGGCCTAACAGAATTGAACCGAGGAACTAGAGATGAGTGTGCTCTGGCCTTCATCACTTCTCTCAGGAAACAGGTTTGACTCTACTGGTATCTACCATATTGCTCATTTCCATAAACAGCGTGCCATTTGGAATTCTTCACATTCCATGCGCCTCTTCTCTCTCCTCCTGTCCTCTCCTTCCTGCTCTGTGTTTGCTTTGAATTTTAGAGATCTAGTGAGTCATGTTCTGAAAAATGAAAAAAGAGATATCAATGGAGGGACAAGGAAAGGACAGAGATACAATATTGCTATCTTTAGAACTATACAGTTTATTATAATGAAAAAGAAACTTTTGACCTTACAATTCAAACATTATCAAAATATTGTTCAAATTCGACAAATGGAAAGAGAAGGAAAGAGACTATAAAGGGAGGCCAACCTTTTGACCTTTCAAATTTGAACATTATTGAAATTGAGAAGTAGAGGGAGGAGAAAAGGACAGAGAGGGAAGGAGACAATGAAAAGTGTACATCAAATTTCACAATAAACTAGGATTGTTAACGATTAATTGATAGTTGATTGCCGTTTTAATCGATCAAGAATAGGAATTAACTATTGAACTGTTAGCCTAATAGGTTTTTGGTGTTGTGGAATAATAACAGAGGATTCTGTTGATCGTCAGTCTATCTTCAGGCCTCATGTTCCTCACCTGGCGATGTTGCTGAAGCTATATTTAGCATGATAGCACCTTCCCAACCTGCGGTGTCTGAAAGCTCTGGTGTGAAGGCCTGAGATTATGACTGGATGCTGTAAACAGAGCAGGAACTATATAAAGCTCTGCTTTTTCAAATCTGGTCTACCTGCGGCAGGTAGATGGCTGTGACAGCTCTGAATGGAGGCATCTGTACTTGATGTAGTGAGAACACATGTCCTGTGCATTTCCAAACCACATTACGATATGTGTGCATGTGTCAATCAGGATAGCTATAGCATATATTATATTTCAAGATTTTATTTTTTTATTTTTTTAGATTTTCTCCCATTTTCCCCCCAATTTGGCATGCCCAATTCCCGATGCGTTCTAAGTCCTCATGGTGGCGTGGTGACTCACCTCAATCCGGGTGGCGGAGGACGAATCTCAGTTGCCTCCGCGTCTGAGACAGTCAATCCGCGCATCTTATCACGTGGCTTGTTGAGCGTGTTACTGCAGAGACCTAGCACAAGTGGATGCTCACGCTATCCATGCACAACTCACCACTCGCCCCACCGAGAGCGAGAACCACATTATAGGGACCACGAGGAGGTTAACCCAACGTGACTCTACCCACCCTAGCATCCGGGCCAATTGGTTGCTTAGGAAGCTTGACTGGAGTCACTCAGCATGCACTGGATTCGAACTTCTGACTCCAGGTGTGTATTTCAAGGCTTTTAATAGACGATTGATACTATAGTGAATCGTTTCCTGCGATGTGCACACTCAGGTCTAGAAGAGCCGGAGGGGCGGCTTTATTTATTTATTTTTTCATATTCCTTTTTGCGGTAACGACACAGATATCCATGGAATGTCATTAAGATAGGTGTTACGATAGGGAGATGGGAGAGCCCTTTAAAATCTACTGGATAGAAGAAGGATATTCTTGGAACCTAGCTAAACTGCAACAACGTCTGACTCGCAAATCTCTCTCACACTCATTCGTTTCATTCTGCCTAAAAACAGCAGTACTCCGAGAATGTTTGGGCAAACATTCAGATAGAAATACCCTGAACAAACCTGTCTGGTTAGTTCCACTCGTGACAGCTCTACAAACAACATTCCAGAGGGCTTGAATTGTGAGCGTGACCCAGAACTCCAGCTGCCACAGTATTCCAGGGATTCGGGGGTGACCTGGCACGGTAGCAGCCTACACAAACACACTCTATTCCTGCTTAGAGCACCCAGCTTGGAAAAAATGCAATTCGCTGTGTTCATGTCTACTCTGACTGCATCAGTACACTGCCTGTAATCCTGTAATTCCTTTATGAAGGATCACCAGTGTATTGGGAATTAACTAAGAATGAATTGTGCCCGCTGATAGCGTTGTCTATTTACATGCACTTTCACCAATATATGTCTTGGGAAATCGGAGAAAGTGAGTGTGACATCATTTCGAACAAAATCTTGCCTAAAAAAAATATTTGTTTTTGAGTTTGTTGCGGTGGTTTGAAACAGCTTGCTAGTGAGAACTCTCATAAAATTTTTTTCATGATTTTATGTGCATTATTTTCACAAAATTCATCATAAAATATAATAACAGAGTGTAACTGGTGCATATTATAACCAGGTATAACTTGTTAGCATTAGCATTAGTTCCATGAATGCACACATTTTCTACTGCATATACGTATATGACTTTAAATAATCACTGAGTGGTTAAAACAGCTTCTTTTAATGATCTCATGTGGAGTCTTGTTACAGTTGTATCCTAAAATACAATAACATAGTGTAACCGGTGCATATTATGACCAGCATGTTAGCATTAGCACTATTGAATGCAGAATGTAAACAAGACAAATAACACATTTTCTACTGCATGTATGACTTTAAATCAGTCTTATATGCAGTGGTTAAAACAGCTTCTTTTAATGATCTCATGTGGATTCTTGAAGAAGTGAAGAAGTTCAGCAGTGAGATCTTTTCACTGTGTGTTGAAAGTAAAAGTTTGGTTTGACTTGTACCGTGAAATAACATTCAAAGACGAGATCCACGCAGTCCCTTTTTGTCACTGAATAATGTCTCCTTTAATACCCTTTCTGTTCTTTACAAAGAGTTGTTGATAAAGAAAAAAGAAACATTTTATTGTAATCACACATTGCCCGGTTGTGCTAAAGAAACGCATCCTCTCTCTTTGCGCTCACTGGCTGATGCCAGTAGTCTTAAAGAGACAGTACCGATTTAGCATGTGTTCTTCATATCAATGTAAATACTTGTAAATAGTAAAAATTATGCATGTAAACAATAAACATTTAACAATAATAATGTTTTCAATACAATATATGCAATTTAAAGACCTTTATTAAAGGAATACACTGAAATTGAAAATTTTATAAAAGCTAAAATGTGACCAATATGATTTTAAAATATTAATATTTTCTAATTGTACCTAGAAGGTAAGAAGTTTCCTTTATAAGTAATAGCATTAGCTAAGATAATTTTTTTCATATTAAGCAACATGGACACTATAACCGAAATATACCCATATGAATCGATATCTAAATCGAATCGAAATCAGTATGGAATTGAATCGAGAGCTGGTGAATCGTAATCGATTCGAATCGGGAAATCTGTATCAATACCCAGCCCTAGCAACCGGTGCGCACATGATCACATATAGTTTGCAGAATGTAAACATGACAAATTACACATTATCTATTGCATATACAGTATGTGTGTGTGTATATATATATATATATATATATATATATATATATATATATATATATATATATATATATATAGTATATATTATTTCAAATGATCACAGAGTGGTAAGAACAGTTTCTTTTACTGATCATGTGATCATAAACTGGATTGCTGTTAAACTGGATTGCTGGTGGTTGGTGAATAATGTGCAGGGTTTTGCCCTAAAATGCTACATGATTCAGTAGCACAACTGTTTAGTGAATATGTGTGATTTGACATTTGCTGCATCTATTTGTATTGCACATGTTGACATACTGTTTATCTCCTCTGTCTGTCTCTCTGTCTCAGGATCGGTCCAGGATGTACGACAGTCTGAACATGCACTCGCTGGAGAGTTCTCTGATTGACATTATGAGGGCGGAGCAGGACCCTTTGAAGGGTAAGATCCACTTCCTGTTCATTGCACTATTGTCATGGTAACAGCCTTTTAAGGCTTTTGAAGAGAGACTTCATGTACATTGAAGAAACAGAGATTTCACATTTTCTCATGACGTATACAAGATCAAAACCACATTTCTATAGATTCCATAGAAGATATATGTATATAGAGAGGGCTTTGTCGGACTTTCATGCTTTGTGATGGAGAGCTTCTAAAAGGAATAGTTTTGGTTCCAAATCTGATTAGATGAGCCGCTGAAGGCATTGTAAAAAAGCCAATATACGTGCACTTTTGCCACCGCACATTAGTTAAAATCCTAAATAATACACAAATGTGTCACCAGACTGATAAATCTGCTTATATTTGGCTATTTTGCTTTTTCACAATCCAATCAATTCTCTTAAGGTTATTTCTTCTTATTGAATTGTCAGATTAGAGAAGTTAAATCGGTTTCGAATGCTGTTTCGCATTGGTGTTTTTGGTACCCCATGTTGGGCATAGTGCTCAGCCTACTGTAGCTTATTGCTTTATTTAGACAATAAAGAACGTTCTGTACTGTCTACATTTGTGTAGAATGCCAGTGTAATGCCCAGTCTTTCAGACATAGCAGGGCAGAGCAGTAAGTGTTGGGTGTGGCACTGTGCTGCAGTCTCTCTCTCTCTCTCTCTCTCTCTCTCTCTCTCTCTCTCTCTCTCTCTCTCTCTCTCTCTCTCTCTCTCTCTCTCTCTCACCGGAGCTTCTTGCTTGGCCTGCTGGAGCAGATGGAGCAGACACATGGGGCAGCACTCACTGCAGAGTGAGGGTGAGAGAGAGGGGTGTGGGTATGGACTATATTTAGCTCATGACACATTCTGCCACTGTGTGTGTTACAGCTAAAGGACAGGAGAGGGTGAAAGATGGGATGTCATTGCACTTTTCATAGCCCCATCTTTTAAGTCAACATGAAATCAAAATTGACCCTATTTACTTTTTTAATACTTATTGTGCACAATTCCTTGGTGCATGTTGTTCTACAGAGAAAAATGTTTGTCTTGATCATCTTTGATCAAAATCTGATGTCATCAAGGCCACTCGGGCAGGGAAAAATTAGTTTAACCAGTTGCATCACAGTTCATTTTTCACGTTTCAGTCAATTCCAGATGGTTAAAATCTCTAGCCCCTTGTCTACATTATTTTCAACTTGGTCCCATAGAATCACGTTACTATGTCAACATTTTTGCAAAATTATTTTTACGTGACTCGTTGATTGCAGCATTTTCCTGGTGAAATGAATACTAGAGGCGCTACAACAACAGTTCCTTTTTCACTTTCAACACAAATCACGCGTAAAACAGAAGACTTTCAGTTCATAAACACTTTATTTTCCTCACACAATGCTATCTTATGACATCTAAACACTTTTACTGTAGCGTATGACTTATAAGACAATACATTTTAACATTTGCTACAAGGCCAGCAGCCATTTCCTTCGCAAGTTACTTGCAATTTTAAGGTTCAACCACAGATGTCGCTAGAGATGTTCTGAAGTGTATTGTGAAGCTTTAAATCATGATGGATAAAATCAAGTCCTGCCCTACATTCTTTTACATTGAATATCCTATTTCACTCAAAAATATATTACATTATGGAAGTTAAATGGTCACAAATTCTGATTCATGTTGACTTTAACAGGGGTTGGGGGGAAGGTAGCTATACAAAACCATCAAATTACGATCTAAATGTTTTACTAGTTTCAGAGTAGCTAAGCTACCTGTGCAGTTGATGTGCTTAGCATTTGTGACATGCCGTTACCGTAATGCTCTTATTTGAACAGTCTGTGGAAGATGTGCTGAGTAAACCACAAAAAACTTGCTAAGTAAACAACTGATTGGTTAATGGATCGTCACAAATGGTCGTGATAGCCCGCATCAAGGAACGTGCTGACTCTAGCCAAAGCAAAACACAGAAAACAACTCATCGCAGTTGAAATATTAAGCACAATGTATTAACAACACTCAGTCTTGCAATGTTATTATATGTGATCAAAAACAGTTGAAACAAAACAGTCATTTAGTTATGGGATAGACGTACAAGAGCTTGTGAAATCTGTGGACATTGTGGTGTCTCTAGGAGCATCCGCGTTTAATAATTGAACAACAGATGGTGTGTCTGTGTGTTAAGAGGACTTGGATGTATTACAGCTGATTCCACGTGTACCTTAAGACACTTAGACACTTTCTAAATGAATCCGTTAGACTAGCTTGTCATGGATTGGTTTAAATGTGTGCATTTTCCTTTCCCTTTTTTGTTTTGGTAGTTACTATTTTTATCGCAAGTATAACATTTTGGTGTGTAGCTCGTCCATCGCCATTTGTGCTATGAATATGAATGATACCTCAAATATGCTGCTTACTGAGGAGAGTGTGTTTTCACTTTTCAAAGTGATCTGATTGAATTATTTTAATTTTGCTGATGATAAAGCAGCCAAAAAATTGACTTACATTAAATGAGTGACCTGAGCTCTATCTAGAGACCAGAATATTATAGAGACTTGTGAGTGCGCTCTTTTAAATTAGGCTAGTATTTAGAGATCGACCAATATTGTTTTTTTGTTTTGTTTTTTACAACAGATTATTTTTATGTTTACTTCTGATCATCTATATGCAGAACTGATATTTTATAATTGTTGTTTTTATGTCTTTTTGTAAAATGGTAACTAAAAAACAACAGAAACATTAGCGTATTAATAAGTGTATAATATAAAGTGTATAATAATATGTGTGTATGTATGTAGACAGATATATATAGATATATTCTGCACATATCTGTGGTCCCAACTGTCATTTTTTCCCACACAATTTCCTGTCTGGTAAGTTTACACTTAAAAATATAGAGAGGTCTGGCAAACTTGCCGCAAATTAACCAATCATTGTCGCCAAAGGTTTGCTGCAGGTTCCCCACTATTGGTGAAGATCTGCAAACTTCTTGCAAATATTTGCGACGAATCGCAAGCTTATTTGCATGTGAAATAATGAGTGGGAAATTTGCAGCAAGTTTGACAGAACTCTAGATTTATTTATTTTATCACAGAGCTATTACACTGTTTTCCAGAGATGTGATTACGTGGATGATGAATAATGGTGAGAACTAAGTAAATGTAACAGTGTTTGTTAATACACTGCCTAGCCAAAAAAAGTTGCATACTCTAATATTTAAATGGACAACATTTAGCTTTGATTATGGCGCCTATTCATCGTGGCATTGTTTCGACAACCTTATGCAACGGCACAACATTTATTTCCATCCAGAGTTGCATTAATTTTTGGCCGAGATCTTGTATTGATGACGGGAGAGTCGAACCACTCTGTAAAGTCTTCTCCAGCACATCCCAAAGACTTCCAATGGGGTAAAGGTCAGTACTCTGTGATGGCCCATTCATGTGTGAAAATGATTCCTCATGCTCCCTGAACCACTCTTTCACAATTTGAGCCAGATGAATCTTGGCATTGTCATCCTGGAATCTGCCCGTGCCGTCAGGGAAGAAAAAATCCATTGATGGGATAACCTGGTCATTCAGTACATTCAGGTAGTCAGCTGATGTAATTTTATTGCCGCATAACGTTGCTGAGCCTGGTCCTAACCAATTGAAGCAACCCCAGATCATAACACTGCCTCCAGAGACTTGTACATTGGGCACTATGCATGACGGTGCATCGCTTCATGCACTTCCCTTCTTACTCTGACGCACCCATTGCTTTTGAATAGGGTAAATCTGGACTCATCAGACCACATGACCTTTTTCCATTGCTCCACAGTCCAAGCTCCCTAGCAAATTGAAGTTGTTTTTTCCAATTAGCCTCACTAACAAGTAGCTTTCTTGTGGCCACACAGCTGTTTAGTCCCAATCCTGTAAGTTCTCTTCGCATTGTGCATGTGGAAATGCTCTTACTTTGCTCTTACTTTCACTATTAAACATAGCCGTGAGTTCTACTGTCGATTTTTTATGATGTGACTTCAAGCGTTTCAGCTTGATCACAATCATTCAAGATTTCTTTCCAACCACATTTCTTCCGCAGAGCTGACGGTTCTCCACTATCCTTCCAGGTTTTAATAATGCGTTGGACAGTTCTTAACCCAATTCCATTGATTTCAGCAGTCTCCTTAGTTCTTCTTAATTCTTTGCTTGATGCAGGCCAATAATTTGCCCCTTCTGAAACACAGTAACATCTTTTCCACGACCACAGGATACAAGAAATGAGAAGCTACACACTGCATCAGTTTGGGTTAAAAGAATTGTTGCCAGCTGAAACATATTAATCACTGCAATAATGATCCAATCATAGGCTCTTAAGTATCTCTTATTTAAATCCAAATGGCAACTTTTTTTTTTTTTTGGCCAGGCAGTGTATAATGTCAGCAGTTATGCACAAATGTGGATTTTGTAAAAAGCTCTGATGGCATACGGCGACCAAATAAGTGTTCACATGTTTTCGTTACTGCGGTGTGTCATGTGACCGACCCTCGGACCCCTCACTCTATGCGTGCCATCTGTCACAGGGTAACAGGGTAACACCACAAAGCTAGTTCATCATGTTTAGAAAAATTCCTCAGGAGAGACAAGGGCTATGTTTCAAAACACAGTGAGCTGCCTAGTGAGCTTCACAGGCAGCTGCTTTCTAAGACAGTAGCCTAACTGAAATGGAACGGTAATAAGTGACCAATTTGGAACGCTTTACATAAGCAGCAACTTTGCTTCATTCAAATAGCACTCCTCATGTAGACTCAAAATCGATTTCAGCAGAGTTTGGTGTTAGCATGTGGCTACGCTAATGCCATGAAAATAAACAGCACACATAGATGGGTGTTTCTTCAACTTCGGGCACTTGAAAACATTTTTCACACTTTCACTCTTTTTGTTTATTTGTCTAATAACAAGGTCCAACAGTGGATGAACTGTACATGCATTACATGAGATTTGCATAATTTTTGCAATGTTTTTTTCTGATAGTCATAAAAATTCCCACCACAGTGTCATTTCAAGCACATCTAAAATTCTGTATTGCATATAATAGAATTCTGTGATGCTGATAGAAATGACATTTTTAATATTTTTGCAATGAAATGGCTGACTAGTTTGTCTTGCTAAGGCTAATTTTAGCTAACATTTTATGTATCTTAAATACACACACAGTTAAATAGTATTTTCACACTTTTAGAGTAGTTTGGCAAAATTAGCGTACAGCTTAATTGGACATGACACCCAATAAAAATATTCAGCTCACAAGTGATATTTACTTTGAATTTTCTTTCTTTTCTTCAAACATTACTTGTCTCATTTTTCATCTCAAGCATGCTCTTCATTGACACTTTTGTCCAGGTGGTGAACAAGTACACTAACTTTTGAAATAAAATGTATTAGGGGCAAAATTGTTTGATGTGGTGGAAATGAAACTCTAAAAAAAATTATAGAAATTATTTTCACACAATAAATATTGAAATGTTTTATGTTTATTTCACATTTTATTAAATGATCATAGTAGTTTCAAACATGTAATAATTTGTATTTTTAAAATGGATTTTTATAGTTCAATATTGAGTTTGGCACAGGAATAAAAGCTAAAAAAGGTAAAAGCTGCACATAAAAGGCATTTGAAAAGTACCAAAAATAAAATATGAAGGCCTGGTAAAAAGTTTCCAACTTGGTTTTAATGTGACCTTCATATAACAAAAAGAAAAAAGTTCAAATCTCTGTGCAAATATACCCCAGGAACATGAAAGTGCCCAAAATTGAAGAATTATCCAAATATTGCTTCTCTTCAAAGAATGCATACGATGCTGCCTTAGAATTTGGCCAAAACAAGGTATAAGGCAGTATAATCATGCTTTTGAAGAGACTTTTGTGTCTGAAGCGTGCCTATGATGCCCTAAAATGATGCCTACATAGGCAGCTTTCTAGGGTTTGGAACACAGCAAAGAACTCTGAGTAAGGAACTGGAGGATCAGGTATAGCTATGGCTCATGTTTCATACTGCTTTCTCTCTTCTCTCTCTCTCCCCCTCTCTCTCTGTCTGTCTGGTGTTCAGGCCGTGTGGGATGTCCCCACCCAGGTATTGACGGCCTACTCATGCTCAATGGTAATTATGACAGTGAGCTTCAGTCTTTCTGTTTCTTTTCTGTTCTTAAAGGAATTGTTCACCAAACATGAAAATTCTTTCGCCTTCATTGATCTAAAGATTTTTTTTTCCATATGACAGTGAATATTGGTTGTCAAGCCCCCCCCCCAAAAAAAACTCCATAAATGTTTCATATAAATAGTCCATTCGACTTATGCACTATATTCAAGGTCTTCTGAATTCATACAACAGCTTGAGGTGTGAGGTCATTCTAATCTGCCATGCCATAGCGCTTAAAATCTTATATGCGCTTCCATGTATTCAAACTGGCCTGCTTCATTTCATTAGACACACAAAAGACAATGGTATTTGGTGTCAATGATGTCAAGCCTGCAGTGACGGATTTAAAGGTGGCATATTTTAATTGAATACAAGTGTGAATGAGATTTGAGAGCTGCTGTGAAAGTTAGATTATGTCTGAAAACGACTTCAATTTGTAACTGATTTTTTCAAACTATGTTATTGTATGACTTTGTAAGACATGCATGTGACTGGGAAATCAAAATGAAGATAGGCCACCTGAAATCGGTTTATATACATTTCTAGTGATGTTGTACATAAAGAGAAACACCTTACACTTTAATAAAAATCAAATTACTGCTCAGTCACACTTTGGTAAAAACATTGAAGGTTGCTTGTAATGAGACCACAAAAGTTTATTTTAGAGAAGGTCTTTAGAAGATATTATACACAAATACTCATTAGCTCAACACCACTTGGTGCACTGTGTCATTTCTTTATGTATGGCTTTGTATACTAGTGATAGACTGACCAGAATCAACCAGGGCTGCATTTCCCAAAAGCACTGCAAGCTTAAGCTGATCATAGAGACCATTGGCGTCAATGGTTTCTATGACTTACTTAGGCATACGATGCTGATCAGCAAATATATTTGCCATTTTGAGATCGCATTGACTGAAAACTGAGCCTGCTTTGCCAGTTCTTTTTCTTGTAAAAGTTCCAACATCTACTAACAGCCTTGTCAATAAATAATGTAAATTTTCTATTTTTAAAATGGGAATTTTAGTTAATAATGTGTACTAACATAAATGATAACTTGCTGTAAACTTGAAAAATTGTTATTGAATATTTTAGCTATGACAAATAAAATATCTTGGCTATTTATGATGGATGAAATCATGGAAATGGAATTTCAATATTTTTAAGGCTAGTTCACATTAGCCTAACAAACACCAACAAGTACTGAGTTGTTGGGTTGTGTTGGATCAATTTGTTAACCCTGTTGGTGTTTGTTGGGCCAGTGTGAAAATGGCAGTTATGTCAGAGACTAATAAGCAGAGACGGGCCACTTCTATTAAAATGTATGGGAGAAATTGGGACGCCCAATGGTCAATGGATGTAGAAAGGAAATCCCGCCTCACAGGTAAAAGTAACTTTTTAGGTACAGACATCTCCTGTCAATCAACTCGAGAATGTGCATGCACATTAGATATACAAGCGGGGAAAATTGCAGGTTTTTTTTAGCGTAATCTGTGGTAAAGAAGCACAATTTATGATTCCAGTGTTGTCAGATTTTATTGCTGATTTGAAATATGTTCTTTGATCTTAATCTTGACCAACCATTTTGAAGATGTATGATTTGCCCCATTCAAATAGATAGGAGATGCCCTTTCATGACTGGAAAGCTTCCCGAGAGAGTTCCAAAGATGGCCGCCAGTGGACTCACTTGCTAGAAAGACTTTGGTTATGTTTCCCAATATTCTAAACCCAACAGCCAACTTTAGAATGTTTGAATGTTTCCGTTTGTTATGGAAGTTTGAACTACCCTCAAAAATGTTCCATTAAAAATGTTCAATATTTTCCATCTGAAATTCCATTATGATCTCATCCATTTAAAACTCAAATGCCTTTGATTTCTAGTCATTACTTCAAAACTCTCAGCTATTTTTCAGTTGCATCTGACATATGACAGTTGCATCTGACTTAAAGTAATCCTGGGCTGACCATTCAGCTTGCTGTGTTCAGACAGAGCGTCTGCCAAGAGGGCTTGGTCCATTTTTAGCCTGCATGCCTGAATTCTCGCTTGTTGGCTGGGCTGAGATTCATTTCGCTGGGTTTAGTTGACAGTCATGCATTGCACACTTGTGATACTTTCAGCAACAGCTGCTGTTTTTATTTTTTTTATTTTCTGGAGAAACAGATCCTAACAGTTTGCATCCTTTATTTGTTTCATTCTTGTGTATTTAGTCAGAATCAGAATAAGAACACACTTGCCATTGCAAAAATAAGCTTTGTTTTGTGTGCTCTGTCTCTTTAATAAGTGGTAAGCATCACTATTTGTTCATATTTAGGTTTAAAGGTTTGAACAAACCCCTTATCCTTTGTAATAAATTTCACCCATCGTGCACCATTTGTGCTACGAGCATGATACTTTAAATCATGTGGCTTGTTGAAGAGGGGTGTGCTATTACTTTTCCAAATAATGTTTGCCTGGTGGGAAATAAATCAGGTCCAAAAATTGATGCTGAAAGAGGGGCACAAGTCATGTCTAGATACCAGAATATCATAGAGACTTGGGGGTGGGCTCTTAACAACCACCTAGCAACCACTCAGAACACACTAGCAATGCCCTATCAACTGGATAGCTATAAAAGCACAAAACCTAGCATTAAGTAGTTGTATTTAAACTCTCACATCAAACAATAGAAATAACAAGTTGGCCATCATCTTATGTGGTGTTTAACTGGGTTGTGGAGCTAGTTTGGGTCACATGAGTGAGAAGGACATTCTCAAGGACCATATTCCAAGAGTATTCCTTGACATTGAAAAGTGTGCTGTGAGTCATGTGATTATTGGGAATGACGCGTGGGGAGTTTTTGTTTACATGACTAAAATCTTCATATGAGTGCAACCTCATATTGTACCTTCAACCTGCTAAAAAATAAAACAGGCTGTTGAATGCTTGTTAGTGCTGGTTTGGTGCTGAACTAGTTGCTGTTTACCAGGAAATATTAGCTGGTTATGCTGGTTGACCAGCACAGTCTTTCTGATGAAGCTGGTTTACTAATGTGGACCAATGTTGACCAAACTGGGAACCAGCCGACCCAGTAAGCATGCGTGCATCAACAAGACCAAGCCATATTTGTGTATTAACTGGGGTTGTCACGCTACCAAAATTTTGTCGATTTCAGTACCAGTGATCAGGATTCTCGACTAATATGCTGTTGGACACATTTACTTTAAAACAATGTCATGTAACCTTCAAGCATTTCTCAAATCAGTAAACATTGCTTCACGTTTTTTCAGGTAATTATTTACGTAAACACTCATTAGTAAAGCAGAGAAACAAATTACAAGCAACCGAACAAGATAAAATTTAAAATCTCCATCTTTCTGTTTTCCAACATGATCACACTGAAAATGAAAATTTTCACCTCTGAATGTTATTGTACCCTGAAATCGACCTTAATCTTGCAAATTACTGAAAAACCCCCCCCCCCCCCCCCATCAGACATTTCTGCATCAATTAAACCACTATCGCATTTCCCTCTAGCGCTGCTGATAGGATGTTGGGAACCAGGAATTAATCACGTTCACATAAACAATGGGTGTTTCTCAGTTCTAAAATTGCAGAGAACAGACTTGCATTCTTATAAAGACCAGTCTTGCCAAGCTACCTTGTAAGAACGAACTCGGAAGGACAGGAGGACATAGAATGCATCTATTGCGAGCATCTGTTGCTGCTATCTTCCTCTTGGGCAGGTGCCCATCCCAGAACACTTGTAGTATGTAAAAGAAAACTACTGGTATTATCACACCAGTAACAGCATTATTATCATCACACTAGTGATTTTTTGCAGGACTAGTGACATGTTAAAAGAATGAAGTCTGATAACACTCGTTTCCTCCATGCGTTTATTAAAATGATGCCCAACAATACAACAAATGTTGGCGGAGGGTGGTGGCTCGTGACTTTTGCGAGTTTACGGGAAACTCTTAAGGGAAAACACAATGATAAATGTCCTTAGTTGGACACTTCAAATGGGACGTCAAATGGGTTCTTGCTCATAAGCAGAACTCTTCTACATAGGGGAGCCTACAAGCTTAGCCTAAAATAGCATAACGCGGCAGTCCCATAGACATTCTGTGGGCAGTATACTGGCGAGGAGACAAGATGCCATTTTTTTTTAATTGATGTCTCTGGAGGAAATGCTTCATTACACTCAATAAACTGCTTTTGTTAGAAAACAGCTCATCATTTAACAAACTGACCTCCTGTCCGCCAGTCTTCAACATGTTTTACACTAAACAATCCTTTTGGAATGAACTATGTGGAGTTTACTATGATAAAAATACGAAAAAGTTTTGTAAGAGAAGTCATGACAAACGGTCTTAACTTTTGTAAATATGCTAGTTGACTGTTACGGACTCTCCTATCTTAAAAATGTGGAGGTTGTTATCTCAGTAAATAATAGAATCTCTGCCACAAGTCACAATCAAATGCATCCCCTATATTCGGCCTGATCAAGAACACATCCGGATAAATTTATGCATTCTTGGTACTTGCGTTCTTGAGTACTGGAATTTAACTTTGGCAGTGGATGATGACGTGATGAACTAGAATTTAAGAACACATAGCACATTGAGAAACACCCAATGGTAAAGGCGATTCGGATGTTGCATTTTCACTCTAAAATAAACATTTTACTCCACTGACGGTTAGGTTTAGATTTTAAACTCGCTTTTGGCGCCACTTTGTGGACATTTCACCTCAAAAACACTTCCAACTTCGGCCACTGGGGGCAGAGCTTCAATTTTGGGAAGCACAGACGATTTACAGCAGAAGAACTTTTGAACTCTCGCTGAATTCACATTCTTCAGTCTGTGTTCTCTGTGGAGATCACCATAATGTAGTAATACACTCAAACACATATTTTCTTTGTAGCTGGCTGGATTGTTGTTCTAACATCCAACAGGTAATGTTTTAGTGACACGTTGTAGATGCTCCAAAAACATTAGATTGTCCAGAAGGATTCTGAATATCCAACGCAATGTACGTGTGTTCTTAGCATTCAGACCATCCCATGGTGACCAGCTATACTGAATATTTCAGCAGGGCAGGAACAACAGCATAAATAAATATTTATCCATGTTTATATTATAAGAAGTAAAGGTAAAGCGTTCAGTCGTTTTTTTCAAAGATTTCTGTATTGTTTTTGTTCACATGCAGCCAGGAGCTATGGGAGACGACGAGGTAAATTTCACTTTATTTGTACAGCTATCTGTTGGCATGGAAATATTCTATGCATATGTGTACAGTGTGTGTATGTATGCTTACTCAAAAGCTATGTGGCATTTCTCTGTGAAAATACTGACCAGTAGAAACCATTTTATCAGTTTAATAGAACATAATGAAGTCTGTTTTTAAGGCTTACAAATGTGAGCAACTGTGATGATGAAAACAGATGTGCATGATGATCCGATCACAAGTGGACAGCTCTTGATACAGGTGTGAACGGGGTCCAAAATATGTTGTGATCTTATCACTCAAACCACAATCTGAGGTTTTTAGAAATGCCTGTGACTACCTCACATCTTCAGTCATCACAACATTAGAGACACTCCTCTCGATGAAATTCAATCATAAGTGATCACAGGAGACGCATCTGTGATGCATGTTACTACCAGGTGTAAATGTGGCTTGTGTATGCGACCTCACCTATTATTCATTTTTCGACAGGACGCTCCTCCCTTTTCCCCATTGATGATGGTCTCCTTGACGACGGCCATGGCAACCAGGGTGTCCCAGGAGTGTTGGGGTCCCCTCACTGTTACCCCCATCAGAACGGGGAACGCATCGAGAGGTTTTCCCGCAAAGTGTTTGTGGGCGGTCTACCCCCAGACATTGATGAAGGTACATTTGAGAGAGTGTTAAAGGGACAGTTCACCCAAAAATGAAAATTCTCTCGTCATTTACTCACCCTCAGGCCATCCCAGATGTGTATGACTTTCTGTCTTCTGCTTAACACAAATGAAGATTTTTAGAAGAATATCTCAACTCTCTAGGCCCATACAATGCAAGTGAATGGTGGCCAGAACTTTGAAGCTCAAAAAAGCATAAAAGTAATCCATACAACTCCAGTGTTTAAATCCATATCTTCAGAAGCGATATGATTGGTGAGGATGAGAGAACAGATCCATTTTCACTATAAATCTCCACTTTCACTTCCACTTTTATTTTTGGCGTTTCACATTCTTTGTGCATATTGCCACCTACTGGGCAGGGAGGAGAATTTATAGTAAAAAAAAAGGACTTGTTGATCTGTTTCTCACACACCTATTATATCGCTTCTAAAGATTTGGATTTAACCACTCGAGTCGTGTGGATTACTTTTATGCTGCCATTATGTGCTTTTTGGACCTTCAATTTTCTGGCCACCATTCACTTGCATTGTACTGACCTACAGAGTTGAGATATTCTCCTAAAAATCTTTGTGTTCTGCAGAAGAAAGAAAGTCATACACATCTGGGGTGAGCATGAGTTAATGATGAGAGAACTATTCCTTTAAACATTTCAAAACAACTTGTCGTTATAGGTAATTTTACTCCCATAGGAAAGAAAAATCGCTAATGGGATTGCATTAATGTCTCTTGCTTCTACTAGACAGCAATGAGCTTAAATAGAGAACAAATGGAGACTTTTACTTTAGTGTCCTGCTTTCTCATTAGAAAAATATGTGTAATGTCTCACGATTCTACTGTAGAAATCTCAATAATGTGTTCAGATTTGCCAAGATACCAAAGTCTGCAATCAAAAGTCAGAGATCTCAATATGAGCTCAAACATTTCTCATCAAATTCTTCCAAGACCAATTATCTGTGCAATACTATCCAAATTATTTTGATAACTTTTACTGTATGCCAACAATTGACCAGTTTTTGTATTATTTTCTAATTTCTCTAAAGTAATTTTAGAAGAAACATCTGAAACCAAATCTATACTTACATGAAATATAACAGATAATTTATTTACGTCTACTGAGCTATGAATTAGCAACCTCTGAGCATTTCCCTTTGGGTTATGATTAGGGCTGTCAATCGATTAAAATTTGAAATCGAATTAATTACATGGTGTGACGATTAATTAATCAAATTAATTGCAATTAATCGCATATATAAATATTGACTAAGAAAGCTCCTCAAATAACAATAATTCAATATATAATGATTAAGTAATTCTAAACATTTATATTTAAATAATTACAAATAATACATATACTGCGCCGACCCACCGAGGAATGGACTCTACAAGATGATGTTTAGGTGGGTGACACGTGTCAAATTTACGTCCACATGAATGGCTGGACCCAGGGTTTCCCAGCAGAACATTGCCCAGAGCATCACACTCCCTCCACCGGCTTGTCGTCTTCCCACAGTGCATCCTGGTGCCATCACTTCCCCAGGTGAACGGCGCACACATACACGGGTGTCCACGGTATTCATGACACGGTTTCCTCATGTAAAGGAAAAGGGGACTCATCAGACCAGGTGACCTTCTTCCACTGCTCCAAGCTCCAGTTTCGACGCTCGCGTGCCCATTGCAGGCACTTTTGATGGTGGACAGGGTTCATCATGGGCATTCTGACTGGTCTTTGTCCCTCCTCGGACCACTGTTGATAGGTACTCACCACTGCTGAACGGGAACACCCCACAAGCCTTGCCATTTCAGAGATGCTCTGACCCAGTCATCTGACCATAACAGTTTGGCCCATGTCAAAGTCGCTCAGGTCTTTACTCCTGCCCATTTCTCCTGCATTCAACACACTGACTACGAGAACTGATTGTTCGCTTATCATCTAATCTACCCAGACCTTGGCATGTGGCCTTGTTAGGAGATGATCAATGTTATTTGCTTCACCTCTGAGCGTTCATAATGTTTTGGCTCATCAGTGTATATATTTTGGAGCATCTCACTTTGGTTGCATTGTCATAAACATACCATTTTTAGGTCGCTACCTCAAGTTAAACGTAGTTTAATATTTAGAAAAACACGTCTTGAGATCCCTAAATTCAGATTTGTGCTCCATCAAGCTGTGTTTTTAACGCAAGAACGCGTCCTTGTGTTGTGATGTCTTCTGAAGGGTTGGTTTGTTCTCTGTATAAGCTGCACATTGCCTATACAGCTGAAGTTTTGCTTGCTGCCCCCTGGAGAAAACAGGTGGTACTTCAAGTTTGAATTGCTCAGGAATCTTCCTTATTACGGTCCAAGAACAAGATTAATTGCGTTAAATTTTTTTACACATTATTTTGTATATAATTAATCGCACTGAATTAACACGTTAAATCCAAAGCCCTAGTTGTGATATGAGACTGTAAAGGATCCAAAATGTTGCTAATCTGTTTCAATCTTGTGCTGATGCCACTGAAATCCTTCTGCCATCACCTGGAGGCCAGTTACTTGATAACAGCACAGAGACCTAAAACCTAAAACCTCAACTGAGTGAAAATCTGCAACAAGATAGTCATGCAGAGGGACTGCTTTGTGATCAGGGTCTGGCTGCACCGATGGTGCCATATTTTTAATTGTGAAGTCTTCCGTACTAATGCTGATTAAAATCAGTATGTTTCCTGTATGAAAGAGTATCTGCAGCAGTTCCTGCAACTTTCTCTGTCTGACTTTTACTGTTTGTCTTTCTCATAGATGAAATCACAAGCAGTTTCCGGCGCTTTGGTCACCTGGTTGTTGATTGGCCACACAAAGCTGAGAGCAAGTCTTACTTTCCTCCTAAAGGTACTTCTAGAAAGGTCACCACGATTACAGTATTATAAATATAAAGCACTATAAATGTTTCTGTACATTATATAGCATCAGACAAACCTTCATTATATATTCAGTAAAGGATCTACAATTAAATGCCACCGGAAGTGACAAAAATGCTACCAAAATTCTAAATGTGGTATAGATTGAAATAGAAATAGAAATTACATATAAGTGTTGCCTTAATTTTATTCATTTCAGTACATCATCCTGTCCTTTTATGCATCCAGTCAGAAAACATCCTATGTGTTACACAAAGCTCTGGTTGTCATGGTTACAGCTTTCCATCCTCATGCTGATTGACTGTGTTGTGAACTCTTTTGTCTAGGTTACGCCTTCCTCCTGTTTCAAGAGGAGAGCTCGGTTCAGGCCCTGATTGAAGCCTGTTTGGAGGAGGACTGCAAACTCTACCTGTGTGTGTCCAGCCCCACCATCAAAGACAAGCCTGTGAGTCCACATACAAACACATTAAAGGAACAGTTCACCCAAAAATGTAAATTCATTTACTCATGGTCATATCGGTTCCAAAGTTTTCAAGAATATCCTGGCCCCTGGTATAATAAAACTGAATGGGGACAGTGGCTGTCAAGCTTCAAAATTACAATGTCTAATGGTATGTTTGATTTGAGAGTTACAGCGGACACAAACATATTTGCAATTCAACACAAAAGAAACAGCAAGTGGGTGTTTCTCTCGAAACTTTGTAAAGAAAATGTCCTGGTCATATTTGACTCCAAAATTAAAAGAAACAAATAAGAAATTATATTTTGCATATAGAAAATGAAGCCTATTTTTAGGGCCATTAAGATTTTTTTACATTATAATATTATTTTCATGACTGTTACGCACATTTTACTCCCCAATTCTCAGTACTGCAATGCGAAAAAAAGGTGGTCATTATAATGTTCTTGTTACTACAATGAAGAAAAAAAATATTATTTCAATTGTAAAGTATTTTATGCATCATAATAGTACTACATTGTTACTGCCAAAAAAGCATTGTACAACAGCATCTTTTTTTTTTACTTTATTGTTTTTTATTATTATAACTATCTTAATAGTCTTAAATGTAGGCTTAATTTCCTTAATGCAAAAGATAATATCAAAAAAAATAAATAAATAAAAAATAAATATATATATATATATATATATATATATATATATATATATATATATATATATATATATACACTGTATATACATATATTATTTGTATTGATTGGGGGTTACATTTTCTTGACAGATTTCATGAGAATCACCCGAATGCGTGTTTTACACTGCATCAAAATTGCCATTCTGATGTGCATATCATCTGGCATAAAATGTCTGTGCAAGTAATCTATTAAGTCAGAAATTTCTAAAAGGGATAGTTCACCCAAAAATGAAAATTCTCTCATCATTTACTCACCCTCATGCCATCCCAGATGTGTATGACTTTCTTTCTGCTGCTGAACACAAATTAAGATTTTTAGAAGAATATTTCAGCTCTGTATGTACATACAATGCAAGTGAATGGTGACCAGAAATTTGAAGCTCCAAAAATTACATAAAGGAAACATAAAAGTAATCCATATGACTCCAGTGGTTAAATCTATATCTTCAGAAGCGATATGATAGGTGTGGGTGAGAAATAGCTAAAAAATGTAGGTCCTTTTTTTTATTTATTTTTTTACTATAAATCTCCACTTTTACTTTCACTTTTACATCTGAAAGTCACTCGTGGTTCCTGTTTAGTCTCACTTTCACATCTGAAAGTGAAAGTGGATATTGATAGTAAAAAAGGACATACATTTTAAACTGTTTCTCATCCACACTTATCATATTGCTTCTGAAGAGATAGATTTAACCCCTATGGATTACTTTTATGCTGCCTTAATGTGTGTTTTTTTTTTTTTTTAGCTTCAAAGTTCTGGTCACCATTCACTTGCATTTTATGGACCTACAGAGCTAAGATATTCTTCTAAAAATCTTAATTTGTGTTCTGCAGAAAATAGAAAGTCATACACATCTGGGATGGCATGTGGGTGAGTAAATGATGAGACAATTTTCATTTTTGGGTGAACTATCCCTTTAAGGCCTATTCAAACCAAAAGTGAAGTGACAAAACACTGCAAATAGCAGAGGGAAATTGAGAATGATTTAAAGCATTTAAAACATTAACACTGAGTACTACATGAATTTTCATCAGTCTCTGAGAAAAGATTGCATATCTGATCAGAAGTGAAACATGCTCTGATCATTCACATGCTTAAATGCAAAATACAACCCAGGGCTTGATCTAGGGGGGTGCTGGGGTGGAGTGCCCCATCAAATTATCCATAGGCCCCCAAAGCGCAAGTGAAGCAAAGGGTCAAATTGTTTTGTCATTGTGCTAACCCCAACAAAGTGTGCTGGAACTGGACACATGCAGCCCCCCCCAAGCCTCCTTACACTGATTTATATGTTGCGTCTGTGTTTGATCTTTCAGGTCCAGATTCGTCCATGGAATCTGAGTGACAGTGATTTTGTGATGGACGGATCTCAGCCACTGGATCCTCGCAAGACCATCTTTGTGGGAGGAGTGCCACGCCCACTCAGAGCAGGTACATCAGTTTTAATGCTTCCATCCTAGTTATGAATTTAATTTATGTGCAAAATCAGAGTATCGTAAAAACATGTTTACGAATTAAGCAGCGTTTCCATCCCATGTGTTCAAGAGAACAAAATCGTAACTTCTGGGGAAATTGGGGCAAAATAGACATGAGAATGGAAGTTGAAGCCACTGTGGTTCTATTATTAAATTTAATAAACTACTAAAATTAATTTAGGGTTGAGTGGCAGATGCCTTATGTCTGGGAGCGAAAGCTTGTCAGTTCTGGGAGATAATAGTAGACAATAATTTTGATGACAGGCCTTGGCATTTCAGAATAACCAGAGCAACGTTTGAAATGCTATGTGATGATACTGATAATATTCTCGGAGCAAATTATGTTTACCTTACTTGCTAAGGCAAAGTCACGTGACTTTTTTGATGCACAGGGGATTCTATAGGAATATATTCGATAAATGTGATTTCCTTGTAGTTTATGCGCAAGCCGTCTAATAATATAAAAATTAGTCACCTCAAGTGAGTGTATTTGGAGATTTTATTTGCATCTTGGTTTATCCATCCAGCATTTTTAATGCCATATCCCAAAATTCACTTAAAAATATATGGACAGAAACCCAGCTAGTGATTAAACTATACACTTCTTAAACTATATACTGTCTTTATTTGAAATAATTTGAAGAACGTATAATGTGCAGTATTGTAAAATTATGCTAAGAAACAAAACCAAGATTTTATATGATGTGAAAGAAGTAATTTAAGTTATACAAATTATTCAAAAAAAGGTGACAAGGTATACTAGTGAATATGTTCTAATGTACATATGTTCTTTTAGGAAACTGACTTAAAGTTTTTTTTTATTATTGTGTCCCACGCTGCAGTGGAGCTGGCCATGATCATGGACCGGTTGTATGGTGGAGTGTGTTATGCGGGTATTGACACAGACCCAGAGCTGAAGTATCCAAAGGGGGCAGGGCGTGTGGCCTTCTCTAATCAGCAGAGCTACATCGCTGCCATCAGCGCCCGCTTTGTCCAGCTGCAGCATGGCGACATCGACAAACGGGTAACCAGACACAGAATACATTTAGTATTATTTTAGGCATCAAAACAGAAACAGCTGATGTGATGTGTCTTACAGATGTGTATCATCTTCAGCTGAACACAAACAAAGATTTTTAGAAGAATATCTCAGTGAATGGTGACCAGAACTTTAAGGTGAGGGCGAGAAACAAATCAATAATTAAGTCATATTTTTTTTTTTTACTATAAATCTACACTTTCAAACAGCCCTCCTAAGAGGAGTTCTTTTGTTTTGCCGATTCGCATTATTCGTGCATATGGCCACTTACTGGGCAGGGAGGAGATTTTATAGTAAAAAGGACTTAAATATTGATCTGTTTTCACCCACACTTATCATATCTCTTCAGAAAACATAGATTCAAACACTGGAGTCTTATGGATCACTTTTATGCTGCCTTTATGTGCTTTTTTGAACTTCAAAGTTATGTTCACCATTCATTTGCATTGTATGGACCTACAGATCTGAAATATTCTTTTGAAATTATCGTTTGTGTTCTGCTGAAGAAAGAAAGTCAAACACATCTGGGATGGCATGTGGGTGAGTAAACGATGAGAGAATTTTAATTTTTGGGTGAACTATCACTTTAACTATTACATAGTAGAAATGAACAAAGGATAACCGTGTTAAGTTTATTTGTGTTATGCAGGTGGAGGTGAAACCGTACGTGTTGGACGACCAGCTGTGTGATGAATGTCAGGGTGCACGCTGCGGTGGAAAATTCGCCCCGTTCTTTTGCGCTAACGTCACCTGCCTGCAGTATTACTGTGAGTTCTGCTGGGCGAACATCCACTCCCGCGCCGGCCGCGAATTTCACAAGCCGCTAGTCAAAGAGGGAGCCGACCGTCCCCGCCAAATCCACTTCCGCTGGAACTAAATATGGGAATTCCTGGAGAACCGGGAATGCTAGCATCGCAGAAACAACACGTCTGCAGCGGGGGAAAAAAGTTCCTTTGTTTGTTGGCCCCTGAACTCAAGTTGTCAGTATAGAATTATGTGACCATATCCAGTATATAGAGAATATATATGACAATAAATATATAAATATATCTTTATCTTTTGTAGCAGCCAGAGACACTACAAGCCTCAGTTTATTTCACCAAACCACTTCTTTCTTCTCCCTCCATGCACATCTCAGGCTCGGAACAGCGTTTTTGTGGTACTTTCATGTTTTTTAAAAAAGGAGATTAAGTAAAAAAGAGATTGATTTTTTGTAGTTTTTTCAAATTATTTTTATATTTGAGATTTAAAATGTAGAAACGAGAATGTTTTCGCTTGGGGGGGCAGCCTATTCGTTCTGTTCGTTTATCCGTGTGTTCGTCTGCTGCTAAATCCCCCCCTTGTGGGCAAAGTGCGCAATTGTCTCTGGAAAACCCTTGATAACGTAATATCTGATGCCTGGCCTCGATCTCGAACCAAAGGTAGCAAAACATGCGGCCTGAAATAGAGACATTTCTGCCGCGGAATAAAAAAAAAAGATAATATTTCCCCCTCTTCTATTGTTTTGATGTGCTCCAATGTGCTCTTAGCAGGAATAGGAATGATTCAATAATTAATACCTGAGACTTTACATTTTCCACTGGCAAAAAAGATAATACCTCAGAATATTAAATCTGGCTTGTTATTGCTCTACTCTTGCAATTTAATCACAAGCTAAAAAAGCTTTGCTGCTATATAGGATATACCGAATAGATAGTGTAGGTGTTCTGTGTAATGCCGTTGCGATGCCAATGGTGATTTCGTAAACAGAAATGCAGTCTGTTCCCTCACAAAAAGCATGGCCGATCGTCGCCATGAAAACACAGAATGTGAAAACGTATGTGCATGCTTGTGGCTATACATCATCTGCATGCAGTGTAAAGGTTACAAGCACATATAAGAAAAGATAAAAAACAAACAAAACATGACACATATTATGATAAACAGAGGAATTTATGTAGCATGAGGCTGAAAAAAGGTCAGATTCTTAGATATAAGATAATCAATAAAAACTATTGTAACATTTTTAGTAAAAACCTTTGCATGCGTTGTTGTGATGATTCCTTTACGAACTTATTACGAGAGAAGTAACGTTAGTTTTTAGAGTAGTGAGTTCTGCCATTTTGTAACTCGATAATTAGTCAAGAGACGGTGTGCTGTCCTGTGGTTTTTGTGTCTCGTCTTCGTGCAGTGTGAGTCTAGTTATTAACTGAAGTTTCTGTTCGGTTTAAACTCGCAAGATTGCGAGAACCTCTCGACATTTAACCTTTGCCCATCCTGAACACCCCCCACCACCCCTCTTATTACGACAGTCACTCAAACGACGAGTTCTGTTGTGGGAAAAAAATGTAAATCGCATTTTCTGTGTACTTGTTGTCGTTTGTTCACGTAGATAAAGGAATTCATGCAAAAGGTTCTTGACGGAATCGTAAATGTGATCGTTGTCTGTGTGGGAGGAGCTTAGTCATACTTTTCGTAGATTATTTTCTGGACAAACAATTTTCTGTAAATTCTAAGAACGGACATGAACGGAGAAAAGAGAGGAGAAAGATTTTCCAAAAGGAACCCTATCGGCAGGTTTTCGTGGAATATTTTAATAGCGTAACATTCGTATTGAGATTCGTTTTGGAGTAATCAGGTGATTCTCTGTGTTTGATCAGTCTTGTGGACAATCTCTACAGAAGCAATGGATGCTGGTGCCGAAACCAGACGTTTGGTACTGTACTGCTATTTCTATTTGTCTATCTGCTCTCACTTTATTTTTGCACTCTATATATCCTCTATATATTCAGTTCGTACGTGTTTTTTAGTCTTTCTAAGAGTCAACAGTAGGTTTGGAAACTGAGAACCATCCATTTTTTTAGGGATGTCCCGATACCTTTTTTTTTTGTACTCGCCGATACCGAGTCCGATACCTGTTTGTTTTTGTTTTTTCTGAACTCCATATCAACATTTTATTTCAATTTTATAATTAAAATACAGTTTAAATAAATGCATTCATTAAAACTTCAATCAAATTAAAGTATAACATACACATTTCAACATAAAATTGTACAATTTTTATCAAATGAAGTGATTTTATACAGAACCTCACAGCACAATCCTAAACACAACATTGGAGTTATTTTTGTCAAATCAAGTGCTGCATAACAGAGCATCACAAATGTGAGATATTGTTTAGATATAATACAATTACTATTTAATTACTAATGAATTGCTATTTAAATCAATAAATATGTAGTCTGTATATGACTCTTGCTAAAAAGTTAATTAGTGGTCTGCTCACTGTCATCTGCTACAAACAGAGTATGTGATGCTCATAATAGAGTTTTCCATGTATGAGTCAGGGATCTCTTAAGGTATGAGCACTTTGTGTCTTTATGTGAGCACAACACTGGCTCCACACATTCAAAACCACTCACACTTAAAGCACGCAGCACATGCAAACTATCTATTTATCTTATTAAATCACAGCTTTTGCTGTTAAATGATCTCACTAGGACATGACGTGATTTTCATTTGCGCTGAATGTTTACGGAATGACATTTGTACATCAGATGGTAGGCTATCGGTTTTTGGTATCGGAGCATTTTTACCAGCACGAGTACAAGTACATGAGCGTGGTATTGGTCCCGATTCCGATACCAGTATTGGGACATCGCTAAATTATTTTAAAAACACTGGAACCGTATAATTTTCATGACTTTTGGTTCCATTAATGGTTCTCACATGTGCAATTTTCCACCAGTGCGGACTGAATATTGTACAAAAATACTGCGACAGTGTTTCCTGCAGCGCATTTCAGCGGCAGCGCTGCCCCCTACTGAATGACGGCATGAAACATGCAGTGCGCCTAGTGTATTGATTCCTGATAAAGTGACTCTTTTGAATCTACATTGCGAAACACACAGCATGCCGAGTGTAGTCTGATTCCTGAACGAGTGATTCTTATGAGCAAGCTCTTTTGAATTTACATTGCGAAACACACAGCGTGCTGAGTGCAGTCCGATTCCTGAACTTATGACTCTTATGAGCCAGATCTTTTAAATCTATAGCGGGAAACATCCGTTATACTGTATATATTCGTCATAAATCACATTTTTTGTTTGTTTCAAATTTGTATTTAAAATATGTTTAGGATCATTTATTGGATTGCATTTATGCCTCTAAAAGTATGCAAACATGTATTTTACAAGAATTGTATAACATTTAATTCTGATTTGTTATATCTGCTCTGTAGAAATCTGAAATGGTCTCATCATTTGGGAACAGGCTGCTGAGGGCAGTAAATGCGATAAGAATTGCATTTCTAATTTCCAAATAATTCTTCCTTAAAAGTACCAATAGAATCATTAAGAGGAATCAAAACTGGAATCGTTAAGTTCCTAATGATTTCCATCCCTAGTCAACAGTGAGCTGAGATTGTATATTTTATTTATTACGTATATGTATTTTGAAGTATTTATTTGTTGATGTGTCGCCTATTCCCAGACTTTCAAATCTTGAATCACTTTCTAGGACACGTGATGCACTACCTTTGCGATCTCTCTCCTCACCTTTCTACGCTGAGGAAAGCTATCCCTCTCTCCCGACAATGGGCTGACGTTTGGACTCAATCGCAAAACAAAAAAGTCTCTTTTATTTTAGATCACATCACATTTTTGTATACTATTTCACTCTGAAAGGATTATGACCTATTTTAAGTCTATTGGATAATTTAAATATCTTTATTTTTACATTGTAACTTATTTGATGTATTGTGTAAGACGCTGGACCCAGATTCTATTTAATTGGTATAGGTAATCTAACGTGTACTCTGATTAAGTAGCAAAGGTGTTTCTGAGAACTTTTCAATGCCACGACGTGTGGAATACGTGAATCGTTATATCTCATCGAAATGGTGAAAATTGTTGTGTGGTCTTGTTCTGAACGAGATGGACACTAGATTGTCATCGACACCTTTTAACACCTATCTCGTGACGAATACTGTGTACTGTTTTCTGTGTTCAACACTGTTGCTTTGTACGTGTATGTGTGGGTTTTCTTTGTTGTCATTTTTTAAAAATTATATTTATTTGACTATTTTTGTAGACAGATAACTGTTTGATTTAAATTGTATTTTTCTATTTCCATAAACGTCTGTCACTCACTTTATTTTACCACGTATTTACGGTTACGTCGACACTCAGCATCATTTTTCTTGAAACATCCATTCAGTTCTGTGTATATGATGTCTGTTTATGTATTATTGCTTAGTACACATGGGTTTGATTACTATTTAAGTTGGTCTTTTATTTTATTTGAAGGAAGGAAACATTGAGGGTTCTACTATGTTCATGGCAAACACTTGAGACTTTCCCTGGTTAAATGGAGGGGTATCAGCCCTTCCCTCACTGATACTCAGAAACTTGAATATAACACATTTTGAAAGGCTTACTAACCTCGAATCTGTGTTGTGACGTGCAATACTGTTTCTAATGTTTGTATTAAAAAAAAGTGAGAATTGCAGTGTATACCTTTTTAATGCAGATTTATTTTTTTCATTGCATATTTTGCAAATTTCTGATTCACAGTGTCATTTTTTACTGTCAGAAAAGATGAAACCCCTTTTTTTCATTGCAACTATTTTTAAATCCAGATATCTTTGTACTGATGTAAATGATTGTAGTTATTTTGGATAGTGTTTTGCTAACAACAGAAGAAACTTTTTCATGCATATTTCTATTTCTTTTTTGTTTGTTTTTGTTTTGTTTTTTATTTTACTCTAATAGTAGAAAAATATTTGGGATAATTTTTCATATATGTCATTAATATTATTTTGTATTTTTATGTGGAAAGATATGAATATATAATTTTATGATGCTAACTGCTAAAATATAATTTCAATTTGAATTATTTGTAAAGCTAAAATCTTTGTAATATTGTTAATGTTCTAGTTTCTAAATCAAGTTTGTGTATAGATTCACACAAGTGGTTTATGAAGTGTTCCAACTGTAATTATTACTGAATGGCTCTTTGATATGCAAAATGAATATCATGTTGTTCTTTATTTTGATTTGTTTTGTATTTAAATGGGGTGTTGATTGCAATCTTTTTCTTTCGTTTCCTGAATAAAAACCCATTCTGTTCAGACACAAGCTGCGTCTCAGCTGTTTTATTTAAGGAAGGTATTTGAAGTTAGTGTAGTCTGATTGTCTGGTTCACCTTTGATATTGTGTGGTTTTAGAAATAAACTCTTATAAAATACACTTTTCACACTCAGTGAAATTTGTGCACTAAACATTTCCAACAGTGAAAATGCATCACAGTAGAGTTCTGTTATTTTTGACATTTCTTCTGAAAGGTCATGAACTTTTTCACCATAATTTTATTTCCACCATATCTCAAATTATTTCTTTATGTTTGATAACATCCTGTGGTAAGTGGCCAAATACTTTACTTGTTAAGGCTGATTTCATAGTTAGCATTTATTGTATCCAAAATACAATGAAATCATCTTTTTGCATAATTTGACAAAATTGCAGCTTGACTGGTAATCAAAATTGGACACACAACATCTGCCACTGATCAGACAAAGATACCTCAGCTTTAACTCTTAACTGTATGTTTTCAATTTAAAGGCTAAAGTTTCTCAGTGTCATTATTCAGGTGTAATTGATTGTTCAGACTGCTGCTGAAACCAAGGATCTCTAAAATATCTGAAACAGCACATAGAGTGCATCATTTTTGTGGTACATGTTACTTTTCTCAGCACTGGAAAGGATGGGCCAATCAGTTGTTTGTGATTACTGAATAATTATAAAGAGATTGCTGGAGTGGATTTCTATGTAGGTATATCAGGTGCAACACCATTCATTTATTAAATGTGAACGGTTATACTTTTTAGTATGAAAATATCTCTAATAAGACAAAATCATCCTGAGTTTTGATAGTGGCTCAATAGAGGATTCGGCCTTCCCCTTCCCAATCTGGACGACATTGTCCCTTAGGAGAGGGTTTTTCAAACAAAAAAAGTAAAAAGCCATTTAAAAAGGGGGAGGGGACGGTCTATAATACCTATAATGAAGAATATAATATCTTCATTATATGACACTCAAAAAACAATTTACCAGGTATAATTGGGTCTTTAAACATATCATATATAGTATAGATGCCTTTATATCTTAGGAAGAGGGTCCTTTGCAAGAGGATCATCATATTTGGGGGTCCTTGGCATCAAGTTTCGAAACCCCTGCCTTAGGAAACTGTTCTACTCAAGGTCCAAAACTAGGCAAGATTCAAAATGTGGAGAACGTTACAGAGATGCCTACTTAGAAAAATGCAGCGTCTGTCAACTTGCAGCGAACCCCTGGCAAGTTCAAATCTAGCTGCAAGTTAGGCTATGTAAATTGCAATTAGAAAAGACCAGCTAGTGGGACACAAATACTAAGCTGAAAGTGACCTGCAACTGTGCACATGCACAAAATGCGTGTATTTGTACATAACTTTTATCGATGTGATGTGAAATTACAAACTTGAACATGTTTTTATGCCATGCATATTTTATTTTATTTATTTTTTTTGGTGTGTATTTCTCTATCTGATTAAATCTATGTGATCAACACAACACAGCGCAACCTTTGCCAACAAGCCCCACCCACAGATGAGTTTTCAGTGGCAAATGAAACTGAAACTACATCTAAACAACAGACAGACACAGGTAAGCTCTGCTACGGCACACAATCACAAACAAGGTAAAGGTGTCAACTTTATAAAGGATCCAAAGAGTCCATGTTAGGATAAAAGGTAGTGGTTCATTATTACAGAGACTATAAGAAAATAATAAACTTTCAAAGTTATTGATCTAGTTGTTGTCATGACCTAAAGTTAACATAGACATGGCTGACTGTGACAGATGAAACAGGTAATATGCTTTTTTTTTTTACTTTAATTTTGAAATACGAAGTTGTTTAATGCTGCCTTTGTGTTATCGGGATTATCATATTTCCCACTTCTAAAGTGGTAATAGGAGTATGTCGCATTCAAGTGCTTTGTTGGTGGAAAGACTAGAACACTTGTATGACGCAAGGTTCAGTCATACATATTTCTTGAGGAACCATCTTGACTGTTTTGGGTTGAACAGATCACTTGACTGCATCACATGACAACAAATATGTCATCTTTCTCGAATATCTTGGTGAGCTATACTTTTAATTTAAGGTTATTCGCTTTTCCAAAGCTGCCGTGTGAAAAGTAGTTCCATGTAGTGGCACCCATGTATTACATAAAAACAAACAGGAAAACTTCCTTAGTGTGATTGGATTTCTTGTTTAGACTTTAGAATTGGTTAAAGGTGCAATATGTAACAATTTTCATGTAATATTCACCTTTTTTTTTTGCCAATGTGTGAACGGCTTGTAACGCAACTTAAAAAATGAGCCCTTTCCTGACTTCCTAGGTTGCCTATTAAAGCCTGTAGACTGATTTTCATGCGAATGGAGCGGTCGCTTTTGCCGGGAAAATCCAAAGGATGTGACGTTTATACGTGCTCCCAAGAGCCTTGCCTCAGACAGTAATAGCTTCTCTTCCGCTATTCAACAGCGACAACAAATTGCAATACTAGGTAACGTTATCTTAGAGATGAAATCCAGCAAACGTCCAGCTCCCAGCACAACACCAACTCCTACACAAACTCTGAGTAAGCCAAAAAACAAATAAAAAACAAAACAAAGCAAAAAAACATTTATCTGCTGAACCCCGTCTGGCTAAGTAGGAACATGATCGTGGTTGAGTGAAAACTAGAGTGAACATCGGCAGGGCATTTGATTCCTGGAGGACCTTCAATTGGTTTGGGGATCAAAACCGACCCTGAATTGGCGTTCTTCTTATTGGACAGGTAAGCTTACATAACTGCAAAGCATGTGAAATATAGTGCCATAAGGATTGATCTGTGTAATTTTAGCTAACTTGAATCTTGCCTGCTAACGCTGACGAATTGCAAGCCACCTTGCTTCATAACTTTCAAATAATTTCAACGATCTTCTCTTTATACTAAAGTCAGGTATACAGGATAAATGTAAGCAAATACGCTGGTTTCATGATCGAAGTACAGCATATGACACACAAAACATACAATAGTGCAACATAACAGTGCAGTTCAACAGTAAACTGTCTGGTATAGTTCGGTAGTATGTAGCTGTATGTGTGTATCAGTGTGCTATGTTAGCTGACAAGTAGTTTTAGTTTGTAGTAAAACAATCATAAATGTGTAATTTTAATTATGCTACCTCATCTGTCAGCATGATGCCGGTGGATCACATACAGTCTCTTTGTACGTTACATCATTGTTTTGGTCGATGCTCGCTCGCGTCCCTGAGGAGTGTGTGCACGAGCGCGAGCACGAGCAACAGGTTGCTAGCTGCAGTTCACTTAATGGCCACAGGTATCATTAATATCAAGGGTTTCTGAATCTTACATACTGCACCTTTAAGAAAGTTATCTTTGTGTCTGTTTTTGTCAGAGTTTGCTGGTGATTTAGACTCTTGACTGGATTGTATTAAGAGCTTGTTACCATCTTCATCAGTACATAGGAAAATACTGCAATGAGTGGCTCCTGTGAGTTAGAAGATAATGTCTCAATCAGTCATGAGGATACAGACCATTCCAGCTACTTACCTGTGGAACCCAAAACTTTCCATGGAGTGGAAAGGTATGTAGTTTACTGATTCATGTTTTGGAGCTGAAAACCAAGGTTGCGTATTGATGCATTTTTCACGAAGAAGTAAAAATCTAGTAAGATGTGTATCACCATGTCTAATAATAAGGACTTGACTGGTGGATTTGTGTGTTTTATGATGATTTTTTTTTTATCAAATTAATGATATCATATGTCGATTAATCTGTTTAATCCCATATATCAAATACATTTGCTGAGAAGAGCCCCCAACTGAAGATAATTCAAAGACAATACATTATTGTGACAGATGAGTGAGTAATTAAATAGACATTACAAAATATGGCTTTAGAAGTCAATGTATTGTTTTATTTCTATATTATTGATATTATTATATTATTATTATTTTATATCTATTTTATTTCTATATTATATATTATTATATTATTTATATATTATAGGAGATAGTGAGTCTATCCGAGGTAGACCGATAGGCCATTCATACAGTTCTTCTTTTCCATATGTGCTATTTTTTTTTTTTTTTATTCGTTCTGTATCAACATTGAAACTGACATCTTTGCATCACGTCTCCCACCATTAGCTCCTCATTTGTAAGACACAATTATATTGAAAAGCAGTTCAACTTTAAAAAATGTGTCTCGAGAGCACTGCGTTCTGCACATGTACATTGCCCAGATGTCTATTTAAAGTGTGTTTTTACATCTGATAGATTTAGGTTGGGTTAGGTTTTTAGGTTGTTTGCTCATCTGCAATATGTCTATAAGATGTTCCCTCTCTGATGTCAATAAGACATTCAGCAGATGTCTTTGAGACCTTTGTGATTTAGAATGTCTTTCAATCTGATCTTTTTAAGATGTTAAGCAGATGTTAATTAGATTGTGATGCTTTCCAGAAGAAAAGATCTAAAACAGATATCTCAGAGACGTACATGTGCTATCTGGGTTTAAATACGGGACAGTCCTGTATTTTGTGGGACATGTGCCAACCCTTTATCAGACAGTCATCAAAAAGAGTTACTTGGTAATTCCCTGATGATTCATGGGTTGTTTATTTTTTTCATAATACCTAGCGTTGAGGTTAATCAGCAGAAGAGAGGGGGCTCTCCAGTGTGTAGCTGTGTTTCTATGAAGAGTGTTGCGTCAATGGATCCTCCAGTTACATTCCAGAAAGGAGATCAATGGTAAGACACATGTGTACTGTGAGTCTAAAGGTGCACCGTGCCCTGTGGGGCTGTGTTTGCTTTTCTTTAGTTTGTTAATGCTAATATGATTGTATAATTATTTTTTCTCTACATTAATGGTTTTGGTGATCTTTGTGTTTTCATTTCATGTTTTAATGTGTCGTGTTGGTTTTTGTTGGTGAGTCTCTGCCTTCATCAGTCTTACCAGGATTTCGAGGAACTTTTTCTTGATTACAGTGGTCCAAAATGAAAAAAATTGCTGCAGCTTTTCTCAAAAATTTTGATGCAGTGAAAAGTCACAAAACAATCATATTATACTTGTGTAATCTGTGTCAATGACGGTATAAGTGCAGTTACCTGTAAATAATTTAGTGCATTTTAACTGAATATGCTTTTAGCATATTCAGCAGGGGAAATAAAAAAATACGCACAAAAATACCCTAAATCTAAGAGGTGAAACCTTGAGATGGCAAATATGAGTTCAATGGAAGTTTTTTATTTATTTATTTATTTTTTTAGATACAAATTATTTACCTCAGATAATGCAAGTATACAGTACTTTGATATGGTTAAAATTGTAGACCTACAATAAAACTGTAAACTAAATACACATATATATTAATATTTAGACCTGTAGCGATTATTGGGCCTACATCGCCTGCTAGCAATCATTTGATCTAACTGTGATTATTTGAGATAACTGCAATTATTAAGCACTTTAAATTCTATTAACATTTTACTAATTTTAAGCAAATATATGTGAGCACTCCAAATGAACTCAACCTGCACCGTGCACCACATTTAAAGCAGCTCCTGAAGAGCACGTGAAGGTTAAATGCTAGCTGTGATGTCTGTGGTCCCGCAAATGTTTAGACAAGGATTTTGCTAGTGAACACAACAGGATCCCCTTCGAGCATCTAGGCTCTACAATACAGGACTAGAGGCATCCCATGGGATGTCGTTAATTTGGCCAAAATATGGGACAGACTGCCCAAGGGTGTCACTTTGTTTTAAAAAGTGGTGGGGACAGGCTGGTTGCTGGTAGTGATGTCACAATATTACTCGTAGGGATGTCATAAAATATCTATATATCAATTAATGATTGGCACGCTATTTTAAGAGTATATTTTTGAGGCATCGATATATAAAAATTAGCTGACATTTAAATTACAAGCCTAATTTGTGTGCTTTCCAATTCACTGAGTTGGCCTTCTTTTTAACAGTCTGGCGTAATAGGTTTGATAAACCACAAGAGTGTGAGATAACATTTACTTAAGCCGAGCTGATGTGGCGCAGCAGATGGCAGTCCGAAGTTACAAAGGTTTTTGTACTTCTTCAAGAATGAACTAAATGACATAGAAATGGAGTTTATTATAAATAAATTTCTGTATGTAGCCTTGAATTCAAGCTGTCAAACCACAAAAGACATACTTGTAACTGAAAGCACACTGTGTAGGCTATATGAAAGATATATAAACAATATATCATCCAGTGATGGCTAAAGTAAATAATCTTGGTCCTTTGATAAAAATTTGAGTAGAATTTAATGGAAAAATTTTGCACTTTATGGAACTGCAGAGTTTTGCTTTGTGTTTGCGTAGTGTGCGTATTTTTGTAGAAAATAACTGTTGCAAATTTGAGAACATGCTATGTTGTACACCAGATGTGTTCTGTGTGCGAGCCCCTTTAATTTACACTGCCACTCACACTTTACCAGAGTTGTGTTGAGAATTATGCCATGTTGACAAAGACCATTGTGCAATGAGCAGCCCTATTTATATCTGAAAAAAATCCAGACATATATTGATAATCATCTGGGAAATCTTGCCATGTGTGAAAAAGGCATCAATCCCAAGCCTAATTACTAGTTAGGTTATGCATATATAATTTCAGATATATTTTACTGTTTTAATAAAAAGTCATTCTTGATGACCAATTTAAGCATTCCAATAAATATTTTACAATTAATTTGATAACTTTATCCCTACTTCTGCCACTGTTGGTCCTGGGACTTTGTATGTCAGTGCACAAATGCATGGATTAGTAGCCTGTAGATTTACACAGGAGGACTGATTGGTCTTGTGGTAAAATTCCAAGTTCTGGGTTCTAATTCACCCTAATATAACTTTTTATTTCAATAAACAAAGACTGCATCAGTACGTCAGTGGATGTATATCATGAGCTGGAACACATTTGTTTGCGTTTTGTTTTGCGATTTAATCGGAAAGTAGTGCGAGCTGCACAACAGCAGAGTCTGATTGCACAAGAGAACATCACCACATGCTGTCACACAACACCACTGATAACAGCCACAACGAGAACATTATAACATTAAAAAATAACAAATTCACACAAACAAAATAGAAACTCCTGCTCAAGAAGAGATGTTTCTTTTCCAATAGAAACTTCTCAGACAAAAGCTATTTCAAAAAGTGTTGGGGACAGAATTGTCAAGGGCAAAAAGTGGTAGGGACATGTCCCACCCATAAATGGCCCTATGGCCCCGACTAATATGGGACAGTTGGCAACCCAATGGTTATGTAGAATTGCGTCTGTGCAGATGGAGATGTCTGGACTGCTTCAAACTTTTCAGGCATTTGTTTTGCCCCTCTCAAACATGAAGAAAGTGATCCGATTACTTCAGATTCACGGTTTATGCGTAATAGCGGAAATTACACAATTACACAAGGCAGAGAGTGGTTGAAATGGCATTAATTATTGCGATCGCAAGATCCTTGAGGGACTGCTTGACCTGCGACATAACCTTGATTCATCTGAGCTACTTTGTTTCATTTACACCGCGTATAGTATACAGTGCATTCAGAAAGTATTCTGACCCCTTCATTTTTTTCACATTTCATGTTGCAGCCTTATGCTAAAATGCTTTAAATAATGTTTTTTTTTTTGTTGTTGTTGTTTTTTTACATCAATTTACACTCCAAACCCCATAATGACAAAGCAAAAACCAGATTTTTGATAACTTGGCAAATTTATTAAAAAGAAAAAACATACACTATATTGCCAAAAGTATTCGTTCATCTGCCTTTAGACGCATATGAACTTAAGTGACATCCCATTCTTAATCCATAGGGTTTAATATGATGTCGGCCCACCCTTTGCAGCTATAACAGCTTCAACTCTTCTGGGAAGGCTTTCCACAAGGTTTAGGAGTGTGTTTATGGGAATTTTTGACCATTCTTCCAGAAGCGCATTTGTGAGGTCAGACACTGATGATGGACGAGAAGGCCTGGCTCGCAGTCTTCGCTCTAATTCATCCCAAAGGTGCTCTATCGGGTTGAGGTCAGGACTCTGTGCAGGCCAGTCAAGTTCTTCCACACCAAACTCGCTCATCCATGTCTTTATGGACCTTGCTTTGTGCACTGGTGCGCAGTCATGTTGGAACAGGAAGGGGCCATCCCCAAACTGTTCCCACAAAGTTGGGAGCATGGAATTGTCCAAAATCTCTTTTCCTTTCACTGGAACTATGGGGCCAAGCCCAGCTCCTGAAAAACAACCACACACCATAATCCCCCCTCCACCAAACTTCACAGTTGGCACAATGCAGTCAGACAAGTACCGTTCTCCTGGCAACCGCCAAACCCAGACTCGTCCATCAGATTGCCAGATGGAGAAGCGTGATTCGTCACTCCAGAGAACGCTCTAGAGTCCAGTGGCGGCGTGCTTTACACCACTGCATCCGATGCTTTGCATTGCACTTGGTGATGTATGGCTTGGATGCAGCTGCTCGGCCATGGAAACCCATTCCATGAAGCTCTCTACGCACTTTTCTTGAGCTAATCTGAAGGCCACATGAACTTTGGAGGTCTGTAGTGATTGACTCTGCAGAAAGTTGGCGACCTCTGCGCACTATGCGCCTCAGCATCCGCTGACCCCGCTCTGTCATTTTACGTGGCCTACCACTTCGTGGCTGAGCTGCTGTCATTCCCAATCACTTCCACTTTGTTATAATACCACTGACAGTTGACTGTGGAATATTTAGTAGCGAGGAAATTTCACGACTGGACTTGTTGCACAGGTGGCATCCTATCACAGTACCACGCTGGAATTCACTGAGCTCCTGAGAGCGGCCCATTCTTTCACAAATGTTTGTAGAAGCAGTCTGCATGCCTAGGTGCTTCATTTTATACACCTGTGGCCATTGAAGTGATTGGAACACCTGAATTCAATTATTTGGATGGGTGAGCGAATACTTTTGGCAATATAGTTAAGTCATAAGCAAAGGGTCATAAGTATTCAGACCCTTTGCTATGACACCTTAAATTTAGCTCAGGTGCATCCCATTCCTCTGGATACTCTTTCACATGTTTCTACACTTTGATTGGAGTCCACCTGTGGCAAATTAAATTGATTGGACATGATTTGGAAAGGCACACACCTGTCTATATAAAGTCTCAAAGCTGAAAATGCATATCAGAGTAAAAAACAAGCCATGAGGTCAAAGGAATTGCCTGCAGAGCTCAGAGACAGGATTGTGTCGAGGCACAAATCTGGGGAAGGCTACAAAAAAAATAGGCTGCATTGAAGGTTCCCAAGAGCACAGTGGCCTCCATAATTCTTAAATGGAAAAAGTTTGGAACAACCAGGACTCTTCCTAGAGCTGGCTGCCCGGCCAAACTGAGCAATCGGGGGAGAAAGGCCTTGGTAAGAGAGGTGACCAAGAACCCAATGGTCACTCTGGTTGAGCTCCAGAGATCATGTGTGGAGATGGGAGAAACTTGCAGAAGGACAACCATCACTGCAACACTCCACCGATCTGGGCTTTTTAGCAGAGTTGACAGATGGAAGCCTCTCCTCAGTGCAAGACACATGAAATCCCGCTTGGAATTAGCAAAAAAGCACCTAAAGGACTCTCAGACTGTGATAAACAAGATTCTCTTGTCTGATGAAATGAATATTGAACTGTTTGGCCTCAATTCCAAACGTCATGTCTGGAGGAAACCAGGCACTGCTGATCACCATCCCAACGGTGAAGCATGGTGGGGGTGTTTTTCAGCGGCAGGGACTGGTGGACTGGTAAGGGTTTAAGGAAAGCTGAACACAACAAAATACAGAGATATCCTTAATGAAAACCTGGTCCAGAGTGCTCAGGACCTCAGACTGGGCCGAAGGTTCACCTTCCAACAGGACAATGACCCTAAGCACACAGCCAAGACAATGCAAGAGTTGCTTAGGGACAACTTGTGAATGTCCTTGAGTGGCCCAGCCAGAGCCAGGACTTGAACCCAATCAAACATCTCTGGAGAGACTTGAAAATAGCTGTCCACCAACGGTCCCCATCCAACCTGACAGAGCTTGAGAGGATCTGCAGAGAAGAATGGCAGAAAATCCCCAAATCCAGGTGCACAATGTTCGTTGCATCATACCCAAAAAGTCTTGAAGCTGTAATCACTGCCAAAGATGCTTTAACTAAGTACTGAGTTAAGGGTCTGAATACTAATGTCAATGTGATATGTCAGTTTTTTCTTTTTAGTAAATTTGCAAAGTTATCAAAAATCTGTGTTTTTCTTTGTTTTTGCTTTCTTATTGTCTTTTTACTCATTTTTTCTCTCTTACAGTTATTAAATTGTCTTATATTCTTTCTAAAATCTCCTGGCAGAAATTCTTGGTTCTTCTGCCCGCAGCTGTGTTTCTGTTCAGAGGAACTTGTCAATGGATATACCACCTAGTGTGCATATAGCTGATTCTTCCACTCAAAGGTTATGTTTGGTCTTGTATTCATAAATGTTCAATCATAATGTTCCTCCTGATCTTTGAGGCCTTTATTCTTTTCTTTTCTGTCTAAACATTTTATATCATTTTGAACACAGAGAGCAGCCGGGAGATTTGCACAGTCAGTCTCTCCCAAAACATCAAATGGCTCTAGCTGCTATATTGAGGGTTAGCTGATATCTCTTTAAATTATTAGTCTATTTTTAATTAAATAAAGACAAGAACATAATAAAATGCATTATCTGAATAGAAATAATACATTTTAATTAATATTTTTATTTTTCCTGATAGCAACTTGAAGAGAAAGTCATCACTTTTGTGAAAAAGGAGCTCAGAAAAATCAGCAATGTTTTGAACCCAGATCTCGCAAAGTGTGCAGAGACTCATTCAGAGGAAGAGGAAAATGCCCAAGAAGCTGAAGAAGCTGCAGTCAAGATCACATTACACATTTTGAAGGGCATGAAAGAGCAGAGCCTCTTTGACAAACTAGTTCAATGTAAGTATGCCTGGATGGGTGGAAGAGAGTTATCTAAATAAATAAACAGGCAAAGGAGGTTGTACTCTGTATAACAAAATGTTTATATTTCCTTTCTTTTATTAAGTTCATCAAATCTATGCATGTCAGCAAAAGCTTAAATGCAGTTTGAAGAGCAAGAGCCAATGTGTATTTGAAGGAATTGCTAAGCAAGGAAATCCAGCACTTCTAAACAAGATCTACACAGAGCTGTACATCACAGAGGGAGGGAATGGAGAGGTCAATAATGAACATGAGGTGAGACAGATTGAGACAGCATACAGGAGACCAGAGACTCAGGAAACACCAATCAAATGCAATGACATCTTTAAAGCCTTACCTGCACAAGACAAACCCATCAGAACTGTGCTGACTAAAGGAGTTGCTGGAATTGGAAAAACAGTCTCTGTGCAGAAGTTCATTCTTGACTGGGCTGAGGGAAAAGCAAATCAGGATGTCCATATCATGTTCCCATTACCATTCCGGGAGCTGAATTTGATTGCCAAGAACCATTACACTTTGGAGCGACTTCTTAATTTCTTCTTCCAAGAAATCGATGGATTGAGTCTATCAAACTTTGAAAACTACAAAGTCATATTCATCTTTGATGGTCTGGATGAGTGTCGACTACCCCTTGATTTTAGGAACAACAAGAGGTGCTCTGATTTAACTGTGGCAACCTCAGTAGATGAACTTCTCACAAACCTCATTAGGGGGAATCTGCTTCCTTCTGCTCTCCTCTGGATCACCTCACGACCAGCAGCAGCCAATCAGATTCCTCCTGAGTGTGTTGACCAGGTCACAGAGGTACGAGGCTTCAATGACCCTCAGAAAGATGAGTATTTCAGGAAGAGAATAAATGACCAGAGCATGGCCAACAGAATCATCAAACACATCAAATCATCAAGAAGCCTGTACATCATGTGTCACATACCAGTCTTCTGTTGGATTTCAGCCACTGTTCTAGAGAGAATGTTGAGTGAAGCAGAGGGTCATCAAATCCCCAAGTCTCTGACTGAAATGTACACACACTTCCTAATTTTCCAGACATTACAGAGGAATAAGTACCAGGAACCACATCACTTGGATTCACACTTGAGTAGAGAGAACATTTTGTCGCTTGGAAAACTGGCCTTCCAGCAGTTGAGGAAAGGTTATGTGATCTTCTATGAAGAAGACCTGACAGAGTGTGGCATTGATGTCAAGGATGCATCACTGTACTCAGGACTGTGCACCCAGATCTTCAGAGAGGAATTTGGATTGTACCAAAGGAAAGTCTATTGCTTTGTGCATCTGAGTTTCCAAGAGTTCCTTGCAGCTTTGTTCATTCACCTTCATTGGTTCACAGCTCAAAATTCTCACGAAATGAATATACCATTCCAAGACACTGAATTCGGGGAGCTTTGTGTGGATTCAAGTCTGTTTGACCTGCACAAGAGTGCCGTAAATCAGGCTTTAGAGTCGCAGAATGGCCACTTTGACCTTTTCCTCCGGTTTCTTCTCGGCCTATCACAGAAGGGCAATGAGATGTTGCTTCGTCACCTTCCAATACAGATAGGAAACAGCACACAGAGCCATGAGGATACAGTCAAATACATAAAGGACAAGCTTGGGGCCGGTCTTAGCCCAGAAAGCTCCATTAATCTCTTCCACTGCCTCAATGAACTCAACGACCATTCTCTTGTTGAGGAAATCCAAGCATACCTTCACTCTGGAAGACTTTCACCAGAGGTACTTTCGCATGCACAATGGTCAGCTCTGGTGTTTGTATTGCTCACCGGTGATAAAGGACTGGAGATTTTTGACTTGAGAGAATACTTCAAATCAGATGATTGTCTTTTCAGGCTTCATCCTGTTATCAAAGCCAGTCGGACCGCCATGTAAGTGCCATTAAATCTCCTCTGCAATAACCATCAAAATATTTTTTTAATAAATTATGAAGTTGTGTTTGTGTTAAGAGACTTGTTGCAATTTCTAGATTGTCCACATGTAACCTGACAAAGGGATCTTGTTCAGCTTTGGCTTCAGTTCTTGAATCAAGCCCAAATGTTCTAAGAGAACTCGACCTAAGCTTCAACGACCTTCTAGACAAAGGAGTAAAACATCTCTGCTCTGGACTGAAGAATCCACACTGTAAACTAGAAAAGCTAAAGTAAAGATCTGTCAATGTGTAATGTACCGTTATATTGTCTACCATATTTCACGCATATTAGAATAAAATTGGTAAATGGCTACCCCTCTCAATTTTTTTTTTTTTTTCAGGTTGGAGTTTTGTAAACTTAGACAAGACAGCTGTTCAGCCCTGGTTTCTGCTCTTAAATCAAACCCCTCACATCTGAAGGAGCTGGACCTAAGCTGTAATAACATTGGAAATGAGGCAGCAACCTGGCTTATGGGTTTATTACCAGTCTGTAGGCTGGAGACTCTTAGGTAAGGGATATTATAGTTTTGAATTTTAATTGGGAATTTATTTTCAGTATGTCCTAGTTTAGTGGTCATTATCTTTATGCTACTACTGTTAGTTTCAGTTTAGCTTATTCGTTTTTCTTTTAGTTTTAGTTTAATATTTTAGGGCCGTCAAAGTTAGTGCATGAACTGATAACATACTAATATTTAAATTTTATATTTAATTTTCTCAGGGCTAGATAGTGTTATCGCTATCTATCGGAGAGTTGTAAAAGTATTCAGTTTTATAATATACTGTGTATCATAAACTAAAATTAAATCTAATTTGTGGTCATTCTGATTTGATTTTAAATAGTTTTGCAGTCATTAAATATTTATTTTAGTTCAGTTTCAGTTTACCAGTTATACTGTTACTTATATTTATGCCAATTAACGAATGGGTTTTAACTGAGTGGTAACACTTTACAAAAAGGTTCCATTCAAATTACCTTATTACGATGCACCTATGGTGTAGCCACAGGTGTACAAGGGTGTACAAATGCCACCCAAAATGTTAGCTTGGTTACCAAAAATGAAATGAAGATTCTTTTTTATTTATTGTTTTTATCGATTGTAATTTTTTTAATGTTTACTGTAATAGTAGGTTAATGTGAAGATTAAACTTGATACTTAAATTACTGAATTTAATAGGCTAATTAATTATAATTAATATAATTAATACCCAGTGTGTTAAAGAGGCCATCTCAGATTACATGTACCGCTGAAGTCAGAATTTACATACAACTTAGCCAATTAAATTTAAACTCAGTTTTTCACAAGTCCTGACATTTAATCATAGAAAACATTGCCTGTCTTAGGTCAGTTAGGATCACTACTTTATTTTAAGAATGTGAAATGTCAGGATAATAGTAGAGAGAAGGGTTTATTTCACCTTTTATTTCTTTCATCACATTCCTAGTGGGTAAGAAGTTTACATACACTTTGTTAGTATTTGGTAGCCTTGCCTTTAAATTGTACAACTTGGGTCAAACCTTTTGGGTAGCCTTCCACAAGCTTCTCACAATAAGTTGCTGGAATTTGGCCCATTCCTCCAGAGAGAACTGGTGTAAATGTGTCAGGTTTGTAAGCCTCCTTGCTCACACACACTTTTTCAGTTCTGCCCACAAATTTTCTATCGGATTGAGGTCAGGGCTTTGTGATGGCCACTCCAATACCTTGACTTTGTTGTCCTTAAGCCATTTTGCCACAACTTTGGAGGTATGCTTGGGGTCATTGTCCATTTGGAAGACCCATCTGCGACAAGCTTTAACTTCCTGCCTGATGTCTGGAGATGATGCTTCAATATAGCCACATAATTTTCCTTCCTCATGATGTCATCTATTTTGTGAAGTGCACAGTCCCTCCTGCAGCAAAGCACCCCCACAACATGATGCTGCCACCCCAATGCTTCATGGTTGTGATGGTGTTCTTCGGCTTGCAAGCCTCATCCCTTTTTCCTCCAAACATAACGATGGTCATTATGGCCAAACAGTTCAATTTTTGTTTCACTGGACCAGAGGACATTTTTCCACAACATGATGCTGCCACCCCCATGCTTCATGGCTGGGATGGTGTTCTTCGGCTTGCAAGCCTCACCCCTTTTTCCTCCAAACATAACGATGGTCATTATGGCCAAACAGTTCTTTTTCTGAGGTCTTGGCTGATTTCTTTTGACTTTCCTATGATGTCAAGCAAAGAGGCATTGAGATTGAAGGTAAGCCTTAAAATACATCCACAGGTACACCTCCAATTCAGTACACCTCCTATCAGAAGCTAACTGGCTAATTGTCTAAAGGCTTGACATCATTTTCTGGAATTTTTCAAGCTGCTTAAAGGCACAGTTAACTTAGTGTATATAAACTTCTGACCCACTGGAATTGTGATATAATCAATTAAAAGTGAAACAATCTGTCTGTAAACAATTGTTAGAAAAATTACTTACAAAGTAGATGTCCTAAATGACTTGCCAAAACTATAGTTTTTTAATATGAAATCTGTGGAGTGGTTAAAAATAAGTTTTAATGACTTCAACATAAGTGTATGTAAACTTCTGACTTTATATATTAAAACTAACTCATTTCTTTTCTCTTTTTGTTATATGAAGGTCACATAAAAACTCTTAGTAAAAAGTTTCTATGCCTTTATTTTTGTTTCACACTTGTCACAGACACAGATTTTCAAAAATAAATTATAAAAATCCATCAGAAAGTGTATGTAAACTTCTGACTTCAACTGTACGTTCTCACAGCAGGTGTGGAGTGCATGAGTCTAAGGAAACAAGTGCACACTTCAAATTTTGAGGTTTTGCTACTTTTTGAATTTGGCTTTCTGTGTCATTATTCATAAACGTGTGGTTCCATTTGAGCAAAATAAGTGAATCATAGTTTTTTTTTCTTCACCACTATATATATGCATATTATGGAATATTTGGAGAACACACTTGTAAGGTACTGTAATGCACCTTTACTGGTGATGATTATTTGTTCTTTAGGTGTTTAAGTTGTTAATTCTGTGACCATGCTTGATATAAAGATGAGACTTATCTGCTTGTATTCAAGACAGATTTAATTTATATTTCAATTATTGGTTCAGTAGCTAAAATTGCCCATTAGATAATATGCAAATCTATTATGCATTCTCAACTGGTCAACATGGTCTACCTACCTTCTGTTCTTGCACACCCTGTTTTCATATCGCTCACCCAGAGCCTCATTTCTGGCTACACCTTTGCTAGGCATGCCTAATTGTGTCAAAATGTGTCTTTATTTGATGTTCATTTCAGAACATTGATAAATATGCAATTACTGTATCTGAAATTATTGCTGAATAATAATATGGCAGTTATCAACTTTGAATTTGCTTGCAGGCTTTCAGGTTGTGGGATCACCAAGGAGGCCTGTGCTTTCCTCGCATCTGCTCTGAGTTCAAAACCATGCCACCTTAAAAGGCTGGATTTGAGTGATAATAATCTTTGGGATTTAGGAGTCAGTGTATTTCCTGATTTACTTATGAACCCGAATTGCAACCTTGAAGAGTTGAGGTAGGTGTGCGATGATCTGGCCTTTCGAATATTTCTCCTTGCTTGTTCTTTTTGGACTTTATCTTTGTTAGATCAAAAACTCACCAGGAGGTTGTTGTTGTTGTTTGTTATCAGATTAGAGAGATGCAATATTACATCTAGAGGTTGTAGATTTGTTTCGGAGTGCTCACGTCTAAGAGCTCTGGATCTGTCTGACAATGATCTGCAGGATTCAGGAGTGAAGCAGCTCATGAAGTCACTGAAGAGTCCACTCTGTAAACTTGAGAAACTAAGGTTACATTTAATTTAGTTTCATTTCACAGCTCTTGAATGGAGTTTTTGGAATTTATTTTTGTAAAGTGATACATTCAGACAATTTTGTTTTCAGACAGTTTGTCATCTTTTGCAGGTTATCACAAAGCAGGCTGACAGATAAGGGTTTCTTATATCTGGCTTCAGCTCTGATATCAAACCCTTCCAGCCTGAAAGAGCTGGATTTGAGCACAAATTTTCCTGGACATTCAGGAATAGAGCAACTTTGTACATTCCTCAAAAAAAGCAACTGTGCTCTTGAAAAGCTGCGGTCAGTGTTCTGGTGAAAGCACTGGTTATTTAAAAGTCTTAGTTTACAGGTAAAGAGGACAATTAATAAGTATAGCATATAATCAGAATTGTTTTGATTGTTTGTCTCCACAGTTTGGACTCTTGTGAACTCACTGTTGAAATGTGTGGCTTACTTGCCACAGCTCTCAACCAAAACTTGAACCTGAGGGAGTTGAACCTGAGCAACAACAACAACCTTAAAGATAAAGCTGTACAGATGCTCTGTGAGGGCCTACTGGAGAGCAAGGGTGGCCTGAAGATTTTAAAGTAAGGTCAAATAATCGTACATCCAATAAAGTAGAAGCAAATATGAGCAGAAAAAGAATGCAACTTCTGTCATTAATATGAAAAACTTTGTGATAACAATGCATTTTTTCCCTCTCCTGACCAGATTGTCCAACTGTTCTCTCACTGACAGTGGTTGTCAATATTTGGCATCTGTTCTTAGTTGTCAGTCGTGCCACCTGAGTGAACTGGACCTCAGCAGAAACTCCATCAGCCAGCAGAGGAAGCAGTTTCTGAGCTCAATTTCAAATGTCATTCTTTCATTGTAGTTTAGGAGAAAATGTAATTTTGCAAGTGAATATATAAGTATAAGGTCTGTCTGAGCAACTATGTTTAACATCTTGTGTAGATAAATAAGAAAGTAATGTAATTTATACATGCATATATACTGCCGTGCAAAGGAAAAAGGCTGTAACTTCGTTTTTGGTCGAAAATGATATTTTTGAGACTTTCAAGACCTCCTTTATCATGTGGATAAGTATCTTGAGTCAATTTTGTTGTTTTTTTGAGAAAATAATGGGTTGTCTTAACAGTAACTTCCAAAAGCCCAAGAGAAACCAAGGCAGAACTCCGTAACTCCAATTACCACTCTTTGACTGTTTTGGATCGCTCAAATTGAGTTAGGGTACTCTGCCTTTGTTTAGCCGTGTGTCAAAATTAAGTTACTGTGCCGGCATGGAGTTACTGTACTCTGCCTTTGTTTTTACATTAAAGTTTACCACATTTAAATTATGGTGTAGCCTGTGTATTGTCATACATCTGTCACTGAAGCAATCTGATACACACGATACCTGAATAAAAGTGTAGTAAACAAATATTGTTGAGTGTTTTTCTATAGCATTTAAGGGACAATGATGGTTGAGATGGCTTTGAAACGCAGACATCAAGGTCAAGGTAAGAAAGTGTGTAACACAAAAGATGCATTAGACAAACTAATTAGATAGACAGATCGCAATCTATTACATTTAGCTAGCTAGCAGCCTGTAGCATAAATAGGCTACTCGGCTATCCAATGAATAGGCTACCAAACTACTCCATACAACAAAGCACTGTAAACAAGCAAAGACTAGATAACTTGCCAGCAATAAGTAATCATAAATATTCTCAAAGTTTTTTTTTTGTTTGTTTGTTTTTTTTTCATAATGCAGATTATTCAGTCAGTGCCAGCCTGTCAGTGCCAGCTGTCAACATCAGTGTCAGTGAGTCTGGGGCTGCCCACTAGTTGCACGAGTGTGGACTTGAATGCCATGACAGCGTAGCATGTAGCATGATCACACATAAAATCAGTAGTAACAGTTTGCAATTAAATCTGTCCTACCTTTTCTAGTAACCCGATAAAATCCATGGCAATGAACGTCATCGCAGATGTTTAATCCACAACAATCCACAAGCATTCTGATTTCTGAGCATTATTCCTACTTACTGGCGTTCACATCAATCCACAAGGCGATCTTTTAGACTAGGCCACTTTCATTCAATTCGATGTAAAAGCACTTAGGCTAACTTATGTCTTGTATCCTTTTATGTTAGTGAACACTGCAATAAATAAACTGGTTTCAAAACGGTATCCAACCACATGTATAACTTTTTGTCTGGATGTCAGTTACAGTCAGATTCAGAAAAACAATTAATATAGTCACATACTCTATATTACAGCCTTTGAGATTGACCAGTCCAGTCCACCAGTCAGAGAGCTGTGCATTGGAGCATGGTGGCTAAATTTAACCCTTGATTAACCAGCTGTGGCACTAACTTGTAGGCCTGTGGCTGTATTTATTATCCCTTATTCCAATCCCATGCATTTTAAATTTGTACATGATTTGTTATATCTTTGCATTCCATTATTAATTAAATTATTATGTTTACTCATTAGAAATATGCTTATCTTGTATTTATTCATATAATTAAGTGTCACCTATCTGCAGTCAACCTGTTAGTTTTGCTGCACACCAATTGAAGATATTCTTTACTGCTATGGAGGTATGTGTCATGTCTAATGTATTAAAAATGCCATCAGAATACAACCAAAGCACAGGATAGCAATAAGTACACGGCTATAAGTAATTGTAAATCATCCAAAATAAATGCCATGATCACTAGATTTTATACAGATGTTACAATAATGATTTTGTAAATGGTGATCAGCAACAAAATATTGATAATGTGGAAGTTACTGCCTATTGCCTTGCCGTGAATTCTCATGTTTTGCAGACAATACAAAGGCAGAGTACAGTAACTTCAAAATAGGGGTCAAAAGTAAAGTTTGAGCTCAAGATTTTTTTATGTTGATAAATTTCATTACTAAAACATCTAATTGCCAGATTTTCAGTGTCCTACCTATAATACATTTGGCTGGACATCTAAAAAACTTTAAAGTAATTTTTCTCAGTTCCACACTCTAGCGAGTTAAGGTCTTTTGCCTTTGTAGGGCAGTATAGTTCTACATACATAAAAAAACATGGACAGTGCGTTTGATTTGGTTTCAGATGTAAATGTTTACAACAGAAACATTCACATACAGGTGTGCTTTGTAAACATGAAAAATGTTGGATAAAAAGTTTACCTGTCACCACATGCCTTTAGTTTATGCTCGTTTCGGCATTTTAAAGAACATTTCTGATTTTTCATTTTTTACTTCTTAGAATAAATTCTGTGTTAATGTGTGTATGTGAACCCTTTGGAATTAGCTGGTTTTCTGCATTAATTGGTCATAAAATGTGTTCTCATCTTCATCAAAGTCACAAGTATTGACAAATACAATGTGCTTAAGCTAACAACACACAAACAATTATAATATTTCATGTCTTTATCGAACACATCCCATTAAATATTCACAGTGCTGTGGAAAAAGTAAGTGAACCCTTGGATTTAATAAATAGTTGATCCTCTTTTGGCAGCAATAACCGCAACCAAGCATTTCTGGTAGCTGTGGATTAGATCTGCATAACATTCATTTGGAATTCTGGACCATCCTTCCTTACAGAACTGCTTCAGCTCAGCCATATTCTTAGGATGTCTGGTGTGAATGGCTCTCTTGAGGTCATTCCACAGCATCTTTATTGGGTTATGGTCTGGGCTCTGACTCGGCCACTCCAAAAGGTTGATTTTCTTTTTTTGAAGCCATTCTGTAGTGGATTTACTTTGATATTTAGGGTCATTGTCCTGCTGTATCACTCAGGATCTACTGAGCTTCACTGGAGCACAGCAACCCTGACATTATCCTGTAGGATATCTTGATAAACTTGGGAATTAATTTTTCCCTTGATGATGGCAAGCGTAGCAGCCCCAAATCATGGTGCTCACTCCACCGTACTTCATCATTGGGATGATGTTTTCATTTTGGTATGCGGTACCCTTTTTATGCCATTCATAGTGCTGCGTGTTCTTCCCAAACAGTTTCATCAGCCCACAAAACATTTTCCTAGTAGCATTGTGGAGTGTCAAGGTGGACTTTGGCAAACATCAGGTGCACAGCAGTGTTTTTGTTGGAAAGCAGCAGCTTCCTTCATGGTGTCCTGCTACGGACACCATGGCTGTTTAATGTTTTCCGTATAGTAGACTCATGAACAGAGATGTTAACCAGTTCCATTTATTCCTTCAAGTCTTTAACTGTTATTCTAGGGTTCTTTTTTACCTCATTGAGCATTCTGCGGTGTGTCCTTTGAGTATTCTTGGCTGGACAGCCACTTCTAGGGAGCGTAGCCACAGTACTAAATCATCTCCATTTACAGACAGTTTTTCTAACTGTGGACAGATGAATATCTAAGCTCTTCGAGATAACTTTGTAAAACTGGAAGTAAGCAGTCCGGGTAATATTATTTACATGTGCTTCAAAAGAAAGAGTGCTATCCAGAATGACACCCAGACTCTTAACTTTGAAACAGGGAAGGACAGTGGAATTGTCAATGGTCAGAGCAAAACTTTTTGAATTGACAAGATTATGCTTAGTACCTACAAGAAGTACCTCAGTTTTATTACTATTGAGTTTGAGGAAATTACAAGAAAACCATGATTGTATTTGAAGTAAAAAGTTATGAAGAGAAAATGGTGCAAGAGAAGAATTTGGCTTGGTGGACATATAGAGCTGGGTGTCATCAGCATAGCAGTGAAAGTGGATTCCAAATTTCCTAAAAATATAACCGAGAAGTAGGAGATAGATTATAAATAATAAAGGGCCTAAGACTGATCCCTGTGGAACTCCAGTAGTAACTGGAGAGCACTGTGAACAACCAGAGAGATAAGATTTAAACCAAGCGAGAGAAGTGCCTGTAATACCAATGGATAATAATCTCTCTAATAGAATATTGTATGAGATAGTGTCAAAAGCTGCACTTAAATCAAGAATAATGAGTATAGACAGATATCCTGCATCAGCTGAAATTAACAGATCATTAGTGATTTTGACCAAAGCAGTTTCAGTGCTGTGATGTGGGCGGAAACCTGATTGGAACTGTTCATAGAGGTTATTGGCTTGAAGATGTGTGTGAACCTGAGAAGAAACTATCCTTTCTAAAAATTTTGAAAGAAATGGTAAATTGGAGATAGGTCAGTAATTATCAAGTATTTGAGGATCTGAACCAGGTTTCTTCAGTATGGGACTGATCACAGCATTTTAAAAAATGACGGTACACACCCTAAAATAAGAGATGAGTGTATAATTGTAGTTATAATGGGAAGTAGGGAAGTTTGGTAAACAGGCTTTAACCAAATATGTAGGGAGGGGATCTAGCTGAGAAGTAGATGATTTGGAATTACGAATAAAATTAGATATTTCAATATCTGTCGGGAGATCAAAACTCATAAGACTAGTTTGAGGATGTTCTTGAGATATTGGATAAGATGAACTACAAGCTAAATTACTCATGGCATTCAATTGCTGATGAATGTTAGAGATTTTATCCTTAAAAAAGTTCAGAAAAGTGTTACAATAAGTTGTAGATTGCATGTGAGCTGGAGGAGTATCAAGGGACCGAAGAAAGTTATTTACAGTAGAAAAGAGAGTTCTAGTATTACCCTCAGCAGAACTAATTAAATTAGTAAAGTGGTCTGATTTTGCCTTAAGAAGAGATTCCTTAAATAATAACATATGGTCTACATACATGCTTTTATGGATATTGAGACCGGTTTTAATGTAAAGACGTTCTAAGCGATGACCAAGAGCTTTAAGTTGATGAAATTCAGAGCTATACCAAGGTGCAGAATGAGAGAAAGAAACAGTACGTGTTTTTAAAGGTGCTAGAATGTCCAGGGGATTTAAAAGACTGTCATTGTAAAGGGAGACCAGTTCATCAAGAGTAGTTACATTTTCATTAACTGATAGATTATCAAGATGATTCGAGAGCACAGACAGATCAATATTCTTAATGTTACGAAATGAGATGTCATGACATACATTCACTTTTGATACTGGTAGATCAACATTAAAAGATACTAATTTGTGATCTGATATAGATAAATCTGAAACAGTACAGTTAAAATGTATTACATCAGAACAGCAGACAAGATCAAGAGTATGTCCTCTGGTATGGATAGAAAAATCAATGAACTGCTTGAGTCCAAAGCTGTCCAGACATGATAAAAAGTCCTTTGTAAGGGCACAATTCAGATTATCCACGTGTATTTTAAAATCCCTAACAGTATTACATTAGGAGACAAAGAACATAAAAATGTTAAAAATGAAGAGAATTCACTTAAGAAATTAGTATCCAGCTTCGGAGGATGATACACATTGGCTAAAATAGTAGGTGTTGACCCATTTATTTGTAAGGAGATAGACTCAAATGAATTATGGAAAGCCACTGTTATCGAGGATACCTTCCACTTTTCACTATAGAGAATCGCAAGACCACCCCCCCTGCCAGAGATACGAGGTTGACAAACGTAAACAAACCCGGGGGGATCGCTTGATTCAGTTGCGTAAAATCATTTTGTTGTTGCCATGTCTCTGTTAAACAGCAAAAGTCAAACTTATGATCATTCACAAGGTCGTATACTAAAGGTCCTTTGTTGGTGAGCGAATGGATGTTAAATAGACCAAACATCAGATTGTTTTTACCAAATTTGGTGCTAGCCGACCTTGCTAGCTTAGCCAGCACACTGTGATCAACAGACCGGCGATGTTTCCTTGAAGGACGAGCAGATATATATATATATATATATATATATATATATAAACAACAGGCATCACTTCAAACAAGATTTCATTCATTATGGAAATCTCCTCGGTTCATGTTTTATATCGTGCCAGAACTTCAGTGTACAGAGAAGATTCATTGTTTTTATCTTTAATATTAAAATAGATATTTTTGCAGTTTGCGTCACAAGATTCATAATTTTGTGGTATGTAATAAAATGTGTTCATTTGTGTTTGTGTGTGTGCTCGTGTGTGAATGTCGTGGCAACTGTGTGACCTCACTGAGGAACTCCAGAGGTGTGTCTCTGCAGTGGGTGTTTAGACTCTTTAGTCTGTAAATCAGAAAGATCACTGCAAAGATCTAACAAACAGACAGTGATGCAGTCTTTCAGAGAGACAAAACTAAATGGAGAGGATAGGGAAATAAATAGGGAGGTATATAGACAGATATAGTCAAGTATACAGATAGAAGGAGAGAGACTACAAGAGAGAGAGGGATTTTTGACTTTAGAGGGGAGCAGATGTTGTGTGTTCTGCAAAGATTCGGGATGTTCAAGAAACCAGAGCAGAGAAAGGAAGAACAAAGAGAATAAAAGACACAATTATTTGAAGTCCAGAAAATAAGAGACAGCTCAAAACAACAGGCAGAGGACATCACTGCAAGAATAAACCAAGACAACAACAACAATCCGAGAATTTGCAAAACACTGGCAAGTTTCTTTTCTTGCTTATTTAAAATGTTTAAGGAAACTCAATTGTAATTTATAACTGTTAGCTTAAAATGAGGAGTATACCTATTTTATTGCGATAAAGAACCAACTTTTCGTTGGTTCTTTTGTTGGTTGCTGTTAACCAATTGGCCAGTAGATCATTTTTGTGGATGCATGAAGTCAGCTTCCCTGAGTAAATATGGACATGTTCCTCTAATGTTTGACAATCAGAAAGTGTTACAAGACTTTTTGTCTTATTTAAACAGTATATCTACTGATTTATAAATCTACTTTATGTGAAAAATGTTGCTTGTAATCTTTGATTATGCTATATTTATTTAACATAAAAGCCACTTAGTTTGATTTTTTGTTGTATAATGCAAAGACATTCATGCATTTTTAAGTATTAATATTTTTGGGGGCCACTGTATATACTCTGTGCTTTAAAAGTTTCCATGAAGTATTAAAACAAATTATAGGATTATATAAAACAGTAGTAAATAAAGCATGACATAGCCTACAAAAAAGTAAAAAATATATGTTTTTTTGCTTGGAAATGTAATTGAGTAAGCTTCAGTTGCAATAATACTGAAGGATAAGTACAAATTTCCCAACATATTACAAGTATATACTGTAGTAATGAAGTACTTTACACCCCTGGTTGTTTGTCTATGGGTAGATGACTCATAACATATCCACAAACTCTTTTTTTTTAAACATCAAGATTTTAAGTTAAACTTTAAATGAATCTACAGTATAAGAGAGTGCACATTTGCGTTGCTGTGACTGGTCATCAAGTGCCTTCACTAGTTCATTTTAAAAGGCCCTGTGGTGTGACAAATGCATTTTTAAAAGTACAAATATTCCATGTAATCTCTCAGTTACTATAAACATTAAAACTGCATCTATAATAATTATTAAAGATTAAAATGGTGTTTAAAATACTTAAAGATTGAGTATAATGTGCTGGACATGTCAGCTACACCTATTATTTGTGTCTGAATTCGCAAGAGCAATGTTTCTTTAGAACTGTCAGTCTGCGTTCAGTCTTCTCAACATATGTTGAGGTGGGTACAACTCTCTGCCTTCTGCCCAGTGTTTGTCTCTCAAGGGAAGATGTTTAGTACTATAATTTCACTCCTCAAATTCTTTCTCCAGAAAATCATAGATGTTTTGTTGCAATCTCCATCATACACCGGACTTTAAGAGCATGTAGTTGTCCTGTCTGCTGATGTCACAGCTGTGCTCACAGAGTTCAGTAGATATACAGCACCTCACTTATGATTATAAACATGAGCATTGACATGGGCTTTTGTCCACACTGAACACAAGCTTTCATAGTAGTATTTAATTTGAAAAGAGCAGCACCTATTTGTCAGAGGTGGTAAGATTCTCAGGTAAAACTAGAGGAGGTGGTGTATGTTTTATGATCAACAAATCCTGGTGTGATCAGAGGAACATACATTCTATCAAGTCTTTCTGTTCTCCTGATCTGGAATTTCTTATGCTTCTGTGTCGACCATTCTGGCTACCGAGGGAATTCACAGCGGTCATTATCACTGCTGTGTACATCCCCCCACAAGCCGACACAGACCGGGCACTCAAGGAACTGTATGGGAGTATAAGTGAGCAGGAAACCGCGCACCCTGAGGCCGCGTTCATTGTGACCGGGGACTTTAATAAAGCCAGTTTAAAATCAGTCGCACCAAAATATCACCAGCACATTAGTTTCAACACACGAGGGGACCGGGTTTTGGACCATTGCTACTCTCCGTTCCGGGATGGCTACAAATCCCTCCCCCGCCCACCATTTGGCAAATCGGACCACTCTTCCATTCTGCTTCTGCCCGCTTACAGGCAGAAACTGAAACAGGAAGCACCCACCCTCAGAACGATCCAGTGCTGGTCGGACCAATCAGACTCTATGCTACAAGACTGTTTTGATCGCACGGACTGGGAGATGTTCCGGTCCGCCTCTGATGACGACATCGAGCTTTACGCTGATAGCGTAATGTGCTTCATCAGAACGTGTGTAGAGGAAGTGATTTCGACCAGAACTGTGCGAATCTATCCGAATCAGAAGCCGTGGATCAACAGCGATGTTCGCGCAGCACTTAATGTGCGGACCTCCGCTTTTAATTCCGGGAACGCGGAGGAGCATTACCAAGCCAGTTATGCCCTCCGAAAAACTATCAAAACAGCAAAACGCCAGTACAGGAGTAAGATTGAAGGACAGTTTAACACCACCAACTCTAGAAGCATGTGGCAGGGAATTAACATCATCACGGACTTTAAAGGGAATAAAAACTCCGCCATGAACACCGCTGCCTCTCTACCGGATGAGCTAAATACTTTTTATGCTCGTTTCGAGGGAAATAACACCGCCCTCGCGGAGAGAGCTCTCACGGCCGAAGCTACAGAGGTTAGTTCACTCTCCGTCTCTGTAGCGGATGTAACCCGATCCTTCCGAAGGGTGAATATCCGCAAAGCCGCGGGTCCAGACGGCATTCCGGGCCGCGTCATCAGAGCGTGCGCGAACCAGCTGGCTGGTGTTTTTACGGACATTTTCAACCTTTCCCTCTCTCTGTCTGTAGTCCCCACATGCTTTAAAACATCCACCATTGTGCCTGTTCCAAAACAATCGAAAATAACTTGTTTAAATGACTGGCGTCCTGTTGCTCTGACCCCCATCATCAGCAAATGTTTTGAGAGACTAATCAGAGATTACATCTGCTCTGTATTACCACTCAATCTTGACCCGCTGCAGTTTGCTTACCGTAACAACCGCTCCACTGATGATGCCATTGCATCTACAATACACACTGCTCTCTCCCACTTATGTGAGAATGCTGTTTGTAGACTACAGCTCAGCATTCAACACCATAGTGCCCTCCAAGCTAGATGAGAAACTCCGGGCTCTGGGCTTAAACAGCTCGCTGTGCAGCTGGATCCTGGACTTCCTATCAAGCAGACGCCAGGTGGTTAGAATAGGCAGCAACATCTCCTCATCACTGACCCTCAACACTGGAGCCCCGCAGGGCTGTGTTCTCAGCCCACTACTGTATTCCCTGTACACACATGACTGTGTGGCAACACATAACTCCAATGCCATCATTAAGTTTGCTGATGACACGACGGTGGTAGGTCTGATCACTGACAATGATGAAACAGCCTACAGAGAGGAGGCGCACACTCTGACACACTGGTGTCAGGAGCACAACCTCTCCCTCAACGTCAGTAAGACAAAGGAGCTTGTGGTGGACTTCAGGAGAAAAGACAGAGAACACAGTCCAATCACCATCAATGGAGCACCAGTGGAGAGAGTCAGCAGCTTCAAGTTCCTGGGTGTCCACATCACTGAGGAACTCACATGGTCCGTCCACACTGAAGTCGTTGTGAAGAAGGCTCATCAGCGCCTTTTCTTCCTGAGACGGCTGAGGAAGTTTGGAATGAACCGCCACATCCTCACACGGTTCTACACCTGCACTGTGGAGAGCATCCTGACTGGCTGTATCTCCGCCTGGTACGGCAATAGCACTGCCCACAACCGCAAAGCACTGCAAAGGGTGGTGTGAACTGCCAAACACATCATCGGAGGTGAGCTTCCCTCCCTCCAGGAAATATATACAAGGCGGTGTGTGAAAAAAGCTCGGAGGATCATCAGAGACTCCAGCCACCCGAGCCATGGGCTGTTCTCACTGCTACCATCAGGTAGGCGGTATCGCAGCATCAGGACCCGCACCAGCCGACTCCATGATAGCTTCTTCCCCCAAGCAATCAGACTTCTGAACTCTTGATCTCCCACGATCAAAATACATCAGCCCTGCACTTCATTACTCTTTTATTTCACACCGGACTGTCATAAATTATATTACTGTCATTATATTATGTCTCTCTTAACAACTGACTATCAACCGACAGCCTGAATGTCAATACAGTACAATACTGTACATTCTATATATATACTTTTTTTCATATATATTTTAATTTTTATTGAATAATGTGTATCTATATAGTATCTATATAGTAAAAAACAAAAAAAAACAAACAAAAAAAACCAAAAACAGCATATTGTATACTGTGCAATGTATGTTATTATTGTATATTGTTGAGTGTAATTGTGTATAACAGATGTTTAAATTGTGTTGTGTTAATTTGATGTTTTAAGTTGAGTGTAATTATGTATAACAGATGTTTAAATTGTGTTGTGTTAATTTGATGTTTTAAGTCGAGTTTAATTATGTATGACAGATGTTTAAATTGCGTTGTGTTAATTTGATGTTATTGTAAATTGGTATATGTCTCATCACTGTCACGACTGCTATGTTGATCGGAACTGCACCCAAGAATTTCACACACCATTGCACTTGTGTATATGGCTGTGTGACAATAAAGTGATTTGATTTGATTTGATTTTGATTTGATTTTGATTCTGCCCTTCTATTTGAGTATAAAAGATATAAAAAACACAAAAAAAAACAAGATTCATTCAAAGGCAAATCATGGGTGATTTTTGGAACATTAACATTCGCTGCATGGTGGCGATTGTCCAAAATTTGGCACATTGGGTTTGGATTTAAGTGGGGAAAAAAATCATATTTACCACTGAACAAGTGAACTGAGGTCATGTGATCCACAATTAGGTCAGAAACATACTTTACACAAGTACACATACTAAAATGTGAGTACTTGGCCGCCTCTTTTCCAACGCGAAGTCCAGTTAAACATGCTTACTGCGTTCTTGTTTTACTGTGGTGTTAACAAACCTCAGTAATCAAGGGGGCGATAGAGTTACCTTAAACACTCCATGCTATTAAAATGAATATGTTGTTAATCAGGTAAGTTGTTAAAAATATATTGACTTTAACTTTATTCTCTTCAAACTGTTCCTCCACCATGACAATAGTTGACAAAAGAAAACTCAATGTAGAAGTGGACAGTTCACATTAATATCTGCTTTGGCGCCCCTTGTGGCGGCATTGAGAATGCAACATTTGTGTTATGAATTGACCCTCTGCTATTGTGGGGTGCTCCCGGTCACCAGTAGTGAGCACCTACCGAAAGTGGTCAGAGGAGGGACAAACCACAAACCGGCAACAGGGTGTTGGGTGCCCAAGGCTCATCAATGCGCAAGGGCAAAGAAAGCTATCCCATATGGTCTGAACCAACAGAAGGTCTACTGTGGCACAAATAACATAAAATTATAATGATGTTTACAGGAGGAATGTGTCACAACACCCAGTGCATTGAACCCTGCTGCGTATGGGGCTGTGTAGCCACAAACCGGTCAGAGTACCCATGATAATCCCTGTCCACTGTTCGAAAGTGCCTACAGCGTTGGAACTGGACCTTGGAGTAGAGGAAGAAGGTCACCTTGTCCAATGAGTGCTGTTTTCTATTACATCATGTGGACAGCTATGTACATGTGAGCCATTTACCTGAGAAAGTGATGGCACCAGGATGCACTGTAGGAAGACAAAAAACTGGTGGAGGGATTGTGATGCTCTCGGAAATGTTCTGCTGGGAAACCTTGGGTCCGGCCATTCATGTGGATTTCAATCTGACACGTGCCACCTACCTAAATGTCATTGCAGACCAGGTACACTCATTCATGGCAACGGTATTCCCTGATGGCAGTGGCCTCTTTCAGCAGGATACTGCACCCTGCCACACTGCACACATTGTTAGGGAATGGTTTGAGGAACATGATGAAGGTGTTGTCCTGGCCTCCAAATTCCCCAGATCTCAATCCGATTGGACCAACAAGTCTGATCCACGGCGGCTCCACCTCGCAACTTACAGGGCTTGAAGGATCTGCTGCTTATGTCTTGATGCCAGATACCACAGGACACCTTCAGGGTTCTTGCAGAGTCCATGCATCGGCGGTTCTGCGCTGTTTTGGCAGCACGCCGAGGACCAACAGCATATTAGGCAGGTGGTCATAATGTTTTGGCTTATCAGTGTAATTTGATTGAAAACAGAATTGAGGCAAATGCAAAAAGAGAAAAGCATCATTTGATGGCGATTACACACCTGATAACATTAGTGTAAGTGAACAGAACTGCTTATAACGTTTCATAACACGTGCCTGTGTTTGCATACTTGTGTACTTGTGTGTAAGTTTAGTCAATACAGACTCAGTGCTTCGAATAGTTGCAGAACTAATTGGCATATCAGAATTCCTGGGCAGTTTAAAAAAAAAAAAAAATGTAAACATGATTTGTCTACTTTCTTGACAGTGTACATTTCCACTTTGGTATAGTTTTAGAAAAATAATTAGTAATTGTAGCCATTTCAAACTTATATTCCTAACTGACACCGACAAGTTCAATGATGATCTAGTTCAAGCATGAGCTGGACCAGAACCTCCATTACTGTAGCAGTCAGAGAGGATGATTGCCAAATCTAAGATTTTCTCATGGAAATGGTTTATTTTTAAACTCTTTCTTGCTCTGCGGTTTGAGGGTTTGACATATCGCACAAATTAAATGAATGAAAAGATTTTTGACCAACCAACAGCCATCTTCTGCATGTCAAAACAGGCAAGATGGTTTCTATTTTGGTATGGAAACAGACAGGCTAACTGTGGTTATGACTATAATACAGTGAAATTACTGGTGTAATAATGTATCTGCAGAAATAAGTTAAACTACAGGTAATATGCCTACATCTGAAGTAAAAACAGAAATTGAATTGTACTATTTGCATTTACAGTATATTATTTAAGCAACCCCCTAATAGTCTGTCCTGTCTCAGCTGAAATGTGCCATTTGTATCTTTGTTTAATGTAGCTACTTACATTATACAGTAGGCCTACAAACAAACAAAGATCTGAAAATGCATATTTTGATGTTGGGTAATGGGCTGTTTTATTTCCAAACCTGGCAACCCTGTACAGAGTAGTGTATAAGATCATGTCATGTGTGTCTGCAGAACTGTTACGTAAACAAGCTCTGCACTGTTCAGAATGTATTGGTGCATTTTTGTGTATGAACGTATTTTTGGCCATTCACATGTCTGTACAGATCTGAGTGCAGTGGGTTCATTAGGACACATTATATCATCTTGCTGGAATACTTGGCAGGATAAAGTGTGATGTGTTGTCGCTATGAATTGTTTTGCAGTTGTTTTCCCATTTAAGACGTGCTGAAAAGCTGTGCTGTCTTGTTTTATATGGTAAGATGTATATATCATAAGCAAACTCACAATAAACTTCACCTATGTGTGTGTTTTTTGTTTTTTTTTTCAAGCCTGGTTGTTCCTTTTATCCCAGTGTCTCTTGTCATGGGATAAGCATGTAAACTTGTCTTTTCCTCAAAAGGAACAATCAAGTTTCCTCTGTTGATCTGGAATCTTTGTCAGTAGAAGTTACAGTAGATATTAATTATTTATTTATTTTAAAAACACAAAATAATCTGACATTATCCAATCAAAAGAGAAAAAAACATACATAATGTGAAGGCATGAATAAATTAAAATAACAATTAAAAACAATACAGTTTTATTTGCATATACTGTATAGTCTATAGTTACCTAAATTTATATTTACATACAATTTCAATAGATTTTTATGACAAATATGTATTAAAGTTGTGTGTGTGTCTGCAAAAATATCAATATATTGATAAAAGGTCCAGTTATGAGGTTCAAAAAGAGCATTTGTTTTAAATTTATGAGGTTATTATGAGGTCATTAATCATCCTCTACCTCTTCATGTTGAAGATTTTATTATTTGAGAATGAACACGTTTGTTGTTACACGTATTCTTGTGTAAGTACAGTCACATGAGATCAAGAGGGGTTGTTTAAAGGGATAGTTCACCCAAAAATGCTAATTTTCATCATCGTCATAATTTACTCACCCTCATGTTGTTTCAAGCAATATCTAAAATGTTTTTGTTTCATCATTTGGAAACAAAATAATTTTGAAGAATGTCCTGGCTGCTTTTCTCCATACACTCTATGGGGACAATAAAAACGGTTTTATTCTAATTGGAAAGGCTCCCCTTGTGATGAGACAGGAGAGGAATGAGGATCTAAACGCAGCCTTTTTTTTAATAAAAACAAAAGTAAACCAGGTAACTTAGATCATAATGAAACAAAACACAGGGAACAAAGCACAGCATAATACAGATGAAGACTGACAAAAAAACAGGGGAAAACAAGGGAATGAGGAACACCTGGGGATACAATCAGGGGAAAACCAATCATGAAAATAATCTACAAAAGGACTACAAAACTAACAGGAAACAGGAACAGGGAACTAAACCAGAATTTCAACATAAGTCAAAACAAACAACAGGGAATATGTGACAGAGCCCCCCTTTTAAGAGCGGATTCCAGACGCTCCAAAAAACAAAACAGAAACAAATTGTCCATGGGGTGTGGGGGAAAAAACAGGTGGTTCGGGGGGGGGGGGGGCAGAGGAAAAAGGCATAGTCAGGGAGGCTTGAAACCAAGGTGGAGCCGGAGGGATGGAGAGCCAGGACGACACTGCAGGCTCGGAGGACCAAGTAGACCAGAGCAGATCATGCGGACAGCCAGGAGACCAAGGAGACCAGAGCAGATCAAGCAGATGGCCAGGTGACCAGGGAGACCAGAGCAGATCAGGCAGATGGCCAGGAGATCAAGGAGAAGACCTCAAGATGGGGACTGGGTCAGGAGTCCTGGGAGGCGGCCGCAGGACCGAGACAGGGTCAGGAATCCTGGGAGGGGCCGCAGGACCGAGACAGGGTCAGGAGGCCTGGGAGGTGGCCGCAGGGCTGAGACAGGGTCAGGAGGCCTTGGAGGCGGTCACAGGACAGGGACAGGATCAGGCGGCGGAGCCGCAGGAGGAATAGTCTCTGGAAGAGCGGGCGGAGCTGCTGGGGAAATAGTTTCTGGGGGAGCAGGAGGAGCAGCAGGAGGAATAGTCTCTGGGGGAGCGGGCGGAGCTGCTGGGGAAATAGTTTCTGGGGGAGCAGGAGGAGCAGCAGGAGGAATAGTCTCTGGGGGAGCGGGCGGAGCCGCAGGAGGAATAGTCTCTGGGGGAGCGGGCGGAGCCGCAGGAGGAATAGTCTCTGGGGGCGGAACTGCTGGAGAAATAGTCTCTGGGGGCGGAGTTGTGGAAGACTCTGGGGGTGGAGCCATGGAAGACGGAGCCGTGGGAGGCTCGAGGGGCCAAGCCATGGAAGGCGGAGCCGTGGGAGGCTCGAGACAAAGAGTCCTAGATGAACGGGAAATGACCTCCATGGTCTCAAACATGGGAAGAGACTCGGGAACGACCTCTGTGGTCATGGGCATGGGCAGAGACTCGGAAACGACCTCCGTGGTCGAGAACATGGGATGAGACTTGGGAACGACCTCCGTAGTCGTGGGCACGGACAGAGACTCGGGAATGACCTCCATAGTCATGGGCAAGGGCAGAGACTCGGGAACAACCTCTGTAGTCGTTGGCATGGGCAGAGACTTGGGAACGACCTCCGTAGTCGTGGGCATGGACAGAGATTTGGAAATGACCTCCGTGGTCGTGTACATGGGAAGAGACTCAGGAATGACTTCTGTAGTCGTGGGCATGGGAGGAGTCTCGGAAACGACCTCCAAAACTTTTCTTCTCTTCCTCCTCTTCTGGATGGCCGAAGTTGGCAATGCTGGCTCTGGGACAGGCAAGGCTGGCAACACTGGCTCTGAAATGGACGAGGCTGGCAACGCTGGCTCTGGGATGGACGAGGCTGGCAACGCTGGCTCTGGGATGGACGAGGCTGGCAATTCTTTGGCCGTGGCAGGTGTGGGCACTGGCTCGTTGAACGTGGCAGGCGTGGGCACTGGCTCGTTGACCGTGGCAGGCGTGGGCACAGATAATTTTTGAGGTAGGGTCTTCATGGACCTACGCACCGACATCAGTGGCACATCATACAACTTGGAGACAGGGGCCGTGGAAGGCTTCGAGACAGGGGCTGTGTACGCAGGTTTTGGCCCAGGGTTCCCACCATAATCCACTGTATAAGGGGAACCGCTAAATTCCAGAGACTTCTCCACATAATCGCCGAGCGTCCAGTGAGTATCAGCCGGAGGCATGAGTTCCCTCAGTGCACTATTCAGACCGGCCTGGAAGAAAACCACCAGAGAGTGGTCTGGATAGTGCACTACGTTTGCCAGCTTTTAAAAACTCACGGGCGTGATCCTCAACTGGACGTTCCCCTTGCTGAAGGAATAGAATCCTGACGGCCACTAGATCCATTTCTCGGTCAGTCTTTCTGTGATGAGACAGGAGAGGAATGAAGATCTAAATGCATCCTTTTTTAATAAAACAAAAGTAAACCAGGTAACTCAGAACATAATGAAACAAAACACAGGGAACAAAGCACAGCATAATACAGATGAAGACTGACAAAAAACCAGCAAGGCTTAACAAGGGCTTAAATACACAAGGGAAAACAAGGGAACGAGGAACACCTGAGGAAACAATCAGGGGAAAACCAATCATGAAAATAAACTACAAAGAACTACCAAACTAACAGGAAACAGGAACAGGGAACTAAACCAGAATTTCAACATAAAATTCAAAACAAAGAACAGGGAATATGTGACACCCCTCATGGGGGAGGCCATTCTACTCACAAAATCTCAGTAAATGTACTGTTATTGGACACGTTCACTCATGGATTAAATTCATCATGGCTGACTGTGAATAGTGAATTTCTACAATGGCATCAGTGACTGAAAACTATTGTGTTTGAATGATGCATCCACACCACTAAATGTCAGTGTAAGTCCAAGACGACATGCATAAAATTACTGAGTGCACAATTAAGGAGCTATTTGTACTTGAGCTAACCCTTAAAAATGTGTTTTGTTGGTGTAACCTAATGTATTTACATTAATTCAGACATGTTTTATATATTTTGGACTTGAATCAAACCATTTAATTTAGATATCACCACATGAAGCACATTTTTTAGGTTAACATTTTTTTCAAAAGAGATTTGATGACAAATATCAACAGACTATGAAACGACTTAAATCAAGATCCATGGAGATCAGGCGGACAGCCAGGAGACGAGGGACAGCCCGGAGACCAGGGCGGATCATGTGGATGGCCAGGAGACCACTGTGGATCTAGGGGAGGCCCAGAAGACCAGATGAGAACCAGGCGAAGGAACAGGAGACCACTGGAGCAAGGGTGGAGCCACCAGGGACTAAGACAGAGTCAAGGCAGCCAAGGACTGACTTGGAGGCCATGACTGTGGGGACAGAATACTCTATAGGAGTGCAGAGTTTCTCATCCGCTACTGCAAGAGTAAAGGCTGAACCATTCAGTAACAGGGCATAGTCTATGTGTTGCACCAGAGTCCAATAAATTCCGACTTTGGGCAGCATGGAGTAAAGAGGTTTGTTAACACCCACATGAAAATAGTCCCTGAGGGCAACCTCACTAAAATCCACAACAGAATCCATAAAACTCCTCTACAAATTTGTCAAGGAGACAATTCCCCTGAAGGAGACGCATAACGCTACTGCTAGGTAGTGATGTGAAGTTCGACACTGAAATTCGAAGCTTGTGTCGAAAAAAACATTTCACATTGAAGCATTGTATGGGAGCTTGATTCTGTATTGATTGTGGAGTGACTAAATGAAAAGTAAGCAAATCTAAATGCAAGCTTTTAATAAACACTAGAAACACAGGAAACAATAGAAATATGGAAGAAAAAAACACTACATCTGTGAATGGACAACAACAGTAAAAGACAAGGAGCACATGAGTGCATTTTATACACAAAGACTAGTGAGGTAACAAGACACAGCTGGAAAAAATCAGGGAGGGAAACATGAAGGAAGACAGAACAATGACTAAGAAACAAACCATGGGGGATCATGAGGCGCCGGCAGGTGACCAGGAAGCCAAGACGGAGCTGAAAGGCGACCAGGAGTCCAGGTCGGAGCTGACAGGTGACCAGGAGACCAGTGCGGAGCCGAAGGGCAACCAGGAGACCAGGGCAGACCAGGCGAGGCAACAGGAGACCACTGGCAATCCGGCTGATGACCGGGAGACCAGGGCAGACCAGGCGAGGCAACAGGAGACCACTGGTGATCTGGCATATTCCTGGGAGACTAAGGCGAAACTGGTGAGGCAACAGGAGACCACTGGGGATCCAGAAGACAGCCGGGAGACCAGGGCAGACAAGGGGAGGCAACAGCAGGCCCCTAGGGATCTGGGGGACGGTCGGGAGACCAGTGCAGACCAGGCGAGACAAAAGTGACCACTGGGGATGTGGCGGATGGCTGAGAGACCAGGGTGGACCAGGCGAAGCAACAGGGGACTCTGTCAGGGTCAATCCCGCTAGGGACTCTAGGGGACTCAGAGGTCGAGGTACTAGGGGACTCAGAGGTCGAGGCACTAGGGGACTCAGTGGTCGAGGCACTAGGAGAATCAGAGGTCAAAGCACCAAACCAGGAAATTCTTTGACCACCGAGGCTGAGACCACCGGGACCAAAGAAGTAGGGGGTCTAGGGGACTCAGAGGTCAAGGCGCACAAAACTAGGAATTTTTTGGACCACCGAGGCTAGGAAGTCCGGGACCACCGAAGTTGGGACCACCGGGACCACAGAGGTAGGGACCACTGAAGCTGGGACCTCCAAAACTGGGACCTGCGGGACCACTGAAGCTGGGACCACCGGGACCACCGAAGCTGGGACCACCGAAGGTGAGACCACCAAAGTTGAGACCCCCGAAAGATGAGATGAAGAACCCAAGTACAGTTTAATATGAATCCAAAGTGACAAAAGAACAAACACAAGAACTAAACAAAAAGGCAAGACTAGAAAAAAACAGTAAACAAGAATTGACTGTGACTTGACTACGACTTGACTGAAACAATGAAAAGACCATGAAACGATGTTACAATCACAATACTCCACAATGGACAAGAGAACATGAGGGCTGTAAACACACAGAATATGGTTAACAACATAGCAAGATGACCAATGACAAGACTGAACAGATAACAAGACAATGAAACATGAACCAAAGACAAGTCTAGACTACTGAAACACATAATTAATAAAAGGATCACATGGCAAGACTAATGAAACACATGATTTAACAAGAAGTTCACATGATACAACGAAACAGGAAACACTGAACTTTAAAATAAAAGACATGACATCCAAACGTACCAGCACCTCTTACTGGCTGCTAGGGAGGTCCCATATGTTACAGTCACTGACATCAAACCTGACACCTTTTACACACCATATTGTACATTAATGAATGTATATTGGACTGCAAATTAATGTTTTCATGGAAGAAATAAAATCCTACGGGTTTGGGACAACATCAGAGAAAACGTTCACAACAAAATCAGAATAAATTATCACAAAATTCATTTTCTTTCATTTTTACTCTTCTGTTTTTGTGTTTAGGTCTCAGAATGTGGGTGATTGTGGGCATGGTCTGTCTCTCTCAGTCCATTATGGGTCAGCTACTAGAGGCAAAGTCCAAAGGAGCTCCACCCCAATTTATCTGCAGCATTCCAGGGTTGCCAGGAGCACCGGGAAAGCCTGGCCCCCCCGGACCTCAGGGAGAGGATGGACATGTCGGAATTCCAGGAAGAGATGGGAGGGATGGTCGGAAGGGGGTTAAAGGAGAAAAAGGAGATCCAGGTAAATGAGCCACCTGACTAGTTGTATGTTTTTCAGACAAATCTAGCAGTCCAGAATGTTTTGCAAGTTGGCAATCACACAGTATTTGCAATATCCATCCGGAAACAAACTTGTAGATATAAATTAATAAGACAATGGTCTTCTGAGGAAGAATTAGACACATTTTGTGAGATAAGAGCCATCAAATCTTTGAAAGATATTCTGAGTTTTGTTAGAAGCCCTTAGTAGCATCCACTAGCATGACCCTATGTTATACCGATTTTCTGAGTTATGCCTGAAAATTATCAATACTTACATGTAATAAGTTCCTGCTTAACTTAAATGAGGAAGCGGCGTGCCGGGTAAATTCTCCATATTAATTCAGTCTCTTTATACACTTTTCAGCATTCACAATAAACTACACACACACACACACAGAATGGTGCGTGCCGCTCCTTCCCCCTCTGTGACTCTCAGCTCCCTTTTATCTCTCTGACGCCTCTCACTGCAACACAGAACAGCTGTGTAACAAGTTCCTGCTTAACTTAAATGAGGAAGCAGCGAGCCAGGTAAATTCTCCGTATTTATTCAGTCTCTTTATACACTTTTCAGTGTTCACAATACACTACACACACACACATACAGAATGGCGTGTGTCACTCCTTCCCCCTCTGTGGCTGTCAGCTCCCTTTTATCTCTCTGTCGCCTCTCACTGCAACACAGAACAGCTGTTAGTAAAATTGCCCACAGGTGTAACTCCTTACCGCTCTCATCTCCCGGTCTCACTCTCCATTCACAAATTGGTGCTCGACCATGCCCCCACCTCCACATACCCCCATCGCCTGACTCAGGCCGGGGAGCCATCCGGCCTGCCTGCTACTACCCCCCTTCCCATTTTGAGAGCAACAGCCATCTGCGCCCCCGGTGTGTGGACCACCTTGAACTGAAATGGCTGAAGAGCCAGATAGCAACAGGTGATCCATGCATTGGTATCCTTCACGTGATGGAGCCACTGGAGTGGGGCATGGTCCGAACAAAGGGTGACAGCCTGTCCCAGGAGTTAATACTGAAGGGTAAGGACTGCCTACTTGATGGCCTTTCATTCATACATTCATTCTCAATGATGTTTGGAACGCTGGCCAATTGGTACCCAAGATTAGTGGATGGGTAAGGCAGGGACTAACCACAGCCTCAATACTATACTATGTGACAGCCACTAAAGGATATTCATGCACATCCCCATGCACACACCGCACTCTCACCCTCCGTGCTGCATCCATAGCCTCGTCATTGACCAAGCATTGGTGGATAGAGGTTTGATTACATCCTGAATTCACCAAGGCTTGGTATGTACCCCCTTGAAAACTAACTGGTATCCAGTATGTCCCTGCTCAATTGGGGGCGGCCTGTTGCACATCAGGGACTACCTTCCTACATTCATCACCTGACATTGGTCCTGAAAATGTCTGGGTTCCCCACAGTGCCAACAGACTGGCCCAGGCTTTCCTTCCGCACCCCTGGCAGCGGAGTCACTAACTTGTGGGGAAGGTGAGAGAGAGAGAGAGGAAGCCGGCAGGTTAGGGAAACCCTGAGAATGGGGCGCTGATTTTGGCAGAATGCCGCCCCTTTTCTGGGGTGCAGGTATAGGAAAAGGGGAAGAGGATGGGGAAGGGCAAGAAGAATGAGGAGAGAAAGCGAGAGCAGGGGGTTCACCGGCCCCCGGATACGCTGCCAAATGGTCCTCAGCCAGCTGGATTGCCTACATCAGTGATGCCAGGCAGTGGAACTGGACCCACTCGACCGTTCCTTTCGGTAAGCGGCCGACGAACTGCTCCAGTACCATGAGGTAGATGACAGCTTTGGCATTGCAATCCTCTGCCAGAAGCCACCTCCGACAGCTCCGCAGAGCTGTTGTGCAAAGGCAAACGGGCGACTGCATTTGTGGTACGACAGTGTATGGAAGCGCTGCCAGTGTTGTTCAGGGCTACGGCCAACCCGCTGCACGTACTCCACGTTAGTGACCGAAAGTTGTTGGGCCATGAGCTGGGCTGGTGCCCAGACAGAGGGTGCCCACTGGGTGTTCGGCCAGCCCCACGCTTCAGCTGTCCACTCAAAGAGCTCAATGAAGGCCTCTGGATCATCTTGTGGCCCCATCTTCATGAGTGTAATGTGGGGTGGGGCTATAGCTGTGGCCGGAGTCATGGCTGGAGTACTCCCCTAGGCCATCAATCTCAGCAATACCTGCTGGTCTTCCGCCTGGGCTTGGAGCAGGACCTGGAAATGCTGCTCTTGTCCAGAAGGGCCTGATGTTGGGTCTGGTGTATGACGGCAAGGGTCTTTTTTTTTGTGATTACATTTTTTTTATTGATTTATATATTAAACAAAGAACAGCAAAACATATACACAGAGAATCAATACTTAACCCTCACTATTATCCCCCCCAATCCCCAACCCCTCCCCGGCCCCCAACAACACCCCAGTGGTCACACATGATTATAGACACACAAAAAAACAAAAACAAAACAAATTAAACACTACACCTCTCTCTCCACTGCCCCTCCCTGAGAGCCCTCCGAAAACACCAGATATTTGCTCCATTTCCCCACAAACAAGTCCAAATTCCCCATTCTTCTAGATGACCCTTCCTCAAAAGCCACCACCCTCCACATCTCCGAGCACCACTCCTGAAATGGGGGCACTCCAGACAACTTCCATCCCCTTAAAACTATTTGTCTGGCAATCATGAATCTGGTTAGGATCCAACTCTTTATGTGCCTATTCTCCACATCGATGACCGCCCCATCGCCCAAAACACAGAGTCTTGGGCAAAACTAAATTTGAGTGCCCAATACATCACACATAAAACTCTGAACCTTCAACCAAAACTCTTGGATCTTAACACACCACCAAAAGACATGGGTTGTGTCTCCATCCTCCGATTGACATCGCCAGCAGGTGCGTGTGTCTTTAAAATCAAGCCTATACAATCTAGTGGGAGTTCAATAGAATCTATGTAAAATCTTGAATTGCATAAGGCGCACCCTTGCATCTCTAGATGCAGACTTAACGTTTTTTTTAAATCCTAGCACACAGTCCCTCCTCCAATACCAAGTTTAAATCTCTCTCCCATAATTTTTTGATAGAAGTTAAAGCTCCATCCCCCAGACTCTGAATTAGCAGGGAGTAATACATAGGTGCCTCATGACTTTTTCCAAAAGCAGTAATCACCACTCCCAGAGTGTCTGCCACTTTAGGGGAGTGTATGCTACTCCCAAAAATAGTACAGAGCAGGTGGCGCAGCTGTAAATCCCTAAAAAACTGAGATCTGGGAATCCCAAAATGTTGAACCAAATTTTCAAAGGATCTCAACACTCCACTCTCATGTAGGTCACCGAGTGTAGTAACTCCCCTCATAATCCACTCTGACCAGCAGAAAGGGGACTTATTAATACATAATTTTGGGTTCAGCCATATGCTCGAGGCAACATTTAAATAAAAGTCCAAATTAAACACTCTGGACACTTTTGTCCATACCGAGTGCAAATGCGACATAACGGGGTGTAAATTAACTTCCCCGGTTAGTTTGATAGAAAGGGTTTACAGTGACGAAATAGGAGCAAGAACTGGTGGAAGCAACCAATGAGCCAAATGTCTGAGACTGAATGCATAATAATAAAACAAAATCTTGGGTAGGCCTAGCCCACCTTTGTCAGTCAGCCTATGCAGCTTACCGAAATGTAATCTGGGACATTTACCATTCCAAATGAAGGACTTTGCTATACCATCAAATTGCTTGAAATAAGAGAGAGGGACATCTATAGGGAGAGACTGTAGCAGGTAGTTGAATTTTTGAATACAATTTATTTTAATAACATTAACCTTCCCAATCATAGATAAATGTAATGAAGCCCACCTGCCCACATCACTCGAAAACCTTTTTATTAAAGGGTCAAAATTAACTCTAACTAAATCACACAAATTTGCTGGGAATAAAATACCCAAATACTTAATGCCCTGTTTGGGCCACTGAATGGCACCCGGCTGAAAAACCGTTACCGGGCAGTACGCTGTCAGAGCCAAAGCTTCGGATTTAGACAAATTAACTCTGTATCCCGAGAACATAGAAAAGGAATTAATAATTCTATGGAGGCAAGGCATAGATCTAGTAGGGTCGGACATAAATAATAAAATATAATCTGCGTAAAGCAAAAATTTATGCACCCTACCTCCCGCCACCACCCCTGGAAAATCATCTTCCTTTCTTATCGTGGCTGCTAATGCTTCCAGGTCAAGACAGAACAGTAATGGGGAAAGAGGGCAACCCTGCCAGGTGCTCCTATCCAGAGTAAAATAATCTGAAATGAATCCATTCGTTTGTACCGCCGCTACCGGGTGTCATAATTTAACGTAACTTAATCCATCCAATAAAAGTATTCCCGAACCCGTATATTTCCAAAATCTTAAAAAGATAATCCCATTCTACCATATCAAATGCCTTTTCAGCATCAAGTGAGATGGCAGAAACCAGATTCTGATCATTCACCACTGACCACATGATTGATGAAACACCTAATGTTATCAGAAGAGCTGCGGCTCCGAATAAACCCTCTCCAAACTCCAGTGGTCAATTCCCCGCCGCAGTCAACGGCAACGACCACGGAGGTCACATTCTCCCCTTACACTGTGGGTTATGGCGGGAACCCCGGGCCACTACCGACACCCATGCCTGCCATGGTAAACAAGCCAGCGCCCATGCCTGCCACGGTAAAGGAGCCAGCGCCCATGCCTGCCACGGTAAATGAGCCAGTGCCCATGCCTGCCATGGTAAACGAGCCAGAGCCCATGCCTGCCACGGTAAATGAGCCAGCACCCACGCCTGCCATGGCCAACGAGCCAGCTTTGCAAGCCTCGTCCATCCCAGAGCCAGCATTGCAAGCCTCGTCTGTCCCAGAGCCAGCGTTGCAAGCCTTGACTGTCCCAGATCCAATGCCTGTAGCCTCGACTGTTCCCGCAATAACGCTCCCAGCTGTCTGGAAGAGGAGGAGAAGGAAAAGTACTCCCACTCCCCAGTCAATGCTAGCACTTACATCCATGGAGGCAGCTCCCCAGCCACTGCCTCTCGTCCACGGTCCTTAGCTCCCAGCCATCCATGGTTCTTAGCTCCCAGCCTTCCACGGTCCTTAGCTCCCTGCCTTCCACGGCTCCTTCGTCGAAGCCTCCCACGACTCCTTCGTCTGAACCTCCCATGGCTCCTTGCTCCAAGCCTCCCACAGCTCCTTGATCCGAGCCTCCCACGGCTTCGCCCTTCAAGCCTCCCACGGCTCCGCCCCTCGAGCCTTCCATGGCTCTGCTTCCCTGGCTCCATCCCTCGAGCCTTCTATGGCTCCACCTTCCACGGCTCTGCCCCTCAAGCCTCCCATGGCTCCGCCCCTGGAGCATCCCATGGCTCTGCCTTCATTGGATCCGCCCCCTCGAGCTGCCCATGGCTCCACCTTCCTTGGCTCTGCCCCTCGGGCATCTCCTGGCTCCACCTACCTTTGTCGAACCTCTCCTGGCTCCACTTGCACTCAGAGTCTTCCACGGCTCTGCCTTTAACTTTAGAAACTCCACCTCCTATGACTCAGCCTGCTCCTACTCCTGGTGCTCTGCTTTTGGATCCGCCTATGGTTCTGCTGGTTCCGTCCAGCATGATGGCCCTTCCTCCTCTTCTGGTTCTGTCCAGCATGATGGCCCTTCCTCCTCCACTGGCTCTGTCCAGCATGATGGCCCTTCCTCCTCTGCTGGTTCTGACCAGCATGATGACCCTTTCTCCTCCACTGACTCCACCCAGGACATTAGCTCCTCCTCCTGATCAGCCAGTTCCTCCCAGGCCTCCTGACCCTGTTCCTGCCCTGTGGCCGCCTCCCAGGCCTCCTGACCCTGTCCCTGTCCTGTGGCCGCCTCCCAGACCTCCTGACACTGTCCCTGCCCTGTGGCCATATCCCAAGCATCCTGAACCAGCCCCTGCCCTGTGGTCACCTTCCTGGCCTCCTAATCATCCGCAGACTCCTCCTTGGCCACCAGATCATCCGGCAATTCCTCCTGATCATCATCTTGGATCCTTCCCTGTCATCTGTTTCCTCCTGCCCTCCTCATCCATCTTTGGGCACCAGGAGTCGCCCTTTAGGGGGGGTTCTGTCACAGATCCAGCGGACTCCCTCTCTCATTGCTGACACAGCACTCACTCTCCACGGATTTCTGATCACACGCACCTGCACATCATTAGTGACTAATTAAGGACTGCATTTATACCCAGCTTTCACACACACTCTCTGTCTGTTCTCGTCAATGTTTTCCCGGTGACTATGGACTTCCTAGTTTTGTCTAACTTAACTGTTAATATACTTACCTTGTTATTGTTCTCCTCGTCTGTGTTTCATGTTTGTTCATCCTCCGTTTATTCTCCAGTGTTTGGACTCTCCTATGTTGCTTAAGTTTCCTGCAAATATCAAAAGACTGTTGTCAGTTAACTATTCATCTGTACATCGCATTACTCCCCTGTCTGGATATTACTCACCTGTTGTTTTCATCACTGCTTCATTCACCTGTTTAATAAACCCCGTGATTGAGTCCATATCCCTGCCTCTGTGAGTTTCTCTGTAACAATATTAGGCTATATTAACTGTATGTAACTAACTGAAAAGGAATTCAAATATAAGCTGTAATAAGGAAATATTAGTAGTGGACGCACAGCCAGTCAAATACAAAACAAAAGGTAAGCTTAAACATTTTATTTTTAAAAAGCTCTTAGTAATCCAACAATGTCAGACAATACTTTAACACTGCAAACATAATTTTGTTTCCAGTATTAAATATTTAACTTCTCTATAAAACACCCTTAAAACAATTTAAAACATTGTCTGAGAAGCAAAGTTGCATAGATTTATGCTTGCAACAATAAAAAAAATTGTCCAGGGATAAGATATATTCTATGAAAACAAGTTAATATATTTAACTTATATACAACGAGAACATTATGTTTCTCGGCTTATAAGATCTTGTTTAAAAGATATTTTACTCTAAAACAAGACAAAGTTTTTTAGCACCAGCATCTTACTTATGGGCACTTGAGGCATTAACAGTCTGTATTATCTCCAATGTTCATAGTTTCTCATACAGTTAAACTCGCGATATGCATATGGTAATTGTATGTAAAGGAGGTAACGCATGGTAAAATCAGGTGTTGTACTACATATATACTAAATATATGGTTGCCCACGGGGGTGGGGAATAAATCACATGCATGTACAAACAATCTTCGCTAGCTGGGATTTATAAAGTGAACTTTGTGCAGGTTCTGGCATACATGCAGTTTTATAAAATAAAACTTTTGTGCATATGCAAAGTCTGACTTTTGTGCATACGCACACTTTTAGGATGAAACATATGCAGTTTTATACATGATGTCCCAAGTCTTTTAGAAACACTTTAGCTAGTAGTAACATGAATGCTACACATACTGAAAAAAAAATACAACAACTAAAAAATCATTCTCTTAATGTCATCAGAATTGAACGACCCTTACAAAAAATCTAAACTAGCCACAAACTTGCCGCAAATTTGCCACTCATTATTGTCACATGCAAATGAGCTTATGATTCACCGCAAATGTTTGCCAGAAGTTTACAGCTCTTCACCGGTAGTGGTGAACCTCCAGCAAACCTTTGGAAACAATGGACAATTTGCCGCAAGTTTGCTGTAAAGCTCATTTGCATGTGAAAATTATCTATGGCAAATTTGTGGCAAGTTTGCATCAAATTTGCAGTGAACTCTCAACTTTTGTAAGGGGGTCGGGTGTTGTTTTTGCAAAACAAAAAAACCTGCGCCTACCCCAAGATTAAATCTTGCAGGTATGCTGCATTTACGCCATGTCGTAATTACCGTAATTACGACATGCTGCATTTACGCCATGTCGTAATTACCGTAATTACGAGATTCCGACTTGTAAAAAGCATTCACGTCCTCGTAGAACTCGTAATTTCAACTTGTTAACTCTGAATTTTCTGAGAGCTCCAACTTGTACCATCTGACTGCTGCAATGTCTTGCGGAAACACTCAAAATGGCGGCTTCAGCAGTAAATAGTTAAGTAGTTATCTCGTAATATTTCTGTGTATTAATTAGATTAATTGACTATTATTAATGTATTAATAATGCAAGATTAATCTGAAAATAAACGAAAGACATACAGAGTTGGATAACTATCTAATGTCTAATGTCCCACTAAATAAACTGTAAGTTTATTAATAATGCATTTGCATAATGACTGTTACTTGTTGTATTGTGGTTTGTCTATTGATTACTCAAATTTGGCTGTGTTTTTGTCACTAAATCTGATGGTATGTTCTTTATTGTGCTCGTCAGTATTCCTAGACTCACAGATGCAGATTTTGAAGTTGTCAACAACATCATCACACATGGATTCATTTTGCTGTTAATAGTGTTGCCATAGAAATACATAATTCCGAGTTCCCAGGGTGTGAACAGCTCCAAATAGTATTTCCGAGTTGCCAACTCGTAATTATGGTAATTACAACATGGCGTGAACGTAGCTTAATATTGTTTAACCAAAATCAGATTAAGCAAATAATATATGAGGTATATTTGATATGTGAGTCAATTTAATTGTTTACACTGTACATTTAACACATTCATTAAGATTGTGTGAGTCTTGTCTCAGACTTGGCCTTTTTTGGTCTCGGTCTTGATTTAGACTCAACCTACTCTGGACTCAGCCTGGACTCGGATGAGCTGGTCTTGACAACAACACTGATGTGAATAGAGACTAGCGGGGGCAAGGGGAGGGGGGAACCAAGTGTGAAGGCACTCTAAACTGCAAAGTTGACTAGATTTTATGCCAGACTAGAGCATTTTTAGTATTTTCAAAATATATTTGCTTGAAAGACCAAACCATATTTAAAGTTAACAGGTACTTAATTTGTGTGGCAGTAAATTTAATCCCAGCAAGGCATTACTTGGATATTTTGTGTTTAAAAAGACACAGAATTCTGATTAATACAGGCATATGCCTGCTGTTTTATTTAGGTTTCTAGAGACAGATATATTGACTTTATTAAGTTATGTTAATCGAGTTAAGCACGTACATTGTCAGAATAGGGCCCAATTCCAATAATATTCTGAATTTTTCATTTGAATATAAACTTGGTCGATGACAGCTTATTATGTTATGCAAGAAAAATGACACACACACACACACACACACACACACACAGATATAATTTTCCAGACAGGTAAGAGCTTGTAGAATGAATGATGGAAAGTATTTGTTAATGATCTCAGTGACAGATTTCTTGTCCTCTGATCTATGAGACTTACCAGATATGCGTCATGCAAGTTTAAATTTTCCAGTTCCATTCAAATACTTCCTTCATATTATGCACTGACATCCTGATAATGTTAGTTTGTATTATTGTTGGCAATCTTTCAGACTGTGCCGGTGTAGGTTCTTGCCAAATCCTTGTTTGAAAGTATTTTGATTAAAAACAACATACAAATGTCAACCAAATACTGAATTGTGCAATTTCTGTGCCACTAGCACTAACAAACTGAACAGAAAAATAATGATTCTATCATAATTTCTTATGTTGTTTCAAACCCGTGTGACTCCACTGGAATACAAAATGAGACATTTTGAAGAAATGCAATTGCAAAGACTTGGGACTAGAGCTTTCAAGCTTAAAAAATGATGCAAAAGCAAAATTATATGTTAAAGTATCAAGAAAGTAGTTCGTACAATATATATACAGTAGGATATATAAGTCCTCTTAAGTCAAATGATAGCTTTGTGTGAGGAACATTTACAGTTGTGCTCAAAAGTTTGCATACCCTGGCAGAAATTGTGAAATTTTGGCATTGATTTTGAAAATATGACTTTTATTTAAGGATAGTGATCATATGAAGCCATTTATCATCACATAGTTGTTTGGCTCCTTTTTAAATCATAATGATAACAGAAATCATCCAAATGGCCCTGATCAAAAGTTTACATACCCTTGAATGTTTGGCCTTGTTACAGACACACAAGGTGACACACACAGGTTTAAATGGAAATTAAAGTTTAATTTACCACACCTGTGGCTTTTTAAATTGCAATTAGTGTCTGTATATAAACAGTCAATGAGTTTGTTAGCTCTCACATGGATGCACTGAGCAGGCTAGATATTGAGCCATGGGGAGCAGAAAAGAACTGTCAAAAGACCTGCATAACAAGGTAATAGAACTTTATAAAAATGGAAAAGGATATAAAAAGATATCCAAAGCCTTGAAAATGCCAGTCAGTACTGTTCAATCACTTATTAAGAAGTGGAAAATTCGGGGATCTCTTGATTCCAAGCCAAGGTCAGGTAGACCAAGAAAGATTTCTGCCACAACTGCCAGAAGAATTGTTCGGGATACAAAGAAAAACCCCCAGGTAACCTCAGGAGAAATACAGGCTGCTCTGGGAAAAGACGGTGTGGTTGTTTCAAGGAGCACAATACGACGATACTTGAACAAATATGAGCTGCATGGTTGAGTTACCAGAAAGAAGTCTTTACTGCGCCAATGCCACAAAAAAGCCCAGTTACAATATGCCCGACAACACCTTGACATGCCTCACGGCTTCTGGCACACTGTAATTTGGAGTGACGAGACCAAAAATAGAGCTTTATGGTCACAACCATAAGCGCTACGTTTGGAGAGGGGTCAACAAGGCCTATAGTGAAAAGAATACCATCCCCACTGTGAAGCATGGTGGTGGCTCACTAATGCTTTGGGGGTGTGTGAGTTCTAAAGGCACGGGGAATCTTGTGAAAATTGATGGCAAGATGAATGCAGCATGTTATCAGAAAATACTGGCAGACAATTTGCATTCTACTGCACGAAAGCTGCGCATGGGACACTCTTGGACTTCCCAGCACGACAAAGACCCTAAGCACAAGGCCAAGTTGACCCTCCAGTTGTTACAGCCAAAAAAGGTGAAGGTTCTGGAGTGGCCATCACAGTCTCCTGACCTTAATATCATCGAGCCACTCTGGGGAGATCTCAAACGTGCGGTTCATGCAAGACGACCAAAGACTTTGCATGACCTGGAGGCATTTTGCCAAGACGAATGGGCAGCTACACCACCTGCAAGAATTTGGGGCCTCATAGACAACTATTACAAAAGACTACACGCTGTCAATGATGCTAAAGGGGGCAATATACAGTATTAAGAACTAAGGGTATGCAGACTTTTGAACAGGGGTCATTTCATTTTTTTCTTTGTTGCCATGTTTTGTTTTATGATTGTGCCATTCTGTTATAACCTACAGCTGAATATGAATCCCATAAGAAATAAAAGAAATGTGTTTTGCCTGCTCACTCATGTTTTCTTTAAACATGGTACAAATATTAACAATTCTCCAAGGTTATGCAAACTTTTCAAATTTAAATTTTTCTCATTTAGTTTATCAATGCTAATTTTTCCCTCTAGAGAACTACACCTGCGGTAGATCACTGAGTCAGTGGGTCTTCAAAAGACTTATTATATAGTGCAAGAATCAAATGGCCCACTTTTATGATACCTTTATGCATCCTACTATATACATTTTGCATCCTTTTTTAAGCTTGAATTTCCAGTACTTATTCTTTGTAATTGCATGAAAAAACAACCAGTACATTCTTCAAAATTTCTCCTTTTGTTAAAAATAGTAATTCAGGTTTGGAGGATACGTAATTGATGACATGATGGTGAGTTAAATATGTTTTATTTTTTTAATTTTTTTTATTTTTTTGTTATAGGCATCAGAGGTAGAGTTGGGCCGACTGGAAAGCTTGGGGAGCGTGGAGACAGAGGTTTCACTGGGAAACGTGGCCCCGAGGGTGATCCTGGAGATTCGGGGCCTCCTGGTCCTCTAGGACCTCTCGGACAGAAGGGAGACAAGGGTCAACGTGGCCCTCCGGGAGCACTGGGCGTCTGCAGGTGTGGAAGTTTGGTTCCCAAATCCGCCTTCTCTGTAGGCATCACCAGTAGCTACCCCACTGAGCAAGCACCAATCAAGTTCAACAAAGTCCTGTTTAATGAGGGCAGCCACTACAACCCCGAGACGGGTAAATTCATCTGTGCGTATCCAGGAATCTACTACTTCTCATATGACATCACTCTGGCCAACAAACACCTGGCCATCGGATTGGTCCAGAATGGACAATACCGGATCAAGACGTTTGATGCCAACACCGGCAACCATGATGTGGCATCTGGCTCGACAGTGATGTTTTTGAACCCAGAGGATGAAGTGTGGTTGGAGATCTTCTACAGGGACCAGAACGGGCTGTTCGCTGAACCCGGCTGGGCTGACAGTCTCTTCTCTGGGTTTTTACTTTATGCAGATACAAATTATCTGGATACACTGTCGGAGGACTACTAATAGTAGCAACAAAGACACTCCAATGCTAAATTAAAGTTTTCAAGAGAGGTTAAAGTTTTATTACCTTATGGCCAATGACCGATTTCATGTCTTAAAGGGGTCATATCTTAAGGGAATAAAATTTACTATGAACTCAAAACTCCCTTCACAGTTAAAAAAGCATATTTATCAAAACTAAGCTGCACAAATGGCTTATTCTGAAATCACTGAGAAATGCAAGTTACACCCACTACAAATCACTAATTACAAGTTACACCCCCTTAAAAAAAAAAAAAAAAAATAAACGTTGAAATGCTGACTTGACGTAAGAGTTGGCTGCCACATTCATACACTGTGTTTCTTGTGTTTATTGGGAATCCCACAGGAAGCCTACACCTATACCTAACCCCTAAACCTAAGCATAATCTTAACCCTACTCTTGTATCTAACTGTAACCACAAAGATTAATAAATGAAAAGTTTGCAAAATTATAAACAATCAAGCAACTTCAAAGTTCTAGTGAATAAAAGCATACGGCCATTTCGCTAAATGGCAGTAGTGAGGAAAAAGCACTGAAAATGAAAAGGAGAAGCTCAGAATTACTGAGTATTTTCTCAGTGATTTCTTGGTAAAATATCTAAACAACTTAAAAACAACAACAAAAAAATTACTTGTGAAGCAGAATTACATAAGATGGTAGTTCTTGTTTTCAGAGAAATCTAACAAAATTTAGTGAGGTTTCTTTTTAAGAAAAAAACAACACCAGTGGGGTAAGAAAAAAAAAAGTTTGTTTTCCTTTTGAATCAAGTTTTTTTTCTTACCCCACTGGCAAATAGTTTTTATTTTAATATTTAATATTTAATATTTCTAAATTTGGTTCAATTTCTCTGAACTAGACAAAATATCTTATATAATTTTTCTTCTCAAGTAAATTAATCTTGTTTTACCTCTTATGCTCTGCAGGATATTTGGGCTGCCGCCCGAAAAATTTTTAAGCTCCCTGTTCACACATAGAGTGGACTAATTTAATAAAAATGTCCTCATTTTACAGATAACCCCCTAAATTTTAAGAAATGATTGCAATAATTAATAAATAACATTGTAGATGTTTACAATTTTATGATAAACATTTTTTAAATCTCTAAAGTTTAAAAGTATGCCATTTCAGTTCTGTGTCCTCAATTTTCAAGCAAAATGTCTTATTTTATTCCACTGGATGGCAGCAAGTACTAGAAAAAGAATTTTCCCTCTATCACCTTCCATCACATTATACTGATCTGAAATGTAGGTGGTGCTCTAATGCATTTTAGCCCTCACCCATAGGCAACAAGTCTATTTTTGAAGTGCTGAGAGCTTTCACACTGTTTTGTTAAATATCTTGGCATCCGAGTTGTCTAGAAGCACAATCTAGGTGTCATTGAAAGGCAGAAAATCCCAGCTTTACAATGATGTGTAACATTTCATCTTCTCTAGATGAAAACCTATTTTGCTCGATTATTTTGCTGATTTGTTTCTCTTTTTCTACTGAACTTTTTTTTTTTTTTTTTTTTTTGACACAACATTGGATTATTCTCCCAAGCAAGCTAACAAACAAGTGAAAGAGTCATTTCTTTAACTAATTTTAAAGCTAACAACCCAAGGTAAGATTTGATATAAATTGTGAGGCTATTTTGGGCTTACAGATCAGTAGTCAGCAAATAAAAGAGACATTTGCATTTTATGCCTTACCGAAATAAAATGTCACTTTGTGATATTTTTTTTTTAAATAATTCAAACTGTGGTATTATGGCAACAAAATATGAGAATGAGAGCTTTCATTTGAAATATGACTTTTTTATTTAAGTTCCATGTGAAGGATTTTTATATTCATTTTAATAATTTGCGACACAAATGTTTTCAGGCCTTATTTTGTTATTTTATGTAACTAAATGCTAAAGTTAAGTTCTCTAAAAAGTTCAGATTCTAAGCTTTCAAATGATACCAAATATGCCTAACTTATGCATCCCTGGACTTCAGGGTATTAAGTGTTAATATGGCTTGTCATTTAGCGCCTCCCCACGGGCCCGACGGTGGGCCCACAGCGTTTAAGAGGTTTTAAGAATGTTTAAATATTTTTTATGTAAACAAGACAAAACTTCTCAAGAAAATTATTTGTTTGCAGTGTGTGTAGTTAGCAGGCTAATCGGCTAGCAGCGTGCTAAGATATGGGGTGAATTCCAAACATAAGTGATCATCTGTATATACTCACTCAACTCTTGATGTGGTCACTCTGAGGGGCATGGCATTACTATAAGAATGTCACCTTCTCTGACAGTCTTGTGAAAAGACACTTCATGAAAAAAATATTTAACTTTCGTTTGGAACAACCCTTTGAGTGGCGACTTCCCGCAGTGCCCTTCAAGTGCACAAAAATGGCATTTGGAAAACAACCATGCATTTATGCTAAGCTAGAAGGCTAACTGGTAAGCTTGTGAGCTAACTGGAGAAAATAGAAGAAGAAAAAATCAATAATAATAATGTAATATGTGTCATATTATTTAAAAGGTATTCTTTGTCATATTTACATAAGACAATATGAATCATACAGCGATTGCATAGAACCTTAAAATTTGTCTCAGGCAATAGAATTGTTTTGTGATCCAAGAGGGCATGTCGTGTAGTTGCGTTTCTTGTTGACTGGTATGACGCAGACAGATACAACTGGAATCCTTATATTTCTGACATCATATACCTGAAAAATTAACATGACAACCCACTTTAATACACTTTATAATAAGGTGGAAGCAGTATAGATAAGAGTTAACAAGAGTCTGTCAAATCATGTGCTGTTCTTAGCTGTGTGTGGCCCCTTTGTCATGCAACATGCTAAGTTTGTCTTGACAAACTTTCTCTTTCTAGTTAGGATTTATGTATATGTTAAATATGCTAAAACTACATCTAATATTAAAGAAGTGAAAAGAGTATATCTAAAGACCAATAATTGTCTATAACATGTCTTGCCATGTCTATGTTAGCTCATGTTAAACTATTTTTCCTTTAGACGTGTTCATGCACTGTTTCCAATCAACTAAATGCAAAGACTGGAGCAGAACCTCCCTTGGTTCTGTTTCATTGCGTTGAATGAGTCATTCCATTCACTGTGTGCGTCTTGTATTCAGTTTAATTCTGCATTGGAGAATTTATCTCATGTCGGAGCGAACAGCTCAACCATCTGGATACAAATCCTGCAGCTGGAAGGGAATTTGATATCTGTGTGAGTTTTACTATAAAATATTTTTTGTTTTGGATGTACTGGATGGTTTCAAGGAAAGAAACAAATGGTATTTGTTTCAAGGCTAATTTCAAAGTTTGAATTCAAGTAAACATGGTGACAGCGGATTGGACCAAAATGACCCATAATTTTGCACTTGTGTGTGTGTGTGTGTGTGTGTACAGATACTCCATGGCTGTGTTTTAAATTGAAGGCAGCTCATTTAGTCATTGACTTCACAGACAGCATTTTGTGTTAAGGCAGCTTCTAAGGATGCTGTTTCAGACAGCCTTCAAAGGCACCATAACGTCATGTCTAATGATCCAAAACAAATTTAAGTGAACTTTACACATACTGTAACCACGCAAATATTTAATGAGTACAATGCTTATTTCTTCTAGGTTGAAATAGAAAATGTATACAACTTATAAGACATTTATAAATAAATGTACTTCTTAAATATAAAAAAATACTGAAAACACCTTCTTTGAATCCTGGTTAATTCTCATTGCCTTGGTTGATTTATGAATGTATTCTTTATGAAAAGATGAAACTGTTGATCTAATAAAGGTCTTGATTTAGAAGTAGTAACTTCTAAGAAAAATATGTAAGGATACTGTTTACAAAAACACAGTCAATGAGATCAAAGAAATACAGAAGACAAAAAAATATTTAATCGTTACTCGTATTTGAATCCCAGCAGTTATTTGTTTGCGTTATGCTTTCTTAATTCAAATGTTTTAATTTAACTTTAATTTGAATATAAAATTTAGTCTTAATTAAAATTATTTTTATGATAAACTTGCATTTAAACCTCTTAAATCCACTTCCATTGTGTCTCACTGTAATCTTGATTTTGTTTTTTGTTAAAGAAAAGGCGAGACGAGTTGAAATATTATTATTATGTTTTTTTTCTCTCCCCCTTTTCTCCCCAATTTGGCATGCCCAAGTCCCAATGTGCTCCAAGTCCTTGTGGTGGTGTAGTGACTTGCCTCAGTCCGGGTGGTGGAGGATGAATCTCAGTTGCCTCCGCGTCTGAGACCATCAATCCGCGCATCTTATCACGTGGCTTGTTGAGCACGTTACCGCGGAGACCTAGCATGTGTGGAGGCTACATGCTATTCTCTGCAGCACCCATGCACAACTCACCACGCGCCCCGCCGAGAGTGAGAACCACATTATAGTGACCACGAGGAGGTTACCCCATGTGACTCTACCCACCCTAGCAACCGGGCCAATTGGTTGCTTAGGAAGCCTGACTGGAGTCAATCAGCACACCCTGGATTTGAACTTGCAACTCCAGGTGTGGTAGGCAGCGTCTTTACTTGCTGAGCTACCCAGGCCCCCTGAAATATTATTTATTTATTTGGTAATCAATACTATGCCACAAATGCTGTCAATTGAGCTTAACTTGTATTGAACCCTCGAGTATTCTTTTAACATCACTAGGAAATTATTTAATAAAAAAATACACCTGTAAAAACTGCATAATTCAGATTTTGATCATTGTAAATCTAAATATTAGTCTAAATAATCTCGATAAACAAAAAACAATCTATTCTACAGATTTGTTTTATTGCACATTTATAGTTAGAGAGAATCAAGATCTTATCATATACAATAAACAGCTTATTATTATTTGTTTTCTTTCAAATTAATTGTACAATTATTAGGCAATTATTATTATCTTTGCGAAGACACTCCTTGGAAGTATAAAATGATTACAAAATGTAAAATTCAAGAAATCATTGTATAAACATTTTATACGCATTTTATAAACAGTTACTTTTTTGGTAGAATTGCCACATCATTGCATTGAACCGACTTTAGTTCAGTTTTATTTTGAGACGGAGAAAGAAAACAAAAACGCACGTCCAAACGTTTACGTCTCAGGATTTTGGATTAAAGCGTTGCTCCGTGACGTCTCTAGATTTGCGTGATTGACGGGCTAGTAGGCCAATGAAATGACGCAGCGAAACAGAGTGGGACGGACAGGAAGCGTTTGTTCAGCTGCAGATTATTTACCTCCGTTACCAGGCAGCGCGAGAGACAGCATGGCGGTAAGAAGTAAATAAATGAAGACAGTCATCTAAAGATTCAAAGTCTTCTCCTTCAGTCGATCAAAATGTTCACATTGTTAAAGTCTGGAGATATGTTTGCATACTCATTGGTCTATCTCTTTTACACAGAGTAATGTTTATTTCCCGTATGTAGAGATTACATGTCTATAATATTTTGATTGTATTATATTGATTTTGCGAATATTAAAAGAGCCATGTGGTTATATTCAGTAGGCGACTGTGTGTTTACAGTGACTGATACAATGTTACATATCTCCAGTAAAGAGCTTTTCTCATGTTTCACTGTTTTATTACAGTTAGGTGATCATGAAACTCTCCTGAAATCCTGATCTGATGTGAAGTGAACACATTTCTGGTCTGAATAATCGAAATATAGGACCACCAAAATGTCATCACCAAGGTAACCTCGTTTTTTTGTTTTTTTGATTTTCTCCCCTTTTCTCCCAATTTGGAATGCCCAGTTCCCACTACTTAGTAGGTCCTTGTGGTGGCGTGGTTACTCACCTCAATCCAGGTGGCGGAGGACAAGTCTCAGTTGCCTCCGCTTCTGAGACAGTCAATCCACGCATCTTATCACGTGGCTCGCTGTGCATGACACTGCGGAGACACACAGCATGTGGAGGCTCATGCTACTCTCCGCGATCCACGCACAATTTACCACGCGCCCCACTGAGAGCGAGAACCACTAATCACGACCACGAGGAGGTTACCCCATGTGACTCTACCCTCCCTAGAAACCGGGCCAATTTGGTTACTTAAGAGATCTGTCTGGAGTCACTCAGCACACCCTGGATTTGAACTTGCTACTCCAGGTGTGGTAGTCTGCGTCAATACTTGCTGAGCTATCCAGGCCCCAACCTCACCATTTTTACAACTGTGAAGAAAAAAAGAAGAAAAGAAATGGTAAAATGTGATTGATTTATGTTTGTATTTGTATGAAAGAGTATTTCTGTCCTGTTTTCTTTAGTGATGTTCGGGAAAAGATAAAGAAGAAGAGAAGAGCTCTGCAGCAGTCTTTAGGAAGAGTCAGAGATGATAAACAGGTGTTTACTCTCTCTACCAATGACTGTCTTCCAGAAATAACTCAGTATAGTATAGTGCAGTACAGTACTGAATAGCAAAGTGCTGTATGTTTTACAGTGCATTATAATATTATATAGTATACTGCCAATGTCTGCCACTCTAAAAGATTAAGTAAAAATTAAGCTAGTAAAAATATATTGCTTTTTTTAAGGCTTATCACAAGGTGAAAAAACACATATGTGGATTCCTATTTACCATAGTTAATATATAAAGTTACAAAAATTTTGTCTGAGATTAGTATTTTTTCTACAAGACAAACTGTTGTGGTTTTGAACCACAATATGCACCTCGACTAAACAAACACACACACGGGGTCAAGCTGTCAATATAAAGGTTGTGCTGATGTGCTGTAGGCTTTGGTTCCATCAGACTGGGACCTGTCTAAGGATAATGAGCACACTGCGGTGGAGGTTGGTTCAATTCTCACCCTTTCAGCTTCTCCTATTACTAACCCACATGCTAAACCTATTCCTGCTGCATTAGTCTTCCCTAGAATGTTGCTTCTGTCCTTGATTTTCTATAATATTCTTATTCTCTGTTAAAGGAATAGAAATAAAATGAAAATTCTGTCAGTGGAACCCTGTTTTATTTCCTGTCTTCTGTGAAACACAAAATTTTCATTTTTTATTTGAACTATTCCTTTAATGCGTCTGTTCTGAGCTTTAGAACCCTCTATATCTAGAATATGTATATGCTTCTTTACTAATTGGTTTATGTATAATAAGTATTCTTCAGAATATATTTTCTTTTTAATAGCTGCTATTCTTTTTCATTCTTTTTGTATTTAAGCATGTAATAACAGCAGCTTCTAACCTGTGAGGGAAGTATTATAAGTTGTCATTTTATATAACTGGGCCCTTTCAGTTTGGATGTTTAATCACTTTTTATATTAGGCAGCCTTAACTACTATGTACTAACATTAAATACATACAAGACTATGTATTTACTGTGTAACTACATGTTGTTCTGCAAAATACCCACATTTGCTGCTACTGAGGTTGAGGTACGGATAGGTTTAGGAGTAAGGGTAGGGTTAGGGTTAGGATGAGGGGTTAGAGTTAGGTTTTGGGGTAAGAGTTGGGTTAGGGTTAAAGTTAACTGTAACTACAGATGTAATTAAATTCAGGTACTTTAAATGTGTTTACAATGCAACAACATATATGTACTTAATAAGTACATTGTCTCAAATGGTTAAGTACATAGTAGTTAAGGCCACCTAATATAAACTGAGTCTAGATGTTTATTTAATAACAGCTTATACCAGCTGCAAACTATAAATGCCTTTTTCGATATAACTTTTCCCACAATTCTGCAAACCTATATGCACCGGGTGGCACATCTTCACTCTCCAAGTGGACAAATGATAAAAAAAGTCACAGTGGAACTGACAACAGATAGGACAGTAGGCCTATGCTGTCCATTATCATACTATTGCTTAATATGTTATATTAGGAGCTGGCAGATGGAGAGGAGGACCCAGGTGAGACACTCAGGCGTTCAGTGAAGGCAGAGAGAATGAAAAGAAAAAAGAAGGTGAGGACTGTGGTAACTTTATATTGAGTCACATTCCTTAACACTAGAAGATGTACAATAATTCAGATATTAAAGATTACTCATTTAGTACTATTACTACTGTGTTGGCTGGGTATGTTAAGAGTAACAGAATTAACTGTCTACCAACATTATCTGTCTTTATATTAGTGCTTTGCCAAGACTGGCATTTTGACTGAATTGTGAATTGTATTAATGTGCATATTTGCATTACCGCGAGTGCTCTTCAAAGAGCATGGAAAGATCGCTACATCTTTAAAATTTTAGTATTGATTTTGACATCACTAATTTATAAAAATATATTAAATAAGTTACTACACCTGTGAATACAGTTGTTTCCTGTCTGAAGCCTGTAGAGAAATTGTCCCTGTCCTATTTACTTCAAAATAAAAAGACACTTGGAAATTATATTTTGCATAAAGACAATGAAGCCTATTTTTAGAGCTATTGAGATTTTTACATTGTGATTCATAATGCATGTTTACACACATTTTACCCCCAATTCTCATTACCACAATGCAAAAAAAGATGTTCATTATTACATTTTCATTATCACAATGTGTTTTCACATTTAAAATGTAAAAATGTATAAGTAATGTAAAGTTTTTTGCAGATAGAGTTAAATTAGACACATATTTACAGGTATACATTTTTGGTACAATGCCAAAAAAATCAGTGGACATGCTGTAATTAAAAGTTTGGCAAAATCTTCTGCTGTTTTCCAGTGGACTCTTTTAATAATAGGATCGATTGTGCAGATTCAATTCATATCAAGCTTTATTGGCAAGAGAAACTTGTGTACATTGCCAATGCATTCTTTTTTGGGGGGGGGGGGGGCGGGGGTTTGAGACTGTCAATCTGCGCATCTTATCACATGGCTTGTTGAGCGTGTTACCGCGGAGATATAGCAAGTGTGGAGGCTTCACGCTATTCTCCGCAGCGTCCACACACAACTTACCACACGCCCCACCGAGAGCGAAAACCACACATTATAGCGACCACGAGGAGGTTAACCCAACGTGACTCTACCAATCCTAGCAACCGGGCCAATTCGGTTGCTTAGGAAGCCTGACTGGAGTCACTCAGCACACCCTGGATTCGAACTTAAGACTCCAGGTGTGCTAGACAGCGTCTTTACTCAATGAGCTACCCAGGCCCCCGCCAATGTATTCTTAGACACTTTACATACAGATATAAAACTGAATGCTTACATTTTAAATTTGCTGAGGTTTAAAATCTCAAAACGATAATTTTCTCTTTTTCTCTCTCTCGCGTGGTTTCGCTTTTGACACTGTTTCAGATGTCAGTGAGTGAGCATTTTCGGGCGATGCGAAGATATACGGCAGCTTGCCAGTATCTCTCCCACACCTGGCTCTATTCTCTGTACAGTACATACGTCACGTGTAATAAATAAGTGTGCATTGCTCCACACAATTAGTTTCTGTGCTAGGATGTGCAGTCGAGTCAAGTGTGTACCTCCTGGAAATGTATTTATTATAGTATATTTATATAATTTCAGCCACAGGAAGTGAGGAAAACATTAGTGAAGTTTTAGGAAGTGAAGGAAATGGATACTGCATTAATTGCGTAATTTCTTTTTACGCATTAAATAGTCAGCTATTATTTGCAGAATTTAACATGTTAAATTCCCCAGCCCTTGTATTTACACATTATAGTAATGCTCTTTTGGAACTGCCGTTCATTTTTGCTGATTTTCATTAAAAAAAATAATTGTACAACAGCATCTTTTGTACTGTAATGCAAAAAAAAAAAAAGACTTACGGTAATGAGAATTGGGTGGTAAAATGTGCTAAGTGTCCTGAAAATAATGTCACAATGAAATTAATCTTAATGTAGCTTTTGTTGTCTTTATGCAAAATATGATTTCATATGTTTTTTGTGAGAACCAACCAATGGTGTTGTTCAGTGCCATTTATCAGTAGAATCTATAACCGATTAAATCAAAACTATTGGCTATTCTCAGCTGATCACTTACTCTGCGTTAACAAAAGTGTAGACACTATACAACAGTTTTATTCAATTTCACTTGGGCTTGTTTTAGTTGAAAAGTGAAATGTGTGTTGTATTATCTGTGATCTTTGTTGTAGTTTCTCAAGGAGAGGGTGGTGGAGTCTCTTCCAGATGAAGAGGAAGTGGTGGAGGAGGTGACAGCAATGCAGGAGATGAGAACACATGAGGATAAAGGAGAGAATGTACAGCGTGTAGAAAGCCCATCAGTGCGGTCTCCAAGAGGTGAGAGAATGCTACACTTTATAGATGTCTACAAACCTCAGAAAACATGCAGCAATTTTCAAATGTTTTTCTTGACATGATTTAATTAAAATGCCAGATGTTAAGACATTTTACTCAACTAGATGGAAAATAAACAATTATACAGCATATCCAAGATGATAATTAGTTGCCTCTTGCTGAATTAAACATGCAGTGTTATGTAATAAACTTAGTGAGTCCATGTAATAACAATGTAGCATACTACTATTTGAAATGTTTATTGTGAAATAATGCATATTGTCACTTGATGCGCACTTTTTATTTTTATTTTTAGTTGTTGCAGTGCTGTGCAATATTCATTAAGTAGTAAGCTAGTATCCCATTCCAAACATACAGTAGCCTAACACTCTCATTCTCACACCCTCTCTAGATCTTCCTCCTCGTCCTGCGGTGAGACCAGGCTCCAGCCAATCAGTGACGTCCATGAGACAGCGTGTGACTGAGAAATTGAGAGCCGCCAAGGTAAAGTCATCTAGAAGCAAAGGGAAGAAAAAGAGAACTTATATTTCAGTATAGCTGGAATAATGTTTCACCATTGTGTCCTCCCTACAGTCTAAAGCTGCCAGTCTACTAGAGCAGGAATCCATCATTGAGCCCACCAGTCGCCTGCAGAGTCTTCGAAACAGAGAAACCCTCACTAGATTCGACAGAGATGTAAGCGACCCTTTGGAACAGCTGATCAACAGTGGAGATGATCAGTTTTAAGCAGTTTTCTGACTTGTTTTCCAGTAAAAATGTGTAAACATCCTTTAAACAAGATACATTTACTTGAGAAGCCTACTGGCAAATTGTATCTTCCTTGTTTTAAGCATAAACTTTACTAAATTATTATTAAATTTATATCGTAAAACTTCAATTCAAAATATATTCTCTCAATTCAAGTATTATTATCATACACAATTTTGCATATTAAGTAAATGTGTCTTGTTTTAGGATGTTTAGATATTTAATTGTAAAACAAGACAAAAATACTTATTAAGAAAATGATTTTTTTAGTGTATATTATTATTTTTTTGCTGCATGCTGTGATTTTTACAGGGGGGAAACATAAATTATCCTGATATCCTCATATTTACAGCAGACCTCAGTCTGTAATATTTAGTCCTGAAATGTTTTTTCTCATATGATCGCCCTGAAGTCTAAATATTGTAAAATATCTAAATACAAGCATGAAGTCTGATCTGCTCTTTTCTGTTGTGTGTTTTTCAGACTGATACAGATTTACGGGCAGATGATGACTCGTCATTTGCTGCCAGGTTGAAGTTTCGTGATGCGTCCAGACGTGCAGCCAAAGACAGAAGGGTAAGAGTCTACACCGACATGGAGTAATAGATTTTATATATTCTACTGGGTGTATTCTGCTTTTTTAAATGCATTCACACTTTACATATATTTGTGTTATGTATATGTTATGCTGATGTTTCCCACATTGGGTGAAGCATAAATTAGCTAACAGAATTAATGAAGAATTTCGATGAGCTGAAAGTACACCAGTATTCTAGAAATCATCTCAGAAGTCAGTACTATTCTAGACGTTTTCACCAATTTTCTTAAAATCCTCACCCTCGAGGAATTCAGCAATATTATAGAAATCCTTATCAAGAAATTGGAAATCCTCTTCATTATTCTAGAATCCTTTAGGAATTCACCAGTATTCTAGAAATCCTCACCAATATTCCAGAAATCCTCACCAACATTTTAAAATCCTCTTGGAATTGACCAATATTATAGAAATCCTAACCAATATTTAAGAATCCTCCTGGAATTCTCAAGTAGTCTAAAAATACTCTAGAATCTTCTTAGAATTAACCAGTATCCTAAAGAAAACACAAATATTGTGGAAATTCTCACCAGTATTCTAGAAGCCTCTTGAAATTGACCAGTATTCTAGAAATCCCCACCAGTATACCAGAATCATGTTGGAATTCACAAGTATTCTAAAAATACTCCCCAATATTCTAGAATCCTCTTAGAATTAACCAGTATTCTAAAGAAAACACAAATATTGTAGAAATTCTCACCAATATTCTAGAATCCTCTTGAAATTGACCAGTATTCTAGAAATCCCCATCAATATTACAGAATCATGTTGGAATTCACAAGTATTCTAAAAATACTCCCCAATATTCTAGAATCCTCTTGAAATTGACCAGTATTTTAAAACTTTCTCACCAATATTCTTGAAATCCTCACCAATATTCTAGAATCCTCTTGGAATTCAATAGTATTCATAATATACCCACAAATATTGTAGAATTCTCACCAATATTCTAAAATCCCTTTGGAATTCACCAGTATTATAGAAATCCTTACCAAAATTCTACAATCCTCTTGCAATTCACCATTACTCTAAAATCATCAATAGTCTAGAAATCCTAACCAATATTCAGGAATCTTCTTGGAGTTCACTAGTATTCTAAAATATAATCACCAATATTCAAGAAATCCTCACCAATATTCTAGAAATCTTCACCAGTGTTCTTGAATCCTTTTGTAACTCACCAGTATTCTTGAAATCCTCACCAATATTCCAGAATCCTATTGGAATTCACCATTATTGTAGAAATCCTCACCAATATTCTAGAATCCTTTTGGAATGCAATGGTATTCTAAAAATCATCACCAATAATCTAAAAATCTTCACCAGTATTTTAAAATAATCTTGTAATACACCAGTATTGTAGGAATTCTCAACAGTATTCTAGAATCCTCTAGGAATCAACCAGTATTCTAAAAGTCTTTACCAATATTGTAGAAATCTTCACCAATATTCTAGAATCATATTGTAATTCACCGAAATTTTAGAAATCCTCACTAATATTCTAGAATCCTCTGGGAATACACCAGTATTCTAAAAATATTCACCAATATTATAGAAGTCCTCACCAATATTCTGAATCCTCTTGGAATTGACCAGTATTCAAAATATACTCACAAATATTGTAAACATTCTCACCAGTATTCTTGAATCCTTTTGGAATTCAGCAGTATTCTTGATATCCTCACCAATACTCCAGAATCCTATTGGAATTAACCATAATTCTAGAAATCTTCCCCAATATTTTAGAATCATCTTGTAATACACCAGTATTCTACAAATCCTCACCTATATTATAGAATCCTCTAGGAACCAATCAGTATTCTAAAAATCCTCACCAATTTTCTAGGAATCCTCACCAATATTCTAGAATCCTCTTAGAATTCACTAGTATTCTAAAATATAATCACCAATATTCTAGTAATCCTCACCAATATTCTAGAAATCTTCACCAATATTCTTGAATCCTTTTGTAACTCACCAGTACTCTTGAAATCCTCACCAATATTTTAGAATCCTCTGGGAATGCACCAGTATTCAAAAAATATTCACCAATATTATAGAATCCTCTTGGAATTGACCAGTATTCTAAATATACTAACAAATATTGTAAACATCCTCACCAGTATTCCAGAATCCTTTTGGAATGCACCAATATTTTAAACATCATCACCAATAATCTAGAAATCTTCACCAGTATTTTAAAATCATCTTGTAATACACCAGTATTCTAGAAATCCTCAGCAATATTCTAGAATCCTTTAGGAATCAACCAGTATTCTAAAAAAAATCCTCAACAATATACTAGAAATCCTCACCAATATTCCAGAATCATGTTGGAATTCTCCAGTATTGTAAACATTTTCACTAATATTCTAGAATCCTCTTGGAATTCACCATTATTCTAAAATCATCAAAAATAATCTAGAATCCTCTTAAAATTCAACAGTATTCTAAAAATATACACTAATATTATAGAATCCTCTTCAAAGTCACCAGTTTCCTAAAAATCAACACCAATATTGTAGAATCCTCTTGGAATTCACCAGTATTTTAAAAATCAACACCAGTATTCTAGAATCATCATGGAATTCACCAGTATTCTAAAAATCGAAACACATATTCCAGAATCCTCTTTGAATTCACAAGTATAAAAAAAAAACCTCACCCTTTCTGAATTAACAAATACTCATACTATAATTCTCACGAGTATTGTGAATCCTCAACATATTCTAGAATCCTTTAAGAATTCAGTAATATTCTTGAACTTCTCATCAGTATTCTAAAATCCAAACATTCCTGAAATTGTTTTAGAAATCACCAATATTCCAGAAACCCTCACAAATATTTTGTCAAATGCTCTGCATTATCCATTGTTTTGAGACACATTCTGATTAAAGTCTTGTTTTGAAGATCTGCCTGAAGTGTTTGTGTGTTTGTTAACTGAGCAGGCTGAAGATGGTTTACCGACCGCTGAAGAGGCATACAACTTCTTCACCTTCAACTTTGACCCCGAGCCTCAAGAGAGATGGCGCCATCAGAAGAGACGTGCCAGGAGAAAAGAAGCAGAGGAGGAAGCAGAAGTTGAATCAGGAGAAGAAGAGCAGGAGCAGGAGGAAGTGAAAGGGGATGGAGAGGCTGCATTGGAGAGAGAGTATGGAGAGGAAGTGTCTGAAGCCAGGGTGACTTGAGTTCAAATGTTCTTTGGTACTGCTTAAAAACATGCAAAACATTTTTTATTTTTTTTGCAGAACTTGCTAACAAACAACATATTACAGTATATGAGATTGTGTATTTTTAGATGAAATATAGCATGCCGCACTGTAGGACACTGCATGAAATCGCATGTCAGCTACCTTTACTATGGTTCAATCTCCACTGGTTAGAATGAAGATGCCCCACTGGTCAGGGACAAGGAAGAGGACTTGTTCATCATTGACCATTCAGCACAAGACTTCCTGGAATTGAGGAGTACAGAGTATGTGGGCTACAGCAGACGACTGCAGAGAGAGAGAGAGACTCTCTTTGTTCCCAGCATGAGGCCAGGTACAGCACAGCAACACTCACATTGCTCTTCACTCTAACCCTCTTGTAGCAGGTAAAATTATCAATATACCATGTGTTTGTATGACTGTATCACAGTTCCTGCCTCCAGCAAGCTGCCTGAGAATGTGCGACCTCGTTACCTGGAGGAGGAGGGGCTGTATGTGGGGGAGAGACCACCTGTCTCCCTGACCAATCAGAACATTCTGGAAAACTGCCTCCTGAAGCAGGCCGAGGTAATATACAAAACAACATAACTGTCATTAAATTGTGTAGATTCTCCTCACACATTTATTCAAGTTCTGATTGGTTCCGACTGTATTTTCTACTGTATATTAAATGCATTTTTTCAGTCTTATGTGTGCAACCTATTTTTGTCTTTTTAAATTTAAGATTAAAGTTTGAAAATCTAGCCATTCAAAATCTAACTGACTAATAATTGCATACTGACTTCTGATTGGTCTTCTTTCTTGTATCTATCTGCACTGAATTGAAATCGGTCTCCTTGCATTTATGTGCATACTGAATTATGATGCGTTTTCTTTCTTAGATCTATTTATCCATCTACATCTGCCTTTACACGAGTGTATGAGTGTCATTACCGTGGCAAAATACATGCAATGCGGCATTTTATTTACACAGAATCAAAGACTGAAACCTAAACTGACCTAAAGCTGTCTTAAGCAATGCTATTTCTTTTTCTTTACTCTTGCATTTATTTCTGCTCTCCTGGACAGAAGAAGAGACATCTGTAATGTAAGTGTTTGTGATTTGAGCTGCAGGGCAGGAAGTGGTTTGGAGATGATGGGCGCATTATGGCTCTGCCTGACCCAGTCAAAGAGTCATCCTCAAGACCACCTCTCTTTCACCTGGAGGATGAGCTGGACCCAGCACTGCACACTGTCTACAGAAAAGTGAGACATAAGAGGACTTGTACGTCATACCTGCTAAGTCAGTGGGCATGGCCATGATCTTTTGGTATTTTTGTGCAAGCATGCGCCAAGTCTACATGCAAGTGGGTTTGGCAAAATTGTGCAAGCAAAGTGCTAATGGGCTGGGTGAAGTGCAATTTAATTCTGTCCTATTATATAGTATAAGCTCCAGTGATATAAAGAAAGACAGCACATTCATAAGCAGTTGCAAGTGTAAATGGTCTGAAACAATTTAGAAGAATAGAATACGGACTTAAGTTCTCTTGTGGTTCCTTGTTTAATGTCAGTCATATTTCTATGACAGTGACAAACATTTTTTATACGCATGGAAAATGTGATTCTTGTCAGGAAATGGATGTAGGCTCCGTTAAATTATAGAGAATGTAAGTATTATTAAGCACATTGATCAACTGACAAACAAATCATGGCTAGGATTAACAGTGATTACATCAGGCTTCAGGTTAGTCTGTGGTTTGAGGGATTTCTGCACGCACTTCACTTCTACCTGTCGATTTTGCTTTGAAAATTAAATTCATTTCTTGAAACATGAAAAAATTTAATACACTTCAAACTAAACTAAAAAAAATATAATCAAAATAACGAAGTGGTCTAAAAATCATGTGTAACCACCTCCCCAAATCCAAAACATTTTACTCTTTCTATTTTCTTTCACCGGCTCTTACAGTGACTTAAAAATCACTCTACGACAACAGGTGAAAAAATACAAATTAGATAATAAATACAATTGTAAATATAAACATAATAATACTAATAATAATTGAAAAATATTGTCTTAACGCAATGACCTATTCCTCAGGAAATCACTTTCATTATCATACAATACACCCACAGTTTGCACACATACACCCACAGATAGCGTGAACACTCCCACTCATGGCCACTTGCGCTTTGTGCTGGCACGAAAATTGCATTTAGAATTAGGACTCTCACGAAAATTGAACAAGACGTTGCGCACGGTCGTTGTGCATTGCGCTGCACCTAGTGGGGTCATGAAAATAGAGCCCATAGTGTCAACCTTATATGGCATGCCCAGGGACCATCTGTAAATATGCTTCTCATCTGAAACCCACATGGCGCATCTGAAGCATGTCTTCACGTGATAGTCACAGTGATTAGAAAACAGACCAAGACGAGTGGGGATTTGAGGAGAGAGAAGAGATATATCAAGTGTATTCCAATGGAATAATTGTTGTAATATTGTTAATTGTTCAGGTGACAAGATTGTAAGAAGAAAGTGTCTGTTGTTTTCTTCACATTGCGATGGCAGAATAAATAGACAAAGTTAAGAACCCGCCAATAATTAATAACTTACGTAGTTGTACACAGATAACGAAAACACATTTGCATTTATAACTACTTTAAATGTCATCAGAATCTGTCCCTGACCACCTCCAAATTTGGTTTCAGCAATCCGATCACATTCCGATACCAAATGCATCTTGGGTGCATTTATACCTGGCATTTAATATGGTCAAGTGCTATCCAAAAGTGATCCGATCACTAAAAACGCATTTTATTGCCAGGTGTAAATGGGGCCTAAGAACCAGAATATCATGCAGAAATATGCAGTGGGGGTCTCTTTTAAACTGAATTGTCTGAGGCTACGTCCACATTAATCCGAATAAATGTGAAAATGCTGTTTTCGTTTTTCGAAACACTCTCCGTCCACAAACCTTTTTAAATGTTAAAACATTTCCAAAAGTTGCTTGTCCACACTGAAACATCTGAAAACGCTTAAAACCCCTTACTGTGCATGCAGAAAAAAAAAAGTAAGAAGTGTTACCCTGCATCATTTTAATGTAGGTTCCGAAAAGCACTCGCCCTCGTGTTCCGCCGCCAGACAGCAATTCAGAGTAAACGTCCCGTCTCCTTTGAAAGAATGTAATGTGAAAGCTGTACAAAGTAACATTTATCTTTAACAACACTATCAATGTGAATAGCAGGCACAACAGCACCACTACAACATAGGCTGCCATCTTGATTGTTTTGGGTTGAATGGATCACATGACTGTGTCACATCAAATACATCATTGCTCCCGAATATCACAGTTTTCCCTGTCCACACTTCAACTTCAAGACAGTGTTTTCAAATTTTGGAGAGCATTTTCAAAAAGCTCAGTTTTTGCTGGATAAAAACGCTTTCTCAGTGTGGACGGAAGGCCAAAACATAGCTACATTTATGCTAAAAATACAACAAGCAAATGATTCCTGATCTTGAATGTGTTCTTATCCTAAGACATACTTAGGCTCCACACTCATATCTCTTCACACTGTCAAATACTAAAATGCAATCGTGTAATGTTTACTAGCACTCTGGTGTCATATCCTGCTTTCAGCCTGTTGCCAGGCAATATGAGCAGCCAATAATATTTGTTGAGATGAGAGGTGTGAGAACAGAGATTGAATCCAGATGTGTGATGATGTCACAGGTTTAGCAGAGGTTCTGTTATGGGAAAGACTAGAGGTCACATGGGCATATCGTGCATTATTAAACGCAAAATAGAAGATATTTAATATACTTTATGATGCATAAACACATATCAATAACAACAGTGTAATATTACTTTCATTCAACCATATGTGTTTAATAAAACTCAGAGGGCTTATGTATTATGATTGCTGCACTCAAATAAATAAGAACCATACAATTAACATACCATGAGAGCAGTATCTAAATTTGAAAGCACTCGCAGGCACATGGAACTGATTAACGTTAAGTGTTCTGGTAATGCGAACAAATTATAACATAAAAGAGTGAAAATTAAAAACAAAATGAAAAGAGAATGAGAAGCATCACATGGACTTGGCCGATAACCAAAGAGAATAACAAAGTATAAAGAGCACTGATACATAGTGTAGTATTTATACTTTGTATGATATAGTATAGACTTAGGTAATGCAATAGGCACTTTCCACAAATTGGTGTCCAATTCCCACATTCTGTTTATGTTTCATGAAGTAATACGTGAAAATGTTTGCCCCCAAGTAACATACTGTACATGCATGTTTTTACCGTGTTTTTGTTTATTGCCTCATGAAACAAATAGAATATGGGAAATGATAAGTCGTTACTTACAGCAGATGAATAAAAGCAGCCCCAAAACAATGTAATAAGGTGCAGAGATGTTGAAATATTTCTCACAGAGCGACATGAGCTTGTCTTTCACTCACACAGAGATGTTGTGTGTATGCATGCACACTGTCTTTGAGGCTGTCTTTTGAGTCCCTGTCGAAGGAAAGTAGCCACAGGCAGTCAAATATTATCAGCCTCAAGCAAATGAACTTTAACAAAATACTGCCAAAAATATCAGCAGTAATTCCATTATCGGCACGATAATAATAGTTTGATTTTCCCGGTTATCGGCCAAAAATATATCGGCGGCCAATATATCGTGCATCCCTAATTTGGTCCCAAACTAGCTATTCCCTAATGAGTGATCCGAGCTTAATGTAGGCTACATTACGGCACAACGAGCCACGTGATAAGATGACACAACTGAGACTTGTCCTCTGCCACCCGGATTGAGGCGAATAACCATGCCACCACGAGGACCTACTAAGTAGAGGGAATTGGGCATTCTAAATTGGGAGAAAAGGGGATAAAAAATAAATAAAAAATAAATATAGCTGCAAGCAGGAATTTTCGGGGTTCAAGCATTTAAGGGATTTTAAGTGTATACGTAACCGTTATTAAGAACAAATTCATTAGACAAATTCATTGTGAGTGTCCTCAGAATGACCCCATACATATGTTTCCCAAATTTGGTGATGATATCTCATTTCGTTCAAGAGTAATAACTGTTTTAGTAAAAGTGGCCACGGGCACTACATACATTTTAGCGTACCTTTGTGACGATGAATGGAAAGTTCAAACTTTTTTGATAATTATTAATACTGTGACTTCAGAGAATCTCTCTTCACTTGTTTGGTTCCAATCGGTTGAACGGCCTAGGAGTAGTTCGAAAAAGTAGTTTTTTTAAATATCTCAAATATTTAATGAACGATTTGATTTACACCAATGTTTTAAGAGGCAGAGTTGTTCAGAATGAAATGATCTGTCATATGGTATGAATAACATGTGTCTGTGTGAAACACAGCGGTATATACAACAATTTACATGCATGAAAAACGCAAAAATGGCAATTTCTTTCAAATTTTGCACAGACCTCTTGGGCCAAGAGACATATAAGCCTACCACGTTTCGTTCCGTTTGACCTTTTCCAACCCTATGTAATGGCTGCTGAAAATTAATTGGTTGATGGTTCAATATATGCGACTCCTTGTAGACCCTGATGGCACCTTGGACAAAGACACTGCATACAATATTTTAAGTCGATCGGATCAACGGTTCCATAGTAAGAGACATTTTTTGATTTTTAATTAATATAGTGCCACCAAGAGGCAGTGGCACACAATTTTTTTTTGGGTGTCCTCAGAATTACCCCATACAGTGCAAGTATTCACAGTGCTTTTTCCACATTTTGTTATGTTACAGCCTTATTCCAAAATGGATTAAATTCATTATTTTCCTCAAAATTCTACAAACAATACCCCATAATGACAACGTGAAAGAAGTTTGTTTGAAATCTTTGCAAATTTATTAAAAATAAAAAAAATAAAAAAAATCACATGTACATAAGTATTCACAGCCTTTGCCATGACACTCAAAATTCAGCTCAGGTGCATCCTGTTTCCACTGATCATCTTTGAGATGTTTCTACAACTTGACTGGAGTCCACCTGTTGTAAATTCAGTTGACTGAACATGATTTGGAAAGGCACACACCTGTCTATATAAGGTCCCACAGTTAACGGTGCATGTCAGAGAACAAACCAAGCCATGAAGTCCAAGGAATTGTCTGTAGACCTCCGAGACAGGATTGTATCGAGGCACATATCTGGGGAAGGGTACAGAAAAATTTCTACAGCATTGAAGGTCCCAATGAGCACAGTGGCCTCCATCATCTGTAAATGGAAGAAGTTTGGAACCACCAGGACTCTTCCTAGAGCTGGCCGCCCGGCCAAACTGAGCGATAGGGGGAGAAGGGCCTTAGTCAGGGAGGTGGCCAAGAACCCGATGGTCACTCTGACAGAGCTCCAGCATTTCTCTGTGGAGAGAGGAGAACCTTCCAGAAGAACAGAACCAATCAGGCCTGTATGGTAGAGTGGCCAGACGGAAGCCACTCCTCAGTAAAAGGCACATGACAGCATGCCTGGTGTTTGCCAAAAGGCACCTGAAGGACTCTCAGACCATGAGAAACAAAGACTGAACTCTTTGGCCTGAATGGCAAGTGTCATGTCTGGAGGAAACCAGGCACCGCTCATCACCTGGCCAATACCATCCCTACAGTGAAACATGGTGGTGGCAGCATCATGCTGTGGGGATGTTTTTCAGTGGCAGGAACTGGGAGACTAGTCAGGATCGAGGGAAAGATGAATGCAGCAATGTACAGAGACATCCTTGATGAAAACCTGCTCCAGAGCGCTCTGGACCTCAGACTGGGGTGAAGGTTCATCTTCCAACAGGACAATGACCCTAAGCACACAGCCAAGATAACAAAGGAGTGGCTCCGGGACAACTCTGTGAATGTCCTTGAGTGGCCCAGCCAGAGCCCAGACTTGAACCCGATTGAACATCTCTGGAGAGATCTGAAAATGGCTGTACACCGATGCTCCCCATCCAACCTGATGGAGCTTGAGAGGTCCTGCAAAGAAGAATGGGAGAAACTGCCCAAAAATAGGTGTGCCAAGCTTGTAGCATCATACTCAAAGACTTGAGGCTGTAATTGGTGCCAAAGGTGCTTCAACAAAGTATTGAGCAAAGGCTGTGAATACCTATGTACATGTGATTTTTTTTTTTCATTTTTTATTTTTAATAAATTTGCAAAGATTTCAAACAAACTTCTTTCACGTTGTCATTATGGGGTATTATTTGTAGAATTTTGAGGAAAATAATGAATTTAATCAATTTTTGAATAAGGCTGTAACATAACAAAATGTGGAAAAAGTGAAGCGCTGTGAATACTTTCCGGATGCACTGTACATAAGTATACTATTTATTCTCATTCCGTTCAAGATTTATAACCATTTTAGTAAAAGTGGCTACTGCCACTACATACTTTTTGCCGTACTGTTGCGATTATGAATCAAAAGTTCAAATTTTTTGTTAATGATTGATATTGGGACTGCAGAGAATATTTCCACACTGGTTTGGTTCAGATCAGTCGAACGGCCTAGAACTAGTTTGCAAAAGTATGTAAACATTTTGTTCCCCTTGAGCCAACAATTCCAAAGATATACGGCACTTTAGTCTGCAATATACTGTTCAGGAGTTATGCCCGAAATGCATTTGGCTTTATTATATTAGGGTCCATATGTATGGATAGCCAGACAGAGTACTAACATTCCCCAAAGTTTCAAATCTCTATACCTTATAGTTTGGTCTGCACGATCAGTTATAAGGGAGAAGAAGAATTATAATAATCCTAACAATTACAATAGGGTTACAGCACTTTGTGCTTGAACCCCTAATAATATGTTTTATTTATGTAGTGCCTTTCTAATACTCAAGGTCACTTTACAAAACAAGAGAGGAATCAGAGAAAAACAATGACATATTGCATACTCTAAGAAACATATAGACAAAACAGAATTCAGAAGCAATATGTAAAACAAAATAACAAAGATATCAAAAGTAAGTTTGGAAAGTAATCAGCAAACAGAAAATAGATGAGTTTTCAATAGCTTTTTAAAGGATTCCAAGGAGCACTCCAGGGAGCTCTGGGGGAAAGAGTTCCAGAGTCCAGGGGCAAAAACACTTAATTACCTACCACCCATGGAAGATAGTCTATACTTAGGAACAACCAAAAGACTAGCCTCAGAGGACCTTAAAAAGCGAGCAGGAGAGTAGCGCTTGAGGAGGTCAGATAAATATTGGGGAACAAGATTATGAAGGTACGGAAGCCCTGAACCGCACTGTGAAAAAATTTCACTACGTGAACATTTTTTGTAGGTGTCTGTGCCTTCCTGAGCCTATGTTCTACTTTTTTTTTTTTTCTCTCAAAAATAGTTTTTTCTCTCCAAAGAAAAAAACAAAACATTTATTCTTGAAAAATATTTTTTTTCTCTCCCCCTCAAATTTTTTTTTTCTCCTCAAGAAGCAACACCGGATACATTATTATTTTTTTTTTTTGCTTGCTAGCTAACAATTAGCATACAGTACCAGCCTTGGCCACCAGGTGCCACTAGCAGTAAGCATGAAATCTTGTGCTTAAGGTGACAGATGACAGCTGTGGTACTTGATCTGTTTATTTTTATTGCTGTAAAATACAAAAGGAATGTTTTGAAAATCTTAATTCAGGAAAGAAACATACTGTATATAATGTTTGAGAGTTTACAAATACGCAAGATCCCACAATTAAATGAATATTCCTCAGGTTACTATGTTTCATATGGCATTCCTTGTGAAGTGTGACAACGGGAGTTCTTTCTGGTTTTTTGATGACATTAACCACCAGGAATATCGATGCTGCTATTGATATTGTGCTTTTTTAATTTGTTGGCTCATGTAAACATGTGCTACATAGACGTCTTTGACCATTACGACACTTCTCGCTCTGTATTAAATGCTGTGTTTAAAGGGATGACTCGTGTTAGAGTTGTCCAAATCAATGAACTTTGGAACGACAAACATCCCATAAAAGAAGCTGTTGATTTAAAACACAACAACTCCAAAAGCCACCTCACGAAAAGTCAGGGGAGGAAAATCACCATCAGCAAAGACGCAGCAGTCACAGGAATATAGAAGCAGAGATTTAATTACTAATAATCTACAGGTGGTGAGACAAGTGGATGGCGAAAACTTATTATGTCATCGCCTAGGTGAAAATTCTCAACACAAATAATCGAATACAAACTTGAAATGTCCAGAAGAGCAGGTTTATTGGCACATTTGAAAAATATCTCAGAGATCTGCATAGCAAAATCATAAGAATAAAGGAATGCACACACATAATGCTTCCAGAGCTTTGTGACATGCTGTCGCTCCCAGACACGAGAAGTTCTTTAGATCAGTGGTTCTAGTGGTTCAACTGGTTTTGCTTTTGGTCCCAGATTTCACACTGGACATCAAGTGCAAAAGTACAAAACCTGAATTTAATGGATCCTGCATGCATGGGTCACATTTTCTTTTAACTTAGTTTTGTTCATGATTTTCAAGTACAAATGTGACATTATTTTTGTTGTTGATGTCAAAAAGTTCTCTCCCCCCCCTTTTAAAAGTTGATGAGCATATTTATTTATATGAGCCCATTATTTTTATTAACCAGTTTATTTCCTAATATTAAACATCATTCTAACAGAGCATAGGCTATTACATGGAAAACTTTATTCATAATTTGTCCACGGGGGGTCTTGGAGGTCCTAAAGCCCTTACTTGATCTTAGCTACACAGTGCATTGACATTTGAGCACAGTTTACTGTAACTACTGTAAAATCGTGAAACATTTTTTGTAAGGGTGATGATGAGTAACTTAAAAAGAAAATCAACAACTTTATTTTGACACAGTGTTGCTCTGTCCCACCTCACTGCTGTTTATAATGTCGGGGCTGCCTGTTTGAGAGGTTTGACTTCCTCCAAAGTGATTCAAACTAGAAAATTCTCATTATAATCCATACCAGAGATACAGTACATTAGTGCAGATCACTGGCGCGAGTTGTTCGTACACTCGCATGAAAAACAAGCTTTCATTGCACCGCGAAAATATAGTGTTGCAGAGAAGCCTTTTGCGTGTATTAGAATATCATTAAATTGGCCTCGGCATGGTAAAGACAGTTTGCAGTTTGAAATTCAGACTTTGATTGGCTATAAATCTGCTATGCGCTGTCGTAGACATGTAAATAATGTTGCATGTGATTCTTCATGATTTGTGAATTCGGATGACATCATCCTCCGCTCCACAATCGGTCATTTACATTTAACGACTCTTCATTTTCTAATCCAAATAGCTCCAAAAGTTGAACACCTAGAAGACTGAAACCTCTCTCGTCTTGACCAGTCTGATTTGTGAATTGTTTTACAGCAGTTTGTTTTTCTGTCAACTCTTTTTAAGTCCATGAGTTGGGAAGGTGAAAAATAAGCACTCTTCACTTTTAATGGCTATTTCCAGTAAACACGCAATCTGGGTTCATGCAAATTCACTTGTATTAGATAGAGCCTGATTTGCGAAACCTTTCACAATCATATTTGGTCGCGTTTGATTGCGTCTTACTGCTCTACCCCCATTGCCTTGTGTAATAATAACAATATAGGCTGTGTCAATGGATAAAGCCATCAGAGAAATCAGCTTACAATTCTAAATACTGAGCATATAGACAGGCCACAGCAAGCTCAAATAGACTTTCATGATTTGTGAATTTTTTTCACAGATCAGTTTTTGTCTCTTAACACTTTTTTTTAGTTCTGTAGTCAACAGTTTACCTGAAAAATCAGTGTTATAGGCTTTGAGAGGTCACATTCTGCAAACACATGATAATTATGATAGAAAAACACTAGTTCCCTATCTGTCACTCACTCGATGTTGTGTCGATTTAGTGACACTAGGGGTCACTCTTGGGATCCCGAGACACCTTTGGTGTTTGATAAAAGGCCAATGAAAATTGGCAAGTGGTATTTGCATACCACTCCCCCGGACATATGGGTATAAAAGGAGCTGGTATGCAACCACTCATTCAGGTTTTATGCTGAGGAGCCAAGACAAGGTGTGGCCATTTCAGCGGGTAGTTCAGCGTTGTGGCACAACGTCTCGTTCCCTCCATCAGGCAAGTAACCAGGACATTCCCTATCTGTCACTCACTCAACGTTGTGTCGATGTAGTGACATTAGGGGTCCCAATATAAAACGCTGCAACTGGCTGAACTGTGTTACGTGAACTATCGGTGTGTGACGGGCAGATCACTGTGTGCCTCGTAGCCAGTGCACCAGGCTGACACGTAACCTCCCCCAACACTGTTATGAGTGTCAAATGGCCCTTTGGGACAAGTCGACTACCCAAAAGATAGAGATGGGCTAGCCCAGTCGTGGCCTCTTATCCCCTTTTTTTTCCACTCCCTAAAAAAAAGGGGGATTATCCGACTGGGCCGACCAGGTCTAGTCGGGGGGGTGTTCCTCCCAAGGGGGACAGAGAGAGGGGGGGTATTTAAGTGAAAATACGCCACATGGTCTTACCGAGCTATGTCGGAAGTATGCCATGTGGAGAAGTCCCATGGTAGGTCCTACCCTACGGGGGAGGAGTTACTACAAGCATGGAGACTGGGGCAGAGGGGCCTCTGCCCAAGGAAGATGCAGTTTGCCAACAGGGAAACGAATTAGTGGAAGATATACGTTGCATGGGGTTACGTACGGGGAACTGCCACATGCGGAGCACCTACCCCAGTACAGGGCTTAGTTAGCACGTGTACTGGGCCGGCAGCGAGTCTCTCTGAAAACTCGACTGTCACAGGGTTCGGAGGAAGTCAACTAGGTAACACAGTTTGTGAACACTACTGGGAGTTAACGGCGCACGTCTTGTGTGTGCCACTACTCGGGACGAAACCGGTTCCACCAGGAGGTTGTAGCACCTCGCAAAAGTGTTGGGTGTTGCCCAGCCCGCTGCTCTGCAAATGTCTGTTAGAGACCCCTGGTCAAGGCCCAAGAGGCCGCTACACCCCTGGTAGAATGGGCTCGTAGCCCTACCGGGGGCGGCACGTCCTGGGCGTGATAAGCCAGTGGGCGATCCTCTGCTTGGAGACAGCGCTTCCTTTCCGCTGTCCACCAAAGCAGACAATGAGCTGCTCAGAGACTCTAAAGCTCTGCGTGCGCTCCAAATAGATGTGTAAAGCGTGCACCGGACAAAGCAACGTCAGGGCTGGGTCTGCCTCCTCCTGGGGCAGCGCTTGCAGGTTCACCACCTGATCCCTAAAAGGGGTCGTGGGAACCTTGGGCACATAGTTGGGGTCTCAGGATCATGTGAGAGTAGCCCGGACCGAATTCCAGGCACGTTTTGCTGACAGAGAACGCTTGCAGGTCTCCTACCCTCTTGATGGAAGTGAGCGCAGTCAGGAGGGCAGTCTTCAAGGAGAGTACCTTAATCTCAGCTGACTGCAAAGGCTCAAAGGGGTCTCTCTGTAGACCCTGAAGAACTACAGAGAGGTCCCATGAGGGAACAAGGTGCGGTCTGGAGGGATTCAGCCTCCTGGTGCCTCTCAGGAACCTGATGATCAGGTTGTGCTTCCCTAAAGACTTACCGTCCACTGTGTCGTGGTGTGCCGCTATAGCGGCTACATACACCTTCAAGGTGGAAGGGGACAGCTGCACTTCAAAACCTCTCCAGCAGGAAGGAAAGCACCGATCCGACTGCGCATCTCTGGGGTCTTCCCATCGGGAAGAACGCCACTTAGCGAAAAGACGCCTCTTAAAGGCATACAGGCACCTCGTAGAGGGGCCCTAGCCTGAGTGATCTTGTCTACCACCGCGGGTGGTAGACCACTTAGGTCTTCTGCGTCCCATCCAGGGGCCAGACATGGAGATTCCAGAGGTCTGGTCACGGGTGCCAGATGGTGCCCCGTCCCTGAGAAAGAAGGTCCTTCCTCAGAGGAATTTGCCGGGGGGGCTTTTGCGAGGAGCGTGAGGTCCAAGAACCACGTCTGGGTGGGCCAGTAAGGTGCTACCGGGATGACTTGCTCCTCGTCCTCCCTGACCTTGCACAGGGTTTGTGCAAGTAGGCTCACTGGGGGAAACGCATATTTGCGCAGTCCAGGGGGCCAGCTGTGTGCCAGCGCATCTATACCGAGAGATGCCTCGGTCAGGGCGTACCAGAGTGGGCAGTGGGAGGATTCTTGGGAGGCGAACAGGTCTACCTGTGCCTGTCCGAATTGACTCCAGATCAGCTGGACCACCTGAGGGTGTAGTCTCCACTGTCCCCTGAGGGTAACCTGCCGTAACAGTGCATCCACTGTAGTGTTGAGGTCTCCTGGGATGTGAGTGATTCGCAGCGACTTGAGGTGCTGCTGACTCCAGAAGAGGAGATGGCGGGCGAGTTGTGACATACAATGGGAGCGCAGACCGCCTTTACATTTGACATATGCTACCGTTGCCGTGTTGTCTGTCCGAACTAACACGTGCTTGCCCTGGATCAATGGCTGGAACCTCCTCAGGCCGGGCAGAATTGCCAGCAACTCGAGGCAGTTGATGTGCCAACGCAGCCACGGGCCCGTCCATAAGCTGGCGGCTGCGTGCCCGTTGCAAACAGTGCCGTGTCTGTCGTGACCACGACACGCCTGGAGACCTGCTCTAGGGGAACGCCTGCCCATAGAAACGTGAGGTCGGTCCAAGAGGCAGTGACAGATCGCCGTGATGACTCGAGTCTGAAGCCAGTGCTGAAGCGGTCTCATATGCATCAACCTGAGCGGAGTGGCCACCTCTGAGGATGCCACATGCCCCGGGAGCCTCTGAAAGAGTTTCAGTGGAACAGCTGTTTTCTGTTTGAACGCCTTCAAACAGGTCAGCACCGACTGTGTGCACTCGTTCGTGAGGCGCGCTATCAACGAGACTGAGTCCAACTCCAAACCGAGAAAAGAGATGTTCTGAACCGGGAGGAGCTTGGTCTTTTCCCAGTTGACCCGAAGCCCTAATCGGCTGTGGTGCGAAAGCACCAGGTCCCTGTGTGCACACAACATACCCCGAGAGTGAGCTAGGATTAGCCAATCATCGAGATAGTTGAGAATGCGAATACCCACCTCCCTTAACGGGGCAAGAGCTGCCTCTGTGACCTTCGTGAAGATGTGAGGGGACAAGGACTGACCGAAAGGGAGGACCTTGTACTGATAAGCCCGACCCTCGAATGCAAACCGCAGGAAAGGTCTGTGTCGAGGTAGAATTGAGACGTGGAATTACGCGTACTTCAGGTCTACCGCCGCGAACCAATCTTGATGCCAGACGCTCGCCAGAATGCATTTTTGCATCAGCATCTTGAACGGGAGTCTGTGTAAAGCCCGGTTCAGTACTCGCAGGTCCAAGATTGGCCGCAACCCACCGCCTTTTTTCGGTACAATGAAGTAGGGGCTGTAAAACCCCTGTGTAAAAACTGCGTAGCCGAGTCGGACGGTCCGGATCAACCATCGCGATGGATTGGAAAGAACAAGCCACACATCCGAGCTCCGAGTGAGGGGGACCAAAGGGACAATCCATGTTATGGCCGTGCTGAGTCCAGGGTCATTGAAGCACTTACCTGGCTCCTTGTGACCACCCCCGGAACAGCCTGGGATGGGGGAGGAAGAGGCCTGTCCTCGCGACCCGTGGAGACTGTCACATCGGGGGCGGATTTGTGCCACAGCTAGGTGCGCAAGGGCGGGGGAGACCACCGCTGGAGCACCAACCCTCCAAGGATAAAAAGGTGGATGGTGGTCTTGATGACGGCCGTGCACACTGGTTATGTAACCCAGGGAACGAGGAAACCGCTGCCACTTGGGCATGTGGCGAAATTAAATGAAAAAGCAACAAAAGATTCTCCTCCCAGCCCTCCACTGGGGGATGGAGTGGTTTGTTTACCAGCTCCAAGGTGGGTTTCGTCGTCGCTGGGTTGCCCGTCTCAGGGGCGCTTTGAAGCCTTCCGTGGGTTCCTGGTGGCCGGCTGTGATACGGGTGGTGTCTGCTTCCTGCGGTGGGCTCCACACCGGGGCCGGGCCGAAGGGGCGGGCTGCGGCGGAGCCGGTGTGGTCACCGCAGGGGGACACCCTTGGTGACGAGCAGGCGGGGGGCGGGACCTTGAGCCACGCCGGGGCAGGATGTGCCGGATAGCCTCCGTCTGCTGCTTCACTGTCGAGAACTGCTGGGCAAAGTCCTCGACGGTGTCGCCAAATAGGCCAACCTGGGAGATAGGGGCAGTAAGGAACCGTGCCTTGTCGGCCTCACCCATCTCGACCAGGTTGAGCCAAAGGTGGCGCTCCTGGACCACAAAGGTGGACATCACCCGCCCGAGAGACCGCGCCATGATCTTTGTCACCTGGAGAGCGAGTTTGGTCGCCGAGCGCAGCTCCTGCATCAAATCTGGGGTGGAACTACCCTCGTGCAGTTCTTTTAGCGCCTTGGCTTGGTGGACCTGCAGGAGGGCCACGGCGTGCAAGGCGGAGGTGGCTTGTCCAGCGGCACTGTAGGCTTTGGCCTTCAGGGACGACGTGAACCTACAGGCCTTGGACTGGAGCTTTGGGCGTCCACGCGAGGTGGCGGCGCTCTGCGGGCATAAGTGCACCGTGAGCGCCTTATCCACCGGGGGAATCGCCGAATAGCCCCTGGCCGCCCCTCCATCAAGGGTAGTGAGGGCGGGGGAGCTGAAAGATCGGGACCGGGCAGTAAAAGGTGCCTCCCACGATTTTGTCAGCTCCTCGTGCACTTCCGGGAGGTAAGGGACTGGAGCGGGGCTTGGCTGCTTTGAGCGGCGCCACGAGCCCAGGAACCAATCATCGAGCCGCGAGGGTTCAGAGGAGAGCGGAGGGTTTCACTCAAGCCCGACGCTCGCGGCCGCCCAGGAAAGCATTTCCATCATTTCCACATCAGCCTGTGACTGGGCAATCGTCCCCGAGGGGGGGAGCCCAGCTGAAGCTTCTGCGTCCAACTGGATGAGCCCGCTCTCCGATGCTGCGCTCGAGAGTTCATCAGCTTCGTGGGCTCCAAACAAGAGGTCGAACTCGCCATGAGACGAGCCGGCGGACTCATCCGGAAGCCCGATCGGGGCAGACGAGCGTGCTGGGGAATGGGAGGTCCGTAGGGGGATACCCGGCGGAGGTGGTCCCATTGGGGTCCCCAAATCGCCCCCAGGGCTAGCCGCGCTGGCCTCTTACCCGTAGGTATAAGGACCGAGGTGGCTTTTCTTGCTTTTCTTACGAAAGCAAGCCGCGACCGCAACGTTGCCATGGTCATGTTCTCGCAATGAGTACATGATCCATACACGAACGCTGTCTCCAAGTGGGTCACGCCCAGACACGAAAGACAGCGATCGTGACTGTCCGAAGTTGAGAGGAAACGACTGCAACCAGGAATAACACACAAACGGAAAGGCATCTTTAAAAAGATGCGTCTTTAAAAAGACATTCCGTGTGTGCTGCTCTTTTAGAGAAATATACTCTCTTTTTTCTGCAGTAAACATCGACCGTTCGGCTCCGAAGAGAAAATCTGAATGAGTGGTTGCATACCAGCTCCTTTTATACCCATATGTTGGGGGGAGTGGTATGCAAATACCACTTGCCAATTTTCATTGACCTTTTATCAAAGACCAGAGGTGTCTCGGGCTCCCAAGAGTGACCCCTAGTGTCACTAAATCGACACAACGTCGAGTGAGTGACAGATAGGGAACTAGTGTTTTTCTATCATAATTATCATGTGTTTGCAGAATGTGACCTCTCAAAGCCTATAACACTGATTTTTCAGGTAAACTGTTGACTACAGAACTAAAAAAAAGTGTTAAGAGACAAAAACTGATCTGTGAAAAAAATTCACAAATCATGAAAGTCTATTTGAGCTTGCTGTGGCCTGTCTATATGCTCAGTATTTAGAATTGTAAGCTGATTTCTCTGATGGCTTTATCCATTGACACAGCCTATATTGTTATTATTACACAAGGCAATGGGGGTAGAGCAGTAAGACGCAATCAAACGCGACCAAATATGATTGTGAAAGGTTTCGCAAATCAGGCTCTATCTAATACAAGTGAATTTGCATGAACCCAGATTGCGTGTTTACTGGAAATAGCCATTAAAAGTGAAGAGTGCTTATTTTTCACCTTCCCAACTCATGGACTTAAAAAGAGTTGACAGAAAAACAAACTGCTGTAAAACAATTCACAAATCAGACTGGTCAAGACGAGAGAGGTTTCAGTCTTCTAGGTGTTCAACTTTTGGAGCTATTTGGATTAGAAAATGAAGAGTCGTTAAATGTAAATGACCGATTGTGGAGCGGAGGATGATGTCATCCGAATTCACAAATCATGAAGAATCACATGCAACATTATTTACATGTCTACGACAGCGCATAGCAGATTTATAGCCAATCAAAGTCTGAATTTCAAACTGCAAACTGTCTTTACCATGCCGAGGCCAATTTAATGATATTCTAATACACGCAAAAGGCTTCTCTGCAACACTATATTTTCGCGGTGCAATGAAAGCTTGTTTTTCATGCGAGTGTACGAACAACTCGCGCCAGTGATCTGCACTAATGTACTGTATCTCTGGTATGGATTATAATGAGAATTTTCTAGTTTGAATCACTTTGGAGGAAGTCAAACCTCTCAAACAGGCAGCCCCGACATTATAAACAGCAGTGAGGTGGGACAGAGCAACACTGTGTCAAAATAAAGTTGTTGATTTTCTTTTTAAGTTACTCATCATCACCCTTACAAAAAATGTTTCACGATTTTACAGTAGTTACAGTAAACTGTGCTCAAATGTCAATGCACTGTGTAGCTAAGATCAAGTAAGGGCTTTAGGACCTCCAAGACCCCCCGTGGACAAATTATGAATAAAGTTTTCCATGTAATAGCCTATGCTCTGTTAGAATGATGTTTAATATTAGGAAATAAACTGGTTAATAAAAATAATGGGCTCATATAAATAAATATGCTCATCAACTTTTAAAAGGGGGGGGAGAGAACTTTTTGACATCAACAACAAAAATAATGTCACATTTGTACTTGAAAATCATGAACAAAACTAAGTTAAAAGAAAATGTGACTCATGCATACAGGATCCATTAAATTCAGGTTTTGTACTTTTGCACTTGATGTCCAGTGTGAAATCTGGGACCAAAAGCAAAACCAGTTGAACCACTAGAACCACTGATCTAAAGAACTTCTCGTGTCCGGGAGCCTCTGTCAAGCTTCTAGGAAGCTTAATTTTAAAGCATCACCTTAATTCAATAATAGTCTCTAGATAGTTTTGAACCTGTCAGGTGAACATTCAACTGAATCTCTTATCTTTAGTATAAACACTTAACTTCAATTTGCCCTCTGAATATATAAAATCTTTAATCAAGATGAGGAAAGCTGTTTGAACCTCTCCTTCATATCACTATATCTACCATTATTGTCAAATCATATCATTTAAAATAAAATCAAAATAAAACAAAACAACCCAGAGATGTGTCTTTAGCACACTTCAAAATCTGCTTTTGTGTTTCTATTTCAAGCAGACTCTTATCAAACTTAGGCTGAGAGTGAGAGAGAGTAGGACAGGGGAGAAATTAGGAGGGGGGACATTCCACTCCCTCACGCTGTTTCTAATCTCATTACAGCTATTCCTTCTTTTTTCATTTTAGTATCTCACAATAATATATTTAAGTTATTCTTCAACAGTGAAATTAATAACTCTGTTATGTTTACTTTCTCCCTTTCCTTACTCTCTCAGGATAAGGAACTTCCATTCTATCTAATAAAATAACATAAATCACGTTTTTAAACTAACAGAAAATTAAGCAAAAGTTTATAACGGATAAAGTAGTAAAGAGGCACAATGGAAATTCAAACAAATCTCTTTTCTTGTGTTTTGAAATAATTGCTCAGTAAGATACACTACGCCCTTTAATTTCTCATGTCTCTTATTTTTTTTTTTTTTATATCCAAATATTTCAGCATCATTTAACAATAAGGTTTTCCAGTTATTATTCTCTTATACTTATCAGCATTTCTTGACAAATTATTCAGTTAAATAGCAGAACCAAAATTCACAATGCAGAAACTGTATGCCTCTAAAGTGATACTTTCATGGATTAACTATGGCAAATAGAAATAGTAGTAATAGAAAAAGACACTCAGTCCTTCTTTGTAACCCACACTAACCTTTTTTATTTATTTATTTATTTATTTTAAGTGAGGGTACTCTCTAGAACATTTGTAGGAGTAACCAATCCAATAGGTAACTCCAACTTTGCCATCAAGTTTGTAATATTTATTTCTTCAAATCAATAAATCAGTGGTTAGCTGCTGGATTTAAATTTAGACCCTCAGAACAATTTAGACATGGGTATTGAACCCATGGAGGCAGTCTGGAAAATAATAAATCCAATTAGTCGTATAAGACTGAAATCAACTTACCCAGAGAAATTTTAATCCATATTAGAAATGGCAAATCAGAAATGATTACCAGCAGTAATGACAGCGGGAAGACCAATCGGATAAAGGCCCACATCATTTTCAGTCTTCTTTTTCTCCAGATTTCCTCCTGCAGTATTAGCAGCTTCAATAAATCATCTGGCCCAGCCATCTGTAATGGTGAGAGACTGGTTCCAGAATGAGTTAGTGAAACAACATAAACATAATGATGACAAAAGAAAGGGTAAAACATAGTTTCAAAGACACACACAGAATAGATGCATGAATATGAAGTTATTAACATTAATAATTGAGGAAGTTACAATGTTCAATTTAATCTTAACGTTTCTCCATGGGCTTCACCTGCCTCCAATGACCAATTTTTCCTTAGCATTATCAATAATTTTTTACAATCAAATACATCAAAGATATTTCTTAATTCTTAAAATCAGAACTTCTAGCACGAATAACATTTTCCATTTTATGCACTTTCAAAAGAAGAAAACTTGCTTAGTTCTGCCTCCTTATTGGTGTTTGGGACTTTATTTTCCATTTTATCTGGCATGATTGGTCAAAGATCAAACCCAAGGAAAAAGCATCACAATATTGGCAAGGCTGCCGCACATAAAAATCAGAAAACCAGATATTAAGAGCACAACTTCAGCGGATTGGAATGGCAGAGAACATGAAATGATCCAAATCATTCTGAAATTTCTTTTCCTTTAATTCTAGTCTCAAAGGCAGGTTCTCAGTGTACCCATGATCAACCAATGCCTACACTGTATATATATATATATATATAAATAAAATAAAAATAAATATCTAAACTAAAAGAATCTGCTATCTATCTTTTCTAATTTCGGAGCACCCCTGTCTGAGTGAAGATGCCAAGAGAGACGAGTTTTCCCATTCAGAGCAGCATCTCGCTCAATCTCTCCATCAGACAGTCCCTAACAAAATAATAAACTCTACCTATCTTATTTTTGTTGGTTGATCAAGTTTACACCGATAAAGCTGCAACTCACATGTAAATTTGTTCTCCAGACATACTCAAACACATACAAAAAAAATAAATAATCATGGGTTCTTACATTTAAATATCAAGACTTTACAGTGTTTAATATAATATTGTTCAAAATGTTATTCTCTCATAAACTGGACCAGACAGAATGTAAAACAGACACAAGGTTTGCTTCTCATACTCAAATTACAAAATAGAATTTAGTTTTGGAAATATTTTTTCTTATTAGTCAGTTCTACCTTTTTTTTTTTTTTTTTCTCTTTTCCATTTCTTTGAGATTTTATCAATAAATTCTTTACACAGTGGATTTCTAGTTATTAGTATTTCCACTGGAGTGTTTGCCATAATTATACCTTATTGTAATGTAACTACACTTATCTTCAATACAACTTTTGTTTAAAATCCAATTATTTAGTTGACTTTAGTTTAAAGTAATACACTGGACTCAAAACTTTATTGTTTGTCCAGATAATGTGATACGAACTTTAACTTTAAGCACAGATATACCACTTGCTCTTTCTCAGTTTACTTAATCTTACATTACGCTTCCTTCATGGCATGAAAAGAACAGCCCAAGGCTGAATCTTGTTCAGCCAGCTAAGAGTTAACTTTTTGCTTTCATTCACACTTTTACAAACAATCACACTTTACAGTCACTTCACACACACTTTCAGACACAGATACAAACATTCTCACAAACACAGAAACTTTCACACTTTTTACAAACACAAGGCCTTTATAAACACAGAGCTCTCAAAAATACAATATAATTCTAAAGCACAACTATGACTTTGGCCCCCTCCCTTTCGCTCTCCTTCTCGCAGTCATACACTCTCAATCCTGTACTCATTTACTCCCACTGTGGAAGAGAGAAACACATACTTATTTTTAATTTTGTTTCTTTATTAATGATTGTGTCTCTCTATCTGGATCACAATGACTTCAATTTGGATGATGTCCAAATAATCAATAAACCAATATCTCAGAACGTTTTTAGTTCTTGGGATGACTTTTCTAACTTTTTCATCATTCATTTCACAATTCTCAAATACAGAATTTAACGCACTTGTTTCTTCATACCACAGCGTTCATAAATGAATGCAGGAAAAACAATCACATGAGCTTATAACAGCACACCCAACCAACCACCCATTCACAGTTTAATTTCACACACATACAGCATATCACAGCGCAGCCAGCATAAACACAGCACAGTCAACACAGCTGTCATACAAAAGCAATGCAGTCAATTCCACAAACAACTCAACACCGTCAACACATATACATCAATTCCACAAATAACACAAAACAGACAAGACGAACAACACAAAACTCTTCTTGGGTACACGCGTGAACACGCCTCTTGCATGACCTACCCAAGCAGACCACCTTTTCCTAAAGGTGCAGTATCATAGGATTTTAACCTGCCCATTCAGACCTCTTAATGGTGTTTTGAGAAACAACGCCATCCACAAATTGTGAGCTCGCTGTTTCCCAGCAAGTTCAAGGATTCCCACTCAGAACGCGTCTGTTCAGAGCGCGTCCCCTCTCCTCACTGAGGTCACCACTAAGAGCGGTATCCACAGGATTTCAACACCCCCTTCTTGGGAGACCTACCAATGCTGCCCATTCCTCCCTAGGAATGCGGTATCCCTAGGATTTTGCACACTTCAACTTATTTACAACACTTATTTACATTTGCATGCACAGTTTTTGAAACCTGGAACCCAGTTCTCTATTTTATCCAATTAATCATTCAGTTGAGTTCGGGACTGGTGAGGCTCTTTGAGTTATCACTGCCCAGGTCAAACTTACAACAGACTACACAAAACACCTTTTAAGCAAAATCGCTTACCTAAATGTTTTGGCGCCAGTGATTTTGTATAGTCTGTGTCAGCAAACCTGCAGCGGTGCTCTCTTGGCCCCTTTTCGAGCCCCACGTTGAGCACCAAAATTGTGTTGCGGAATATTGAGGACTCTTCTCCCTTTCTGTAAGAAAACTCTCGAAGTCAGGAGTTCCAGGTGTCAAAGGTTAGACTTTATTGAGCAAAACAACAAAGCCGAGATGCCAGCTGTATCGTCTGATCCTCTCATTCAAAGCTTACTTGTTTATACACTTCTGTTATCACATATTACCTCATAAGCACACCCCTCCTGTAATCTTAACCAATAAGCGTGCTTCTCCATTCTCCTTGTTCACCACTATTATTTCACAGACTCTCTGACTTATATTTAATGGTGGAATTCTGGCAGTTAGTCTATTTTTAAAAATAACCTTATTTCATAATTTATTATGAAAGTATACAATAACTTTGACTATTGGCTGTGGTAATCTTCAACTATTGTCTGTGCCATTCAGTGCTTTGAAGAGTACTCTCTCCCTAGTACTTTTCTGTCATGGCTGAGTGCCTAGGTTTCTCTCAGCAAAGTCACGAAGACCTTACAGTCTCATCCTTATTTTCCTGGATTAAAATAATGCTCAAACCATTCTATATAAGCACTTTTTCTATGTTTGATATATAAAAATATACTATACCCGTCACAAAGCTCTGGAAGCATTATGTGTGTGCATTCCTTTATTCTTATGATTTTGCCATGCAGATCTCTGAGATATTTTTCAAATGTGCCAATAAACCTGCTCTTCTGGACATTTCAAGTTTGTATTCGATTATTTGTGTTGAGAATTTTCACCTAGGCGATGACATAATAAGTTTTCGCCATCCACTTGTCTCACCACCTGTAGATTATTAGTAATTAAATCTCTGCTTCTATATTCCTGTGACTGCTGCGTCTTTGCTGATGGTGATTTTCCTCCCCTGACTTTTCGTGAGGTGGCTTTTGGAGTTGTTGTGTTTTAAATCAACAGCTTCTTTTATGGGATGTTTGACCACATGCTGCTGGAACACAATATGGAAAATGAGAATGTGAGCTGGAAGTGTTTTAATGGGCACACCATCCTGGTAGCATATATCCAAAAGCAACCCACATTATTATACGATTATTAAGATCTAACCATTTGCTTTGCCAACTCTATGCAGGCTTTGGATTTTCACCTGTATTTCATATTGTCGAGCTTCGATTGTGATGAAGTTCCAATGTAAATAAGTCTGCACGACTTTACTTTTGTTAAACATGAAAGAAATGATAACATTACTTACAACAAGATTAACATTACCAGTTGTACACATATCACAACAAAAGGACTGGCATTGCCTATATTGCAATATTTAAGAGATGCAGAATTCTCAGTGCTTCCCTCATTTAACAAACCAAGGTCAACCAGACAGCCAGACGATGATTGAACACGAAGCATGTACCATTTCCTCAAGCAGCCCTGCATCTTCCTTTAACTCGACACGGTGCCATGGATGAAGCTGACGCGTCGCTCCAAAGAGTTCATTGATTTGGGCAACTCTAACACGAGTCATCCCTTTAAACACAGTATTGAATACAGAGCGAGAGGTGTCGTAATGGTCAAAGACGTCTATGTAGCACATGTTTACATGGGCCAACAAATTAAAAAAGCACAATTTCAATAGCAGCATCGATATTCCCGGTGGTTAATGTCATCAAAAAACCAGAAAGAACTCCCGTTGTCACACTTCACAAGGAATGCCATATGAAACATAGTAACCTGAGGAATATTCATTTAATTGTGGGATCTCGCATATTTGTAAACTCTCAAACATTATATACAGTATATTTCTTTCCTGAATTAAAATTTGCCAAAAAAAAGAGAATTTTGTTTTTTTCTTTTTAGAGAGAAAAAAACATTTGAGAGAAAAACAAAATAGTAGAACATAGGCTCAGGAAGGCACAGACACCTAAAAAAAAAAATTCACCTAGTGAATGTTTTTTTTTTTTTCACAGTGCGGTTCAGGGCTTCCGTATGAAGGGGCTTGTAGGTGACAATGAGTGTCTTGAATTGTATGCGGTATTCAATAGGTAGACAGAAAAAAGTGTCTTAACAACATTACTAACATGGACATCAAACAGCAGTGTGGGATCAAAAATCATGCCAAGGTTACGCACAGTTTTAGACGGCTTAATTTGGACACCATCCAGGTCCATAGTGTGGAAATCCTGTCTCAAGATGTGAGATTTTGAACCAATCAGTAATAATTCTGTCTTCTCAGCATTAAACTTTAGATAGATTGCTGCCAACCAGTGCTTCAAGTCATGGATGCAGGCAGATAAAGAAGAGGAAGGAAAAGCAGGTGTTGTACGAGAGCTAATGTAGATAATATGTTTCAGCTGGCAACAAATCTTTTAACCCTAACTGATGCAGTGTGTTGCTTCTCATTTCTTATACAACCATGTCGGAAGACGTATCCCGTGGTCGTGGAAAAGATGTTACTGTGTTTTAGAAGGGACGAATTATTAGCCTGCATCAAGCAAAGAAAACAACTAAGGAGATTGCTGAAATCACTGGAATTGGATTAAGGTGGTCAGATGAGTCCAGATTTATCCTATTCCAAAGCGATGGGAGCGTCAGTGTAAGAAGGGCAGTGCATGAAGCGATGCACCGCCATGCATAGTGCCCATTGTACAAGTCTCTGGAGGCAGTGTTATGATCTGGGGTTGCTTCAATTGGTCAGGACTTGACTCAGCAACGTTATGCGGCAATAAAATTACATCAGCTGACTACCTGAATGTACTGAATGACCAGGTTATCCCATCAATGGGTTTTTTCTTCCCTGACGGCACGGGCAGATTCCAGGACACCAACGCCAAGATTCATCTGGCTCAAATTGTGAAAGAGTGGTTCAGGGAGCATGAGGAATCATTTTCACACATGAATTGGCCAACACAGAGTCCTGACCTTTACCCCATTGAAAGTCTTTGGGATGTGCTGGAGAAGACTTTACAGAGTGGTTTGATTCTCTCGTCATCAATACAAGATCTCGGCCAAAAATGAATGCAACTCTGGATGGAAATAAATGTTGTGTCGTTGCATAAGGTTGTCGAAACAATGCCACAACGAATGCGCACCATTATCAAAGCTAAAGGCGGTCCAACGAAATATTTGAGTATGCAACTTTTTTTTTTTTTGGCCAGGCAGTGTATAGATACAGTATATATACTACCAGTCAAAAGTTTTGAAACACTCATTCTTTATTATGATTTTTTTCCTTCACATTTTAGAATAATAGTAAAGCCATCAAAACTATGGAATAACATAAATGGAACTATGGGAATTATGTTGTGACTAAAAAAATCCAAAATAAATCAAAACTGTGTTATATTTTAGCATCTTCAAAGTACTCACCCATTGCCTAGAATTTGCAGAAATGTACTCTTGACATTTTCTCAACCAAATTCTTGAGGTATCACCCTGGGATGCTTTTTAAACAGTATTGAAGGAGTTCCCATCTATGTTGGGCACTTATTAGCTGCTTTTCTTTATTATTCTTTATTATATTTCTTTTTCCCAAATTATTTTGTCCCTACTGAGTGATAACTTAATATAGGCTACATTTTCAACCCATTCTGTCGTATTTATTTATTTTAATATGTAGACATATCCCATATCTTAGTAACAGAGTTACAAAAATTGCCAAACTTAAATAAAATTAATACAAAATACAATGGTTCATTTAATATTTGGTTTCAAATAACATTTTGTGAAAGTACGGCACCTTTCACCTTGTTGAAAAAGGGCAAAAATGTCATTTTCAAGAATTTTAAGATAATTTTGTACCGTTTGTTCCAGTAATTGCATTGTATTAACAACATATGGTGTTTCTGTTAATATCTGCTGTGTCTCAGGCACTGAAGTCTAAGCAGGTGAACCTCTATATAGCTGGGATGGGGGATCCTCAGGCAGACTACCAGCTGGACGTAGATGTCTCCGGTCTTATCTTCTCCCATCACCCTCTATTCAGTCGTGAGCATGTGCTGGGAGCCCGTCTTGCCCAGCTGTATGACCAGCACCTGACCAGACAACACAAGAACCTCACACGACTCCTGACTGAAAAGGTAACACTGAGGAGTGACCTCAAAACCAAGTTTTTTTTTTTTTTCTCAACTTACTGTTCTTGAAACTCATTCTGAACATTTGTTTGTGTAGCTCAACGGCTTGAGGAACACGATTCGTAATATGTTGGAGCTGCACAAAGGAGAAGCTCTGAGTCAGGTGACCCAGCAAAGGATAGCCGAGTACAAACAGGAAGTGAGGTAAGCAGTTATGACTCAAATACATATAACCTCCATTGAGATGTTTTGGTATGTTTTAGTTTTTTAGGACTAAATATTATGAAATATTTGTGGTTGCTGGTTTGGGATAAGGTCATGTACAGATGACAGATGTGATTGTAGATCAGTATTTAGTATTTAGATTTCAGTATTACAGAACCAAAGGTCCATTACATTTAAACTGATGTCTTGTTCCTGTATTGTCAGACACACTCGTCAGCTGCGTGATGTGGAGCAGGAGAAGGACAGAGTTCTCCTCAAAAACATCATCAGAGTCTGGAAAGATCTCAAAACCCTGAGAGACTTCCAAAGATTTGCCAACACACCTTACAAACTCTTCATCAGACGGTACGGCTTCATTCATATATGTTTGTGTGAGTATTTGGGCTTCATTTAATTAGACGAGCATCTGTCCCTCTGCAGGGAGATGGTGGAGAGAGAGCAGGACGAGCAGGAGTTTGAGAATGAGATCATGGTGGAGGTCTCAGAACTGCAGGCAGAGACAGAAGAAGACTACCAGAGGAAGATGAGTGAATACAAAAGGCTACACGAGGAATGGAAGTCCTGGAAGAGAAGACAGGTATTGCAGGCATAAAAATCGAATGATGAGTTTGCTGTTTGTAGATAAGTGGTCTTGTTTACACCTGGTTTTACGATCCGCCTTGGATGATTCGATCACAAGTAGTTAGTTGAGACAGAATGCTTTTTACACCTGTTAGTAACATGCATTTTAAATGCGTCTCCTGTGCTCATTTGTATTAGGATTTTGAGGGGAGGGTCATGTCTTCATGATTGCTATGTCAGTATATTGCTGCATGTTGATGAAGTGTTGATTAAAAAAAAGGCACAGAAAATCCAGCACAAAAACTCTTGCAGATCCCCACAACATCTAGTGGAAAGCCTTCCCAGAAGAATTAAAGGGATAGTTCACCCAAAACGGAAAATACTCCATTTATTCACCCTGATGACTTTTTTTCTTCTACTGAACACAAGTGAAGATTTTTAGAAGAATATCTCAACTCTGCAGGTCCATACAACATTTTTAAAGTTTCAAAAAGCACATAAATGCAGCGTAAAAGTAATCCATAAGACTCCTGTGGTTAAATCTATATCTTCAGAAGCGATATGATAGGTGTGGGTGAGAAAAAGATCAATATTTAAGTTCATTTTTACTTTACATTCTCCTCACTGCCCAGTAGAATAAGAAGAATGTGAAAGGGAAAGTGGAGATTTATAGTTTTTCAGAAGACCTACGATCAAGAATTGTTGCTTTGCATAAAGCTGGAAAGGGTTACAAAGTAATCACGAAGAGCTTAGATATTCAACTGTCCACAGAAAGACAAATTGTCTATAAATGAAGATGATTTAGTACTGTGGTTACTCTCCCTAGAAGTGGCCGTCCAGCCAAGATGACTCAGAGGGCACACCGCAGAATGCTCAATGAGGTAAAAAAAAAAGAACCCTACAGTGACAGTTAAAGGCTTGAAGGAATCATTGGAACTGGTTAACATCTCTGTTCATGAGTCTAATATACGGAAACATTAAACAGGCACGAAGGAAGCTGTTACTTTCCAACAAAAACATTGCTGCGCATCTGAAGTTTGCCAAAGACCACCTTGACACTACAGCACTACTGGGAAACGTTTTGTGGACTGATGAAACTAAGGTTGAATTGTTTGGGAAGAACATGCAGCACTACGTGTGGCGTAAAAAGAGCACCGCATGCCAACATGAAAACATCATCCCAACGGTGAAGTACTGTGGAGGGATCATTATTTGGGGCTGCTTTGCTGCTTCGGGTTCAGGACCACGAGAGAAAAATTTATTTACAAGTTTGTCAAGATATCCTACAGGATAATATCAGGGTTAGGGTTATAATTGAAGCACACAGGTGCCAGCTCTTTGACGGTCCAAAAGTCATATTTAGGCAGCATAAAAGTAATCCATACGACTCCAGCCGATCAGTTAATGTATTCTGAAGTGAATCAATAGGTTTATGTAAGAAACATGTTGATAATTAAAAAAAATTTAACTTTAAATTGGCACTTTCATCCATGGCTCTGTTGCTGTTTGAAATGGCTGACCTCTCGTGGGATGTTCGTTCTTCTGTTGTAAATAACCACCGCTTCCGAATTCTCATGTGAAATTGCCGATGCGCTTACGTCACGCTTCGTGTCAGCTGTTGGCAGGAAGCGCTTTTTACAAGTTAATAATGTTTAATTATCCATTTATTTTTTACATAAACGTATCGATTTGCTTCAAGAGACATTCACTGATCGACTGGAGTCGTGTGGATTACATTTATGCTGCCTAAATATGACTTTTGGACTGTCAAAGTGCTGGCACCCGTGTACTATTATAAGGACCTGACAGAGCTCTACCTTCTTCCAAAAATCTTCATTTATGTTCTGCTGAAGAAAGACAGTCATACACATCTGGAATGGCATCAGGGTAAGTCAGTAATGGGACAATTGTTATTTTTGGGTGAACTATTCCTTTAAGCACACTGTATTTGTCTATACGTGTGGCAGAAAACTAATTCCAAAAGGTTCCTCAGCTTTTTCTTGCAACTGTACTTTCTGCACTACCAATGATGTTCGGAGCTTTACGTAAGTTGAACTTTGTTCTAATGCTAATGGTTTCTGTCACTCGTGGCGCCACAAATCGGCAACTCTCAGTATCGTCACTATGATTGCCTCTTTAGAAGTGTTATGACAGCTGTCTCGAAAACTATTTATGTAAAGTTTTATTCTATGGTTTGAACCCTGATCAAAAGACCAGCCGAACCCAGCCTAATGTGGCTTGCTGGTATTTGGATGTTCTCCCAGCCTGGCTTGTTGGATGATTAGCATACAAATGCCCAAAACCCCTTTAAGCCCATCAAATTTGACCTGCCTGACCAGTGGAAACCAACTTGGAGGCCAGTTAAGACCAACAAAACTAGTTTAAGCTTTCCAGCATGAAAATCAGATAGACAGATAGTAGACTTTAACATGTCTCTGATTCTTTTAGAAAGCCTTGAAGAAAAAACAGAAAAAGAAAAGACAACAGGAAGAGGAAGATGAGGATGAGGATAGCGAGGACAAGCTCGGTGAGGAGCCAGAAAAGCCCGACCCTCCAGAGAAACCAGACACGACTGTCCTTGAGGAGCAAGTGTGGGAGAAAGCTGCGAGGATCCGTAGGAAACCAGGGGAACCAGTTCTGATTCCAGAACTTACTGTCTCAGGGCCTGTCACCCCCAGTGAACAGTGTCCACGGTAAAAAAAACTCTCTCACACTGATACACATAGCTCAGACCTTCAATTAAGTTCAGGTAGACTAAAGTTCAGGTAGAAGTAATTTAGTGCTGTTTTAAAGCTACATCTTGGAGTGAAAGGATCTGATTCACAGTGATTTTACTTACAGTAACACATAGCATATCTACTCAAAAGTTTAAAAAAAGTTACATTAATATTTTGGGTTCAATACAAGTTAAGTTCAGTCGATAGCATTTGATGCATAATGTTGATTACCACAAAAAATCAATTTTGACTCATCCCTCCTCTTCTTTAAAAAAAAGCAAAAGTCTTGGTTACAGTGAGAAACTTAAAACAACTGCTTCAAAAAGACGTAAACAATATGTGTACTAACATGATTTTAGTGTGATAAAATTGCTTGCTAACCTTCTCTGTGCAAAGTCTTTGTTGCCGTGATGATGTAATGCTGTAAACCTTAAAACAAAGATTTAAACAACTTTACAGCTCAATCGTGTTATAACAGAATTAATTTATGTAATATATTAAGGTATGCAAATGCTATTGATTAAGCTTAAAGGGATAGTTCACCCAAAAATGAAATTTCTCTCATCGACTCACCCTCATGCCATCCCAGATGTGTGACTTTCTTTCTGCTGCTGAACACAAACAAAGATTTTTAGAAGAATATTTCAGCTCTGTAGGTCCATACAATACAAGTTAATGGTGACCAGAAATTTGAAGCTCCAAAAAGCACATAAAGGCAGCATAAAAGTAATCCTTAAGACTCCAGTGGTAAAATTAATATCTTCAGAAGACATATGATAGGTAAAGTAAAATAAATTAAGTCCTTTTTTACTCTAAATTTTTCTCCCTGCCCAGCAGGTGGCGATATGCACACAGCATATTATTTTTATAAAAAATAAAATAAAAAATAAAATGCAAAGTGGACATTTATAATAAAAGTTTCTAAGCCACACCAATAATATCGCATCTGATTAAACCACTGGAGTCATGTGGAGTACTTTTATGCTGCCTTTATATGCTTTTTGGAGCTTCAAAGTTCTGGCCACAATTCACTTGCATTGTATGGACCTACAGAGCTGAAATATTCTTCTAAATATCTTCATTGTGTTAAGCAGAAGAAAGAAAGTCATACACATCTGGGATGGCATGAGGGTGAGTAAATGATGAGAGAATTTTCATTTTTGGGTGAACTATCACTTTAACTTGTATTAAACACTGAATATTCCTTTAAATGTGTAGTGGTGTTTTCTAAAGCAAACATCACTATTAAACCTAGGTGTGAAACTCATCCCGCACCATCTGTGCTACAGACAAATGATTCCTCAAATTGTGTGACTTATTGAGGAGAAGTGTGCTTTTACTTTCCTAACCGATCAGACATACGATTTTCACCTAGCTGATGATAAAATGAGCAAAATATCCTATGGAATTACATTGAAGGAGAAACCAGAGAAACATACAATGGCAAGAAAAAGTTTGTGAACCCTTTGGAATTACCTGTATTTATGTATAAAGTTGTCTTAAAATCTGGTTTGATCTTCATCTAATTTACAATAATGAATAAACACAAACTGTTTTTACTAATAAAATACAAGTTATTGTATTGTTTTTGTACACATCATTCAAACATTCACAGTGTAGGTTGGAAAAAGTATGTGAACACCTAGGCTAATGATGTCAACAAAAGGTAATTAGAGTCAAGAGTTTGCAAACCTGGCATCCAATTAATGAAACAATATTGGAGGTGTGGGTTACAGCTACTTTTACTTATAAAAAGCACATTTTGAGTTTGCTATTCACAAGAAGCATCTGCTGACGATGACCATGCCACGCAAAAAAGAGATCTTAGAAGACACGATCAATAATTGTTGCTTTACATAAAGCTGGAAAGGTTTACAAAGTTATATCGAAGAGCTTAGATATTCATCTGTCCACAGAAAGACAAATTGTCTATAAATGGAGATGATTTAGTACTGTGGCTACTCTCCCTAGAAGTGGCCGTCCAGGCAAGATGACTCAAAGGGCACACCACAGAATGTGCAATGTGGTAAAAAAGAACCCTAGAGTGACAGCTAAAGACTTGAAGGAATCATTGAACTGGTTAACATCTCTGTTCATGAGTCTGCTATACGGAAACATTAAACAGGCATGATGTCCATGGCAGGACACCACGAAGGAAGCCACTGCTTTCCAACATCCAAATCCATGAGGACAGAATATTGTAGATACTTGGGGGTGGGTCAGTTTTGACCTAGCAAACACCGAGAACACCCTAGCAATCGCATAACCACCCATAACATATTCTCAAAAAATGCAAATATCTCGATTTTATTTGTTTTTGTCTTGTCTAGTGGTGAATTTGCTCGTAGAGAGGATGTGGCCAAATGTGCGCTCTTCATCAAGGTGCTGTACAATGAAAAAGAAGTTTCCAGAACAGACAGTCGAACCCTCAACATGGATTTCAGAGTTCACTTTGGTCAGATCTTTAACCTGAAGATAGTCAACTGGCCTGAGAGCATCAAACTGCAGGTATGGTGTCATGTGTGTGCACCATTGATTGTGTTGCTAGTGTTGACCACAGGTAGTAGATTCGTTTATAGGCCTTATTTAACTATTTCTGTATTTTATTTTGGATGTTCTGCATGTTTTCTCACAGGTATTTGAAAGCATCGGCTCCTCTTCCTCCCAACTGGCTGAGGTGTGTGTCCCGGTTCCAGAATCATCTGTCCTGACAGGCAGCGCGCTGTCGGAGGAGATAGAGTTTAGCAGCAACCAGCGAGTTACGTTCAACCATGAGGGAGTTGGCAGTGGTAAACACATTCATACACAGATACACACACACAGGCTGCATTTCTATATATTGTTTTGGGCAGCATTGCATAAAGGGGATGTTTGTGTCTTGTTTCTGTGGTAGGTGTGCCGTTCTCTTTTGAAGCTGACGGCACTAACATGCAGACTCTACTGACATCAGGAAAGCTCTCCTGCTGCGTGTCCTGGGCTGTAGGGAAAGATGACGTCCCCCTCGCTCCCCCGACCAGTCAGCCTACGGGGGGCATGTACAGGTCAGAGATCCAGCTCACTGCTAATCACATTTTTTAATCACATTTTAGCTTTTTAGTGGCATCAAAATGGTAAATATGATGTCATCAATAGAACTGCAATGTCTGATACCATTGTGAATCTGCCATATCTTTATACTGCTGAAATAATACGAGTAGTATGTATAGTAAGTAGTATGTTATTCCGAAGCACGTCACGTTGTTCTTTGATAAGCTAAACGCTAAATGCCGTTTAATTGGCTGTCAATAAAATCTCCTCTGTTTAGTCAATGACACGTGGCAGCCACCAAAATATGATCGTTTATTTTGTGCGTTGTTGCCGCTAGCATTTGTGCACGACAATTGCACAAAGATTGTCACAGTTACCATGTGCCGTGTACAACAGCCTTATTACAGATGATGTGATGTGATGTGTTCTCTCTTCAGTGGTCTCAGACAAATGGATGCTATAGCATGTATTGGGGTGTCTGGTCTGATCGACATGAAGAAATTGGGGAAGTGGGCGTCTGAGTCTCGCCTCGACCCCAATGACCCCAACAATGCTTCCATCATGCAACTCCTCTCAGTACATATTCTTGAATTCTCTTTAGCGTTCTTAACCAAACATGTGACATATTATACGTCTTAGTGTCTTTTGGCCTTAATACCTCTCTCTTCTGTCTCTGGAGGTGGTGGGTGGTGGAGAGGTGGCGGTTCCTGAGTATTTCCGTCTGGAGCAGCTTCAAGAGGAGTTTAATTTCCTGTCTGATGAGGAGCTGCAGCGTTCCCGCCGTTTCCGTCTGCTAATGCTGAGGAGTCAGGAGGTGGCAGAGTTCCGTCACTTTAAATGCATCCCGTCCATGGAGCAGGAGATATCCGAAAAAGTGTTTCAGGTGAGATCACTCATAGTTAGATATGCAGTCAGCATTATAACAGACTGTGCATGCTGAAATTTCCTTTGAGACTAGTGTTTATAAATTTCGCAATTCTTTTGTCAAATGAGATCATCTCTGCCTTTGATTTTACTCAGAGAGGAATTCAGTTTGTCTTTATTTCAGTTTTTGGCAGAATATTAGTACAGTAATCAGGGCTAGCAGCAATCACTGGAGTCCATGCAGATGGTAACAAAGAAGAAAACAACTACTATTGCCAAACTTGAAAGATTAGAATCTGTGGATTCAATTGTTTTTAACCCTAAAAAAAAGGAACCGAATCATTTCCGTTATCGGCCCTTGAACGTGTATTCTTGTGGATAGGACACTGTGCTAAAATACTCTTGACAATGTTTCCTGCACTAGCATTCAACAGCTGTGCAACACCGCTACTGAATCAGCAGCACTAAACATACATCATGACCAGTGTAGTCCGGTTACCATTCCTGAGCGAATGACTCTTATGAGCTGGTTCATTGAATCAGTTGTGCGAAACATGCAGCACTACTTGCGAAACATGCAGCACTACCAGTGTAGTCTGATTCCCAAACAAATTACTCTTATGAGGTTGTTCTTTTGAATCAGCAGTGTGAAAAATACAGCACTATCAGTGTACTACACCGGTCCAATTCCCAAACAAATGACTCTTATGAGCCGATTCTTTTGAATCAGTTGTGCAAAACATGCAGTGTGACCAGTGTAGTCCAATTCCCAGACGAATGACTCTAATGAGCCAGTTCATTTGTATCAGCAGTGTGAAACATATGATGCTACTGCTAGAATGACTCTTATCAGCCGTTTCTTTTGAATCTACAGCGCAAAACAAATAGCATGACAATTGTAGTCTGATTTCCAAACGAATGACTCTTATGAGCCGGTTCTTTTGAATCAGTTGTGCAAAACATGCAGTGTGACCAGTGTAACCCGATTCCCGAACGAATGACTCTAATGAGCCAGTTCATTTGTATCAGCAGTGTGAAACATATGATGCTACTGCTAGAAACGAATGACTCTTATCAGCCGGTTCTTTATAGTGAATGAAAACCTTACTGAAACCGCAAGTAATTGATTTCGTCATGTCCGTTTAAATGAACCAAGAACCGTTACTGTGTTATAAGTACTTGGCTTGTGAGACTTCACAGAGTAATTACTGGATGGTTGTTGATATGACAGTTAGTACATAAAGATACTCATTATGAGTTTTTTTTTGTGTGTGTGTGTGCATTGCAATCCTTGCAGATAACTGAGCGTGTATGAAATGAATTAAATAAACTGAGGGTCTTTGTGTCCGTGTGTTCTATGTGTCCATGTGTTTAAGGATTATGAGACGAGGTTAAAGGAGGGAGAGATCGTGGATACAAAAGAGCACATTGATGCACATCGAGCCCTTGTGTCCAAATATCTTCAGAGAGTGAGTGACCATGTTAATATCTCTGTTATGAAATTGATTGAATGTTCTCATTGTATGCTCATTTTATCTCGTTTTATCCATCCATCCAATCCATCCATCCATCCATCCATCCATCCATCCATCCATTCTGGTTGTTCCTCAGGTTACCACAGGATGCTACAAATACATTCTTCTTTTTCACATAGAATAAAACACATTTTTTGTGGCAGGTTACATACATTGAAATCTGGACATATTGTTAATTTCGTGTAGTATTTATTTCTAATCGATTGGTATTTTGGTCATTCTGTGAGGAAGTGCAGCTCTGTCTCAATCGCTCCCAGGTTGCATTGGGAGCACATCCTGTCCTTGCGGGCAGCCATGTCTGTCTGCAGCGGCCCGTCTCTATATCCAGACTGTGTTCACTGAGTCTGTACATCGTCAGTGCTTTTCTTGACTTTCTGTCAGTCACCGTGGTCAGATAGTTTGCCAAGGTGTACTCTCGATTTAGTCCCAAATAACATTCCAATTTTTATTGCTGCTACAATGGGTGATGTATTTTTCCTTTTTTTGGTGTGTGTATAATTTGGTTAGGCCGAATGTTTGTGAGTGTGCGGTTGTCCTGAGACTGGCTGATCTCCAGAGATCAGAACAAGCTGGCTGAGGGGAGTCTTCATTAAGCTCAGCTCTTGGTACTTTAGGGCTTTATAATGGTATGTGTTGTGGTCACTTGGTTTTAGGTGCTTCCAGAATTTTATGGCTCTTTTTTTTGAATGTTCAAAAAGAGAGGGTACTGGCCTAGTTCTGCTCTGTGTCCATTATTTTGAGCTTTTCTTTGGACATAAGTGATTATTTTACAAAATTCATAAAACAGTATTAGTGTAGATGCCATTCAATTTATTGCAGAGTTATAGATTATGATAAATGTTTCTGGTTCCGGCAGACCTAACTAATGCAGCCTAATTGTGAGTTGATAGATAAATTATGTGTATGCCTGAATGAATAGATGAGTCTTTAGTCAAGACTTAAACTGAGTGAATGTGTCTGTGTCCCGAACATTGTTCCATAGTTTAGGAGTCAAATAGCCAAAATCCCTTTTGTGGATTTTGATGTTCTAGGAACTATTTACAGGCCATTTTTGCAATCATAATTAAAGTGATGGAATATAGCGTGGTAGAAGGTCACTTAAGTACTGTGGAGCTAGACCATTCAAAGCTTTGTACATTGTGACAGGTAGCCAATGGAACGACAATAAAATGGGGCTAATAGGATCATATTTCTTGGTTCTAGTCAGCACTCTGGCTGCTGCATTTTGAACCAGTTGAAGTTTATTTATTGAACTTGCTGGACATCCTCCCAGTAATGCATTACAATAATCTAATCTTGAGGTCATGAATGCATGAATTAGTTTTTCAGCATCAGCAACTGAGAGCATGTGTAGTAACTTTTGGTCCAATAATTAGTACCTCTGTTTGGTTGGAATTGAGTTGAAGGAAATTTCTGGCCATCCAATCTTTGATTTCATTGATACACTCTGCTAATTTGGAGAATTGTGAAATTCCTCGTTTACACAGACAAAGTGGTAGCAGTCTGCTAAATAGAACCTAAACCATGCTAATGCAAGTCCACAAACGGCAACAAAATTCTCTAGCCTATTCAAGAGAATGTCATGATCTATGGTGTCGAAGGCAGTACTAAGATCTAAAAGCATTAGAAATGAAATGCAGCCACAATCAGAAGATAAGAGCAAGTCATTTGTAACTCTGATAAGTGCAGTCTCTGTACTGTGATGGGGCCAGAATCCTGACTGAAATTGTTCAATTATACTATTTCTCTGTAGAAATGAACATAGTTGGGAGGACACTACCTTTTATAGTATTGTTGACATAAATGGGAGATTTGAAATCGGTCTATAATTAGTAAATTCTCCAGGATCAAGCTGTGGCTTCTTAATAAGCGGTTTGATAACTGCCATTTTAAAGTTTCTTGGGACATGTCCTAAGGATAGCGAGGAGTTCATAATATTAAGAAGAGGTTTTGCGATTACAGGAATACCTCTTTTAAGAGCTTAGTTGGTATTGGATCCAACATACATGTTGTGGCTTTTGATGAGTTTCGATAAGTTTTGTTAGCTCTTCATGACCTATGACAGCGAATGATTGAAGTTGCTCATGAGGAAAATTATGAGACACTGTTTTCTGAGGTACTGTGACAGACAGTTGCATAATTCCAATTTAATTTCTGATGATTTCAATTTTATCAGTAAAGAAATTCATGAAGTTATTACTATTGTTGTGGTTATTTTCTATTAGTTTGCTAAAATATGCTGACTTGGCAGCTTTTAGTGCCTGTCTGTAGCTACAGACACTATCCTTCCATGCACAGCAAAATACCTCTCATTTTGTATTCTTCCACTTGCGCTCCATTTTCAGAGCTGCTCTCTTGAGAGCATGTGTGATTTTTGTACAATGGTGTGGGGCTTTTTTCTTTAATTTTCTTTAATCAAAGGATGGCAGCACAATTATGAGTGCTAGAGAAGACTGTATTTATATTTTCTGTTATTACATCTGTACTTTTTGGCTTACTGAGTATATGAGACAAATCTGGAAGATTATTAGTGAAGCTATCTTTAGTGGTCAAAAGAATAGTTCTACCTGAATGATAGCGTGGTGTAGATTGAGTGACATTAGCTGATCGCATCAAACAAGAGATGAGGTAATGATCTGAGATGTCATCGCTCTGCGGCAGAATTTCTATAGTATTAACATCAACTCTATATGACAGAATTAAATCTAGCGTATAATTATGGTGATGAGTTGGTCCTGTCACATTTTATCTGACTCCAAGAGAGTTGAGAATATCGATGAACGCTAATCCAATGTGTCATTTTCATTATCTATGTGAATGTTGAAGTCACCAAGAATTAAAGCTCTATCTACATTAACTACTAGATCTGATAGAAAATTTGCAAATTCACCAAGGAAATCAGAATACAGCTGATCTATATACTGTAGAAAGATGACAGAGATTTTTTTTATTTATATCTGATGGTGTCACATTAAATATTATTAGTTCAAAAGACTTAAACTTATATCCTGTCCTCTGAGTAACACCGAAACCTTCACTGTAAATTGTAGCAACACCTCCTCCTCGACACTTCAGATGAGGCTTATGTTTATAACAATACTCTGGGGGAGTAGACTCATTTAAACTAAACAGAGCACACCCTACCTTTATATGATGTTTATCTAAAAAAAAAATTCAAGTTTTACCTTTATCAAATTATTCTAAATGATTTAGTAAGGGGTTTGTGTTTGGTAGTTCAGGGAACAGACACAGTCTCTATGTGATATCTAGGTGATACAGTCTCTATGTGCTGTAGTTTATGTGACCTGTGTGATGTCTCACATCGGGCAGCTAGCAGAGGGAGGGGGCCAGAGCATATTACAGTGTCTGACATAATTTCTGCAAGTTCACACACCTCTTTAACATTATCTCTAGTGATCTCCGACTGGCAAAGCTGGACATCGTTAGTGCCGTCATGAATAAACATTTTAGAAAATCTACGATTAGCGTAAGCCAGCACTTGTAAATTTGATCTGATGTCAGACGCCCGAGCCCCCAAAATGCATTTAACAATAGTGGCTGGAGTCTCTATTTCCACGTTCCTTACAATGTGATCTCTTATAACAAAGGTGCTTTGAAATTGATTCTCAGTGGGTGCATCACTGAGTGGGGAGAATCGATTGTAAACCCTAACAGGAACGGGAGAGTGGTGTCACTTTGCTGAGGAAGTATGCCGCCAAGACATCACCCGTCACCCTGCTGTGGGGACTCTACAGCCGGAACAAAAATGTGTGTGTTGCTCACTTTTCTACCCACATCCGAAACAGTATCTACTGGCTTCTCTTTATCACTGACCTCCACTAGTGTTCGGATGCATGCCTCTAACTCATTAACCTTCTCCGTCAGCCTGACTAATTCCTTACATTTATCATGTGAATCCCTCACTGCTGATGGAAGAAGCTATAGTAAACATGTGGCATGCAATGCACAAAACGATAATATGAGTGGATGCCATGACTTACCACAATTGTTTGTTGTTGTTATGGTTGTTCTTGAGCGGTGAGGGTTTGAGATCGATGTGAATCCCTCATGCAATAGTTTGCTGTTGTTGTGGTTCTTGATCAGCAGAGGTTTGAGATTTATGCAATAATACGTGTAAAACACAGATGAGAAATGGTTGCACGCAGTTGAAATGCGAGGTGTAGACAAGTGGAAAAAAGAAAAGAAAACGGGTGTGCGCGGTTATATACACGCAGCTGAAATGGTAAAATGGCAAAGGATAAAATGATGATTGTAGAGGAATAAGCAATGCTAAGCAGACAAGCAAGCTGCAAACAAACATAGACTCATGCAGCATGCCGGCAGCAACCGGAACAGGACCCGGAAAGGCTTTTTTGTTGTTGATTCAGACTGTTTGACGTACAGGGTAATTTGTCTGTGATATGAGAAAGCTGTTAATGGTTTGACTGTGAATGCTCTCAAAGAAGAAAGGTCCAAATCTGTTATTGCATAGTCTACCATGCTGCTACCAAGAGCTGAGCTGTAGGTGTATCGTCCAATAGAGTCTCCCCTTAGCCTTCCATTGACGATGTACAAACCCAGACACCAACAGAGCTGTACAGCTGCTTTCCATGTGAAGCAAGATGGCGCCTGTGTGTGTGGCTGGCCGTCTGCTATCCGGCTTGTTTGTTTATTTTTTTACTTCTTTTTAATCCAAAAATGTTTTGATTTTGCTAGTGTATGACTGTCAAATGCTCCTCAATATAAGAAACATTGTTGAGGTACTATCAAACAAAGACCTGAGAGGACCACACTCTAATTCTTAACAACTGCACTAACATGTCTACGCCAGTTGCTGTGGAATTTTCCAGGGAGGAAACTCCGCAGAAGAAGAGGAAAGCGAGAAGGCATAGCGGTTAAGATAAAATCTGGTCTAGCATGCCTACCTCTATTTCACCCTCGTCTGGATTACCTTGAGTGTGAGTTTGGCTGTGGCAGCTTCATCTCGTGGCGATCGCTAGAGTTGGCCCATTTGCCCGTGACACCAGACACTTCATTGGTTGGTGATTCAGCGTGAATCAGGATGGCTCTGGTTAACGCTAGATCACTGGTAAACAAGATGTTTATTTTGTATGATTTCTTCACCTCTAATGATTTGGAGTTTTTATTTGGGACTGAGACTTGGCTGAGCACTGGGGATATAAATCCCTTTTCTGAACTTGTGTCCTCAAATTGTAAATGTTTGAACTGCCCTAGAACAACTGGTAGGGGTGGAGGGCTAGCATCCGTTTTTAAAAGCAACTTTTGTTTCGGACTTTAACAACTGAGATGTTTTCAAGTTTTGAAGTACTATTGTTTCAGTTGGATAAGGATCAAGCACTAGCCATCGCAGTGGTGTATCGTCCGCCTGAGCCTAATAAAGATTTATAAATTAATTTTCACATTTTTTAGGAGAAATTGTTCTTAAATATGGTAGACTCTTGAGCATTGGGGACTTTAATATTCATGTTTGTTGTGATTCTAATTTCCTGGCAAGGGAGTTCCTTAGTCTTATTGATTCCCTTGATTTTGTCCAAATGGTAAAACGACCCTCTCATAAACAGGGTCTTATACTAGACCTTGTTCTGCTGCATGGTTTTTCTATTTGTGATCTTGAAATTTGTGATTTAAGTTTTTTTGATCACAAGCCTGTTATGTTTACATTCTTTTTTCAATCAAATCTCAAAAACCAATAGGCCGGCACACTAGTCTCGCATGCTCAGTTCTACATCTAGTGATGAGTTTTCTGCATCATTTAAAAAGGCATATCAACTTTAGACTCTTGATTTCCCTTCCAATAATTTAAATGCAGAAGAACATCTTACGATGTTTAATTCTATTTGTACTGACATCTTAGACTCTGTAGCTCCATTGAGAGTAAAACAACAAAAATCCAAGTCTGAGCCTTGGTTAAAAAACACCACACATGCACTAAGACAGGCTTGTCGAAGAGCACAATGGAAGTGGAAAAAAGATACGTTACAAGTGTCTCTTGAAATTTTACGTGACTCGTTGTATAGTTATCAGAAAGCAGTGAAAGCTGCTAAGTCTAAGTATTTCTCGGACATCATAGCAAAACATTGCTATAGACCTAGGACTCTTTTTGCCACTATAAATTATGTTATTAATCCTTCTGTCACAATTCATTTTGATGCATCAACTACAGTATGTGAAAGTTTTCTTATGTTTTTCATGGATTAAATAGTTGATATTAGACAGCACTTTGTACCTTCAAATTATGATCTGTCTGATCCTCCTTCTTGTACTTTTAATGAATTTGAGCCAATTTCTCTTCACTAACTTCAAGAAATAATTAAGCAGTTAAAACCTACTACGTCTCCTTATGACATCATCCCCACTCATTTTTCATTCAGGTATTTGACGTTGTTGGGCCAAGTATCTTAGCAATAATAAATAAGTGTCTCCTTACAGGGATTGTCCTGGAATACCTTAAACATGCTACTGTTAAACCCCTGCTTAAAAAGCCAAATCTTGATTCGACAGTCCTATCTAATTTTAGACCCATTTCCAATTATTTTTCAAATGGAGAGTTTTGTAGAGATAAATAGTACTTTTGAAACATTCCAGTCTGGGTTTAGGAAACATCACAGTACTGAGTCTGCTCTTTTAAAATTTTAAATGATGTCCTGTTATCTGTCGATTCAGGGGATCCTGTGATACTTCTGCTTTTAGATCTAAGCATTGCGTTTGATACTGTAGAACACAGTATCCTTATTTCTCGACTTGAACAATGTGTGGGTATCAAAGCTCATGTTCTCAATTGGTTTAAATCTTATTTGGAGAACAGAACTTTTTCAGTTTGCATTGATGGTTTTTCATCATCTAAATCTACTTTGACCTGTGGGGTCCCTCAAGGATCCATTCTTGCCCCAATTTTGTTTTCATTATATATGTCATGGTCCTTGTAACACAACTTCACAGCAGAAGGGAAGGAGGACACAGGGAAGTGGGTTTTCCAGGCTCAGGTAAGACATTTAATTGGCCACTTCAGTGCTTTACAACTTCACAAACTCATCAGCTTCACAGGCACGTAGTTACTTAGACACATCAGCTTCACAAACATAACAGATTAAACACATCAGCTTCAGGAGCACCGTGGCCTTGCTTGTGCCAGACTCTCTCTCTCTCTGCTGGTCACGCGGCTGCTTATATGCCGCTCTCCCCATGCTCACTGGAATTAGAGACAGGTATTAAACAAGTATTTGTTTTTTTCACTCTGCGTTTGGGTCCTCATCTCTGCTAACAAGCATGACAATATATGCTTCCTTTGGGATCCATGTTTAACAATCATGGAGTGTCGCTTCATTGTTATGCAGACTCTGCACTGAAATTTGACAAACAGATAAATGCAGTAGTTAAATCAAGCTTTTTTCGGTTGAGACTTCTAGCCAAGTTAAGAGTGTTTATTTTAAAATAATGACATCTTGTTCTTGAAATTCTCAGATGAAATCAGAGTTTCTACTCTTGTATATCAGACCTTGTATATTCCACATGGAAATGCAAAAGGACGTCGTCTAAAGATAATCTGTTGGATTTGTTTGCCATTTTTAGAAAGGATAAAGACAAAAAAGAAAGTTTATTAGCATTTTAGCTTTTCAGTTGGCTAAATGTAAACTTTAAGATAGGTTATATCATCCAAGTTGTAAAATGTATTGTTTCTTTTTTAAGAAAAAACATCCAGTAAGGTTTTGGTTGTACTCACTGCTTTACCCACTGTGAATTTTGTAGGATTTTGTCCTGTTTTCAGGTTTCCTTCTGATTTTCTGAAAGACACTGCTACTGTGCTGTTAGAATCAGCTGAATCTTTGGTTTTTTAAACAAAAATATCACGTTTTCTGATCATTTTCCATCAAAGTCCTCTTCTGTATGTTATATTCTCATTGATTTTGCTGATCGTCTGATCAAACTCTTATCTTAAAATAGCAAACATGAAGGAAATTTAAGAGCTCATGCAGATCATGCCTCATCAGAGAGCTCTATCTGATTATCTCTCTCTCACTCTTTATCTCTGTTTCTCTCTTTTAGGTACGAGAGTCTGTCATTAATCGTTTCCTCATAGCAAAGCATAATTTTATTCTGTCTGATATGGTTTCAGAGGATGCAGTTCCCAGCATCGGGTAAATGACCTATTTCTAATCTAATTCTTCTGTAAATTTTAAATGTTTATATCTGCTATAAGGGATTTTTTGTCTACGAGTACACAAGCATATAAATGACCTCAAGGCTGATTTCATGGTTTCTTCATTTCTTTAACATTTTTTGCTATATTATTGTATAATAATGCTATTAACAGTGCTTGATAGTGGGTTAGTGAGAGGCTGAATCACAGATTGGAGGGCAAGAGGTTTGATCTAATCCTACATCAGTATAAAGTGATTCTTTGTTTGGCATTTCCTTTTATTCCCATCTTTTATTTATCTTTTTTTCTTCTCTTTTATGTGTGATATTCAGTGGTGCAGGTTCTGGGTACGTTCAGAGGATTTTTATGTTCTTTTCACATCTTTTATTATCCCTGTGTTGCTCCCCTCTGATCCATGTGTTCATAAACTGTCACTCTCTGTAGAGTTAGTCAGTGTAAACTGTGTTAGAGGAGTCCGGTTCCTCACTGCGTGTGTGTGTTTATGTTGAGACACTCGAGTGTTAGTGTGTTTGATCTGCTGTACGTTGAGTACCTATGTCATAATGTGTGTTTAGAACAACAGCACAAATGTGTTGAGAGTATCACACACACACAGATATGTTTATTTTCCATCACCCCATGCAGCAAAGCCACTAAATCTGAACCTTCTAAACCTGTACAAGCTGACAGAAAGGCTACAGTAACTCAGATAACCACTCTGTACAATTGTAGTGAGCAGAATAGCATCACAGCTACAACAGCAGACAACCACGTCAGGTTCCACTTCTGTCAGCCAAGAACACAAAGCTAAGGCTGCAGTGGGCACAGGCTCACCAAAACTGGACAGTTGAAGACTTGAAAAATGTAGCCTGGTCTGATGAATCTCGATTTCTGCTAAGGCATACAGATGGTAGGGTCAGAACCAGTCCAGGCAGGTGGTGGTGTTGTAATGGTGAGGGGAATGTTTTCTTTTCACACTTTGGGCCTGTCAATACCGATCAGTCATCACTTGAATGCCACAGTCTTTTTGAATATTGCTGCTGACCATGTTCATCCCTTCATGGCCACAATTACCCATCTTCTAATGGCTACTTCCAGCATGAAAATGCTCCATGTCACAAAGCAAAAGCCATCTCAAACTGGTTTCATGAACATGACAATGAGTTCACTGTTCTTCAGTGGCCTTCCCAGTCACTAGATCTGAATCCAAAAGAACACCTTTGGGATGTGGTAGAATGTGGAGATTCACAGCATGAATGTGCAGCTGACAAATCTGCTGAAATTGCGTGATGCAATCCTGTCAACATGGACCAGAATCTCAAATGATGCTTCCAACATTTTGTGGAATCCATGCCACAAAGAATTGAGGCTGTTTTGAGAGCAAAGAGAGGCCCTACCCAGTATTAGTATTGTTTTTATAGTATTATTATAGAACCCAGTGTTCCTAATAAAGTGCTCAGTGAGTGTAAAGAAACAATACATTTTAAGTTAATTGCAAAACATTCAAATATATGAGTAGTTTAAGACAGGGGTTGTGTTAACTGAAAACTCTACATCATTTAAATAATTTTTTCAAACATTGATGGATAATTCCAAATGCTGTCAGTCATTTTGACAGATAAAAAAAAAGAAACAATAAAACCCTATAAACCTAGTGCATCAGTTTTGACTTAACTCTCACTCTGCCGCTGGGTGTGTGTGTGCCCTGTTTATTGCCTGGTATTAAAGATGTGTTTCTGCCGATCCGATCACAAGTGGACAGGCACCATCGCCATTTACACCTGGTAATATGCATCTCTTTTGACCATCTGTGTTGGGATTTTGAGTGGAGGGTCTTTGATTTCATGACTGCGTACATCAGTCGTTACGTCAGTGTGTTACTGCATGATAATAATGCACAAAAAGGAAGCACGCAAAAGTGACATATCCTTTCTTCCATTATAGGCTACTTGCATTTAATCTAAGTACAAACATGATGTTTAGACCAGAATCCCCCGTTATTTTAATGGAGTACCTGTGTTAACTGTGCTACAGATGTGTATGCTTCTCATCTGTGTCATTTTTTGTTTATGTCAGACAAACTGAAAATGTTTCATGAACTTGTGTATGTATGCACTTTTTCGAAATTTCCAATCCGTCGGGTATTTCCTTTTTAAAGCCTCACGAAACAGCAAAATTAAAAAAATCTTGTTTTAGTGCAGCGGTTGATTCACAGGTAAATCTTTAACCCTAGATCTCCTTGGTTTCACCACACTCACTTGGAAAGTTAAAGATGTTTTATATACAGTGGCAAGAAAAAGTATGTGAACCCTTTGGAATTAGCTGATTTTCTGCATTAATTGGTCATAAAATGTGATCTCATCTTCATCAGATTCACAAATATAGACAAACAATAATGTGCTTAAGCTAACAACACACAAACAATTGTAATATTTCATGTCTTTATTTAACACATCCCATTAAACATTCACAGTGCTTTAGAAAAAGCGTTTCCGGTAGCTGCAGATTAGACCCGCACAACATTCAGAAGGAATTTTGGACCATTCTTCCCTACAGAACTGCTTCAGCTCAGCTATATTCTTAGGATGTCTGGTGTGAATGGCTCTCTTGAGATCATTTCACAGCATCTCTATTGGGTTAAGGTCTAGGCTCTGACTGGGCCACTCCAAAATGTGGATTTTCTTTTTTTGAAGCCATTCTGTAGTAGATTTACTTCGATGTTTAGGGTCATTGTCCTGCTGCATCACTCAACTTCTACTGAACTTCAGCTGGTGCACAGCCACCCTGGCATTATCCTGTAGGATATCTTGATAAATTTGGGAATTAATTTTTCCCTCGATTATGGCAAGCGGTCCAGGCCCCGAAGCAGCAAAGCAGCCCCAAATAATGATGCTCCCTCCACCATACTTCACCGTTGGGATGATGTTTTCATGTTGGTATGTGGTGCTCTTTTTACGCCATACGTGGTGCTGCATCTTCTTCCCAAACAATTCAACCTTAGTTTCATCAGTCCACAAAATATTTTCCCAGTAGCGTTGTGGAGCGTCAAGGTGGTCTTTGGCAAACTTCAGGCATGCATGTTTGTTTAAAAGCAGGGGTTTCCTTTATTGTGTCCTGCCATGGACATCATGCCTGTTTAATGTTTTCTGAATAGTAGACTCATGAACAAATGTTAACCAGTTCCAATGATTCCTTCAAGACTTTAGCTGTCACTCTAGGGCTCTAGGCTCACTGAGCATTCTGCGGTGTCCCTTTTGAGTCATCTTGGCTGGACGGCTACTTCTAGGGAGAGTAGCCACAGTACTAAATTGTCTCCATTTATAGACAGTTTATCTAACTGTGGACAGATGAAACTTAGATGAAGATCAAACCAGGTTGTAAGGCAAATCTATACATGAATGCAGGTAATTCCAAAGAAAAAAATACTTTTTCTTGCCACTGTATCCACTGTCATGCATATACCATAACAATGGATGCTACGCCCCTGAAGTACTTATGAAACGAAAACAAGTATGATGGATAAAAATAATTAATGATGCAAATTTTACAACTCGAAGATTTTTCTAGTGGTTTGAGAGGTTAATGAGACCAACTCGATTGCGTCATTCACAGTACATCAAAGGAGTGGGCGATCACTCAAAGCTCTTTCGGTATGCTTTGTTTGCCACGATTCTCTGATTGGATTGTTTCCCCTCAGGATTATGGGTAGTGTAGTTCTTCACCAGAAATTCCAATATTAAACATTATTTTTTTTTATTGTTTTTATTAAGTTGAAATAACGCATACTGATGGCTTCAACAAAAGCATATACAGTACCATCAATTAACTGCCTCTGCACTAACGGTAGGTCTGTCTTTAAAGGTTGTACGTTATCGTCAATAATCAATTCCCCTATAGAAAAAATTAATGGGGTTTTTACTCGGTCAGAAATGCAATACTATATTGTTTGTTCAATATCAGCCCATCTGTTTGTAGATGTATGTTTGTGTTTGTTCAGGGTAGATACAGAGACAATTAACTGTGTACTGAAAGAGTGGTGAAGTCTTGTCTCTCAATGTTGAATTTTAAAGTTGAACATTAAATATGACTCCACACTTATCTTCCAGTGCATTATTGGCATATCTCCATACTAACTCTCAGTCGAAACTCTTAGGATGTTGGGTTTGAACCTGTTCAAACTGGCTGAACCCAAACGACCCCTAAAGCCCTGCAGGAAGGAGAGGAAGAAGGTCACAGCTCAGAACCTTTTAGATGGAGACATCAAACTTCTGGTGAACATCATCCGAGGATATGACATCCCCGTTCGCAGACCTCACTCCAGGTAACTGCACATGCAAGGAAGAACTGGATTTGCACACACTTTCTTAGGCAACCATTAACCAATCAGAACTTCGTAGAGGCGAGAGTTAACTTGTGATTTTAACTCTTTACACACCCTCAAATTTGAGATGTTAAAGACATTAAATCAGAAATTTGCATAAATAATTCTGATTCAAAGTAATGGCCAGCATCATCCAATCACTGCCAACCATGTTAAAATAAAATTTTGCATGAAATATTCTGAATCTATGTACTGATTATCATTGTCACTTGTCTGCAAAATATGTTGAGTTGTTAAAACATCATCTGCAGCCTGAAACTGAACTTTTGACCAGATGTAAGTTGTGAATGCCCTTGGCTGCATGGAAAAGCTATAGGATGCTCCCTTGCTCCCTAATTAGAGAATGACTCCAGTGTGCTGTCTGTCATCACTGGTCTCAGAACAGTTTGAAATGCACCTTATTTTCATTCTAACTCCGTATACAGCCTCTAAAAGCAACATTTTCCAGCTTTTGGATGAATCCATTGATCCTCAATGTGATATTTCACAGTGAATATAGGATATTTTAAGGAAAATGAGCCTATAGTCCACGTACATGGTCGTTGTGTTTAACAGCGTGCCATTTCACGATAAATTGATACAATTTTTAAAATGTCATATCAGATGAAACTAGAGACTCTAATAATTTGACTCAAACATTCTTTGTAGATGTAGTTTTGTTGCCATTTCTCCCAAAGACAAACTCAGCTGAGATTTTGTCACATGAACCCTTTAATGACAGCCTAGATTCTCCTCAACTGAGATCAGTCTGTTTAAATGAAATTTAAATATGCATAGCCTATGGAGCAGCCAAAATGTAATGTCCACGCATGTTGACGCAGGGTCTCAAGAGGATAAAGACCAGAATATCATAGAGACTAGGGAGTGTGCTCTTTTGACTTGGACCAGTAAGGAACCACCACCCACAACACCTTTGCATTGTGGTGGCAAGTTTTGTGTGGACAAGCACCACTCACATTTTCATCAGAAAGTCTAGTTTTATGAATTATCATATGCATTTTTTGTTGTATTTTCAGCAAACCTCCTGTGTCAGCAAGGTCTGGGCGCTCTTTCACAGAGCAGTTTACAGCAACTGTGCCACCCCAGATGCCCTTACAGGATAGCGAGTGGCCCCTCGGACAGGTATAGCACACTTTTACTTTGAGTTTACTTGTTTAGTAGTTATATGTTTACAGCCTTACTGTACATTATTATTTTACTGCTGGATGCAACAAACAATCAAAACATTCCTACAAATTTACTATAACTGTGTGGGTTTGTGTGGGTGTGTTGTGTAGCCTCTGATCAGGCCCTTTGTGGAGGTGTCATTCCAGCGTTCAGTTCTTCAGACGTCAACAGCTGAGGGTCCAAACCCCTGCTGGAATGAAGAGATTGTGCTTCCATTCAGGTCAGTTATAATATCATGTCTGATAACAATGTGAAGAGAAAAAGTGCCAGATAAACTCCACACATTATCGAAACACTGGTGAATATTGACCGCTATGACCGGTGTCCCTGATAATCAATCTCCTACACTGTGCTAGTCTCTCAATGTCTCTTGTATCACTCTGCGGTCTCTTTTCTCTCTCTATATATATATTTTTTTTTAATTTTTTTTTTTTTACTCAAATAAATATTTAATGTCCATTTATTTGCTAATTTTTTTAAGTAGCTGTGCATTAATCTGTATAATGTAAAGTCAGCTCATTATTATTGCAAAATAAATCACTTTAGTATGAAGACCTGATCAACTTGTCATAGGTATTTTGCAAAAATGACCAATATATTTTATTACATATTTTTTGCTTAAAGAAAATTAAGCCTATTTTAGGGCAATCAAGATCATTAAGTACATTTAAACCCAAAATTCTTATGAACATAATGTAAAAAATATCATTCTTATTACTATAAAGTGAAAAAATTATATATTATTAAAAAATATATTATTTATAAAAAAGGTTATAAATGTATTTTTTAAATATTTTACAAAGTACTGTTGTAAGTATACATCATGAAAGCATTTGTTGTACAAAATTTTATTTATGCTGATTTTAATTTTACTTAAGTATCTGGATGGGATGATTTTCATCACTGTATTACAGTATTGAGAATTTTTTATTTATTTATTTATTTATTTTTTGCTTTAATGTGAATTTAGGGGGAAATGTGCTTAATTGGCATGAAAATATATGTTTTTTAAAATTTCTTTAATTATTTCTTTATTTTGAATTTGATGGTGAAATATGACCCAAACATGTTTTTGTTATATTCAAGTTTATTTGGCCAGTCTATGGGTAAATCTATGAACATAATGAAGCAATTAATCTCAAATTATGACTTCAGAAAATTTCTTCAACTCTATATATGTTTCACATTCTTTGGAATTTCAGTAAAGTGTGAACTGATGTTCAGTTGTTTCCCTTTTTATTGTTTTCATATTTCAGTGCTCCAAATGGAGACTACAGCACCACCAGTCTGCAGTCAGTCAGAGATGAGATCTTCATCAACCTCTTTGATGAGCTTCTTTATGATATGGCAGAGGTGAGGAACATTTAGATGTGCTCATTTTGTGTCAATCCATTCCTAATTCCACTGTTTCAAAGTAATTTAAGCTTCAAGATTTGATCATAACATGTAAAATGTTTCTGTCTTCACCTCTTTTGTAGGACGAGAGAGAGAGAGGAAACACTATTCACACTCGTATAGAGAAACACTGGCTCGGCTCCATCAAGATTCCCTTCAGCACCATCTACCTGCAGTCACGGGCAAGATACTAAACACTGTGCCTCTACTCTTTATCATTTTAGCACAAGTGGAATCTGTCACAAGGAATAATTCGTCCAAAAGTGAACATTTTGTCATCATTTACTCACCGTCATGTCATTCCAAACCAGTATGACTTACATTCTTACATTTTTTTACATAAATTTCGGCCTTTTACTCACACTTGGAAGACTTGGAACAAAGCACACGAGTCATATTAATTATTTTATGATACATCAGTGATACTTTCATGACGCTTCTGAATCCTTTTTAAAGCTTAAAGCTCCAGTCTTCATTGGTAGTAATTGCATGGACAAAAACAACCAGTACATTCTTCAAAATGTCACCTTTTGTGTTCCATGAAAGAAAGGAATTCATGCGGTTTTGGAAGAGTAAATACTGATAGAATTTTCACACAAGTATATTCAAGGCTAAAGGGCACGCAACGGAATATATTAAAAACAGAGCACAAACTTGAATGCCTATTGCTATAACAAAATAATCACTGACATGTAAACTCAGGTTTATAGTCAGTATCTCTGTATATAACTCTCTTCACAGTGATATATTATCTAGCTGAACCAGTATTTCACTTTGTAGCTATTCATGTAGAGTGTATTGAAGCATGTCTGGAACAATGTATTCTCTGCTAAAAAAATCCCGAATTGCTGGTCACGTGCATAAGGTATGTTTTATATGCTGGTTTCTGGTATGCAGCATGGACCAGCATGGGATGGAAGTGTGATGGTGGACCAGCATGGGATGATGGTTTGCTGGTGGAACAACATGGGATGGTGGTTCGCTGGTGGCCCAGCATGGGATAATAGTGTGATTGTGGACCAGCATGGGATGATGGTGTGATTGTGGACCAGCATGGGATGATGATGTGATTGTGGAACAGCATGGGATGGTGGTTTTCTGGTTGCCCAGTATGGAATGGTGGTTTGCCGGTGGAACAGCATGGGATGGTGGTGTGATGGTGGACCAGCATGGGATGGTGGTTTTCTGGTGGACAAGCATTGGATGGTGGTGTGCTGGTGGACCAGCATGGAATGGTGGTGTGATGGTGGACCAGCATGGGATGGTAGTGTGCTGGTGGACCAGCATGGGATGGTGGTGTGATAGTGGACCAGCATGGGATGGTGGTTTACTGGTGGACAAGCATGGGATAGTGGTTTGCTGGTGGACCAGCATGGGATGGTGATGTGATGGCGGATCAGCATGGGATGGTAGTTTGCTGGTGGAACAGCATGGGATAGTGGTGTACGGGTGGACCAGCATGGGATGGTGGTTTGCTGGTGGACCAGCATGGGGTGGTGGTGTGATGGTGGTTTGCTGGTGGCCCAGCTTGGGATTATGGTGTGAGGTAGACCAGGATGGGATGGTGGTTTGCTGATGGAACAGCATGTGATGGTGTGATGGTTGTTTGCAGGTGGCCCAGCATGGGATGATGGTGTGAGGTGGACCAACATGGGATGATGGTATTTTGGTGAATCAGCATGGGATGGTGGTGTGATTGTGGACCAGCTTGGGATGTTGGTTTGCTGGTGGCACAGCATGGGGTGGTGGTGTGCTGGTGGACCGGCATGGTGGTGTGCTGGTGAACCAGTATGGTATGGTGGTGTGCTGGTGGACCAGCATGTTACGGTTGTATGCTAGTGGCCCAGCATTGGATGATGGTTTCCTGGTGGACCAGCATGGCATGGTGATGTGATGGTGGACCAGCATGAGAGGGTGGTGTGCTGGTGACCCAGCATGGGATGGTGGAATAGCATGGGATGGTGATATGCTGGTGAACCAACTTCACCAGCTCAGTTTTGCTTGAAAACAGCATGATTATGCTGGTCCACCAGCTAGACCGGTACTATACCAGCACAAACCAGCCTAGACCAGCATGGAATTCATGCTGGTTTATGCTGGATTTTACAGTAGGGTTGACCAATCTGCATTCAAGACTGGAACTATCCATTGTATAATCGAGAATGAAGTGCATGATTTATTTATTTTTTTTATCTTCTTTTCTCCCCAATTTGGCATGCCCAATTCCCAATGCACTCTAATTCCTCGTGGTGGTGCAGTGACTCGCCTCGACATGGGTGGCGGAGAATGAATCTTAGTTGCCTCCACTTCTGAGACAGTCAGCCTGCGCATCTTATCACGTGGCTCGCCGAGTGTGTTACTGCAGAGACCTAGCTTGTGTGGAGGCTCACACTATTCACTGCGGTATACAAGTACAACTCACCTCGCGCCCCACCGAGTGCGAGAACCACCTTATAGCGACTACAAGGATGGTAACTCACGTGACTGTATCCACCCTAGCAACTGGGCCAATTGGTTGCTTTGGAAGCCTGGATGGAGTCACTCCGCACACCCTGAATTTGAACTCGCGATTCCAGGGGTGGTAGTCAGCGTCTTTGCTTGCTGAGCTACCCAGGCCCCCGAAGTGCATGATTTAGAACTTGCTCTTTGCTAGACAGCTCTATTGATTAAATTTTATACAGCAGGTTCAGCCACACAATCTGATTGTCTGAAAAGAATATACCTGGTCCACCTGTATCCAGATGACAGCAATGTTTCTGCATAGTTTAATTCTCACCACATAAAAAAATAAAAATACCAGCAAAGTGGGCGTGATCAACAGCGGAGTGAGGGGAGGAAGAGGAGGGAACACAACAACTGTCTGATCCAAGGATCTGATCAATCTTAACTTCACTGATGTATTTAACAGCATCAAAGATTCTCCCAATTGCTCATAACAAAATGCACTCAACTGAAGAGCTTGTAAGTTTGAAGCCCTGGTCACATAGTTTAATGAATAATCATGGGACAGCACTTTCTCATAGGATAAGGCCTCGCAGTCTCATTAATAATTATGAGACTGATAATGCGACAATGTACTATAGTGCATGGAAACGTCACATTGTGTGACGTTGACTCAATGTTGATTTTAAACCTGGAAGACAAATAGCACAAAAAAATCCCTAAATGAACCACTTTCCTCTAATAAATAAAGCTTATATTGTTTAGTTTACATTGTTTACAATGCTTACATTGTCTTTTATTATGTGTAACACATATCTGGTAACATCTCAGAAAATGTACTTTAGTGTTTCATGACACTTTAAATGACACACGAATTTAAATATGTTCTAAAATAATCATCCTATATCTCAAAATATTAGCTGGGTGCAAAAGTTTGTGTGCTGGGCTGTACATAATACAAACTTTTCTCCTATCCAACTACATTGGAAATATCCATGTTTGATTGGTTGTGACCAATGATTAATTGGATCTTTATTTTATATGGTAAGATTGATGGGACGTTTAAGGTGTCGACACCTCCAGTGCTGTTAGGATACAGTAAGGAGCGGAGTTTGGGAAGTGAAGGTGGATATGGCGCCATCCGCAGTCTCAGTGAAGGAACCTTCCTCAGCCTCTTTATCACCATTGAACCCCAGCTGGTGCCTGGAGACACCATCAGAGAGAAGGTACACAAAACAAATGTGCTTTATGTCTATTTTAAGATTTGCATATATATTTGTTTTTTGTTTAATATCATTTTACTCTTTTTTTTCTTCTCTTTCTTTATTTTTTTGGACTGCATGTAATAGATGAAGGAAGTAAAGGTAACAGATTTGGGGTCTGATGTCCTCAGTGGATGTAAAATAATACGTTTCTCCCAAAAAAGGAATATTCTGTCATTGTTTACTCACTTATACTTATCTAAGATTAGCTACACACATCTAAATTCATTATAGTCATATCACTCCTGTGTCAGTATATAAGGAATGTGTTAAATGACCTTTGACTGTTATATCCTCTCAGTTTGACTCTCAGGAGGTTGAGTGTTTGCTGATGGCATGTGAGGTCTTTGAGAAAGAGGCAAATCAGCATTTCCCTGACCGGCCCTGTCTTACCAACGTCATCGACATCAACGGCAAAACTGTTTTCGTCACGCGGTTCATACGACCTCTAAACCCCCCACAAGAGCTGCTGGACTCTGTCCCAAACAGCCCTCAGGAGGCCACAGTACGTATGCACACGCTGATGCGCTCAGATAGACCTACAGCTAATTTGCATGTCATGTCAGTTTAGAAAATTCACTATACGCTGGAATTCAATACCTAAGAAAATAATCGGAGTCTAGTTGGATCAGTGGTCTAGGAGTATGATTCTTGCTTAGGGAGTGAGAGGTTGCAGGTTCAAATCCCAGATAAGCCCAGCTTTGTCTTCAAATAATCTTCTCTCTTTTTCTCTCTTTCTCAGGAGTTAGTTGCGCGATATGTGTCTCTTATTCCCTCTCTTCCAGACAGCGTGTCTTTTACAGGAGTTTGTGACTTATGGAGCACATGTGATGTGAGTATGCTGTTTTTGTTTATGTTTTTTGGAGAAATCTTTTTTTATTAGGGACCAAGCAACGGAGGTAAAGCACCGGTTATCCAGAAATTATTAAAAGCTTTTTGATAGTTCAAACTGTTCTTGTGAAACGCATCAAAAAATGTCATGTCAAGATGGCAAAAAGGATCTGAGGCTGTATCCTGGCAATGCTTTAGCTTATTGACATGAAACTTTTTATGCATGATTGCAGCATGTCCTGACAATACAATATAAATGTTGTAACAGTGCCACCTATTGACCAAACGTTATAAGCATTTGTATTATGTTACAAGGACTTCTCTATGGTTTTCTGACAATGTCATGCTTGGCCCCATTGTTGTTTTTGCAGCTGTATTTTTAATTTATATAGTTTTTTTGTGTTTTAAGCAATTCCTGACACTGCTGGCGGGGGATGAGGAAGAACATGCTGTATTACTTTGTAACTACTTCCTATATATGGGGAAAAGAGCATGGCTTATCATAGGCACTGCCATTCCTGAGGTGAGTGACAGGTCTCTAGACCAGTCAGGTTGCTCAGATGAAACACTGGCCAGAAGAATAGGTTGTGACCACTAATCTTTCCAGTTGTTGTTTTGGTGAGACTATGAAAACTTAAATAAATGAAAAATCGATGAAAATGGACATGGGTATTTAACTCTTGTGTTCTGTTCATATTGGAGTAACACTCATACTGTTCTAGGACAAAAATGTCCGGAACAGTCTTCGTGTAACCTGTCTTTTCCAAAATACACATATTTTGTTTGTCACACCACTAAACTAACTGCTTTCATAGTTATTTACACATTTTTTGCATTTTGGGGGGGGGACTTAGAACTCAATTAGCTCAAATTACCTTTAATTCAATAAAAAGCAAAATTGCATATTTATGAAAACATGTGTCATGTATTTGGAATCTCTGCCATTATCTGCTGGAAAAAAACATAACACAAATTTGACAATATCATAGCAATGTCAAGTATAGCCTATAGGTGGCCTCAGAGTTCCCCTCATTGTGGAATGGTGTCTGTAACCCAATGCTGTAACTTAATTATCACAAGTTATAGTTTTGAATATATATTTAGGCATTATAAAATATATTTATTTGTCAAAGTGTAGCTATTTTTTAATCATTCAATAACATCATTCAATAAACTCAGAGCTGTGAGAATTATTTTTTTTTTGCAAGGGAATAAGTGTTTACAGTGGGGTCAGATGTGTAGTTGTGTGTGTGTGTGTGTGTGTGTCTGTGTGTGTGTGTGTGTGTATGTGTGTGATGGTGTGTGTGTTCTGCATTGTGGCTGTTGTAGTCTCACCCATTCATTTCCATGTATTTTTTCAGCTCTCTGTTTACTCCTGTTCCGGTTGCTGCCGGCACAGTGCACGAGTCTGTGTTTGTTTGTAACTTGCTAGCCTGCTTAGCATTGCTTATTCCTCTATGTTCATCATTTTATCCTTTGCCATTTTACTGCGTGCTTCTTTTTTTCTGCTTTTCTACCATTTCAACTCTGTGTATATTACCGTGCACACCCGTTTTCTTTTCTTTTTCTTTCTTTTTTCCCCGCTTGTCTACACCTCACATTTCGACTATGTGCAATCATTTTATGCTCTGTGTTTTACACGGATTATTGCATCAATCTCAAGGAACCACCGCAACAACAGCAAACAATTGCATAAGGGATTCACATCGATCTCAAACCCTCGCCACTCAAGAACAACAACAACAACAAACAGTTGCGGTAAGTCATGGCATCCACTCATATTATCACTTCATGTATTGCATGCCACATGTTTACTATAGCTTCTTCCATCAGCAGTGAGGGATTCACATGTAATAAATGTAAGGAATTTGTCAGGCTGACGGAGAAGTTTAATGAGTTAGAGGCACGCATCCGAATGCTAGTGGAGGTCAGTGAGAAAGAGAAGCCAGTAGATACTGTTTTGGATGGGGGTAGAACAGCGAGCAACACACACACTTTGGTTCCGGCTGTAGAGCACCTGCAGCAGGGCATTCGGGTGACGTCTTGGTGGAATACTCGCTCAGCAAAGCGACGCCAATCTCCCGTTCCTGTTAGGGTTTCCAATCGATTCTCCCCACTCAGTGATCCACCCACTGAGAATCATGTTGAAAGTGCCCTTATTATAGGAGATTCTATTGTAAGGACATGGAAATAGAGACTCCAGCCACTATTGTTAAATGCATTTTGGGGGCTCGGGCGTCTGACATCAGATCAAATTTACAAGTGCTGGCTAATGCTACACATAGATTTTCTAAAATTGTTATTCATGTCGGCACTAACGATGTCCGGCTTTGCTAGTCATGATCACTAGAGATAATGTTAAAGAGGTGTGTGAACTTGCAAAAATGATGTCAGACACTGTAATATGCTCTGGCCCCCTCCCTGCTCATTGTGGTGATGAGGTTTATTGTACATTAGTGTAACTGAATGGCTGTATGTCTGAGTGGTGTCCTGAGAATAGCATAGGATTTATAGACAATTGCAAGATTTTCTGGGGTAGACCTGACCTGCTAAAGAGAGACGGACTCCATCCCTCTAGGAAAGGAGCCACTCTCCTCTCTAGTCTTAACAGTGATAGTATTTGACTAACTGGGGCCCAGGTCAGGAACCAGACAAACTGGCTAATCCGAACATCTACTAGCTGCCTTGAGACATCACACAGGTCACATAAACTACAACTAGATAGAGACTGTATCACCTAGATATCACATAGAGACTGTGTCTGTTCCCCGAACTACCAAACACAAACCCCTCACTAAATCATTTAAAAAAAATTTGATTAAGGTAAAACTTGAAAAAAAATAAAAATAAATTGAAGATAAATGTCATATAAAGGTAGGGCTACTAAACATTAGATCTCTTTCAACCAAAGCACTAATTGTAAATTAAATTATTACAGATCATAGTTTGGATGTGCTCTGTTTGACTGAAACTTGGCTTAAACCGGATAAATATATTAGTTTAAATGAGCCTATTCCCCCAGGTTATTGTTATAAACATGAGCCTCATCTGAAGGGTTGAGGAGGATGTGTTGCTACAATTTACAGTGAAGCTTTTGGTGTAACTCAGAGGACAGGATATAAGTTTAAGTCTTTTGAACTAATAATGCTTAATGTGATGTCATCAGATAAAAAATTAAAAATCTCTGTCGTATTTTGCCCTTGCTACAGTATATAGATCACCCGGGCCGTATTCTGATTTCCTTGGTGAACTTGCACATTTTCTATCAGATCTAGTACCCACTCACCCAGCCCACTTTTGAACTGTTGCCTTCTGGCCGGAACTACAGAGCACTGAGAACCAGAACCGTCAGGCACAAGAACAGTTTTTTTCTCTGAGGCTATCCATCTCATGAACAGTTAAATCTGCCCCACTGAGGAATAATTATGTGCAATACACAGCTTAGTCTATTTATATGTATCCAACATATCGTACCTCTTCTGCCATTACATTCCCTTGCACTATCTGTATATAACAGATTTGTATTTGTACATACATTATATATATGTATACAGTTGCAATCAAAATTATTCAACCCCCCCAAAACAGTAAGGATTTACAAAGGTAAGCTTTTCTGATGACCCAGAATTTTTTAACTTTACATCTATATCAGTTGAGTGACACATTCAAAGTCATAGTTTGAATATATAACCTAATATTTCTAAATAGCAGGATTTTTTTTTAAATACAGCCATGTCATAATTATTCAACCCCTATTGCATGTAGCTGTTTATCTTAAATATGTAAGACTACACAAGTAATTGTTTTAAAACAAAATTAAGTCATCAATCTGCAATGGCTTTTATTTAAGTTTTAAAATTTAAGTTTAGCATTGTAAGCAAAAATGTATTTCTATGCAAAAAATGCAATTAAAAATAAGCTGTCTCAAAAGCTAATAGAGGAGATTATTTCATTACACAAGAAAGGTCATGGCTAAAAGTACATTTCCAAGGCACTTCAATTTCCAATAGACAAAGTTGGCAGCACTGTTCATACATTTTTTATATAAGGTACAACAGCAACCTTCTTGGGGTGTGGAAGAAAGCAAAACTTCACCAAGGGAAATGTTGACTCCAGTTGACTGAATATTCAAGAAGTAATTAGGAAAGACCTGTGGAGTCCTGGAAGAAGGTTTTATAGGCGTATGACACTAAACTGAAAATGAGTTTTAGACCCATGGATCAGCAGTACATCTAGAGTAAGATGACAAGGTGATGACAAGAACGACACCATCCCCACAGTCAAGCATGGAGGTGGGTCAGTCCTGTTATGGGGGTGTTTTCTGGCTGCAGGAAACGGCTATCCTGACTATGTGACTGACACCATGGATTCTTTCAGGTATCAGGCCATTTTGGCATGAAAAATGTGATGCCTTCAGTGTGTAAATTTAAGCTCAGTGATCACTGGACTTTCCAGCAAGACAATAACACCAAGGATACATCCAAGTTGTCCAAAATCTGGTTCAGGGATAGGTCGTGGAATGTCCTTTAATGGCCCTTTCAGTCCATTATTAAAATCCCATTGCAAACCTTTGTTGGGATTTCAAGGAAGCAGTGGCAGCACAGAAACCAAAGAATGCCAATGAGCTGGAAGCTTTTGCTCATGAGAAATTTGTAAAAATTCCAATAGAGAGGTGTCCGAAGCCTGAGAACACTTGCCTGAAACATTTATTTGCTGTTATTAAGGACAAAGGATGTTCCACAAAAGATTGACTTTGGAGTTTGAATATGTTTGACATGACATTTGTGGAGAGAATTAGTTATTTTTTATTTAAAAATTTGGGTAAACTGAACTCTTTGTTCTCAAAATCACTCAAATGTGTAATAAAAACTTACTTTGACTGTTTACTGAGGTTTTAGTTGGTGTGTTTTAATTCATATCACCAGAATGTATTGCTGGTCAGGGGGGTTGAATCATTTTGATTGCAACTGTATATATATATACACTACCAGTCAAAACTTTTGAAACTCTTGACTGAAATGTTTCACATAATCTTAAAAATCTTTTGATCTGAAGGCGTATGCTTAAATGTTTTAAATTAGTTTTGTAGACAAAAATATAATTGTGCCACCATATTAATTTATTTCATTATAAAACTAAAATTTAATTTAAAAAAAAAAAAGTTTTTGAAATTGATGACTTGGACCAAATAATAAAGAAAAGCAGCCAATAAGTGCCCAACATAGATGGGAACTCCTTCAATACTGTTTAAAAAGCATCCCAGAGTGATACCTCAAGAAGATGGTTGAGAAAATGTCAAGAGTACATGTTCTAGGCAAAGAGTGACTACTTTAAAGATGCTTTTGATTTTTGATTTTGATTTTACACAGTTTTGATTTATTTTGGATTTTGTTTAGTCACAACATAATTCCCATAGTTTTGATGACTTTATTATTGTTCTAAAATGTGAAAAAAACAAAAAAAAAAAAAACAAAAAAAAACCTTATAATAAAGAATGAGTAAGTGTTTCAAAACTTTTGACTGGTAGTGTGTGTGTGTGTATATATATATATATATATATATATATATATATATATATATACACACACACACACTACCAGTGTGTATATATATATATATATATATATATATATATATATATATATATATATATATATATGTCTTATTGTGTATTTCTATATATATTAATATTTTCTATTCGCTTTTTATTTGTACTAAATTTTTTATGATATCTGTATTGTTATTGTTTGTGCACTGGAAGCTTTGTCACCAAGACAAATTCCTTGTATGTGTAAGCATACTTGGCAATAAAGCTCATTCTGATTCTGATAGTAGTTACTGTGGATAGAGCTTTAATTGCTGGTGACTTCAACATTCACATAGATAATGAAAATGACACATGGGGATTAGCGTTCATCGATATTCTCAACTCTCTTGGAGTCAGATAAAATGTGACAGGACCAACTCATCACCATAATTATACACTAGATTTAATTCAGTCATATGGAGCTGATGTTAATACTATAGAAATTCTGCCACAGAGCAATAACATCTCAGATCATTACCTTGTCTCTTGTATGCTGCGATCAGCTAATGTCACTCAATCTACACCACGCTATCGTTCAGGTAGTACTATTCTATTGACCACTAAAGATAGCTTCACTAATAATCTTCCAGATTTGTCTCATATACTCAGTAGGCCAAAAAGTCTATAAGAACTTGATGTAATAACAGAAAATGGTACAATGATCACACTCATGCTCTCAAGAGAGCAGCTCAGAAAATGGAGCACATGTGGAAGTTTACAAAATTAGAGATATTTTGCGGTGCATGGAAGGATAGTGTCTGTAGCTACAGACAGGCACTAAAAGCTGCCAGGTCAGCATATTTTAGCAAACTCATAGAAAATAACCACAACAATCCTAGGTGTTTATTCAGTACTGTGGCTAAATTAGTTAGGAATAAAGCCCCGACTGAACCAGATATTCTGTCGCAGCACAATAGTAATGACTTTACTGATAAAATTGAAATCATCAGAAATAAAATTGGAATTATGAAATTGTCTGTCACAGTACCTCAGAAAACAGTGTCTCATAATTTTCCTCACGAGCAACTTCAATCCTTTGCTGTCATAGTTCATGAAGAGCTAACAAAACTTATCGAAACATCAAAAGCCACAACATGTATGTTATATCCAATACCAACTAAGCTCTTAAAAGAGGTATTCTCTGTAATCTGAGAACCTCTTCTTAATATTATTAATTCCTCGCTATCCTTAGGACATGTCCCAAGAAACTTTAAAATGGCAGTTATCAAACCATTTATTAAGAAGCCACAGCTTGATCCTGGAGAATTTATTAATTATAGACCGATTTCAAATCTCCCGTTTATGTCGAAAATACTATAAAAGGTAGTGTCCTCCCAACTATGTTCATTTCTACAGAGAAATAGTATAATTGAACAATTTCAGTCAGGATTTAGGCCCCATCACAGTACAGAGACTGCACTTACCAGAGTTACAAATGACTTGCTCTTATCTTCTGATTGCGGCTGCATTTCACTTCTAGTGCTTTTAGATCTTAGTGCTGCATTCGACACCATAGATCACAACATTCTCTTGAATAGGCTTGAGAATTATGTTGGCATTTGTGGACTTGCATTAGCATGGTTTAGGTCCTATTTAGTTGACCACTACCACTTTGTCTGTATAAATGTGGAATTGTCAAATCAAACAAAAGTATGGAGTGCCAAATGGATCAGTTTTAGGGCCTCTGCTTTTTTCCTTATATATGCTTCCCCTGGGAGATATTATTAGGAATTGTGGAATAAGTTTCCACTGTTATGTCGATGATACTCAACTTTATATTTCTTCGAAACCTAACAAAATTTCACAATTCTCCAAATTAGCAGAGTGTATCAGTGAAATCAAAGATTGGAGAATTTCCTTTTACTCAATTCCAACAAAACAGAGGGACTAATTATTAATTATACTAATTATTATGTTATATACCCAAAACCTCAAAAAATAAGCCGCTAAAATATAATTTGACTTTCGATGTATGTACTGTTACATCGTCTTCTACAGTGAAGAACTTAGGTGTTATGTTTGATACCAATCTGTCATTTGAAAATCTAATTTCCAGTGTTTGTAGAACAGCATTCTTCCACCTGCTCATGCTCTCTGTTGCTGATGCCAAAAACAAATTCATGTGTTCATGACCTTAAGACTAAATTATTGTAATGCATTACTGGGAGGATCTCCTGTAAGTTCAGTAAATAAACTTACATTGATTCAAAGTGCAGCTGCCAGAGTGCTGACTAGAACCAAGAAATATGATCCTATTAGCCTCATTTTAATGTCGTTACATTGGCTACATGTTAAATTTTGTATTAATTTTAAAATTCTGTTAACTACTTACAAAGCTTTGAATGGTCTAGCTCCACAGTACTTATGTGACTTTCTATCATGCTATATTCAGTCATGTTCATTATGATTGCAAAATTCTGGCCTGTTAATAGTTCCTAGAATATCAAAATCCACAAAAGGAGGTAGATCCTTTTCCTATTTGGCTCCTAAACTATGGAATAGTCTCCCTAACAATGTTCAGGACGCAGACACACTCACTCAGTTTAAGTCTAGACTAAAGACTCATCTATTCAGCCAGGCATACACCTAATTTATCCATCAACTCACAATTAGGCTGCTTTAGTTAGGTCTGACAGAACCAGAAACATCTGTCATAATCTATAACTCTGCAATAAATTGAATGGCATCTACAGTACGCTAATATTATTCTATTTCTGTTTCCCTGTGGTTACCAGAGCCGGACAGATACAGCTCCCTTCCTGCTTGGTGTTGGACTCCACTGCTATGTGTCACTGAGTGATCATGACTAAATGCAGCCAGTGCCAGCCAGACATCACTTCAGTTTTTTGACTTCAGAGGATGAACTGATGCCAACTCCAACCATAAGACATGGGATACTTCATATGCCACTGCCTGAACCTTGGACTTAGGATAAAATAAAATGGAATACAAAATCCTTCATCAGCCAACTAACAAAGGACAATGCATCTATGTGAACTAGGGGTGTGACAAGATCTCGTGCCTCGAGATCTCGCGATATTAAAACGTGACGATATTTCTCATTGAGGTGAAAAGCTGTCTCACGATATCAGCATGACGGAGTGTGAGGGTGAAATTAGCATAGAAGATGCCCCCGCCACTTTTAAATCGTTTGTGTGGCAGCATTTTAGGTACCCGGTGGAAACAATAAACGGTGACAGAGTAACAGACAAGACACGAACAAAGGCTGTGTCTCGTTTAGAAGGCTGGGTCCTCCGGAGGTTGTATTTATCGGCCGCATACGTCAACGAGGCTGTCTCTAAAAAAATTAAACGAGACAGCCTCGATGACATATGCGGCCGACAAATGCGACCCCAGGAGGACACAGCCTTCCAAACGAGACACAGCCAATATGTAAGCACCGTAAGAAAATTGTGCTGTACACCGCGGCTAACACAAGCACTATGCAAAGACACCTACAGAACCACCGCAGCTCTCAACTAAAATCAACCAGGTCTGAAGAGAATATGTGAAATCATACAGGAGAGAAGCCAGTCAGTTGAGTTTGTGGTAAAACCTTCTACAGTGCTTGCATATTGTTCTGTCTTTTACTGCATATGATAATTCATACTCAGAAAGTAGAACTGAAGTGACATTCATTACAAGATGATTAGTTAAAACATTTCAAAATGCACCTGCATTGTTTTGCATTTTGTGACTTTCAGTCGAATAAAAGACTATTTTTTCAGTCATATACACTACCAGTCAAAAGTTTTGAAACACTTGACTGAAATGTTTCTCATGACCTTAAAAATCTTTGATCTTAAGGCATATACTTAAATGTTTGAAATTAGTTTTTTAGACAAAAATATAATTGTGCCACCATATTAATTTCTTTCATTACAAAACTAAAATTTATTTTAAAATGTAAAATTTTGAAATGGATGACTTGGACCAAATAATAAAGAAAATCAGCCACTAAGTGCCCAACATAGAAGTTGGTTGAGAAAATGTCAAGAGTACATTTCTGCAAATTCTAGGCAAAGGGTGAGTACATTGAAGTTGCTAAAATATAACACAGTTTTGATATATTTTGGATTTTGTTTAGTCACAACATAATTCCCATAGTTCCATTTATGTTATTCCATAGTTTTGCTGACTTTACTATTATTCTAAAATGTGAAGAAAAAAATTATAATAAAGAATGAGTGTGTTTCAAAACTTTTGACCGGTAGTGTATATAGTGTTAAAATATTGTCTCGTCTCGTTCTCGTGAACCCAGTATCATGTATCGTCTCGTCTCGTGAGCTAAGTGTATCGTCACACCCCTAATGTGAATTTATGCAGTTAATCCAGGATGAACTTCAAAAACATTAGTCATTAATCATACAGTTCATACAAAATATTTGTTTAAACATTGGCCCTTAACACTTACTTAGTTTACTACATTTAAACCATGACTTGCACTGCACACAAATAACTAATATTGTTATTATATTGATGCTGTTTAGCCAGAGGGGAACTGGCCCCATAGTTAGGCTGGTTTATCCCAAGGTTATTTTTCTACATTAACCAACATTTTATGGAATTTTGTGTTCCTTGCCACTTTGGCTTGCTCACTGGGGTTCTAAATACAATTATTATTTAATTATTTATTTTTATACACAGTTTACAATCATATTTAATCAGACTACACAATGATGACTAAGACTTTATCGATATTACAGTTTCATTTTCTGTTAATGCATGATTTTCTGTAAAGCTGCTTTGAAACGATGTGTGTTGTGAAAAGCGCTTTACAAATAAAAATGACTTGAATATTTCTGTCTGTCTCTGTGTGTGTGTGTGATAGTGTGTCTGTGTGGGTGGTGTAGGTGGGTGAGTATGGTGTGGGTGTGTTCTACACTGTGGCAGTGTTATAGTCTCACTGCTTCATTTCTGTGTGTGCTCTGTATTAGTGTCTCTGTATTCTGGTCTGACCCACTGATTTCCCCATTAGCCGCATTTCCACTATCGGGCCAAATAAGGGCGTGTTAGTACGTGCCAGGGCCAGTTGCGTTCCCACTGTCACATCTGGGGCTTTATCGTGCCTCATTGAGGCTTTCTCTGGGCCAACGGCCAAGTGCCCTGGCCTGCCGATTACTCTTGGGCCAAAGAAGGCCAACTGGGGATTGAGGCGGGGACTGATTCAATGTCAAAGGCGGAGTTTCGCTGAGTCAGGTCAGAGGTTTCAGCACCAAGATACTAATTTCCCAGTCTTTCAAATCTAGCTACCAGCTTACCTCAGCAGTTCAACAGAGACTGGAGAATCATCAGTACTGGTCAGTAGACGAAATCAGGGCTCTACTGATTATTTAGGCTGATGGAAATGTGGAACGTCGGATCGACAGTGTCTGCCGAATGAAGACGTGATTTAGTATATTGTCACCAAACTTGCCAAATTGTGTATCCAGCATACAATGGTACAGGTTTGAGGAAGAAATAAAATAAAAAAACACAAATCCATGTTCATTTCGAGGGCTAGTTTTTTTCAGTAACAGGCAACGCTGCGGGGCTATTGGCCCAATGGTGGGAATGCAGATCGATTTTGGTCTAGCGGCTAGAGGTCTGAGACTATTGGCTCCAGCTGACCAGTTGACAGCCCTGACTCGCACTGGCCCGATGGTGGAAAAGTGGCTATTGATTTCTATGGTCGGACAACTTTGTCCTGGAACAGTACAAGTGTGACTTTTTTTGTAAAACCACCTAATCTTGATGGAATCTTTTCAGGATTGTTTTTTTTTGTTGTTTTTTTTTGTACATTTTACATGTTAAAAATAGGAAAGGTCACAAAGACCTACACCACTCCAAAGATGGATACCATTTATATAAAAAAAAAATTGATCAAAATGTTCTGTCATGTGTGCATGGATTTGTGTTTAATTGCTTTAGGGCCCCACAGCATATGTTTTAACATATGAGCAGAACCGATATCTGATCTGGAATCCTAGCACTGGACAGCACTATGGACAGTATGACATATTCTGCCCCCTGCAGACCATCGGCTGCGTGATCAACACAGATAATGTTAGTAAATTCATTGCATATCGCAAAAATGTAACTCCTTCAGTGCAAACAGTTATTCTCTTAATCAGTATGAAAACATGCTTAAAACAAGATCAATTTAACAAAAAGACAAAAGTCCTGAATATTGTTAAGGATAAAGAATATTATTTTTATATTATTAAGAATTAAGAATATTATTTTTGCAAAATTGCAATATGTTCTTAAGCAGCTCCATTTCTGTCCCTTGTTCATTTTATTTGATGATCTGATTGATGTGATTGTTTCAGATTATATAATTGTCTGAATTGATCCGTCCTTGTTTTTTCAGGTGTGGTTTAACATCCAGGCGTATGCATCACCGGTGAGAATGAGTTTTGACGTCTCTAAGCCAAAGCTCTGGAAGCCGTTTTTCTCACGAGCGTTTCCTGACCCTGGCCTCTCTAGTGTGCAGGTGAGGAAGGCTCCACCAATCACAGCCCTCTATTTAAATCCCTGTGTCCCATTCATCATTCTTAATTCTACAGGGAGCTTATGAGTGCCCTTTTGCACTGGATATTAAAATGACTAATAAAAGTCTAATTTTGCCCTTGTATTGTAATTTTGGGCCAAATAATGTTTTTCAGCCGGAGGTACTGGTGTACAGATGGGCAGACAGAGCAGCTGCTGTTGAGTTACAAGACAGGTTAGTCTGTCTTGATATGTCGCATACTACCCATACTGTGTCCACACTGTCACTCAAATTACTCAACACACACGTTCGTGGTTCTATCACGTAGGATTGAGAAGGTTTTGAGGGAGAAGATAATGGAATGGCGTCCACGTCACCCCACACGCTGGAACCGTTACTGCATATCTATATTACGTCCATTCCTGCCGAAACTGGAGCTAAGTGGAGGACGAGAGGTCGCTGAGGAACATTGCCTTGAGCTACAGAGCCTTCTTGGAGAATACAGGGTGAGTGTTATGAAGAGAAATGAAATTTTGCAGTATAAAAGGGACAACATGCCCAAAGAAAAACACAAGGTATTTGATGTTAAATGTTAATATAAAGTTCTCCTGTTTGTATGTTTTCCTGTTTTAGATATCTGGGTTTCCCTTGCATCTATCTTTCTCAGAGATTCGGCCAATCATTGAAGCTGTTCACAGCACAGGGGTCCATAAAGTCGAGTCCCCAAACGTAGAATTTGCCCTGGCTGTGTACGTTCACCCTTACCCCAGCAATGTGCTCTCTGTGTGGGTGTACATCGCCTCTCTGGTTAGCGCACATTAGATCCCACCACAGCAGAACCTCATCAGCAATAATGAAAGATAGAGAACTTCTTGATGTACAGTATATTCTTCATATATTTTTTTTAAAGACATTTTATATAAATTTAATTTAATTTCTTAGTGCTCCTGTGCCTGCTGTTGTGTTTATAGTCATTTTATAGAGAACAAATTTCTTTCTAAGTTTATGAATGATTAAATTCAGTCTTTTGCCTGAATCTAATGAATGGAGATATAGGAGATGTTTTTAAATCATTTTTGTACACTAGACTGCAAAGTTTATAAATTTTACTTTATGTAAAATACTTTTAATAATGAATTTCACAAAATTTGTCAAGAACATGTCCAGGTCATATTTCAACCCCAAATCAAAGCGGAATATATATATATATATATATATATATATATATATACTGTATATCTTGGAAAATGAACCTGATTATTAGGATCATTAAAATTAACAATTAATTAGGACCAATTAAAACCATTAAAAATATCATTAATTAATCAAATAACAAGTGAATAATGACAGTAATTTCAACACTTATACAGTAATAGAATCAAATGAAAACCATTACTGACAATAATGAGAATTACAAGAAAACTCTAAAGTAAAACGTCAGACCCATAATGTAAATGGGGGAAAATGTGCTTAATTTTATATTAAAAAAAAACTGTCAATAATTTTGTCTTTCTTTCTTTATTTTATTTTATTTTCTCCCCAATTTGGAATGCCCAATTCCCAATGCGCTCTAAGTCCTTGTGGTGGCGTAGTGACTTGCCTCAATCCGGATGGCGGAGGACGAATCTCAGTTGCCTCCGCGTCTGAGACCATCAATCCGTACATCTTATCATGTAGCTTGTTGAGCGCGTTACTGTGGAGATGTAGCGTGTGTGGAGGCTTCACACTATTCTCTACGGCGTCCACGCACAACTCACCATGCGCCCCACCGAGAGCGAGAACCACATTATAGTGACTATGAGGAGGTTACCCCATGTGACTCTAATCTCCCTAGCAACCGGGCCAATTTGTTTGCTTAGGAGACCTGACTGGAGTCACTCAGCACGCCCTGGACTTGCGACTCCAGGTGTGGTTGTCAGCGTCAATACTTGCTGAGCTACCCAGGACCCCCGGACATGTATTTGACAGGTTTCGTGAAATTCAGTTTTTAATACTTTGTTTAGAAAATTTTATATTTTGTTTAATTTAATTTTTTCATACATCTGACTTTGCAGTTATAAACACATTTAACATTTAACCTGCTGTTGATTAAACACAGCTAACCTTTCAAACTGTACATAATTCTTCAAAATAAAATATGGAGGCTTTCTAACTGTTTTGCATGTGAAATTGTTGCTCCAAGTGTTGAGAAACACACTGCAGAGATGTTTTCACTCTGTCTAACTGATGGATTCGCCTGACTCAGAAACAAATCTATCAGATCTTTCAGTAGCTATAAGCTCTCTTTGCTTTGGTGTAGAGCTGGGACTTGTTAGGTCTTGTGAGTTTAGTTTTTTGTTAGTTTCAGTTCATTTTAGACAGCTGTCCCCTGACTCTAGTTATGTAGGATAATCAAATTTGGTGGCTCTTTAAACAGACAGTAGTCAGATTTGTAACTATCAACATTAAGTCTGGTTCATTTTGCAGCTTTTTTGGCTCAATATCCACCCACTTGGAGAGAAACAGAGCATTTGATTGACATGTAAACCACCAATTTGTTTCATTTTTATGTTATGTTAAGGGGCAGGTAAATCTGAAATAGTTGATACCACAATAATAGACCAGCGTGGAAAAATAAATTGTAAATAAAATGGCATGGAAAATTAGCGGAAATATATTGACTTTGTGATCAGAATTTCTGTCTATCCAAAAGTAATAACTGCTGATTAGTTCACAGACAGAAAATAAAAAGAGGAGAGTAATAAAAGACTCGTGGAAGTTGCATATCATATCATATATATTTATTTATTTATTTATTTACAAGAATAAAACGTATGATATGCAACTTCCACGAGTCTTTTATTCTTGTTAGCAATACGCATCAGGTGGTCAGTGGATGGTGTGTGTGTACGATTTCTGAGGCTGAGAATAGTGTCATCCTGACATAACACAAGAGGACATCAGACATCATAGCTGCCTCTTAATTCTTGAAAATCAACATAATTAAAGATCACACCTGCTATGGAGTGTTCTAAAATCAGAACTGACCTTTTTAGAGTCATGCTGGTTCAATAATGTGCTTTTAATTCTTGAAGTATTTTATACAAAAATGTATAAAAGATTAAAATTAGCATAATAGGGCTTGAAAAGTGATCATACCCCTGGATTTAATACTTCGTAGAGCTACCTTTTGCTTTAATGACAGCCATCAGTCTGTTTGGATATGTCTCTACTAGCTTTTTGCACTTAGATTGGGGAATATTTGCCCATTCTTCCTTGCAGAATTGTTCGAATTCAGTCAGACTGTGGGGTGACTGGCAATGGACTGCTCTCTTCAAGTCCTGTGGATTTAGGTCAGGGCTCTGACTTGGTTACTCAAAGACTTTGAATTTCCTATCCTTAAGCCACTGTGTTCACTGGGTCATTGTCGTGCTGAAAGGTGAACCACCAGCCTATATTCAGTTGTTGAGTAGAGGGCCACAGATTTTCCTCAAGAATTTGGGTGTATATGGCAGCATCCATTTTCCCTTCAGTCCTGACCAATTGCCCAGTCCCCGCTGAAGAGAAACACCCCAACAACAGAGGCGATCCTAGGGACTCACATTCACACTCATGAACACAACACAGAGTTTATTATCTACACTTAGTTGCTGTAAAGACTAAATTCCTAAAACTTTGTTTTCTGCTTAGAATAAAGTTGTTGTTGTTTTTGTTTTTTCCTGAAGATCAATGGTTAACGATTAGTAAGTAAATTTGGCTGTTTTGTCACGCAATTCTTCAATATGATTATACTGCCAATGCTATTTACAGACTATAGTTTTAATTTAGGGTTGGACGATATAGCTAAAAATTATTTCTCAAATATTTTTCAGCCTTTTTACATTTTTCAATATTTATGTATTTGATTTTAAATTAATACTATATCAGCAGGCGGAAATCCCAAGTATGATTATTAATAAAAGTAATAGCACACTTCTCCTCAACAAACCAAATTATTTGATGTATCATTTATGTCCATAACCTATATAATACATTAAAACTATATTTTAGAAATTGGACTGGTAGTATAATAATCATTTCCAGATTATTACACAATTTCCTTACATAACTTAATGTTTATAATTTACAGTAGTTATAAACTAAGTAACTATTGACTGTGTTAGTGAAAGGTGCAGAGGTGGAGGGCAGGAGCCTCTTGTCTAAGTCAGCAACCCCGAAAATCAAATTCAAGGATTACCTGATGTGACTATGGTGGTTTTCATTCTGGGCACGTTTGCTGTGGTCCGATCCGAGTGTGATTGTTCCTGGCGCCTGACACAGCGTTGGTCAGGTTTCAAACTCTTTAAGATTCTGTTGAACCCCAGTTCTTTTCCGTCATCTTGAAACTTGCATCATGACAATTATGCACATGGAGTGGTGGTGGCATAGTGGGCTAAAGCACAGTACTGGTAAGCAGAAGATTGCCGGTTCAATCCCCACAGCCACCACCAGCCAAGTCACTTAACTCCAGGTTGCTTCAGGGGAATTGTCCCTGTAATAAGTGCACTGCAAGTCACTCTGGATAAAAGGGTCTGCCAAATGCATACATGCTCATGATATTGATGATGTTGTCATCCTTAAATCAGCAAGAATGCATGCACAAGTTATTTTACATCCTGAACAAGTGCCGACCCAAGCAAAGGTTGCTTTCTCACTCATACGAACTGTGCCACAATTCCATTGCAATTGAGCTCAGACCACCTCCTACAGGTAGTAGTCTTGGGTTCTGCACCATGGTCCGCAAAACAACTTTCATGTTACCAATTTTTCATGCAAACAGTGCTCTGTTTTGGACTAAACTGACAGTGTGAAAGCTCCCTTAGACATCAGTGCCAGATGGGTCCTGCAGTTTCATAGATACTTCCAACGACAGTCAGATGGGAGCAGCAGTGAGCCACAGTTATAACCTCAACGTGAAGAAATTCAGTTCTTTATTTCATTTAAAAGCTGCTGGATTTGCATGAATGTATGTGAATGTCTTTCCTTTCTTGAGACAAGTGTGTGTGAATATGTGTGTGTGTGTGTGTGTGTGTGTGTGTGTGTGTGTGTGGTTGTAAATTAGCCTGTCGAAGGAGTCATTGAGATGTTGCTTTCATGCGTGAAGTCAGATGGTGAAAGCTGGCATTGTGTGAGTTGAGCCTGAAACTTTGACTCTAAATCTGGTGTTGATGAGGAACAAACTTGCCCTGAAGAGAGCTGTTTCTCTGTGGAGTGCCACAGTCGGGTCACACTACACATGACCGTACACCACAGCAAACAGTGATGAGAGAGATAAAGGAAATGCAGTATAGTGGTTTAGTTGTGCTCGGGTTGGAAAGTCCCTTTGGCAAATGGAGAGCAGTCATAAGATATATAGCCATATCAGAGGTCATTAAATACAGCCGTGCTCAGACGCTACAGGACACTGTACTTGAACATTACCCTGAGTTTAAAACTCACAATATAATGTACAGAAAACTAGTTCTAAATGTCATAGTAATATATAATGTTGATTATAAAAAGTTTGTTTAAATTTTATCAATTTTGATTTATGTTGACTATTTACTGACAAATACAACTGAAATCTCCTTTCCCCGTAACACAGTGCATGTGGCATGGTCCGTACACTTAAGTAGCATGGTGCAACATGACAAGGTTCTAGTTTTTTTTCTATCCATAGTGAAAGCGAAAATGTTGCAATGCCACAATTGTATCCGATCAAAACATTTGATGTTTAAAATATAGCTATATGGAGCAGATTTCTGGTGGAGCGGCTATATAAAGCGGTTAATTCACTGTGGGTGTGGCTACCTAGCACAATACCACAGAACCTACAAAATGTCCTGTTGCTCGCTGCTGGTCACATCAGAACTGGTTAGAACAGAAACTGCTTAAAATGAAAGAAATAGCTTTTATATTTGTTATCATTACTTTAGCTTTGGTCCCACTTTATATGTTTTTATTGTGTAACTACATATTGTTCTTCAAAACTCTCACACAATTCACATTTTCTGCTACTGAGGTTGTGGTATGGGTAGCTTTAGGAGTAGGGGTAGGGTAGGGTTAAGTTTAGGGTTTAAGATTAGGGTTGAGGTAGGGTTAGGTTTAGGGTTAGGGTATGCAACAATGTAACATTTTACTCATAAAAGTAATGTTGGTAATGAATTGTATGTTTAAATGCATAGGGCAAAATTATGCAAACCTTGTGAGTGTGTGCGAGAGAGAGATAAAAAAAAACGCAAGATCAGACAGTTTCATTTGGCTATTGTCTGCAGACGTCTGGTCGGCAGTACTCAAACCATCATACCTCTGTGTGACCTCATGACCTACATACATATACACTTACACATGGACTCCATCACGCTAGAATACATTTTTGCACAAACACAAAACGTGTACAGACGTAAGGCCTGTATAATGCCTTAAGTGATTCTTCTAACCCGATCTAACCTCAACCAAATAAGAGGACAAATGAAAAGTCTTCAGCACAATGCACATGTGATCTATGTTTCTGCTAAAGCCTGTGGCCTCCTGGGTGTTCTAGAGACCAGACCAGGGACTTGCCTATCTGCTCCTCCCCAGATCATTGCTAACTTCATAGGCCACAACACTCGTCTTTGATTTATGGAGCTCCATCTGTTTCTATTCACAACCAGGTATGTGTGTGGGCAAAAGGAGCTACCAGTACAAAACAACAAAACCACATAGAGTCAATTTTTTGTATACTCTTATTTTACATTATTACATTTGCTTTCTTATGTTTTTTAGGTGTCATACAATAGTCATAAAAGTCAAACAAAGTCCAGATTGTGATGCATTGCATCTTTTACAATGTGATTGTATGTATAATATCATGTTTGTGTTTGTGCAGTATCAGAAGCTACAGTCTAAATAGGCCTACACAAAATCTGTGCATGGAACTTTCCGCAAATATGGTTAACCAGGGTTTTAAACTGTATGACATTTCCTAAAATTAGGCAACAGGGTTTAAAAAATTGCAAGCCTAATATAAATAAAAAAGATCTAGTTTGTCCTTGTTAGGTAGATGAACCACATTTTCTGAAGGTCACCTCCTTTCACTGATCCTTGACCAAAAATTGCTTCCCAAAGCTCAGGCCAGTGACACAAAATGGGATATGCAACACATGAAACACATAGTACCGTGACACAAAAGGGTAAGCCAAATAAACCTCAAATGGGGTGCTCAGACCCCTACCTCCAACGTTGGGAGGTCACCAATGCAAGATGGTGAAACATTCAAGGGAGGACCACCATCAACCCACTAATTTTCCAACACCATCCCTCAGTCAGAGAGTGAAATGTTAAAGGAATAGTTCACCCAAAAATGAAAATTTGCTGATAATTTACTTCCAAGATGTATCTGAGTTTCTTTCTTCATCAAAACAGAATTTAAGACTTTTAGGATTTCATTTCAGGCCTCCTCCTCTAAACAATGCAAGTGAATGTCCTCCATTTTTTGATGATCCAAAATGCATATTTAGGGTGCATCAAAATAATCCAGTCGACAAATAAAGTTCTTCTGAACCCAAACGATTGATTATTTTGAGAAACAAAACAATACTTATATACTTTTTAACTACAAATGTTCGCTTCCGTACATCTCTGTGATGTGCGCTCATGAGAGGGATGACGTAAGCTCGTTGGTGCGGTCACGCGTCACGTGGAGGAGGATTCAGGAAGCACGTCATTAATCAAACATTTATATCCACATTAAAAGGTTTTTTTTTGCACTTCAATTCCATATTCTACATTAAAAAAAAGTGTTTACCTGCATCTCTACTTGGACTAACCCATAACAATTACTTTTGTTGGTGTAAAGTAATTTCTTGGGTTGATTTAGTCAGGTTACATTTTTTTTTTTTTTTTTTTTTGTGACTTGTATAAAACAAGTTAATTTAGATGTACCAAATGAAGCAAACATTTTAGGTTGCCTGACAAAACATTTTTACAGTGTAGTATATTATGATTGTAACCCTTTTTGTTGTTGCTGTTCCATTCCTTTATCTGATAAAGAGTAAAGGAATTGAACTCTCTTTTAAAGTGCTAAAGCTTAATACCCAGAAAAACATGATTATTACAGGGTCACTGCTTAAATACTATAATTATATACATCTATACAACCATCACTTTATAATAATTTAAAGTAATTCAGTTTTTAAATAATTCACTTGAATAAGCATGCAGAAGAAGATAACAAGAAAAATGATTAAAAAAAGTTATTTACAAGAAAAACAGCAATTGTTTGTAAGTATGTGTAAGATAATTTATTACGTAGTCATTTTGGTACTGTAGACCAAACAGCTTTTCTACAAACATTCCTCTGTCTGAGTATTCAAACAGCATATTCTCCAGCTACAATGCACTCTTGAGGGAGAATGGCCAGAGAATAACCCCCATAACACCTCAGGGACAAGATGACAATGCTATATTCATGAAAAGCACAAAACTCTGCTTACATGAAACGTACAAGAACGCCAAGTCGCACTCATGCAGTCATCAGTCCCAAAAAGTTATTCTCTTAAAAGTATGAAATGGAACCTTCTTGCATCATCTTGTGGTCCAATTAGCCAATCAGCATTGTTAGGAAGTAATTTTCCTGCCGTCCAAGAGTAAGTAGTCACATGGCATTTACAGCTCGGGTGATTGACTCAAAAACCTTGCTCAGAACAGATTGCTCTTGATTAAAACAGCGATTCAGAGAGCAATGTGTGAGGTGCATTCATTCACTTGATACTCTGATATCGAGAGATACTGCATGATACTTCACTTTTTAGGTGTGTTTGAGAGTGAGTGTGTGTATGTGAACCCACAAAGAACTCTATTTAATGTGTGAATGAGGGCTGATTGCACCTGAGTCACTGGTTGCCTGTTTCCTGGTGACCAACAGAGTGGCAATTGTTGTTTTTTTTTTACTCTGCATTCTTTGTTTTGATTACCATCACACACATTTACCAAGGCTTGCGTGTTGCGTTTCGCCCATTTTCCTTGGAATGTTTTGGTTGAGTGACACCGTTCCCAGGGCATGTGGGAACGAACACATTTTAGTTACCATAGAGAGAGAGATTCTGGAACTCAAAAATCAGATTCAAACAGCTAAGATGCGAAAGGTTCATAACTGAGAGTACATCGAGAAGGGAGAGGAAGAGTGTCTACACTGGTCAGTTGACCAGTGGTTCTTGACTGGTTTTGCTTAAAGACCCAGATATTACATTGGACATCAAGTGGCAACCGTACACAGAACCAAAATTGTTCATTATACAAAAGTGAATTTCGATCTCTTCATGCTTTCAGAAGCCAATAATTCTCAACACAACACACATTGTGGCCTGCGTGAATCATATTGATCTACATGCACTTAGAAACACTATGGTCTTAATAAAGTGCCAGACTGTTGTTCTGCTCTTGTAGCCCATCAGCCTCAAGGTTCGACGTGTTGTGAATTCTGAGATGCAATTCTGCTGACTACAATTGTACAGAGTGGTTATCTGAGTTACCGTAGCGTTTCTGTCAGCTCAAACCAGTCTGCCCATTCTCTGTTGACCTCTCTCATCAACAAGGCATTTCCGTCCGCAGAACTGCTGTTTACTGGATGTTTTTTTTTTGTTTTTGGCACCATTCTGAGTAAATTCTAGAGACTGTTGTGTGTGAAAATAAAACAACAATCATGCCATTGTCGAAATTACTGAGATCAAATTTTTTCCCCATTCTGATGGTTGATGTGAACATTAACCGAAGCTCCTGACCCATATATGCATGGTTTTATGTATTGCACTACTGCCACATGATTGCTGATTACATAATCACATGAATAAGTAGATGTACAGGTGTACCTAATAAAGTGGTAAGTGTGTGTATGTTGCAAGTGATCTCATATTTAATGTAGACCAGGGTTTGGGTGTTGAGGGGTTCCTGGGTGTGTAAGGGTTGAAAATCCACTGCTCTAGGTGTTGAATGAAGCTTTCCTGATCTCTCGCCCTCTATAATATGACACTGGTTTGAAGATGATCCTGAGGATGGAGAAAGTGTATCATTTCCTCCAATTGCCCCCTGACACTGTCATCAAGTGTGTGTGTGATGGAGAAATTTAAAGTGCATGTGTGTATTCTGCATGTCCCTGGGCTAATTAGCCTGTGTGCTAATTACAGTGCTAACTTTAGCGCTGCCGGCAGCCAGGTCTAATCTGAGGCGGGCCTTGGGACAGTCTGTCCCTGAAAGTGTGTGACGCACTTGCACAGTTTGAAAAGATCTAGTTCTGTCATCAGGGGATGCTGCAGTACACACACACACACACAAACACACACACACCGCTGTAGGACAAGATGGAGAGAAGAAAATGGTGATAAATGTTTTGTTTTTGGAGAAGTGCACACAGAAGTGTAACAGTGACATCCTCAAAGGTAAAATGATTCATAAATGTAAAAAAAATAAATACATTAAAAAAATAAAAATAAAATTATTAGTCTAAAATTGTGATGTTTTCTAGGGTTAGGGTAGGGTTATGGTTTTAGGTAGTACTTATAATTAGCAACTCTAAAAAGAAAAGATGTCTATGGTATGTCTTCATTTTGACAGATCGATGGTTGAGTGTATGTGTGTGTGTGTGTGTGTGAGTGAGAGAGAGAGAGAGACGATAAAGGGTCGTTTTGAAGGCAAATCTTATCAAATGTCATTTCACAGTTTCACTGTGTGTGTGTGTGTGTGTGTGAGAGAGAGAGAGAGAGAGAGAGAGAGAGAGAGACTAATGACAAAAGTGTAAAGTTCTCACATTTCTAGTTGCTTGTCTGAGGTCTGTAACTGATACCAGATATATAAAAAAGGTTACCTGCACAAAACCAGCTGAGGATGCACAGACCAGTAAAAAGAAAGAGAGAGAGAGAGAGGTATTGAGAGAGGGAGAGAGTGTGTAATGGTATTTTATGAAAGATAACTGCAGTGAATATTTTTTTGGACATGTAAATTGGTATTACCATGTGTTTTGTGTGTGTATGTGTATTTTTGGATATGGAACCATTTTATAACCATGTTTTTTTTTTTTTTTTTTAATACCATAGTATTACCATGTTTGTTTGTTTTTTCAGGCATGTACCATGGTATTACCGTGTTTTTTTGAGCATGTACCGTGGTATTACCATGTTTTATTTTACATTTTTATTTTTTGGACATGTACCATTGTACTAACAGTTGTTTTTAGTCCTTTTGTTTTTTTAAACCATGGTATTACATGTACCATGTTCAAATACCATAGTATTACCATGGTTTTACCATGTTTCTTTTGTTTTTGGACATGTACCATTGTACTAACCGTTTTTTAGTCATGTACCATGGTAATACCATGTTTTTTTTGTTTTTTTTAAGGTAACATACAGTACATGAATAATGATAATCTTATGGTAATCATGTCTGTCTGATACCATTACTGTACTAAATGGGCAGCTTATCTTTGTAACCTCTGAGGTTTGTATAGTGCCTGGTGACCAACTTACAACGAAAGGAAGTGTTGGAAGTTCTGTGATTTAAAGTGAAACGTTCTGTTATGGACAGAAGCCATGCTGATGGGAATAACATACACATCTCCCTCTCAGAAGCTTCAGATGAAAGAAGAGGCCAGGAGAAACCCCCTTTACCTAATGAGGAAAACAGAACAGACAATAGAAAATAGACGGAAATTTACCAATGACCGAAATGAAAGAATAAGGGAGTGAGATCAGGAGGGAATATAAATATTTCAAGGAACTGTTGAGATATGAATGAATGGAGAGGTGAAAAGTAGCTGAGGAAAAGCTGGATTAGTCACAGTTTCATTCCTCCCTGCTATTGAATGGAGTGATGTCATCGGGCAAGGACAAGCCTTTCTTATCCTCTGATGTAAAGACGAGGGGAGGCCAAAGAACTGATGCTAGAAGCTTCTTTTAGCAGCTGATGTCAAATGTATCAGTACCTTGCTTTCTAAATGAAATAAACCCCTCTCCTTAACCTGTTAAAAATGGTGGTGCAAGGGTGTGTAACATTTTGAATGCTAAAATACTTGGTCCTATGCTAGTTTATTAATGTGCAGAGATTAATTAAGACATTTTAGGTTGGTTCCCTAAAAAGGGTAAACACTGTAGCTCCATGCCACTATAAACACATTTTTATGAGCATCCCAAACAGCCTGACAGCGAAACATTGGCTCAACAAATGGTGTGGCATTGGGGTCGGATTATCTGTTTGACTGACCAATGGTAGATGGGGGAGTGTTTGAGAAGCCTATTTGAAAACAGTCATTATTTTTTACATTTTGTTTGGTGATTCTTGTTGCACAGAAACGACACACTTCACCTTTTAAAGAAGCGCTCTAAGCTAATACATAAACACAATTTTTTTTAGCTATGCAAGTTTGATTTCATGTACGTTGCATTCTGAAGTGTGTTGGAATAAGTATGTGTTGCATTCTCAGCATTGGCATAAGGGGTGCTATAGCGGAAGTTATTGTAATCTGTCATCTTCTACAGTCAGTTTTCTCTGTCAGGTCAACTACTGTTATTGCAGAGCAACAGTTTGAAGAGAATCTCGCTGAGCAATTTAGTTAAATACAATTAAACTGTCGACAAGTTTATTGATAGCAACCTGAATAATATCGCATCCACTTTAAAAGCTCAGGCAATTGAAGGTTAATCCATCACCCCACATGCAATTTAGGTTCCCTATCTGTCACTCACTCGATGTTGCGTCGATGTAGTGACACTAGGGGTCACTCTTAGGAGCCCCAAACACCTCTAATCTTTGAGAAAAGGCCAATGAAAATTGGCGAGTGGAATTTGCATGCCACTCCTCCGGACATATGGGTATAAAAGGAGCTGGCATGCAACCACTCATTCAGATTTTCTCTTTGGAGCCGAGCGGTGTTGATGTATTCCACTGCCAATCCATTCGCCTCTGTAAGAAGCGAAGGTAGAGCAGGCGATTGCGGTGCACTTGTGCCCGCAGAGCGCCGCCACCTGGCGGAACCGTCCTAGGCTCCCATCAAAGGCCTGCAAGACTATGTCGTCTCTGACGGTGAAGGCTTACAGTTCCGCGGGGCGGGCCACCTCCACTCTGCATGCCATGGCCCTCCTGCAGGTCCACCGGGCCAAGGCATTGAAAGAGCTGCACGAGGGTGGTCCTGACCTGGGAGTAATGCAGAAGCTGCGCTCGGCGACCGACCTCGGCCTATGGGCGACGAAGTTCACAGCATGCTGCAGGTGTGGGCTTCCCGCCTCCATGCACCCAGCCACGACACACACACACCCACGCAGAGACGGTTGTGGCAGGCTACGAGGATGCTCAGCCTCCTCCCCCGTCGCTGACCAGTACTAAGTTGGGTACGCGGAGCAAGGTAAGTGCTTTAATGTCTCTCCCTGTACAGCGAGATCGGGACACGAGGCCCCCCGACGTAGCACTTCCCACCCCGCTCCGCCGCGCCTGTTCCGCGGGTATGTCAGCAGCGGTCGTCCCCTTGGTGCCCCTCGCCAGGAGTTTGGAGGTGTGGTTAATGCTCTCCAACCCATCGTGATGGTTGGCCAGGATGATCTGACTCGGCTACGCGATTCAGTTCGCCAGGTGCCCACCCAGATTCAGCGGCATCCGTTTTGGGGTGGCGAGGGTGCTGCTGCCCTACGTGCGGAAGTCGCGGTCCTTCTGCAGAAGGATGCGATAGAGAGTGGAGGCTCCACCCCCAGGTGGTCCAGCTGATTTGGAGTCGATTCGGCGAGGCACAGGTAAACCTGTTTGCCTCCCGGGAATCCTCCCACTGCCCGCTGTGGTATTCCCTGACTGAGGTCCCCCTCGGCACGGATGCACTGGCACACAGCTGGCCCTAGGGTCTGCGCAAATATGCGTTTCCCCCAGTGAGCCTACTTGCACAGACGTTGTGCAAGGTCAGAGAGGATGAGGAACAGGTCCTGTTGGTAGCGCCCTACTGGCCCACCCAGACTTGGTTCTCGGAACTCACGCTCCTTGCGACAGCCCCTCCCTGGCAAATTCCCCTGAGGAAGGACCATCTTTCTCAGGGACGAAGCACGATCTGGCATCCACGACCAGACCTCTGCAACCTCCATGTCTGGCCCCTGGACAGGATGCGGAAGATCTGAGAGATCTGATCACTATTACTCAGGCCAGAGTCCCTTCTACCAGAAAACTGTACGCTTTGAAGTGGCACCTATTTGTGAATTGTTGTTCTTCCCGAGGCGAAGACCCAAAGAGTTGTGCAGTTGGGTCGGTGCTTTCCTTCCTGCAGGAGAGGTTGGAGGGGCAGCTGTCCCCCTCCACCTTGAAGGTGTATGTAGCCGCTATAGCGGCACACCACGATGTAGTGGACGGTAAGTATTTAGGGAAGCACGACCTGATCATCAGGTTCCTTAGGGGTACCAGGAGGTTGAACCCTCCTAGGCCGCACCTCATTCCCTCATTGGATCTCTCTGTGGTCCTGCTGGGCCTACAGGGAGCCCCTTTCGAGCCCTTAGAGTCAGTTGAGCTGAAAGTCCTGTCCTTGAAGATGGCCCTTCTGACTGCGCTCACCTCCATCAAGAGGGTTGGGGACCTGCAAGCATTCTCTGTCAGCGATACGTGCCTAGAGTTCAGTCCAGCATACTCTCATGTGACCCTGAGACCCCGGCCGGGCTATGTGCCCAAGGTTCCAACTACCCCCTTTAAAGATCAGGTGGTGAACCTACAAGCGCTGCCCCGGGAGGAGGCAGACCCAGCCTTGTCATTGCTGTGTCTGGTACGCACTTTGCGTATCTATTTGGACCGCACGGAGAGCTTTAGATGCTCCGAGCAGCTCTTTGTCTGTTATGGGGACAGCAGAAGTGGAACATTGTCTCCAAACAGAGGCCGTCACATTGGCATGCCAGGCCCAGAGTGTGCCATCCCCTCTGGGACTACGAGCGCACTCTACTAGGAGTGTAGCCTCCTCCTGGGCCTTGGCCAATGGCGCCTCTCTAACAGACATCTGTAGAGCAGCGGGCTGGGCAACACCCAATACCTTCGCGAGGTTCTACAATCTCCGGGTTGAGCCGGTTTCATCCCGTGTGTTGTCAGGTATGAACAGATAAGTGGCGGGACAACTGGCCGGGTGTACCGCTGGCACACAAGAGCCTTTCCCCTTCTCCAGGGGAAGACGTGCACTCTTTCATCCATGTGAGTTCCCGGGATCGGTTAACCCTGGATTCCTCCCTCAGCACCTGCGGCAAGCAATTCGGCGGTGGAATTCGACATCAGGCCCAGTACTTGTGTCAGTATGCCCTGTTCAGGTCAGCCCCTGTACTGGGATAGGTGTCCATATGCGTTGGTTCCCTGTCGGTATCCCCATATGACGTAATCTTCCACAGTACGGTCTCCCTGACGGTAGACCCATGTCTCCCCTTGGGCAGAGTTCCCTCTGCCACCAGTCGCCATGTTTGTAGAGCTCCATCCCCTCTGGGTAGGACCTACCACGGGGACTTCTCCACATGTGACACTGCTGACAAGACTCGGTGAGACCATGTGACGTATTTCCATACAATTACCTCCCCTTCGGGCAGAGTGTGGTCTCCGCGGTGTCTTTTTCCAAGGACACTAAATCTGGGTGTCCATACAACCGGTTATGGCCAATAAAATTATTCATAGCTGCAAATGGATTAGAACTTCCATTTTACTAATTTAATTGCACACAATGTAATTTAGTTGTGACACAATATTCAACAATTGCATTGCATTCACTCATTTTTATTATCTAAACTAAACAAGTAGCACAAATACATTTTAGTGCCCTGTAGTATCACAGGAGTGCTGTCATTGCTCCTGCCCTCAGGTGTGTGTTCCTCCCCCCATCCTTAAACTTCAAAAGGACACTTACAAAACAAAAACCAACCACCTTTTAACTCATATGTATCCTCATAACCCCATAATGGTCATCATCTGTTACATAACACACATTCTAAAGGTGAAAGGACATCCCACAACCCTTAGTCTGGGTGTCGGACTTTACGCTCTATTAAAAACATGACAACATAATGACAGTGATTACGGTTTCTTGAAAACAGCCCCAAATGCAGGATTAACTCAATGTTTAGGTTCCGCTCAGACCCCTCTTTAGTCTTTATAAAGTAAAAGCTCACACGCAAACACCTGTGTGATCAAACAGTGGCTTTGTGTGGAGAAAACACTTTTCAAACTTTGTGCCCTACAGCGCACAATAGGCCGATAACTAGTTGATTTCAGAAGGGTTTATGAGCTGTGATAAGAAGGTTTGTTGTGGATGCACAGAGTGGCATTAGTGGCATGTGAATGTGAGTGTGTGTATGGATTACTATGGAAGACTAGTGTTATACATACACACATAAGTTTTTTTTAACAGTATCAGTGTGTTTTACTTCAAGAACAATTCAAGCATGTTCTAGTCAAATCTGGTAGCATGCACAATTAAAACCCTCATTAATGAAACACAAACAGAAATACATTTCGTGTATATCGTTTTTTATTGTATAATGTGTATTCTATATTGTGTGTATTGTATACTGTCCATTGTATGTTATTATTTGTATATTGTGTTATGTGTAATTATGTGTATATTAGATTTTAAATTGTGCTGTAAATCTGATGTTTATTTAAGGGAGAGGTTGTGCTCCTGACACCAGTGTGTCAGAGTGTGCACCTCCTCTCTGTAGGCTGTTTCATCATTGTCAGTGATCAGACCTACCACCGTCGTATCATCAGCAAACTTAATGATGGCATTGGAGCTGTGTGTTGCCACACAGTCATGTGTGTACAGGGAATACAGGAGTGGGCTGCGAACACAGCCCTGCGGGGCTCCAGTGTTGAGGGTCAGTGATGAGGACATGTTGCTGCCCATTCTAACCACAAAGAGTTCTCATCAAAAAATCCTCCACATGCAGCAATGACAGCTTCAAATCAAATCAAATCAAATCACTTTTATTGTCACACAACCATATACACAAGTGCAATAGTGTGTGAAATTCTTGGGTGCAGTTCCGAGCAACATAGTAGTCGTGATAGTGATGGGACATATACCAATTTACAATAAACATCAGATTTACAGCACAATTTAAAATCTAATATACACATAATTACACATAACACAATATACAAATAATAACATACAATGTACAGTATACAATACACACAATATAGAATACACATTATACAATAAAAAACGATATATAGTATATATAAAATGTACAGTAGGTTGTATTGTACTGTATTGACATTCAGGCTGATAGTAAGTTGCCAGTGTGTTGTTAAGAGAGAATATAATATAATAATAATATAATTTATGACAGTCCGGTGTGAGATATAAGAGTAAGAGTAATAAAGTGCAGTGCTGATGTATTTTGATCGTGGGAGATCAAGAGTTCAAAAGTCTGATTGCCTGGGGGAAGAAGCTATCATGATGCAATACCACCTGCCTGATGGTAGCAGTGAGAACAGCCCATGGCCCGGGTGGCTGGAGTCTCTGATGATCCTCTGAGCTTTTTTCATACACCGCCTGGTATATATGTCCTGGAGGGTGGGAAGCTCACCTCCGATGATGTGTCTGGCAGTTCGCACCACCCTTTGCAGTGCTTTGCGGTTGTGGGCGGTGCTATTGCCGTACCAGGCAGAGATGCAGCCAGTCAGGATGCTATCTACAGTGCAGGTGAAAACCCGTGTGAGGATGTGGCGGTTCATTCCAAACTTCCTCAGCCGTCTCAAGAAGAAGAGGTGCTGATGAGCCTTCTTCACAAAGGCTTCAGTGTGGATGGACCATGTGAGTTCCTCAGTGATGTGGACACCCAGGAACTTGAAGCTGCTGACTCTCTCCACTGGTGCTCCATTGATTGTGATGGGACTGTGTTCTCTATCTCTTCTCCTGAAGTCCACCACAAGCTCCTTTGTCTTACTGACATTGAGGGAGAGGTTGTGCTCCTGACACCAGTGTGTCAGAGTGTGCACCTCCTCTCTGTAGGCTGTTTCATCATTGTCAGTGATCAGACCTACCACCGTCGTATCATCAGCAAACTTAATGATGGCATTGGAGCTGTGTGTTGCCACACAGTCATGTGTGTACAGGGAATACAGGAGTGGGCTGCGAACACAGCCCTGCGGGGCTCCAGTGTTGAGGGTCAGTGATGAGGACATGTTGCTGCCCATTCTAACCACATGGCGTCTGCTTGATAGTAAGTCCAGGATCCAGCTGCACAGCAAGCTGTTTAAGCCCAGAGCCCGGAGTTTCTCATCAAGCTTGGAGGGCACTATGGTGTTGAATGCTGAGCTGTAGTCTACAAACAACATTCTCACATAAGTGTTCTTTTTTCCAGGTGGGAGAGAGCAGTGTGTATTGTAGATGCAATGGCATCATCAGTGGAGCGGTTGTTGCAGTAAGCAAACTGCAATGGGTCTAGTGATGGAGGCAGCACAGAGCAGATGTAATCTCTGATTAGTCTCTCAAAGCATTTGCTGATAATGGGGGTCAGAGCAACAGGACGCCAGTCATTTACGCAAGTGATTTTGGATTGCTTTGGAACAGGCACAACGGTGGACGTTTTAAAGCATGTGGGGACTACAGACAAAGAGAGGGAAAGGTTGAAAATGTCCGTAAAAATGTCTCAGCTCGCAGAGCTTGTTGTCCAGAGACTGAACATTTGCCAGTAGAATACTGGGTAGCAGGGGTCGATTTGCACGACATCTTACTGTGATGAAAACGCCGGATCTGTTTCCCCTTTTCCTTTTGCATTTTCGCGGCCGGGCAGCCCAGACAAAGGGCTCCGCTGGTGTGTTTGTAAACAGCGGGTCGGCATTGAGGAATTTGAAGTCCGGTTTACGGTGTGTAATTGCAGAAACAATGTCCAAAAGTGTTTGTCTGTCGTAGACAATAAGGCAGACAACATCCAAGACAAAAAACATAAGAATTGTAAACAAAACAAACAAAACACTATAATGTTGTGTCGGAGCTAGCAATACAGCAGCCATACTCGGCGCCATCTTGAGTCCAAAAGCTTTGCAGATCCTTGGTATTCTAGCTGTCAGTTTGTCCAGATACTCAGGTGACATTTCACCCCACACTTCCTGTAGCACTTGCCATAGATGTGACTGTCTTGTCGGGCACTTCTCACGCACCTTACAGTCTAGATGTTCCTACAAAAGCTCAATGGGGTTAAGATCCATAACACTCTTTTCCAATTATCTGTTGTCCAATGTCTGTGTTTCTTTGCCCACTCTAACCTTTTCGTTTTGTTTTTCTGTTTCAAAAGTGGCTATTTCTTTGCAATTCTTCTCATAAGGCCTGCACCCTTGAGTCTTCTTTTTACTGTTGTACATGAAGCTGGTGTTGAGCGGGTAGAATTCAATGAAGCTGTCAGCTAAGGACATGTGAGGCGTTTATTTCTCAAACTAGAGACTCTGATGTACTTATCCTCTTGTTTAGTTGTACATCTGGCCTTCCACATCTCTTTGTCTTTGAAGACTGTAGTGTACACCTTTGTATGAAATCTTCAATTTCAAGCATAGTATAGCCTTCATTCCTCAAAACAATGATTGACTGATGAGTTTCTAGAGAAAGCTGTTTCTTTTTTTTTGCCATTTTTGATCTAATATTGACCTTAAGACATGCCAGTCTATTGCACACTGTGGCAACTCAAAAACAAACACAAAGACAATGTTAAGCTTCATTTAACGAACCAAATAGCTTTCAACTGTGTTTGATATAATGGCAAGTGATTTTCTAGTACCAAATTAGCAATTTAGCATGATTACTCTAGGATAAGGTGTTGGAGTGATGGCTGCTGGAAATGGGGCCTGTCTAGATTTGATCAAGAATGACTTTTTTCAAATATTGATGGTGCTGTTTTTTACATCAGTAATGTCCTGACTATACTTTGTGATCAGTTGAATGCCACTTTGGTGAATTAAAGTGCCAATTTTCTTCTGAAACAGCTAAATCTGTACATTATTCCAAACTTTTGGCCGCCAGTGTATAAGAGGTCTTTCTGCTATAAAAACATACTGTAAATTTTTGAACTCAAACTTAATCCCCAATGCAATAAAAGCATTTGTTGAAACCAAGCTGCAAAAACGCAACGTTCCCTACTTCTGCGACTACCCTATTGTACATCATTTGGGGGCCCATTAATTCATAACCGCCTCTACAACAAAAAAACATCAACGCCTACTTTACTTCATTGCAACCTTGGCCCGCCCACTGGTGCTTCAATTCGTAAACTGAGAGAGAGAGCAAGACAGATAGACCTAGTGTGGCCTAACTATTCCTGTACACCAAAGGGGACCCATCTGGACTATTTTTAATTATTTTTGTATATAAACATGCACTACACAGACGTCTTTGACCGCTTTCATGTATCTGGTGCTGCTTTTAAAAGATGTGGTGTCAAGTTACAACTCTGAAGAGGAGATGCCTTTCTCTGTCATTCAGCTGCTGCCTCTTGCTGTTTTGAGCACAAATGCGTCATGGATATGTTCTTTCACCCATATGCACTATTTTTAATTGTTGGTATATGTAATTGCATTGTTTTGCATTGATGTTATAAGCTTCCTTTTGCATTTACTAGAGATCTGATGGCTTCCATACAGTATATGACATTTTCATGGGTGTGGACTATAATAATTGTGAATGAGTTAAGCATTTTCAAATGTTTAGAATTCACTAACAAACACACATTTAATAACTAACAAATCTACTCCAAATTTACACTTATATTTTGAATTTTTCATGAATAAGGCCCAATAATTATGACTCTTTAATCAGTTTGTAAAAATCATGTTTACAGTTATGCAATAACAATAAAAGTCTTTGGGATAAGACTTTCTTCAGGGTTCAGAAATTTGAAGCCTGTATTTTTGTGAAAGCACTTTATAAAACAATGTGTTATTTTAGTAAGATTGCCGTAAACACCGTTTTGAAGTGGATCTGTTTTTCCCGGCAGATATACGTCTGGTATTGCATTACAGACGTAATTCATGTGGGTGTAGTCTGCCCCATGAAAACAGCACTTTGCAGATTGTTACATGTCAAGTCCCTTTCTGATATACTTGTATATGTTGCCTAAGGTACTGGCATTGCATGGTCATGACATGAGTTGAAAGACTGGATATGACTTTGCCCAGACAAGTTTAAAGTTTATTGATTTGATCACATTATTCTAATGTTAACATGTCCAATGCTTCTGTAAAAAAAAAATTCAGGGTTCAGCCACTTCTGTTGGTTGTGTTTATAGCCTTTGTGGCTGAATGTTTCATGTCTTGTTATTTGTGGTCTGGTGTGTGCATTGCATTGTTTTTTTACTTTGCGGTGTGCACTCATGTCTTGTCTAGTCTGTGTCTTGTGTGAGAATACATGGCTTGCCTTATTGGCCTTGTCATGTGTTCTCTTGTCTTGTTGTTTATTGGCATGAGTGCATTGCTCTTATGTCATCCTTGCGGCATGCACTCGTGTCAATTGTTTGTGTCTATCTCTCTTGTTCCGTCTTCATGTTGTGCTGGGGTTTGGTTGCTTCTGTCTGAGGTGCCTGTTTATTTGTGGTCGAACTATCGCACAGATGTCCTGTCTCATTTTGTCACCAGTTGCGTGCATCGTGTGGTATTTGCTTCGTGGTGTACGGTCAGGCTTTGTCTAGTGTGAGAGTGCATGGCATCGCTTTGTTGGCGTTGCCGTGCATTATCTTGTCTCATCTGTCATTTAGCATGAGCACAAGTTGACTTGTAGTTTTTGGCAATATGCGCTCGTGTCATTTGTGTGTTTGCGTCTGTGAGTGCACGTGGCTTTGTTTTGTTTTCATATTGCCATGTGTCTCTCAGTCTTGTGTCATACCCTGCCTCCTTGTCTGCTCATTATTAGTTCATTAGTTGCACCTGCCCTCTTTGTTAACATGCTTGATTTCTCTCCCTATTTAGTCTCTTCATGTACCCAGTTCTGTGCCAGTTCGTCTTGTTAACTTAACAGTCTGTTCATGTCAGTCGTTTTCCTTCTGTCTGGATTCTGTCTGTCTGTCCTAGCCTGTCTAGAAGACTATTGTCCTGGACTGTGTTTCTCCCCTACAGGGTAGTTTCAGTTTGTTTTTTTATTTTGTTATTTAATAAAACCCCATCACTCTGCCTTTGAGTCCTGCCCTCTTTTTTCGTTCACACACTGATAAATTTGTTGTGGCTGCATTGAAACGTTAGACCTTAACTTGTAATGAACCCAAAACATTCCTAAGTTGTCACTGATGGTTTCTTTAAACTGATGTGACTTTCTCATGTAGAATTGTTTTCACAAGCACAGTTTTTCTTTCCATCTTACATGTACACTCCTCCTCCACACCCACCCTTATCAATAAACAGACAGGGTATAAAAAGACATCAGAGATGGCATTACACACCCTCTGTGGCATTTCCTCCATTTCCTGTGTGTGTCACATTACCATTAGTGGAGTTTCTCACACACAAAGTCCCATTATGATGCATGATGAAGATGAGCGTATGTGTGTGGTTCTATGTTAAATTCTATTATAAATATTTGTTTAATGTCTGATGTAAGTAAAAATAGTTTTTGGCAAGTAAATAAGTAAGGGATAATGTGCAGTGCACTGTCAAATTTATTTTGCGATAATGAGCAGCTGACTGCATTACTATACTGCTACTTACCAAGAAAATAAATAATTGGACATGAAATATTGATTCAAGTTGAATTCATTTTATTATGTGTGAAGAAAGAGAATGTGGAGATGACAATTAAGTATTCAAATGAATTGCAATTAATCACACATATAAATATTTGCTCAGAAAAGCCCCAAAATAAAGATAATTCAATATTTAATAATCAAATTAATTATAAATATAACATAATACATATAATAACTCTAAGACATGACATTATTGTGGCAGACAAGTAAAGCATTTGATTAGACAATAAAAATAGTGGCTTCAGAAGTCAATATTTTGCTTATTTTAACTTGATTTTATCCACTGGGAATTTTATTGGATCTAGAAAAGTAGGCATTCCAAACAGAAATAGAGGCAGATCTGAATGCAAGCTTACAATCACTTGTGGAGGACTACTCGCCGCCTGACACACCGCCAGCAATTGCTTTTGATGGGAAAGAAGTTTGTTTGCAGCAGGTAGAGGAGGACGAGGAGCAGGAGCACACAGAGGATCATTCTATTGCGGGAATCAGGCCTTATATGTTAGAGCCATTACCTGCTGAGAGTACTAATGGTGACCTGGACGTGGAGGCTCAGGAGCAAGTTCACCCTCAAGAGCATCTCGATGTCTCCCAATGGTAACGATAATTTTTCAAAACTAGTTGTTATTTGCTGTTACTGCTGCAACCTTTATTAAATTAACCGGTGTTTAATTACTGCGTTTGGCTAGGTTTTAAATAGGGTGCATTGCTTAGAACAGTAGCTTGCAGATAATGCAGCTAGCGACGAAAACCATTTCTGACGAGCTTGCTAGCTAGTTTCACTTACCGTCAAACTTTGTGAGGTACCACTGGTGTACACTAAAGGGACAGCCGTATCTGTTAAGGACAGATATTTCACAAACCCCATTTCGTGTTCTGTCCAATTTTTGAAGCATTCGTGAGTGAAATGCTTCGAACAAAACCACGACCTCTCTGATATTCCTCCTTCTTCGGAATCCAAAAATCAAGCCATCAGAGTATTTGGGGGATTGGAAAAAGGGTTTTGGGAGAACCACAACCTAAAATGCACCTCCTTGCCATCTCTGTTTGTTATGCATCTTTTTTACTCGCTGTCAAATCTCAACGCAGACTGGCGGTTGGAGGGGAGTGGTTAAAGGATGTTCTGCCCAAGCCGTCAAACTGACATCATCAGAGAAGGAATGTCATTCCAGAAGTGAAGCTAATTTTCAGATTTTCATTGAAGATTACGAAGACGAACAATTTTTTTTCTGTGGATTAACTTGCACGGATGAATTGTTCACCACAAGACTAGTAATGTGTGCTAACAAAGTAAATAGGGTCAATTTTGATTACATGCAGACTTTAACCTTCTGAGACCCGAACATGACTGCTATGTGCATTTTCCATTCTCCTTTTTGATTTGTAACTAGTAGCCCCTAAGAAACATACCAAACAGTTGTCCTAAAAATTGATGTCCACATATGTGGACAGTGGGACTTAGTTGAGAAATTTTAAATAATACCAAGCTATAGAAAGATTTTTTTCAATCAAATTGTTTATAATGTTTCCAGGAGTGTTGGTTATTCATGTTTTTGATACATTACAGACATTACATCAGAAATTAGCATAATTAATTCTGATTCAAAGTAATGGCCAGCATCATCCAATCACTGTCAACCATGTTCTAATAAAATTTTGCATGAAAAATTCTGAATCTATGTACTGATTATCACTGACCCATGTCGAGTGGTCCAAACATAATCTGCAGTCTGAAACCGAACTTTTGACAGAATGTTAGGAGTGGCTGCATAGGAAAGCTATAGGATGCTCCCTTGCTCCTTAATTTGAGAGTGACTTAACCTCCAGTGTGCTGTCTGTCTGCACTGGCCTCAGAAAAGTTTGAAATGCACCTTATTTTCATCCTAACTCCATATACAGACCCTGAAAGCAACATTTTCCAGCTTTTGGATGAATCCATTGATCCTCAATGTGATAATACACAGTGAATATAAGATATTTTAAGGAAAATGAGCCTATAGTCCACGTACGTGGTCATTGTGTTTTACAGTGTGCCGTTTCACGATAAATCGATTACATTTTTAAAATGGCATACCAGATGAAACTAGAGACTCTCATCTAGAGACTCATACAGGTTTAAATTAAAAAACTTAATGAGGTTTCTTACCAGATGTAGTTTTGTTGCCGTTTCTCCCAAAGACAAACTCAGCTGAGATCGGTGCCGTGTTGTTTTGTCACATGACGTCGAAAGTTTAACCCTTTAATGACAGCATAGAGTCTCCTGAACTGAGATCAAGTAGTTTAAATGAAATGAAATTATGCATAGCCTATAGCGAAGCTAAAACACATGTGGGTGCTGGGTTTCAGGAGGTTAAAGGAATAGTTCACCCAAAACAAATATAATTTTCATCATTTACCTATGCCCTCTCAAACTCCTACAACTTTCTTTCTTCTGTGGAATACAAAGACTTTAAAAAATATATCTCATCTGGTTTTGTCCATACAGTATAACGCTGCCTTCATGTGCTATCGGAATTATCATAAATACGAGATTTTCACTCAGAGCTTGCACATGAACGACCCCTCTAGTTGTTATTATGACTGGGAAACTCTGAGATAACTTTGATACCCGAGTTTCCAAGATGGGAGGAGTCGTAAACTTTCAGCTTGGCAGGGGAAAGAACGGTTTCTGTTGTGAATGATTTTCATTCATTTTTCTAAATACAGCTAATAGTTAGCTCTTGCTGTTTCAGTCATATTCATGTATGTATATCAGCAACTGTTTGATGCATGTTGTACTTTTTTACACTGTGAAAATAGCCTGTATTTGACCAAAATTCCCTGATTGTCAGCTGTGTAATATGTATTTTGATGTAAAAAATAAAAGTTTTCATTTTCATGAAAATGAGTATGTGTGAATGAACCTGGCACCATACATGTTTCCTGTTCTTTCCAACAACAAAGCATTTGAACGCGACACACTCATAATTAACAATTTAGAAGAGGGAAGTGGGATAATTCTGACAGCACATGAAGGCAGCATTAGTCAAAGGGTCCAAAACTTTCAAGCTCCAAATAGGATATAACAGCAACATAAAAGTAATACAAACGACTTGAATGGTTTAATCCATGTCTTCGGAAGCAATATGATCGCTCTGGATGAGAAACAAAGCAAAAATAAATTCTGAATTTATTAACCAAAAGCTTCACTTCTGTCCAGCTCCAGTTGTCGCGTGAATATGCGGGCGTGTATGTGCCAAGCGCTAGGACTCATGAACAAGCTTTTCTCTTGAATGTGGCAAGGAGAGCTGGCCAGAATTGGAGAGCTTTTGGTTAATAAGGACTTTTTCATTTCTCACTTAAAGCGATTGTATTGTTTCAGAAGACAATGGTTAATGCTATCTTCATTTCTGTTCTAACAAGATGTGTTCTTGCTTCTATCTGCACTATTTTTGTTGGTCTATGTACATATGCTTCAGTTGGAAGATTTTGGAGTGTTTCATTGTAGTTGTGTCACATTTCACTGGTTTTCAGCGGCTTGTGCATAAACATTGCTTATGTCAAGTTAAATGCAGTTTAAAACTTTGAAAAATGCATCTTGAGACCACTGTATTCAAAGTTATGTCCTGTCCATATTTCTCATTCACTAACATCTCTCCCTTTTGAAGCCAATGAGCTGAGCTCTAGTTTGAAGCATGCAACTGCTTTGGTGGCTTTTCATGCCTGTATAGACTGACTATAGCATGAGCCAATAGTATTCGAGAGCAGGCTGTGAAGCAGCACATCATTGGTTTGACCCACTAAACGAATACACACCTTCAGTGAACCAGTATTCGGTCATCTGAGTCTGAACAAGATGCTTATCTCATCCATGAACAAACTGAATGTACTGGTACACTCGTTCTTGAACTAACTGAATGAATCAGTCATCACGTTCATAAATGGGAATCTGCTGACTGGCTGAAGGAGAGGAGGCAAGTCGTTCGGCAATCTCTTTCAACAAGAAAAGGGGCCGGATGAATTATGAATAAAAGTAAGTGATGACCACACATTACAATCACAAAAGAACATTATTGAAGCTCATAATTATTTTTTAGGCTAGTATTTTTGTCTTTTTTGTATAGCTTGATAAAAAGTCATGCACAACAGTTCACAGTATGATAGATATGCTTTATTGTCATTTGTGGGGAAATGCTTTTAATGCTTAAGAACTCTGCAATGCTGAAGTCTCTTAGTATGTTTGTTGACACAAAAATATTAATAAAAAATAAATAGACTTGTTCCGGACGTGCAGATATTGTCAATGAACGAATCATTGAACTAATCTTTTTGGTGAACAGATTCAAAAGACTTGAGTCATTGGGATGAATCAAAATCCCCACCACTATTTTGTGCTGCTTGCTCTCAGTATTTGTGGTTTGTTGCCTGTACAGCTGGAGCTGCACAGACTGCCCCCTGCTGATTACGCCTTGCCAAAATTGAAAAACTCACGAGGCATGATTAATTGCATTAATGTTTCAATCTATTATACATAATAATATATGCAGCCTGGATGCTGCCATCTTTGCTCACGGGTACTCAGATCCGGAAACATTTTTAACCAATTAACTGAGCTGTAAATACCATGTGACAGATCACTCTATATTCAAACTTCTTGTAGCAGACACTGTTAAGAGCCCTCCAAAAAACTGGTTACTGGTGAAAAATCTACTATATATAATTTGAGTAAAACATTTATTTAATCAGAATACTTTAGCTATTTCTAAATGGCATTCAAGTAGGGGCTAACTGCTTTAGCTAACTAACCAAACCTTGTCCAGTAGCAGTTTTAACCACTACGCAATTGTGTGGAGCCCCGGACATTGGGGGGCCCTCGCCCCGGTAGGAAAGCTCAGAAACAACCGCTTGGAGGTGGCATGTCACATGCTGTTCTGTTGTCATGTGCAAATACGCTGTTGTCAGTGCTCTCAGAGCTGTTCATGTTAGAGGTCCACTGGATTGGGTCAGTTTTTCAAGTAGGACTATTAGTTCGGGTTTGTAATTTATGAAAGAAATATACAGGCCTTCCGAACTTGTTTCGCCCACATGATCTCACTCACAGATGCAAATGTATGAGTTAGGGGCCGTTCATACCGAACATGTTTTTTGTCCGCATCTGCTCTGTTTTTCCATTGTTTTCCTATGTAAACACGCACTGGACGAACATCCATGCCTGCTGCACTGCGTCTTGCTCTTCAGTGTCTCACTGGACTGGCACGTTTTTAGACACAGTGTCAAAAAGTAAAAAGTCACTGTATTGTGGAAAACTGGAAAACATGCATTAATTAACTTTAACTAGATTTTCATGTTTCATTAAACATTTTGAATGTACTTGGCTACAACGGCTGATAGGATGAATTTAAAATTATGATATAAAATCAATTTTATGTAATTTTTTTAAGCAAAAAGTTTCGAAATGGGGCCCCGGGTTGATCGGTTCCTTGGGGCCTCAGAAATCTTAAACCCACCCCTGAACTTGTCCCCTGGGTTTCCCAAACAATGCTTCCCCTCTGCTATTACTTTGCCAAAAATTTTCTTTATTTGTATGTCATTTGGTTGTAATGGATAGATGTCTTTGTAAGACATAAGTCAACTACTTTGTAGACACAACAATAATGTCTGGATGATGTCATTAACTACAGCTGTCTCTCCATCATAATTGTGTCTCTGTTAATGTAATTTGAAGCATCTCACTCCTCTCTCTCTCTCACTGAGACATGTCTTCAAATAAGCACTGTAATCACGTTTCACTATTTAAATAATCAGTTACAACAGTATGCAGTCACTTCGTCTATGTGCAACATTCCACACAAATCTCCTCATTACAAAACAACATTTCTTAATTTGAAAGCAGACATCTCTGACACCACAGGTCTTAGTTAAAACATCATCACTACTATAAATATTTAAGAAAAGGATTTTCACATGCTCAAATATTCCACTGTGCTCAACACTAATCCCCCTGATAATATACAACTATTAGACACCACATTTACAGCTACTGGCTCAAAATGGAACAATAACCAAAAGTAAAACTAGGACCCCATATTAGAAGACAGATTAATGTAAATTCTTGGCCTTACTCTCTCTTTAACCTGTTCACAAACATATACACAAAAACACATAGTGGTTCTGTTCCAATCCCTAGAGAGTTGCCTATGTAGGCAGCAAGGCATCATAGGCATGCTCCCAACACAAAGGCTGTTCCAAAAGGTTGAATACATAATAATGCTGTTTTCTAAGATATCTCATTTTGGCCAAATTCTAAAGCAGTAAAGGCAATTCCAGTGTAAGACCACAACCAGAGACTCACTCATCCCACCACCAGAGGGAGCCCTCTCCCGAATATTGACTCTACTCTGTTCCTTCTACAGTTACTTCCTGTTTGTAGGTTTAAAAGCCATGTGCTTCCATTTGCACATTGTGAAGTATTGTCAGTTCACTTGCCTTACTGAGCGATTAACCAGCGTATTCTTGTTTTGTCTCATGTTATGATCTTCTGCCTGTTTATTGGATTTATGTTCCTGGATTACCCTTTCTGTCTTGTTTGCCTGATTGGATTGTTTGCCTGTTATCAACCACTGCCTGTTATACTGACTATGTTTGAGACTTCTGATTTGGATTTGTTTATTAAACTCTTCTGCATAATGGATTCTAACCTGATCTCCAGTCTGAGTTCATTACAGAATACATCGCCTGATCTGAATCCAGCGGAAGTGTCACAGATTCAAGCAGCCTTTAACTACCAGAGTGAAGTCTTACAAGGATTCCAAACTCAACTCACCAGTCTGCGTGCCGTTAACGAACATATGACTCATTACATTCAAACTCTTCCACCTACCAGAATTGAACCGGTAAGATTTGCCCTAGCAGATAATTTTGATGGTTCAGGTGATAAATGCAAGGGGTTTTTGCATCAATGTCAGATATATTTCTCCAATCAGCCTGATGTTTCTAAGTGTCCATTTATGATGACTCTACTCACTGAATTGGGCATCGGCTGTCTGGGACATGGACAATCAGGTACAGACCTCGTTTGATTATTTCTCAAAACAGATTAAAGCAGTGTTTGAATATCCAGCGGGGGGACAGGATATTTCTATACAACTGTTACATTTACGCCAGGGAAAACAATCAGCTGCTGAATATGCTGTTCAATTCCGTACACTTGCCACTCAAAGCGGATGGAATGATATCTGAATGATAGAATGATAATGATGTCTTCCGTGTGGGGCTTAATCACAATTTACAAGAGGAACTTGCATGCAGAGATGAAACTACTACCCTATCTCAATATATCGACATGGCTGTCAAGATGGATTATTTCTAATTAAATTATCCCCAATCGAAAATGTCTCAAGCCACTTCACCACTGATCGCGTCAGTCATTCAACTCCAGAACCACTAGAATCCATGCAAATAGGATATACCAGGTTGTCATCAGAAGAACACCACCGACGTCGGTGCGAAAGGTTGTTTCTGCTGTGGACAATCAGGTCACCAATGTGCTGCATGCACCAATAAAACCAAGACCTCCCAGCAAAGAAGGGGATTTTCCATTTCCATTTAGGCAAAGCTTCAAACTACCACTAACAATTGATTTTAATGGAAGTCCTAACTATGTTTCGGCGTTAATGGATTCCAGGGCAGCTGTAAATCTGATCCATCATGAACCCATCACTGAACTCATTATACCTATCACCATGTACACCATCCATCAACATAACAGCCGTTGACAATGAACCCAAAGGAACAGGCATCACACAACAAACCATACCTCTGACTATACAAATTGGTCCTTTCCACACTGAAAGGATTTCATTATATGTAATATCCTCCCCAATGAACCAAATCATCCTGGGTCACCCATGGTTAACTGTACATAATCCCAAAATATCCTGGGCACAAGGTGAACTCAAGTGGTCAAGTTACTGTCAGCAAAACTGCTTCCAGTCTGAAATCACTGTGCCATGTCTCTCCACCAGCATTGAAAGCCCCGATGTTCAAGTTCAAACCAAGATTCCAGAGGAATATGCAGTGTTTGCTGAGGTTTTTAACAAAACCAAAGCAACCCAACTTCCCCCTCACCGTCCTTGGTATTGCGCCATCGAACTCCTGCCTAATGCAGCTCCTCAAAGCAAGGTGTACCCACTATCACTTCCTGAGACTCAGGCTATGGAAAATTATGTCGAGGAAGCATTAACTTCAGGCTTCATACACCCTTCCATGTCCCCTGCTGCTGCAGGATTCTTTTGTGGAGAAAAAGGATGGCAGCCTCAGACCCTGCATTGACTACCGGGGCCTCAATTCAGTGATGGTCAAGTATAGATATCCACTTCCACTAGTTTCTTCTGCCATGGAACAACTGCGTAAGGCTTGAATTGTCACCAAATTAGACCTCCGAAGCACATACAACCTCATCTGAATCAGAGGAGGAGATGAGTGGAAAATGGCCTCTCGCCACAAGGGGGCATTATGAATATCAGGTCATGCCATATGGCCTTGCCAACTCACCAGCTGTATTCCAGTCCTTCATAAACTAAATTTTCTGTGACCTCCTAAACCAGTGTCATCGCCTACATAGACGACATCCTTATTTACTCATGAACCAGAGCACAGCACATTCAACATGTGAAGACAGTACTAACTCTATTACAAGAGAACCAATTGTATGTTAAAGCTGAGAAATGTGAGTTTCATACCACCAGTACTACTTTCCTAGGATACAATATCAGTCGCCAAGGGGTGGAGATGGATATGTCAAAGATCAAGGCAGTATCAGAATGGCCATGTCCCAAGACCATCAAAGAACTACAAAGGTTCCTAGGCTTTGCAAACATCTACAGACTGTTCACTACAAACTATAGTATCACCGCAGCCCCGTTGACTTCCCTCCTGAAAGGAACACCCAAGAAGTTGCAATGGACTGACTCGGCACAAATGGCATTCTAAATGCTCAAGACCAAGTTCACGACAGCCCCCTATTCTCAAACACCCTGACCCTAACCTCCATTCATTATAGAAGTTGATGCTTCTGACTGTGGAATAGGAGCTGTTCTCTCACAAAGACACGGCACACCGGGCAGGATGTATCCATGTGCTTTCTTTTCCAGGAAGCTGACCACTGCAGAGTGGAACTATGATGTGGGCAACAAGGAGCTTCTCTCCAAAGCGGCATTAAAAGAATGGAAACACTGGCTGGAGGAGGCGGCTCACCCATTCCAGGTAATAATAGACCACAAGAATTTAGAATACATTAAGAGTGTGACACGTCTGAACCCAAGACAATCACAATGGTGATTATTCTTCACAAGATCTCAGTTCACAGTCACATATTGACCCAGCAGCAAAAAACAGCAAAGCAGACACCCTCTCCAGGAGTTATGACCCTTCATATGCCCCAGTCACCAAGACTCAATTCTACCACCATCAGTCATTATTGCCCCCATCCGATGGGACATCATTGAAGAGATTCAGCGTGAACAACAAACAGATCCAAACCCACCAGCATGTCGTCCTACCAAACAATATGTACCATGTACTCTCAGACAACGCATCACCCAGTGGGTCCATACGTCTCGGCACTGGACACCCAGGTATCCAACGAACTATACTACTAGGCCACGCAGAATCATTCTGCGTGGCCAAGTTTAACTCTTACTAACTTTGTCAAGTCTTGCTCCATCTGTGCACAGTCAAAAAAAATAAATAAAAAAAAAAAAGAGAACTCCCTGCTGGACTACTTGAACCACTCCCCATTCCTCAGAGACCCTGGTCCCATCTATCTGTGGATTGTGCACGGATCTCCCTAGTTCTAACAGTTTCACAACTGTTTTGGTTATTATAGACAGATTTTCTAAGTCATGCCGTCTGGTTCTCCTTAAAGGTCTCCCTACAGCCATGGAAACCGCTAATGCCTTGTTTCACATTTTCAGAGTTTATGGAATACCAGAAGATATTGTGTTGGACCGGGGTCCCCAGTTTACTTGGAGTATGGCAGGCATTCTGCAAACAGCTAGACATTAACATAGTCTCACCTCAGGCTACCACCCATAGCCTAATGGACAGGTGGAGGGACTCAATCAGGAGATCAGTTGCTATCTCCGATCGTACTGCAGCTGTGAACAGGAAAAATGGGGTGATTTTTCTTCCATGGGCCAAGTATACCCAGAATTCCCTCACCCATTCCTCCACAGGACTCACTCCCTTCCAATGTGTTCTGGGCTACCAACCACCCATGTTCCCTTGGTCAGGTGAACTGTCAATGGTACCAGCAGTGGACAATTGGGTCAGGAGAAGTGAGAGGGTATGGGACAGCACTCCTGTCAGGCTCCAACGTGCCATCCGGGCTCAACGAATTCAAGCTGACCATAGGAGATGTCCCAACCCCAACTACCAACCAGGCCAGAGGGTCTGGTTGTCCTCAAGGGATCTTCGACTGCGGCTACCCTGCAGGAAGCTCAGCCTCAGGTACGTAGGTCCATTTCATATCCTGAGACAAATTAATCCTGTGACTTAAAAGTTAGAGCTTCCTGCTAACTACCGTATCGGACCAGAGGAGAGATCGTAGGTAGCCGCCAGAGACCTCTTAGACCCCTCATTGACCCACGAGTTCCATCTAACGCACCCCAATCACCCAGCACCTAGACCAAGGGGACGCCCTAGGAGAAATGGGATCATTGTTTGTAGAGGGGGGGGATTCTGTAAGGCCACAACCAGAGACTCATCCCACCACCAGAGGGAGCCCTCTCCCGAATATTGATTCCACTCCATTCCTTCTACAGGTAGGTTTAAAAGCCATGTGCTTCCATTTGCACATTGTGAAGTATTGCCAGTTCACCTGCCTTACACTGGTTAAACGCTCAGTATCCTCGTTTTGCCTCATGTTATGATCTTCTGCCTGTTTATTGGATTTACATTCCTGGATTACCCTTTCTGTCTTGTTTGCCTGTTATCAACCACTGCCTGTTATACTGACTATGTTTGAGACTTCTGATTTGGATTTGTTTATTAAACTCTTCTGCATAATGGATTCTAACCTGATCTCCAGTCTGTGTTCTTTACACCCAGAATGCATACAAGTTCAGTAAAAAAAAACCCCCACACATTTGGATGAAACAAGAGAAATGCAGATTGTAAATATACTATACAGTATATTTATCACAAAGTAGGCTTTTTTTCCCTGCTATGTATTTGTAAGTTTATAAGACTATTGCTTTGTTAGCTTGGCAACATGCTAACACAACTCTATTGAAATCAATCGTAAGTCGACTCTCCTGTGTGCTTCTGGTAGTGCTGAACTATTAACAAAAATAAAATCAAAATCGCGATATGACCCAGTTTTCTTTTTTTTAAAAACCGTGAGGACTGCAATTTAAATAGTCTCAACGCACTGCACGGCTGTTTTGTCTGTGTGGTGTTTTCTTAAATGCATGTAAACGGGATCATTGTATTACACGTGCTTTCAGAGTGGTTCTGTGCTCAAACACAAACTATCTACCTGGTGCCCTTAGTGACAGATGTGCTCTGAGTTCAGTTAGGTGTCCTAATGTGCACATTATTTAAAGCACCCCAGATTTACTTTAATTGCACATTTGCCTAATTTCACATACTTCTATGTTTCAAACAACAGAAACTTCCATCCCTACAGTTTTTAAAATAAAAGCTTCTGAGAAGGCGAGGGGGTGGAAAAAAAAAAGGCTTGAGGGTTTACCGGGACTGCATAGTAAGTTAAGAAATTATTTAATAAATAAATACTATTTAATGATAATATATTGTGTAATTACTATAAATCTATACAATGTCTAAACATTATTATTGCAATATAAAATTCAAGTTGACTGGGTTTCAAAAAAATAATTATGAAAAGTTTCACTTCAGTTTTATTTAGTTTTTCTTTTAGATGACTCAAGTGTGAACACCCTTTCTAGAACAGTTTTTCCGGTTGGCAGTAAAGTATGGGCAAAACATGGTTTAATTTTGATTAAAAGGAATCACATGTTTATTTATCGCGGTTTTTATTTTATTTATTTTTTTAAATGCTAAAAGACTTTCTCTATTCCCAGCTTAAAATATAGAGGTGACTAAGTCATTTGTAGGTTGAGTTCCCTAAAAAGTGGAAGCAGTTGCTGGGTTTCCATCCATGTATTTTATGCAAATTTTGGGATATCACAAAGTTGAACGGCAACCCCAAGATGCGAATAAAATACACATACGCTCGCTTGATGGCAAATTATTTTTTATTCAGTAATGTAAATGCATGTACTGAATAGATCCCTAGATGCACAATCTCCCCAGAAGTGACAATACTGTTCTCTTAAACACATAAGATGGAAACCTTTTTTTTTTTTTTTTTGCAATATCCCAATTTGTTCCTATAAATTGTATTCATTACTTGAATGAAAACATGACTATTTTAGGTGGCATTTTCAAAACATTGCTCTGTTGTTTGGAATTCAGGTTTCTTGAAACAGGACATCCCATTGGATATACAAAATGATCTCAATTGTGTCACACAGACAGCACTGTAGAACATATGGAGAATTTAGCTTAAAGATGAAGTGTGTCAAAACACACTTACTTCTCCTGCTTCTTCAATGTTTCTTCTGAGAAGTGATCTCACATGTGTCTCCTTTCAGAATTTCAGAAGAGGTCTCAATTGTCCTCAGATTTTTAGGTACATTTATGCAATTAGCAGATGCTTTTTTTCCAAAGCGACATACAGTGCACTTATTACAGGGACAATCCCCTCAGAGCAACCAGGAGTTAAGTGCCTTGCTCAAGGACATAATTGTTGTCACTATGGGGATCGAACCAGCAACCTTCTGCTTAACAGTTCTATGCATTAGCCCACTATGTCACCACCACTCCAACAAGGTACCAAAGTCTGAAATCATATGTCAGAGATTCAGATATGAACTCTTGCATTTCTCATCAGATTCTACCAAGATCATATTTTCTGAGCTATGCTTGCAATCCATATTCATTTTATATATCTATACTCTTATGTCAGCAATTGCCTCATCTGTGTCTCTTTCTATTTGTCCAAAGGAGTTTTAGGAGAAACATCTGAATCAAAGTTGATACTTTACTTTAAACATACATGAAGTCTCCTGAGCTATGACAAAGCAATCTGAGCAATCCAGTTTTTCTCTTACTTTCATTTCTATTGTCCATCTCTGTTTTCTCCCAGAGGTTGTTTTACTTGCTTTGGCATCTCTTTCTCTCTCTCTGTCCACCTCTTGGAGGCTGCTGACAGACACACCCTGTTTGACTCCCCATTACGGATGACATCACACTCTGTGCCAGTAAGTGGAGTGTCCGGGGAAAGTCTGGGAATAAAGACTGCTCCCGGTGGGCCGATCAGTCATTAGACAACATGGCTGATGTCCGATCAGTGGTGTGTCCCATCACAATAAACTTCAGTATAGTTCAGTGGGTGTGGGGGTTGACCTTAAATTAGTGTATACTTTATGAATGCAGTGTACAAAAGACAGGTGCCAGGTTTGTGTGATAGAGTTTTTACTTCTGTTACTGTTTTCTCTCCTGCTATCTTGCAATGGTCAAAGCCAGACACAAACGCTCAAATTCTCAAACAAATAAATTCTCAATTTCTTCCAAAGAAAAATTTAATATAATTTGTAATCAGTACCGGATTACAATTTCCTAAGCAATCTTCCCAGCACTGATCATAGATCTCTTGGTAATCAGTCCACCAGAATATTTGCTGCTGCACACCATTAGACTTCTACAGCAGAAAGCAAATTGTCACAAGAATATAACAGCTGAGAAAAGTAAAAAAAAAATTAAGGCCACATGATACAATGAGATTGAGTTCTCTCTACAATTGTCTTAATCATTTTACGAATTAAAAACTTTAAAAATGACAAATGATTACTGATCCTTACTGAATATTAAAGATTCTATAAATAATATGAATATTGAATTCATGCAAATAATCATTTCATTTTATTGTATAATCAGTGTGAATAATTAAATGTCCATTGCCATCATGTTTAATTAAAGCAGTTGACACATTTTTCTAATTTGACATTATAACGTATAAAGTTTCAATCTGGCCTGTGTGAAAAAAACAATAACTAATAATAATCATCATTAGTTATTCGTTTAATTTTCATTTTGTTTGTATATAACTAATTATTGTCATTTTATGTGCTGGTTAAGGGATCTATGTAACTATACAAATATATTTGCATTACAAAGGATTCACAAATATTGTAAGTTTATGCTGTAAATGTTTTAAAAAAATTACATTTTAGATTTATGCATATTGCATCCATATTGTACATTTTAGCATCTTTTCAAACAAAGAATTTTACATTTAGAGTAAGTGTTACAAATAGGTACAAATATTGTTGGTCTAAGACAAAAGTCACATTTTCTAGTATCTGTGGCTCAAATCCAAGCATACTGGACAAAATGTAATAACTTTACTTTTTATATGGATATCATTTTTCTAAAAAGATATGACCTGAAATCTCAACAAAGGTAAAAAAAAATAATAATAATAAAGTAATATTAAAGGTGCAGTATGTAAGATTCAGAAACCCTGGTTGTTAATGACACCTGTTGCCATTAAGTGAACTGCAGCCAGCTACCTGTCACTCGTGCTTGTTCACACACCATAGAGACGTGAGCAAACATCGGCCAAAACAATGACGTAACGTACAAAGAGACTGAACGTGATCCATCGGCATCATGCTGACAGATGAGGTAGCATAATTAAAATTACACAGTTATGATTGTTTTACTACAAACTTTGAGACTAAACTAAAACTACTTATCAGCTAACATAGCACACTGATACACACATACAGCTACATACTACTGAACTATACCAGACGGCTTACTGTTGCACTGTTATGTTGCACTATTGTATGTTTTGTGTGTCATATACTGTACTTCGATCAAGAAACCAGCGTATTTGCTTAAATTTATCCTGTGTACCTGACTTTAGTATAAAGAGAAGATTGTTGAAATTATTTGAAAGTTACGAAGCAAGTTAGCTTGCAATTCGTCAGCGTTAGCAGGCAAGATCAAGTTAGCTAAAATTACACGGATCAATCCTTAATGGCACTATATTGCACATGCTTTGCAGTTATGTAAGGTTACCTGTCCAATAAGAAGAACGCCAATTCAGGGTCGGTTTTGATCCCCAAAACCAGATGAAGGTCCCTCCGGAAATCAAATGAGAATTGTTACATACTGCACCTTTAAAATCTAAATTCATTCTCTTGCACAAAACATGATTTTGGCAACAAATGCCCATGATATTTAACATTTATAACTCTCCTCTCCCACTCTTCATCATTTCCCTGCCTCAGTATCTTCATTGTCTCCTGAAGAGTCATAATCAAATATGAACCCACCAGATGACATTTCGTTGGCTTGCCGTGACCTACATACAGGCGCCGTGATCAGAATGTGGGTTAGGTCACCACAGAACAATCATAACCATAACATTGATTGAGAACACTAACTCGACTCTAATTACCATATAAACCATTTAAGAAACTTTCATTCAATCACCCACCATTCCAGAACAAAGAGTCTGGCTTAAACTCTGGGCAATGGACCCAAAAGAGCAGTATAGTGTCCAGAATGTTGGTAGTTTATAATGCAAAGGACCTGAAAACCATGCAAGACTGTGTAATTTACTTGAGCCTTGGGTATTAAAAGAGAGATCTATCTATATATCTATCTACCTAACACCACTCACGTTTTTTCAAAATCTAGTTATAATTATTGTGATAAGATTATTAACATAGTAGAGCCAGGCATGTCATAAACATGTCTATCACTGTGAGGTTACTCTGAATCTTCACAGAATTTTCCTTTAAAATTTTCTACTGAAGTTCTGGAAGTTATTTTGAAACCAAAACAATAGGCCTCTTCATAATGAAAGTTCTCAGATCTCCCCGGAATTCCCTCCTCATGTATTAGTGTGTAGTCCTGCAGTCTGCCCACAGAGTTTGGATGCTGCCCAGCGTCCCTAAATAGCAGCTTTTCAAGGGCTTTTAAAGAGGGCTTGTTATCCAGTGGCTTCTCCGCTGCAGCAGGCGCAGTAAAGACCACAGCGCATATGAAGACGAGCCACACACTACTGCGACTGATGTACTGATACAACTGACCGCAGTACACGAGAACATGAAAATAACGAAATAGCTCACATCTAGGTGTTACCTGTTACTGTAGGCTAATCATCAGTCAAGCATGAACACAAGTTTATAGGAAATAAAATATTCTTACAGTATATTGATACAATACTGTACATATAAGTAATTGTTTCAAAATATATCAGTAACTGTAATCTGATTACAAGAATTGCAAATGTAATTGGATATAAAAAGGAAATTAGATTACAGTAACTACTGTAATTTTCTTTGTAATCAGATTATACCCAACACTGATTGTATATATTTTATGCTAATACCTTGTAGTCAATCAATGAACAAAAATGATAGCAACAAAACACTTTAAAAAGAATAAGTAAACATAATCCCAATTTTAACGTTGTACAGTACAATCATAAGGCTCCGCAAACCTGATTTTCTTAGAAACTTTCTTAACATGAAAGGAGTAAAAGGAGTTTCTGACGTGTGTTACTTCAGTGCTTTTATGAGTTATAATGAAACACGCTGAGTGAATTATGTTGTAGGGAATGCTCTGCTGGGTGGCTGGGACTCCCCTAGGGAGTTGGTGCCCTACGCAGACTGCTTAATATGCGTATAGGGAGTGGTGGTACAGAAAAGACAGCCTGATCACAAATACAAAAAATTACAGATGTTGAGAATGAACATGATTGGAGAGGTAGCCTACAGTAATAATTAGCTACCACAAGCAAAGATTATTTTTTGGAAATAAAGACTTGTGGCCTTTAAAAATGACAAACTTCTGTATAGGCTGATAATATATCAGGCTTGCAAATTTCCTATGGATATTGCACAAACATGACATAGATTTCTATAATTGTATCCAATTGTATCTGGTGATTTGGATTAAAACGTCCCATAAACATTAAATTCAATTCTAAAAAAGATTTTTTTTTTGTTTGTCAATCCAGTTTCTTGAATTGTCCCATGTGAATTTTGTTTGATCCATTTGACACATTCCGTCTCTATTTAGCGAGTGTACTTGTTCATAAATATTTCAAGTTCGGTATGCTTCACTCTAGTCTGTTGCGGTCGCTGGTAGAGTATACTAGGGATAGTCGGATCGATACTAAAGTATCGATACTTCCGATTCTGATGTGGTATCAAGAATATTGATCCTCACATAAAAATATCGATTCTGAAGTTTTTTTTTTTTTTTTTAACTAGTGATCTTATTATTAACATGAATATTAATGTATCTCATAAGCTTCGAAGGAAAAAAAAAAAATTATATTAACTATTTTTTTTCTTCCGCTCATCTTGATGCGCAGAAATGCTAAAATACACTAGCATAAATAGCGCTTATTCAAAGAGGGAGCAGTGCTTTCCTGAGGTAATGACAGAAAAACAGCATCTGGAGTTATTCACACTAAGTAATGACAAACCTAGATGTGACATGTATTATAAAGGGCTTGTTTGACAATTTTTACAGGTTTATTTAAATTCAGATTTGTTAAAACATTGATAATGATCTTTAATCCTCGTTAATGAATGATACACATATGAAATGTTACCATGGATTTACTGTAGTAATATTGTATTAACCATGACTTTAGTAACCATGTTTTTTTTTTTTTTTTGACAAAGCAAGGTTTTGATACAATGAACCATGGTTTTACTACAGCATTACATCCCTGAAACATGTTTTATTAGACTGTACTGGTCTTAACCCGTGAGAAACCTTTTTGATTCAGTCAGCACTCTGGAAGAGATTTAACAAAGTCAAACCGATTTTAGAGTTTTTAGGAAAAATAGATTTTAAAAACTTTTTATAGAATTCCTTACACATTTCTCGCCATGGAAATAGCCATAGAAGCTGGCATGGCGTTACAAACAAAGAAACTACAGCATTACTGTAGTATCCATATGGTAACTTGGTTTTAGTAATAGTAATAATATCTATGGTATATCTATTCACAGACCACATCTCATGTGATCTCATGGTTGATGCATGTATCAAGTACAAGGCTCTGATGCTGGCATACAGAACAGTCACTGGGTCTGCTCCAGCATACCTAAAATAATTTATGCAGAGCTACGCACCCACTAGAAGCCTGTGGTCGGCTAAGGAACATCGCCTTGTTGTACCAACACAAAGAGGCACCAAAACACTTTCCCAGACTTTCGGATTCATCATACCACGTTGGTGGAATGACCTTCCCAACTCCATCCGTGAAGCTGACTCACTTTCTGTCTTCAAAAAACAGCTAAAAACACGAGCCATGAGCACTTAACCAGTCACAAAAAAAGTTGCACATTAATCTGTTTTGAATACTACTATTCTGATGCTAGTGAAACTTTGTAATATGGCGCTTTTCATACCACTGTCTCCTTAAGATGATTCGCTTTTGTTTTCCTCTTTTGTAAGTCGCTTTGGATAAAAGTGTCTGCCAAATGAATAAATGAAAATGTATGGTTAATTTTGAGGTTTTATATGTGGCTTATACTTACTAATTTTTAAAGGGTAAACAAAGCAGCCTAATAAATTTCTGTTTAGGCCTATACATATATAAAAAGATGTAAGTAATAATTTAAGTTACTTATTTTATCCAAAGAATTAGTCAAAATTAAATTTAATAGAGGTATTGGTATAGATATCAGTGATATTGGCCTAAAAGTACTTGTATCGGATCAAAAAGAAAATAAGTGGTATCGCTCATCCCCAGAGTATACGAGACCACGCCCCCGCATAAAGACGTGCGTTCCACTTCTGTATCGCGTGGTCCAATCTCTATTTCATTTAAATTGCGTAACATGGAATCAACTGCTCACCCTTTTATTAGATCCACTGATGTGCAGTAGCGATTTTGCTTAGTTTATTAAAAAGCTGTAGTTTATACACAAAGGGAGTTTGAATCGCATCCAAAGCAACATCAACATAAATAAAAAATATCATAACTTGAGATCAAAAGACCACTCGACCAACACAATGTAAAATGTTTCACTGTTATTATTTGTATATTTATGTATGTACTCCATTTTTTGTTGATTCAGCATTTATTTTTATTTTCTGTGTGAAAGTTTACTGGCAAACTGTACAGTAGGATTCACTAGTGAAAATGCTTCATGCCACAGTGAAGAATTTTAAACTCTTATAATTTAAGGCAAATGTTTTCATTACAAATGAAATTATTAGAATAAGAATTCGAGCAATTTGAAAGTTAGGTGTTTGTTTCCACCATTAAGAACAATGTGTATTTATTTGTAAATTGTAACATAGTTAGATTAAGTTTAGCATATTTTATAAGATGACCCACATCATAGGGCAAAAAGAAGGTAACTTGTCCCAGCTATCATCTGATTTTTATCAAATGTATAAAATAAATGTTATATCATTCTTAATCAAGTTTTTTTTTTTTTTTTTTGTCATCTAATGTAAAAACACTAAACAAAATATTCCATGTAATTTTGTATTTTCATAAATAATATTTCCAATTATACAATATTTTTTTCCTTTTGCTTTTAAATTTTCAACCCACTACATGAGAGCTGTGTTTTGCCCTGCGGTGACCACCTGTGACCCTTTCCTCTTCCACACCCCAAGAGCACCCAGCAGAGCTTTTCGTCAAGGTCACAACCTTTCACCTGTGCCTAACAAACACCCACAGAGAGGTCACACTTCATAAGAGAGAGACACATGTGCCTTCATCTTTTGTTTTCTTAGATCCTCAGGCATCACAACCCTTCTTCCTTTCTCTCGCTTTTGGTTCTTTTCTTTTCTATCCTTTTTAGAGGTTCAAGCACGAAGTGCTGAAACCCTATTGTAATTGCTAAGATTTGTATTCTTTTTCTTCTGCCCTAAAACTGATTGTGCAGACCAAACTGTAAGATCTAGAGCCATGAAACTTTGGGGAATGGTAGTACTACCCTCAAAGTGCTTTACACAGTGAACAGGACTCTCTTCAGCCACCACCAGGTATACGTGGCACTGTAGCAAAGGCGAACACGTTTTGGGCCATAACTCCTAAATTGTATGTTGTACACTCAAGTGCCTTATGTTATTGGAATCATTGGCTCAAGCTGTCGAAATGGCTACCTCCGATTTCATTTCCATCATGAAAATGAGATTTTTCACAAAACCTACTATTGCGAACTAGTCCTAGGCCATTCATCCGATTGGAACCAAACCAGTGCAGAAACACCTCCGCCGTTTGGTGGCGCTATAAAATGAAAAACCTAAAAATGGCTCTAAGGATCCATTGGACCGATCAACCTGTAATTTTTATGCAGTGTATTTGTCCAAGGTGCCATCAGGGTTTATGAGAACAGTTGCATATCTCAAAAAACATGGCCACAATCGACCAATCAAATTTCAGCAGATATTTGACAAGATTCAAAAGCGTTGACCCAGGCTGCCTGCAGAGCCGGTGTCGTCACTGCAGGGGGATGCTCCTGGCAACGAGCAGACGGGGTGCGGGATCTTGATTCGTGCCGGGGCAGGATATGCTGAACAGCCTCTGTCTGCTTCTTAACCGCCAAGAACTGCTGGGCAAAGTCCTCGACGGTGTCACCGAATAGGCCAACCTGGGAGACGGGGGCATCAAGGAACCATACATTGTCAGCCTCCCTCATCTCGACCAAGTTGAGCCATAGGTGGCGCTCCTGGACCACCAGGGTGGACATCGCCTGCCTGAGAGTCCGCGCCATGACCTTTGTCACCCGGAGGGTGAGATCAGTAGCCGAGCGCAGCTCCTGCATCAATCCTGGGTCAGAACTACCCTCGTGCAGAGACAACATAAACCTACAGAGTCTCGGGCAGTTCCACCAGGTGGCGCCGTTTTGCACCGCAGCCGCCTTATCCACCTGGGGAATCGCCGAGTACCCCTTGACAGCCCCACCGTCGAGGGTAGTGAGAGCAGAGGAGCTCAGAGACCGGGTCCAGGCAGCGAAAGGTGCCCGCCACGACCTCGTGAGCTCCTCATGCACCTCCGGGAGGAAAGGGGGCGGGGCACAGCCGTGAGCGGCGCTCTGAGCCCAGGAACCAATGATCAAGCTGTGAGGGTTCAGAGGGGAGTGGAGGGTTCCATTCCAGCCCAACACTCGCTGCCGCCCGGGCAAGCATAGCCGGCAGCTCCGCGTTGGCCTGTGACTGGGCAACCACACCTGAAGGTGGGAGCCCAGTTGAGTCCTCAGAGTCAGACTGGACCAGCCCGCTCTCCGATGCTGCGATCGAGAGCTCATCTACTTCGAGCGCCCAATGAGATCGTGAACTCGTCCAGAGACGAGCTGGTGGTCTCATCCTAGAACTCAACCGGGGCAAACGAGCATACTGGGGAATGGGAGGTCCGTGCTAACCGACACCCGTAGGTAGAAGGACTGAGGTGGGGATCCGCTGGGGTGGCTTTCCCTCTGACGAAGGAATGCCGTGAACGCAACGTTGCCATGGTCATGTTCTCACAGTGAAGACATGACCCGTCCTCGAACGCTGTCTCCGCGTGGGCAGCGCCCAAGCACATGAGACAGCGATCGTGGCCGTCGGAAGCGGAGAGGTTACGACCGTAACCAGGAATTAAACACAGACGGAAAGGCATCTTTAAAAAGACGCTCTCTGTCAGTGCCACTCTTTTAGAGAAAATATACTCTTTTATTTGCAAGAATATATACTCTTTTAGGCTGTTGAAGCGCCCAGTGGCATTCTCTGCACTTAACAGTGCACGAGGGGGAGAAACCTCTGTAATGCGCTGTAAGTCCAAGAGCTTTCTCAGAGATGAATGGAACAGCAGAGGGATTCATCTCGCTGAACACAACCGCTCGGCTCCAAAGAAAAAATCAAAATGAGTGGTTGCAAGCCAGCTCCTTTTATACCCGTATGTCCGGGGGAGTGGCATGCAAATTCCACTCGCCAATTCCCATTGGCCTTTTCTCAAAGATCAGAGGTGTTTGGGGCTCCCAAGAGTGACCCCTAGTGTCACTGCATCAACACAACGTCAAGTGAGTGACAGATAGGATAACATTGGTGTCAATTAAATTGTTCATTAAATATTTGAGATTATTTAAAAAACATGCTTTTGCAAACTTGTCCTAGGTTTTTCACCTGACATCAACAAAACCTGTACAGGAAGATTCTGTGGACAGCCTAGATCCATAATTATATATATATATATATATATATATATATATATATATATATATATATATATATATATATATTGCTTGGCTATTAGTCTAATTTATAAATATGGGTGTGGCCTCGTTTACCCAAAAGCCTATAGCTCCAAAAGGAAACCTTTGATTCTCATCAAATGCAGTAGGCATATGCAATACATGATTCTGAAGAAGCATGCAAATTTTGGTGGGGATTGGATAACAGATGGTGCTATAACAGTTAGAAATGTTTAAAAAAAACCAGCAGAGCTCTATGGTGATTTGCCTGAAATTGCTGAAAATGATATTGCTTCATTCAATTTTTTAGCTGCTTACGGACTATCAGAATACTTAAAATATTGTAGCACATGCACTTAAAGGCCCTATGGCACATTGTAAACACACATAACTGGAAACCAGCGAGAAGGATTGTTTCAAAGCGGAAGTACGTCATGAAGCTCAGTGCAAATAGTCCATTGACCAAGTTGCTGTTGTGTCTTTGCAGGACTGTAAAGTACTACTAAAGTACTTGATAAAAAATCAAGCAGATCTATCGCCAAGACTTATGTACTGCTGCTGCTCTGAAGAGCCCAACTCCATCCATGAAGCTGACTCACTTTCTGTCTTCAAAAAATGGCTAAAAACATATCTTTTCCATGAGCACTTAACTAGTCACTAAAAAAGAAAAATAAAAATATTGTTGCACTTTAATCTGTCTTGAATGCTACTATTCAGATGTTAGTGAAACTCTGTAATACAGCATTTCTCATACCACTGTCTCCTTTAAGATGATTCGCTTACAAAAGAGGAATACATTATAAGTCGCTTTGGATAAAAGCGTCTGCCAAATGAATAGATGTAAATGTAAGAGCCATGTGCACCACGTGTATGCTAGCTAGGTGTGCCTTGGCCACTGGCCAAATAGCCGAATGGCATAACGCTAATGAAGAAAACAGAATGTAATGCTCTATGTATATCTGTTACTGACAAGAGTTTAGGCACTGCTCTCTGTAAGGTCAGGGTAAAAAAGGGTCAGATAGGGTTCTGCTCCTATTTTGGTAGCTTCCAAAATACAACCAGCACATACCTGCAGGAGGGTGCTTTGTGTCTTACCTGGTTTGTATGTTTGCTAAGAAGAGAGTTGCAAAGGCATGCATAACCCTGTGTATATAAAGCACCTATTCTCACTTAAGCATCAGACGGACAGAAACAATGGACAACAGACGAAGTCAACAACTATGACGACAAAGACACAGATAAAAATCTCTGTGTATTACCAAGAAGAACTATATGCAAATTGTTGAAGTCCAACTTCCGTCTCCTGCTCTTCTCGAACACCTCAACCCTGGCTACTAAAAACTTAAGAATCTGACACTAATTAACTAATTAAATTTTATATGTGCACGAATAACTTAAATGGCTAGTGACCTAACTCACAATGTGTACATGAGCTAGGAAAGCCCAGATAATATTTAACTAGTGACTAACTATGTGTGGATGTATTTAATCTAATGACCAAAGATAGATGTGTGACAGCCAGATTTGGCTAAAGATTACCTAAAGACGCACTTCTATGTGTCATGGCTAAAAGCAGAGCTTACCATGCAAGCTGATAGAAGAAAAGCCCCAGCAAACCACCTGAGCAAATAGCATTAAAAAAAAAAAAAAACTCTTGCAGAGCACTGCAGAAACATCTCCAGCTTATCTGCAAAACTGAGCCATTTTAATATTAGACAAATAGAGAGATGCAAGATGATTGGCTACCTGATTTCAAGTCAAAGGACCAATCAGCTTACACCATGCCAGCCGATTGGCTTAATATGTTACATGTGTGCCGACTGACTAACAGATAAGTCAAAGAACCTATCGGCTTGAATGGCTGAACTTTTTTAATTAAATTTATTAAATGTGGAAACCTTTTTATGTTCATTCAACTATGTCTGTGGCTACAAGCTTTGATTTAATAATTTAGGTGAATTTAGACAGTGCTCAAACCCAGTTGTACTTTCTTAGTGCTTTTTACTCCCCTGCTTTGCCATATGGCTATTAAGAGGAAGACACACATCCTGTCCAGCTGAATGACTCTTCCTCGTTAGAGTACTGGAAAAACAAGGGAAGTCAGCTGTGTTGGCAGCCACAGATGCCTTTAAAAATCTGAATTTCATAGATGGCCATCAAGCATCCACCCATCCGTCCTTTGGGAGGTTGGAACAATTCTAAAGGCCCTGGACAGACAGGGAGCCCAGCAGAACCCCTGACTCTTTCCTGCATGGTTTTTTTATAAATGGCCACTTTGCACAGGTAAGCTAAAATAAAGACTGATTTTAATTTATAATAAAAGATGATCTTGTGTGTGGGATCCCCCTTAAGACGTTCAGTGGTTTGTTCAAAAAGCACTTTATGGACTAAATGTGCTTTTTTTTTTTTCAATTGTTATGTCGTGGTGCGACTCACATGCAGTCTCACGCTGGATCCGTCAAGCCCAAAGTATACTTAGATTTTTTGGCATGAATGCTTAGCGTCTGCTAACAGTCGAACGCTCAGTCTTTCAAAGTGTACTTCATTTGACTGTGCGCATACACAGGTGGTTGGCGACTCAAAATTTGCATCATGTGTCCTGTACTCACATGGCTAGCATTTGAGTTTAACCGAAGTATATTTTGGCCTTCATACACAATGCTTGACTAGATTGTGCGGAGCGCTGAACAACACAGCGCAGACCACAGAACCTGAATTAAACTGATTTTTTTATTTATTTTTTTTACTTTGAAGCACTATAGAGAATGTCAAACATCTCATAAGGCAAGACAGCCATAATATTCTTAACAGCACTGACAAGGAAAAGATGAGGAAATAATAATAATGTGTGCATGTAACAGGGGTAAAATGGGCAAAGAGGAGGCGGGAACCAGCTGAACAGTCAAAATAATGTTTAATGAAAATTTCAAGACATAAACACACGGCAGCTGCGTGTGGCTCTCTCTCTCCCAAACTGCCACATCTGGCTCCATCTCCTCGGCTGGTTAGCCTGATTAGGGGCCGGCTGTGCGCACTCACGGCCCGGCCCCGCCCTGCCCTCCTCCTCATCACACTCCTCCCTCCTTTGCCTCAGGCCGGGGAACCCCTGGCATGACGAACATCCCCCCCACCCCCCTTCTGAAGGGGGAGGGTGTTGCCCTTCCGGCCGTGTCTGCCACCAGGCTTTCCCTGCCTTTCGAGACCTGGGAGGGAGACAAGTGGAGGGAAAAGGGGACAGGGAAAGAGCGAGGCGGAGCGACAGTGAGAAAGAGGGCTCTCTCTCTCCCGAACTGCCACATCCGGCTCAGCTCTATTCCACTTCTCAGCTGATTAGCCCGATTGGGGGCTGGCCGTGCGCACTCACGGCCCAGCCCTGCCCTCCTCCTCGTCACAGTGCCATTATTATAGCAACACCAACTGCAGTAACTGGTATGATTAGGCAGACATTTTATAGATTAATTTTAAGACTATAAAAGGGGATGAAGTCTACTTTGTTTGTATCATAACAGAAGCAGTTTTAAATAGATTTTAAATGTGTTTAGGCTACTACAAAATGCTATCGTTTATTTTATAGAAACCAAAGTTTCAAAGTTTTTAAAATCAAGGTCAATTAAAGCCTGGAAATTAATTACTGATCAAGTGATCAGTTTGCCTCCTCTGGACATTCTGTTCTCTTCAAATACTCTCTGACTGTAGAGGGGACAATCTGGTTTTGTCTGCCTTCATACATTCCATGAGATGAATTAAATCAAAATTTAAAATATGAAAAAACAATATATCCATTATAAGCGCTACTAAATTTACTTATACATTTTAGAATGTTTGATTGTTAATTTATTGGATAGTTATTTCTATTTAATGCATTGTTTTTAATGAACCTTTCAAATCAAAATGTTTGTGTGTGTGTGTGTGTGTGTGTGTGTGTCTTATTGAATGTGCAATCATGCTTATGTTTATTATTAAAGATATTTTTTTTTATTTTTATGAAAAACTAAATGTTACATTTTGCGGTGAGAGAAGGGGCCCCTGGCTGTTTTCTCAAGGGCACAATGGTGACAGCTCATAGATTATCCCTTGTTGGGTTTGAACCTACAACCTTTCAGTTATCAGTCTAAATCTTTAACCACTACACAACCATTTTCCCACCTATAGTAATGTGTTAGGAGCAGGTCTGCTACTCAGTGTTGTTTTCTTAAGATTCTGTGCTATCCAGTAAGTGCTATTGTATTGTAATTTACATCTGAACAATTAGCACATTTCCTGAAGATGCTGAGGGTGGATGAGTTTGAGCTGTACTGGTTTATGAAGAGATTGAGGACGAAGAGAGAAAAACAAGGTTAGAATTAGGCCAATAACAGAAATGACACTTTCTCTTCTCTGTCTTCATGAGTCTGTCTGAGGTGTATAAGTCATTTCTGTGCTGCAATTTACTTAAGAATGGTTTTATGAACAAGTTACCCCTGAATTTACTCTACTCATGATTCATGAATGAGGCCCATGGTGTGTGTATATTTTGGCAATACATCTGATGTGGGTGTCTGTGTTGCAAAGAGAGGAGCTAAATGTCTGCAGGTGCCATAGAAATAGTTTAAATGAGGGTGTGTGTGTGTGTGTGTCACAGGAAAGACATGGAAAAGAGCTGTCCACCAATCAAGGCTTCTGTCTGTCATGACCTCATCAATCTCATTTTCCTCACACATGGATGCACACAATCAGCACTTCCTGTTGTGTGGATATGTTTATGGTGTATGCTGTTATTCATGGTAGTCAGATATTTTTATTTTTTAGTGTCAATGACAAATAAGTGTTAACACTTTACAATAAAGTTATATTCGTTAAAATTAACTACTTTAGTTAATTTGCACTAACAATGAACAAAATGCACTTATTAATCTTGGTTAATGTTAATTTCAACATATTCTAATAATTTTATTTATTATTTATTTTTATTTTAAGTTGTTCATGTTAACATTAAATAATGCATTATAAACTGATGTGGAAAAAGTATTTGCCCCATCCTGATTTCTTCTGTTCTGAATTCTAACATAAAACAAAGGCAATCTGAATAAACACAAATACAGTTTTTAAATGATAATGTTATTTATTGAAGCAAAAAAAAAAAAAAAAAAAGTAATCCAATACCAACTGGACCTGTGTGGAAAAAGTATTTGCCCCCTTAGTTAATAAATCCCCAAATCTATGAAACTGCATTCATAATGGGGTTCAGCTGGACTAGACACACCCAGGCCTGATTACTGGCAGCCCTGATCAGTCAAATCAACACCTAAATAGAACTTTTTCAGCAGCATGAAGTTGGCTTAAAGGTCTCACCCAGTAGCACACTATGCCAATGTCGAAAGAAATTCTAGAAATGATGAGGAATAAGGTGATTGAAATACATCAGTCTGAGAAGGGTTACAAAGCTTTTTCAACGGCTCGGGGACTCCAAAGAACCACAGTGAGAGCCATTATCTCCAAATGGAGAAAACTTGGCACAGTAGTGAACCTTCCCAGAAGTGTCCGACCTTCCAAAATTTCTCCAAGAGCACAGCGTCGACTCATCCAGGAAGTCACAAAAAAGCCAAGGACAACATCCAAGGAACTGCAGGCCTCTCTCACATCAATAAAGGTCACTGTTCATGACTCCACTATCAGAAAGACACTGTCCAAAAATGGCATCCATGGAAGAATTAATTTTGCCAAAACACACCTTGATGATCCTCAGACCTTTTGGGAGAATGTTCTGTGGACTGATGAGTCGAAAGTGGAACTGTTTGGAAGACAGGGGCCCTGTTACATCTGGCATAAATCAAACACAGAATTCCACAATGTGACGAGGAGGAGGGTGTGGCCAGCTTCGAGGGTGCACACCTGGTGCTGAGTCAGCTAATCAGTGGGAGAGAGTGATAAAGGGGAGCCAGAGACCCAAGTTCGAGAGAGAGACATGCACGGCAGCTGTGTGTTTGTTTATGTTTGTTTTAAGCTCATTTCTGTCATTAACGTTTACGTTGATTGTTCTGCCAATTCCCACCTCCTCCTTGCCCACCTTTCCCCGTTACATTGGTGCCAAAACCCGGGAAGGAGGAGGGATGCACTGTCGTGGAGTCCTCCATGCTGCCGTCTGCCAGGGGAGGAGCCGTGGCCATCCGCCGGGAGTCGGAGGAACCTTCCACCAGGGGATGGAAGAGTCGCTGCCGGGAGTCAGAGGAACAGCTGCCATCCGCCAGGAAAGGGAGGAGTGGCTGTCATCCACCAGAGGGCAGAGGAGTGGCTGAGGGCCAGGTGACAGCGTGTCTGGGGACTGGAGAGCAAGTTTTTCTCTCTCTCTCTGTGTCTTTCCTGCTCACACTTTCTCTATCCCCTTTCCCTCCCCTCATCTCTCTCCAGGTTCCCAGGAGGCGGGGTGGACCATTGGCTGGCAGAACAGCCGGAAGGGCAGTGTCTCCCCTCCAGAGATGGGGGGGGAGTAGGCCAGTACGGATGGCGCCCCGGCCTGAATCGGGTGGGGGAGGAGTGTGTCGAGGAGGAGGGCATGGCTGGGCCGTGAGAATGCACAGCCGGCGCTGAGTCAGCTAATTAGTGGGAGAGAGAGAGATAAAGGGGAGCCAGAAATGCCAGTTCAAGAGAGAGAGAGAGAGACACACACACAGCCGCTGTTGTTTATTTTTGTTTTATGTTGTTTTAAGTTAATTTCTGTCATTAAAGTTTACGTTGACTGTTCTGCCGGTTCTCGCCTCCTCCTTGCCTACCTTACCCCGTTACACACAAAAAGAACATTATACCTATGGTCAAGCATGGTAGTGGTAGTGTAAAGGTGTGGGGATGCTTTGTTGCTTCAGGGCCAGGGCAATTTGCAATAATTGAAGGAAACATGAATTCTGCTCTCTACCGGAAAATAGTAAAGGAGAACATACGGTCATCAGTCCATGAGTTGAAGCTCAAGCGCAACTGGATTATGCAGCAAGACAATGATCCGGAGCATAGGAGTAAGTCCACCTCTGAATGGTTCAAAAGAAGCAAAATTAAAGTTTTGGAGTGGCCTAGTCAAAGTCCTGACTTGAACCCGATTGAGATGCTGTGGCAGGACCTTAAAGGGGCAGTTCATGCTCGAAAACCCTCCAATGTGGCTGAACGAAAGCAGTTTGGCAAAGAAAAGTGGACCAAAATTCCACCACAGCATTGTGAAAGACTGATCTCCAGTTATCGGAAGCATTTGGCTGCAGTTGTTGCTGCTAAAGGTGTCGCAACCACCTATTAAATTTAAGGGGGCAGTTAGTTTTTCACATGGGTGATATAGGTGTTGGATAACTTTTTTGCTTCAATAATATATATATATATATATATATATTTGAAAACTGTATTTTGTGTTTACTCAGGTTGCCTTTGTTTTATGTTATATCTCATTTGAAAGTCTAAAACAATTTAGTATGAAAGATACAAGAAATCAGGAAGGGGGTAAATACTTTTTCACATGACTGTAGTATGAGCTAACAATGAACACTTGTGTTTTTATAAATTAACATTAACCAAAAATAATAAATGGTATTAAAAATATATTGTTTATTGTAAGTTCATGATACCTTACTTATGTTAAAAAATACAACTTTATTGTAAAGTGTTGCTAAATATACAGTAATTATAATAATAAAATATAAAGCATATAAAATATTTAAAAAAATATAAAATACAATACAATATAATTAACAATTCTTATATAATCTAACGATCTAGTTTTAAAGATATGCGTTTAATCTTTGATATGTAATTTTTTTTGTATCATGTTGGCTTCATACGTTTTTGAAAAATGTTTATACTATTTTAACAAAAAAGTATATTTAATTAATAAATATGTCAGGGGAGAAAACCACCTATTAAAATTGAATTTTCCTTGCACCATGATACATGTTACTGTACACATCTTAATCGTAATTGGGAAATTCATTTATTTATACATTTATTTATTTATTTATTTGACTAATTATACAAGATTGTGTCAAACTACTGAATTGTATTTTTATTTTTTGGTCAATAAATTAGTGTGGTGAGGAGGAGGGTGGGGCCGTGCCATGACCCAATTGGGCTAATCAGCTGAGGAGAGGGATAAATGTGGCAGTTCGGGAGAGAGAGAGAGCCACATGCAGCTGCCATGTGTGTGTTTGTGTGTCTTTTTGTTTAAATTAAATATTATTTTGATGGTTCAACCAGTTCCCGCCTCCTCCTTTCCCAAACGTAACCTTGTTACATTGGTGCAGAAACCCGGGAACAAGGAGGGATGCGCTCTCGTGGAGTCCTCGCCACTGCCATCCACCCAAAGGAGCAGCCGTGGCGATCCACCGGGGAATGAAAGAGTTGCTGCTGACCGCCTGGACGTGGAGGAATGGCCGCCATCTGTGAGGGGAGGAGGGGCTCACTGCCGGCCGCCTGGAGTGGTTTTGCTGCTGCCAGGGGTGGAGGAGTTCCCTACCAGCCGCCAAAACGCGGAGGGGCGTTCCATCCACCAGAGGTTGGAGGACTGGCTCCAGTCCGCCCAGGGAGGAGCGGCTGTCGTCTGCCAGAGGGTGGAGGAGTGATCAAGGACCAGGTGATGGCGTGTCTGGGAAACCGGCGAGCGTGTGTGTGTGTGTGTGTGTGTGTGTGTGTGTGTGTTTGTTTGTTTGTTTGTTTCCGCAGGTCAGGGCCTGTGGGTTCCTGTGTGTGTTTGCGTCCATGTGTAAGCTAACCTTTTATCCTCACTTCCACATTTTCATCCTGTTGAGTTTGTTCTTACACTGAAAGTGTTTTGTTGAAATTCACTGAGTTTTTCTATAAAAACAATGGCGTGTCCAGAGCTAAATATGACTAGACTGTTTGGGTCTAGTGGTTGGGTGCTGTTTAGTAATGTTTCCAGCAGCAATTATTATTTTTACCCCAGTGTCTATTTTCTATCTGACCCCTGACTGCTCTGCCATGCCTGTGTGTGTGTCTTTGCTTTTGCACTTTTGTGTGATATATTTAGATATAGATATTAGATATATTTTGAAACGTGTCATTTGGAAGTTGATGATTAATGAGGATTAATTAATCATCAGATTATAATGGATCAGGCTGTGATGATGTCTGTCAAGAATTTTATATGTGTCAATGTGTGTGCAGGCCCAACCGGTGTACAAATGTAACATTACATAAAAAAATACTTGAAGACACTAAAAATATTCACACTGTTCATATGTATGTGTATAATAATGTGTTTAATAACACAGGTCAGAGCTTATATCAGTGAAGCACATACTGGGTTCACTAATATGAAGTGTAGAGGTCAGAAGTCATTGCCCTGTGGGTCAACCATGTCTGGTGTCTGCCCAGAGAAGAGGTAGGGATTTGATGTCAAAGGTCAAAGTTCAGGGATAATGGTAGATGGGGCTGAAGTGCATCCATGCGTGTGTGCACTGTCAACTTGTCAAATTTCACAGTAGGGTGACTAAACAACCCTGGTTACCCTTGACAGTCCTAGTTTCACGAAGGGTGTTCCATTGTCTTGATTATTTACTATAACATATAAATAAACAATATACATTCACTGAGCACTTTATTAGGAACACCTGTACACCTATGTATTCATGCAATTATCTAATCAGCCAATCGTGTGGCAGCAGTGAAATGCATAAAATCAAGCAGATACAGGTCAGGAACTTCAGTTCACATCAAACATCAGAATGGTGAAATATTTGATCTCAGAGATTTTGACTGTGGCATGATTGTTGGTGCCAGATGGGCTGGTTTGAGTATATCTGTACCTGCTGATCTTCTGGGATTTTCATGCACAACAGTCTCTAGAGTTTACTCAGAATGGTGCCAAAAATAAAAAACATCCAGTGAGCAGCAGTTCTGCAGATTGAAACGCTTGTTGATGAGAGAGGTCAACGGAGAATGGCCAGACTGGTTCAAGCTTACAGAAAGTCTACGGTAACTCATATAACCACTACAAAATTGTAGTGAACAGAATAGCATCTCAGAATGCACAACACGTCAAACCTTGAGGTGGATGGGCTACAACAGCAGAAGACCACGTCTGGCACTTTATTAGGACCATAGTGTTCCTAATAAAGTGCCATATATTATATTCTGGTTTCAGCTGTTAGGCTCACTGAATCAAAGTAATAATTCACTCAAAACTGAAAATTCTGTCATGACTCTTCAGTGGTGGTTGCTTTAAGACAACACTGAAAGCACGGCTTACCCTAAAATGTCATAAGAAATGCGGCAATGACAAGTTTATTATATGTACAAATAAGATACATAATACTCTTTGTGTATTTCAATATTTGAGTGAAAACAAGTGTCAAATTTTACACATCACTATTGCTCTGTTCATTCAAGAAACGCAGTCCACTTTTTTCATAATGAATATGCCCATTCAACTCAGTAGACACACAGTTCATAGAGCATTACTGAAGCTATACTTTAATAGTCTATGGCAGATACCTGGACCATTCAAATCAATGCCACAAAATATCCATGTTCACTGGGCGAGAGGCTCAAAACACATAATTTTTTTATCCTGTAGGACGGTGGGCTTCTTTGAATGTCTATGGGAGCCTCATGGGTGCTATTTGCATTAGATCTGCATCTAATTGCCTACTGGACATTGGGCTTTCAATAAGCTTCTATATTTAATGATTGGTTCAGCTCTGAAATGGGTGGGACTTTTCAACAAATGGCCAGTAATGGAAACATGATGTATAACCGAGGTTCTAAAGCACACGTCCACTGGACACTGTACTATCCTTTACTACCAAGGAAGCTGAGGAGACATCGCTTTCAAAATGCTGAATAGAAAAAAGGCAGAGATCCACGAGTCTGATGTCTCTTTTCTACTTTTAGTGCTATATACAAAAAATTATGATCACCTGCCTAATATGCGACTGGTTCTCCACGTGCTGCCAAAACAGCGCCGACTCGCCGAGGCACGGACTCTACAAGACCCCTGAAGGTGTCTTGTGGTATCTGGCACCAAGACATTCACAGCAGATCTTTCAAGTCCTGTAAGTTGCGAGGTGGAGCCACTGTGGATCAGACTTGTTGGTCCAGCACATCCCACAGATGCTTATTCGGATTCAGATCTGGGGAATTTAGAGGCCAGGGCAACACCTTGAACTCTTCATCATGTTCAAACCATTCCCGAACAATGTGTGCAGTGTGGCAGGGCGCATTATCCTGCTGAAAGAGGCCACTGCCATCAGGGAATACCATTGCCATGAAGGGGCGTACCTGGTCTGCAACAATGTTTAGGTAAGTGGCATGAGGAAAATTGACATTCACATGAATGGCCAGACCCAGGGTTTCCCAGCAGAACATTGCCCAGAGCATCTAACTTCCTCTGCCTGCTAGTATGCATCCTGGTGCCATCACTTCCCCAGGTAAATGGTGCACATGTACATGGCCATTCACGTGATGTAAAAGAAAACAGGACTCATCGGACCAGGCGACCTTCTTCCACTACTCCAAGGTCCCGTTCCGATGCTTGCATGCCCATTGTAAGCACTTTCAACAGTAGACCGGGGTCATCATGGGCACTCTGAACGGTCTGTGGCTACGCAGCCCCATACGCAGCAGGCCGTGATGCACTGTGTGTTGTGACACATTCCTCCCATTACCATCATTAACATTTTCTGTGACTTGTGCCACAGTAGACCTTCTTTCGGTTCAGACAAGACAGGATAGCCTTCGTTGCCCTCGTTGCTCAACACCCTTTTCACACAGAGTACCAACAGGCAGTCATGTGATAATAAGTAGTAGTAATGTCCATATTATATACATTGGTGGTCTGTCAGAGGAGGCAAGGATGGTTGAACCTCCTCAAAAATGTATTCAAAATGAATGTTAAAAACTAAAGTGATTTGGTCAATTTAACTACTATTGTGCATAACTCAGATACATATAATTTGAAAATATGTATTTATTTTTCAAACGCAGTAGCCCAGACGAGTTTTAATCACTGCATAAAAAGCCAGAGGAGGCTGACAGCATCAGCTCAGTTAACTAACCAACCAAAATACATTTCCAAGAGATGCATTGTAATTTGCTTCAGCCCAAAATGTGGCAGAAACAGGCAAAATGAAATTCGCCTCCTTCCTCAGTAATAACCAATAATATCTGAAGTAACTTTTCAAGCCAATCAGCTTTCAGTATTAGTTAGTGCATTGTCAAACCTGGTTGTGTTTAAGGCAAAAGCTGAAGCCAAATTACTGAAGGATTTCAGAAGTCAGAGACTGAAGGAAATACATTCTGTTGAATGACAGAGCAGAAGATGGTGTTGCTCTTCACATGGTGAGTTGATATTAGCTGGAATGGGGCCCTATTATAAATTGGTCAGTCTGTAGATAGTCTCGCATAGCCAGACCTATGACTACGGCAAAGGTCTGGGCTCTATTGGCTTCAATTGTCCAAGAACTGCCCATTTAGACAGGAAAAGCCATCTAACTGACATGTTAAGTGACCAATCACAGTCAGTTTTGTCACTACAGGTTTTTGGGGGCAGGGTTATTGGAGTTGTATCATACTATAATAAAAGACCGACATGGGGTAAAAAATATTTTACATAATGGTGCATGAGTCTCTGCGAGCGATTGCACAGAAAACACAAAAAATGTGTAAAGAGTCTAAGGACAGCACAGAAAACCTCATTATAGACCTCGTTTAAATGGACACCAGAAAGCGGCTTATTGCGAGAAAGTGGCGTACTGCGATAAAGTGGCGTTCCAGTTACATGTACTGTATAAGCGGCGTACTCTTTACTCCCATATACACGGGATGCTTGTGTAAATAACAAGCATAGTACCCGAAGAAGACTTCACTATTTTATTCCCCGTTGCTTTGCTATATTTCCAGATATTCCAGAGTTGTTGCTGTGTTTGTTTCCTTAAATTTCTATCGCAACCAGCAGCGGAGTTGTGCTGCAATAGTGAAGTTTCCCTCTTACATAAAACTTTGTGATTCCATCAATGTACCAGCACATACAAGGGAACGGGAGGGACTGTCGATATTTTACATTGGTGTATATAAATGGGTAAAGTTTATATTGTATGTGCTTTTCTTACTGTACTCCAAAAAATGACGTTTGTTATCGGGTCTGTTCAAGCACATGCACACTCCTCAAAAACCTGATAGAACGCCTCTTATGTGTTTACATGACCAGATAAGCCACATTCTCTGGGAGAAACTTGGATTTGTTAAACCGCTTTCTCTTAATCCCTTAAACGGCGTAAAGAAATCGGCGTTCTTGTTTACATGACATTTCAGAACACTGCTTTCTGCAAAAACCCTGGAATAAGTGCATGTAAATGTGGTCATAGAGAATTTCAAAGACATAACTAAATAAACAAAGAAGAAAATGCAGCTCTGCTCGTCTATCTGCTTCACTTTCTGCTACGTGCCTCAAATGAAACTCTGAATATCTTTAAAAGGTTTGATGTCACTAACCGGACAAACTTGGGTGAATTCTGTGATTATTTCATCCTCAAAAGTGCTCATTGTATCAACACGGATCTGTGTGAACACAAATAGGCTTCCCGGCGGACTGATAAAATGTCCTGTATGCGTCTGCTCGCAGAAGTTCCATCGAACCAGGCAATCAAGTTTGCGCTCTAAGTTGATCGAGAAAGCATTCTCCAGTTGTGTGTGCTATATGATCAGAAAAATTTAAATACATCGTTAATTATTACGATTATTTTAAGATATCAGAAAAACTGTGTATAGGAGCATAATTATCAGCAAAAATTATATAATAAAACCTGCAATCTTTTTTTGGTTTGATCAATCAATATTTAAATACTGTATTAGCCTCCACCGGAAAATCCCCTTACGGACTGCCACTTGTGTATTTCTCAGTATCTCTGTTTCTTAAATTATATTTTTTTTATAATATCAGTCTAGACATGTTTAGACATGTATAACCACGTACGTCTAAATGGGTTTTAACTTACAAAATGTGATTTTCAGTTTCTATTTCCTCTAAATGGGGGTTTCCTTACAGAACATGTGATTTTTCTTGAGCTAATTTCTCTCCAATTGTCCTTCAGAAAGAAAACAAAACTTCTATGATGGTAACAGGAAGTAAACACTCTTATTTGAGGCAATGACAAACAACCATTTCCTGTCTGCAGGAGGAAAGAATGTCCTTGAACCACAATGGTAAAACCTCCCTCAGTAGAGTCCAGCGACAGCACCAGCTTTCTGTAATTTGAGCAGTGGCGAATTCTCAGGGCCAGCAAAGCCTTCTCTGTTGGCCTAACATGCTAAATAAATAAATATTTTTCATCCTTTCATTTTCAATCACCTTTTTGCCTATGTATTTTTAATCGCTTTCCACTCTTAATTAATCTACAAACAAATAGAGAAAAACAAAAAGTTTATCCTGTCAGAATTAATTCCTTGATGCTTACAAGCAAAGTGTGATAACTGTTTCACAAATCGCATGCCTGAAGTAGCATGTGAGTCTGAGCTCCAAGCCCTCAGGCCTTCAGAATTTCTTCAGAATCCCTCAAAAGTGCAAATGATTGAGCAACTAAAGTAAGATTGTCAGATTCATCAGCCAATCAGATTGATTTATTTGTTCTTGGTGGGTGTGATCTTTAGGATATGTCCCGGTTGAGGCCTTTTAGCTGGCCTTGAGTGACGCAATCACGCTTTAAGTGATGTACGTAATTTGAAAGCGAAGAGAGTGAGAGCGTCATTACTGCCGCTATCACCATTGAGAAAGAGATCCCAATGGATTTAAAAACACGAGATGTTCTGTATGACCGTGTGATTGCTTAATTTATTAAACAGACTAATTTTCACTTCAAGTAAATTGGTAAGTGCTTTTTGCATTGTTATAGCAACATCAGGAGTTTTCTAAGTGTAAATTAGGCTGCTGGCGCATTCGGTGTCGGATCAAGTTTTGAAAAGTAGTGCTGTGTTCCATTCAACTCGGAAAGTCGGATTTTAAAACTTCCTACTAGGAAAAGTGCAATGGAATGCATCTTGAAATCAGAAGTACAACTTGTAGGCTCGTGCAGAAATTCTCAACTCCGATTTCGCCGAGATGCAGGGACATGATGTCACACAAACATGTCGACACTCAGGGAGATATACAAAGTAACTGATAAACATTCACTTTATTAAGTAATATCGGAAAATTATCCGTTTGTTTCCACGTAACATGATATTAAAGCTTGTTTAACAAACGCTTGCAGAAACAGGTGTATAAAACATTATAATCTCTTTTGATAATTGTATACCTGTAGCACAAGCGCTGCAGCATTGTTTATCAGTTGAGTTGCTAGGAGACATCTCTAATGAGAGTCAAACACCTGCTAAGCTAACGGGAGCATTGCAGTTCCGAATATCTGGGAATGGAATGCATTTATGGTCGGAGATATCAAGTAGGAATATCTCTCATCCAACTAGAATGGAACACAGCATAACCGTGTACCCAGACGAAATGAAATTTATTGCAAGCAACATTTAAATTGCAAATATTATTAGATAGATTGTTCCAGGTATTATAGACCTCCTTGGTAGATTCATATGAAAAATTATGATTTTTGACGTTCATTTCACAAAACAGTCATGCGTGGACGTGTTTTTAAAATATCAGTTGGTATTATTAGTTGACTGCCATGTAATGTATGATAGGCATACGCCGTCTTATTCATTAAGAAACTGTGTTTTCTTAATGGCATGAATCGCACTGAAGGCCTAGACTTAAAATGCATGGCCCGCGGCTGAATTTGAGTGTGTGTGTGTGTGTGTTTGTGTATGTTTTGGAATGCCCAAGTGCCCTACTTAACGGCTGCTTCTGACTCCAAATATTTCGTACATGTCTGTGTGTATGTGTGTGTTTAAGCTACTGTTAAAGAGTTAGGTCCCTGTTTTAATATTAAAACGAGAGCTGTCAAAATTGACGCGTTAACGCATGTGATTAATTTAAAAAGCTGAACGCGTTAATTTTTCTTTATTGTGATTAACACATTTACCGTTAATACAGCATAAACCAGCATAAAGACTGGTTGGAAGGATGGAACCTTTGCAATGTATCCACCCGGAGTCATTGAGATGCGCTTGCCATTATATGTTGGCGTGCCGGTATTTGTCGCGGACAATGCACGCGCGATCTCCGGACATTGTAGCACTATTGGGGGTGTTGATCTATCTCCCTTGGGTCCCCCTCAGTGGCTGAGCCCCTGAAAGCTTTCCCATTTTTCCCCATTATGGGCGACCCTGACGCCAAATCTTAACTATCACCAAAATGCAGAATGAGACGTTTTTGTCCGTAAGCACTTTTCACGTGGAGTTCAAAGTGGCACAGACGCCCTGATGCAAATCATGAACACGGCTTCACGATTGCTGTAGGAAAGTGGATAGCCACAGTCTACAGGCAAGATTAATACTGTGGAGGATGAGAGTTTAAGAGATTTAATATCTTTTATAATGAAAATGCAACCTATGGGGAGACTAGTTTTTTCAATTAGTCAACCTCCCGCAAAGACTTTGGAAAACATTTAACGATACTTGAATTGGTGATATTTTCGTGCATTTCTATCTTTATACTGTGTAAGGCTTTGTTTAGAAAATGTTAATAAAGCATTATATTGCTACATATTGTTTTGTTTTCTGACCTAAGAAGGAAATAAATGCATTTTGACAGGAAAGGAAGTATATATATAGAGAGAGAGTCAAATTTCAGCACTTTCAAAATATGCGATTTAAACTTTTTTTTTTTGACTGACAACACTAATCTCTGACTGTATCTCCCCAATGAGAGGTTTTCTCAGATTTACTTTTAGGGACATTTAGCAAAGATAAGTGCATACACACATGCCATGTTTTGTCTCAGTTTGGGATGTAATATTCATGTGTGTAGGGTGTGTGTGTGTGTGTGTGTGTGTGTGTGTGTGTGTGTGTGTGTGTGTGTGTGTGTGTGACATGTGCGATACAGATCTTATTTACAGTTCAGTCAGCCATTTTGAGACCTTTCAGACAGGAAATGAGGGCAAATGAGGGTTGACAACATTTCACAGTGTGTGTGTGTGTGTGTGTGTGTGTGTTATGTTAGACTGCTGAGCTTGAGGAAGCTTTTGAAAGCTTAACCTGTCAGTATACTCCCTCAGTCATCTTTACCCTGACAGAAGCATGTATGTGTGTGTGTGTTTGTTTGTGCGTGGCCATTTTAATCTTTGTGTTGAAGTTCAAGACAGAGTGTGTTAACATCAATGGTTCTTAGTGGTCACAGACAGATGCCACTGAGGTCCCTATGATCTGTCAAAAAAATCTGTGTTACTTGGGCTGCATATAAATAATTAGGCAATATTTTAAGTCGAATAAAGTCATTTTCAGAAGTGGGTAGAGTAGCCAAAAACTGTACTCAAGTAAAAGTACAATTACTTTAAAAGAATAATTACTCAAGTAGAAGTAAAAGTACTAACATAAATAATTACTTGAGTAAGAGTAAGAAAGTATCCAATTAAAAAAGTAGTAACTCTTTACTTTCACAAATGACATAATAGACATTAACTCCCCAATATTCCATTACATAATACACATTTAACATGTATTACAGAATTATTATTATTATTTTTATTATTATTATTATTATTAATGGAAATTCTGTCATCATTCACCATCATGTTTTCCCAAACACATATGTCTTACTTTCTTCCATGCAACACAATAAGGAGATATTAGACAGAATGTTAGTGAGTCACTATTTACTTTCAGTGAATATGTTATATATATATATATATATTTTTTGAAAGTGACTGGTGACCGAGACTGTCAGTCTCTAACATTCTGTCTAACATATTTTGTGTTCCACAGAATACAGAAGGTCACACGGGTTTGGAGCAACATGAGGGTTGGGAACTGATGACAGAATATTAAATTATGGCTGAGCTATCACTTTAAAGGGATAGTTCACCCCAAAAATTCTCTCATCATTTACTCACCCAATCATGCAATCCCAGATGTGTATGACTTCCTTTCTTCTGCAGAACACAAATTATGATTTTTAGAAGAATATTTCAGCTCTGTAGGTCAGTACAATGCAAGTGAATAGGTGCCAAAATGTTGATGCTCCAAAAAGCATATTAAGGCAGCATAAAAGAAATCCATATGATTCCAGAAGTTAAATCCATATCTTCAGAAGTGATATGATAGGTGTGGTTGAGAAACAGATCAATATTTGTAATTTTTTGCTAGACATTCTTCTCCCTGCCCAGCAGAGGGTGATATGCAGAGAAGTAAATCACCAAAAAGACCAGAAGAAGAATGTGAAAGTGATCTGTTTCTCATCCACACATTCTCATATAATTTCTGAAGATATTGATTTAACCACTAGAGTCTTATGGATTACTTTTATGCGGACTTATTAGATTTTTTTAGCTTTAAAATGTTGTCACCCATTCTCTTGCATTGTATGGACCTACAGAGCTGAGAAATTCTTCTAAAAATCTTCATTTGAGTTCAGCAGATGAAAGAAAGTCATACACATCTGGCATGAGAGTGAGTAAAAGATGAGAGAATTTTCATTTTTGGGTGAACTATTCCTTTAAGGGCTCTTGTCAGATCTGGATGAATTTGTCAATAAGAAGAGAGGTTTGAAACCTTTCTATTATGGTGAAAATGTCCCACAGGGACATTATATATAATGCTGAAATATAAACCAAAGCAAGACCATGCTTTATTAATGCCTACTTTTTGCTATTTCTTAGCCTTTAAAGTCCTGCGTGGATACTTATTTCAGTGTAGTTACAGTTTTCATTATTGAAAGAATTTAGATCATTAGTTCTGTACAGCAGTATCGCCACTCTGGTATTATGATTGCTTCATGTGAGAAACAGACCAAAATAATCTTCCCCTCTACTACAGTTCTCCAATCTTATCTCCATTCTGCATATTCAAACTGCCATGTCACATTTGGTTGCAACTCACACAAGAATCAACAGCATTTTGGCATCAATGATGTCAAACCGGTGCACCATTTTTTTTTTTTATCTGAATATGATTTGAGAGCTCTTGTGGAGGGGAAGATTTCATAACTTAAATTTCAGTTTGTTCTTCACAAAAAACTATGGCACAGCTTTGGAACACTTGGAAAATAGCATACAATTCATGGACTACTTTTATGATCAACCTGGTCTCATAGAATCATATTACTATACCAACATTTTTGCCAAATTAGTTTAAAGTGGCTTGTTGTACATTTGCTTTTATGACACTATTAGTTAGGTTTAGGTTTAAGGTTTAGGGTGGAGAGGTCGGTTTTGTTGATTTAAAACTCGATAAATCATTAACCTTGAAAACCTCATGCTGGACTCAAGATGGCGCCGAGTATGGCTGCTGCGTTGCGAGCTCCGACACAACTTAGCAATGGTTTGTTTGTTTTGTTTACAATTCTTATGTTTTTTGTCTTGGATGTTGTCTGCCTTATTGTCTACGACAGACAAACACTTTTGGACATTGGCTCAGCGATCTCACACCGTAAACCGGACTTCACATTCCTCAATGCCGACCCGCTGTTTACAAACACGCAAGCGGAGCCCTATGTCTGGGCAGCACGGCCGCGGAAACGCAGGAGGAAAAGGGGAAACAGAGCCGGCGTTCTCATCAGAGTAAGACGCCGCGCAAATCGACCCCCGCTACCCACTATTCTACTGGCAAATGTTCAGTCTCTGGATAACAAGCTCTGCGAGCTGAAAGCGCGGATCTCTTTCCAACGAGAGACGAGGGACTGCTGCGTTATCTGCCTTACGGAAACTTGGATGTCTGCGGAGATTCCAGACTCAGCCATTGAACCCGCGGGGTTCTCCATGCTCCGAGCGGACAGAGCGAAAGACCTCTCAGGTAAAACTAGAGGAGGTGGTGTATGTTTTATGATCAACAAATCCTGGTGTGATCAGAGGAACATACATTCTATCAAGTCTTTCTGTTCTCCTGATCTGGAATTTCTTATGCTTCTGTGTCGACCATTCTGGCTACCGAGGGAATTCACAGCGGTCATTATCACTGCTGTGTACATCCCCCCACAAGCCGACACAGACCGGGCACTCAAGGAACTGTATGGGAGTATAAGTGAGCAGGAAACCGCGCACCCTGAGGCCGCGTTCATTGTGACCGGGGACTTTAATAAAGCCAGTTTAAAATCAGTCGCACCAAAATATCACCAGCACATTAGTTTCAACACACGAGGGGACCGGGTTTTGGACCATTGCTACTCTCCGTTCCGGGATGGCTACAAATCCCTCCCCCACCCACCATTTGGCAAATCGGACCACTCTTCCATTCTGCTTCTGCCCGCTTACAGGCAGAAACTGAAACAGGAAGCACCCACCCTCAGAACGATCCAGTGCTGGTCGGACCAATCAGACTCTACGCTACAAGACTGTTTTGATCGCACGGACTGGGAGATGTTCCGGTCCGCCTCTGATGACGACATCGAGCTTTACGCTGATAGCGTAATGTGCTTCATCAGAACGTGTGTAGAGGAAGTGATTCCGACCAGAACTGTGCGAATCTATCCGAATCAGAAGCCGTGGATCAACAGCGATGTTCGCGCAGCACTTAATGTGCGGACCTCCGCTTTTAATTCCGGGAACGCGGAGGAGCATAAACAAGCCAGTTATGCCCTCCGAAAAACTATCAAAACAGCAAAACGCCAGTACAGGAGTAAGATTGAAGGACAGTTTAACACCACCAACTCTAGAAGCATGTGGCAGGGAATTAACATCATCACGGACTTTAAAGGGAATAAAAACTCCGCCATGAACACCGCTGCCTCTCTACCGGATGAGCTAAATATTTTATGCTCGTTTCGAGGGAAATAACACCGCCCTCGCGGAGAGAGCTCTCGCGGCCGAAGCTACAGAGGTTAGTTCACTCTCCGTCTCTGTAGCGGATGTAACCCGATCCTTCCGACGGGTGAATATCCGCAAAGCCGCGGGTCCAGACGGCATTCCGGGCCGCGTCATCAGAGCGTGCGCGAACCAGCTGGCTGGTGTTTTTACGGACATTTTCAACCTTTCCCTCTCTTTGTCTGTAGTCCCCACATGCTTTAAAACATCCACCATTGTGCCTGTTCCAAAACTATCGAAAATAACTTGTTTAAATGACTGGCGTCCTGTTGCTCTGACCCCCATCATCAGCAAATGTTTTGAGAGACTAATCAGAGATTACATCTGCTCTGTATTACCACTCAATCTTGACCCGCTGCAGTTTGCTTACCGTAACAACCGCTCCACTGATGATGCCATTGCATCTACAATACACACTGCTCTCTCCCACCTGGAAAAAAAGAACACTTATGTGAGAATGCTGTTTGTAGACTACAGCTCAGCATTCAACACCATAGTGCCCTCCAAGCTAGATGAGAAACTCCGGGCTCTGGGCTTAAACAGCTCGCTGTGCAGCTGGATCCTGGACTTCCTGTCAAGCAGACGCCAGGTGGTTAGAATAGGCAGCAACATCTCCTCATCACTGACCCTCAACACTGGAGCCCCGCAGGGCTGTGTTCTCAGCCCACTACTGTATTCCCTGTACACACATGACTGTGTGGCAACACATAACTCCAATGCCATCATTAAGTTTGCTGATGACACGACGGTGGTAGGTCTGATCACTGACAATGATGAAACAGCCTACAGAGAGGAGGTGCACACTCTGACACACTGGTGTCAGGAGCACAACCTCTCCCTCAACGTCAGTAAGACAAAGGAGCTTGTGGTGGACTTCAGGAGAAAAGACAGAGAACACAGTCCAATCACCATCAATGGAGCACCAGTGGAGAGAGTCAGCAGCTTCAAGTTCCTGGGTGTCCACATCACTGAGGAACTCACATGGTCCGTCCACACTGAAGTCATTGTGAAGAAGGCTCATCAGCGCCTTTTCTTCCTGAGACGGCTGAGGAAGTTTGGAATGAACCGCCACATCCTCACACGGTTCTACACCTGCACTGTGGAGAGCATCCTGACTGGCTGTATCTCCGCCTGGTACGGCAATAGCACTGCCCACAACCGCAAAGCACTGCAAAGGGTGGTGCGAACTGCCAAACACATCATCGGAGGTGAGCTTCCCTCCCTCCAGGAAATATATACAAGGCGGTGTGTGAAAAAAGCTCGGAGGATCATCAGAGACTCCAGCCACCCAAGCCATGGGCTGTTCTCACTGCTACCATCAGGTAGGCGGTATCGCAGCATCAGGACCCGCACCAGCCGACTCCATGATAGCTTCTTCCCCCAAGCAATCAGACTTCTGAACTCTTGATCTCCCACGATCAAAATACATCAGCCCTGCACTTTATTACTCTTTTATCTCACACCGGACTGTCATAAATTATATTACTGTCATTATATTATGTCTCTCTTAACAACTGACTATCAACCGACAGCCTGAATGTCAATACAGTACAATACTGTACATTCTATATATATACTTTTTTCATATATATTTTAATTTTTATTGAATAATGTGTATCTATATAGTATCTATATAGTAAAAAACAAAAAAAACAAAAAAAACAAAAACAGCATATTGTATACTGTGCAATGTATGTTATTATTGTATATTGTTGAGTGTAATTGTGTATAACAGATGTTTAAATTGTGTTGTGTTAATTTGATGTTTTAAGTTGTGTAATTATGTATAACAGATGTTTAAATTGTGTTGTGTTAATTTGATGTTTTAAGTCGAGTTTAATTATGTATAACAGATGTTTAAATTGCGTTGTGTTAATTTGATGTTATTGTAAATTGGTATATGTCTCATCACTGTCACGACTGCTATGTTGATCGGAACTGCACCCAAGAATTTCACACACCATTGCACTTGTGTATATGGCTGTGTGACAATAAAGTGATTTGATTTGATTTGATTTGATTTGTTTGGGATGAACATTTTCACTTTTATGGTGTGTTTTGGCAGCTAACATCTAAATTCTGGTGTAGTCTTATAATAGTTAGTTGAAAAGTTATGCAGGTCTTTCGGTCAGCATCGCTACTTTTGTCAGTCTGATCCTAACTGACATGCGTTTGCAGATTCTTTCAGTGTGTATGTGTGTGTGTGTGTGTGTGTGGCCTGCCCATTGTACTCTTGACTGCAGCAGATGTGCGCTAAACAATGCAATGGATAAATAAAAGGAAACTGTGTATAAATACCATGTGTGTGTATGTGTGTGAGTATGCCCAGCTGCAAAGCTCAACCATGTGAAGGCATATAGACCTATAAAGACATTCAAAAGCAACCATATGTCCTTTTAGTCTTTTCACTTTTTCAACAGATGTTTGGCATCAGTGGTGTGTCCAGACTTTTTTGACTGGGGTGGCCCATGTGGGGCACAGACTCATTCAAGTGTGGCATGAAGCGTAACTCAACATCCCTGATTTTAATTACAATACTAATAAGTACATTTTCAGGATTTTTTAATAGTCGAATGTTACTTAGCAAAATAATTAATTAATTGTTAATACTGCAAAACACAGAAGGCTCCATATAGCTTCTTTTTTTTTTTTCAGTGTAATTTTTTTTATGTATATTGTGTGTCTTTAAACTGCATGAATGTTATGGACTCTGCTAATATTAACACGGTAGTTCTGTGCAATTTTGTGGAGTTTTGGAGTTGGAGAGATGACGCTAGCATGGCGTGGCATAATACCATCAAGAAGGCTATTGTTTTATTTTGAGTAAATAAAGAATATATTGAAGATATTTTTTAATCTTATCATAGGCCTACACATAAAGAATGTGCATGGATTTCAGTTTTGTGTAGGATACTCAATGTTGCCATATATTTGTACTGCCAAGGATAATTTGATTATTTAATTAAACAGTGCTTTAAAAACAATTACTTAATTTGATTTTAAAACTGTTTTCCTGATCTCCAAAAAAATTTTTTTTTATAATTTTGCACCTTTTCTTAAGAGACATACTATGTATTAAGACTGAATGCATTACATTATGAAAGGAAATTAATATAGGCTATGTGAAGACTCAAATTTCTGCTAATTCAAAAATGTATAGGTGTATTAATTTAATTTTAACTCCAACACATGAATATGAAAAAAAAAAAAGAAGTTTCATGGCAATGTGGCATTGTATATTTTTTAAAAGATTTTTAAAAATTTTGTTTGAGGCAGATAGTTTTAAGTAAATTAGATATCCTCGCATGTTTAAAAAAATACTTATGATGCACACATCTATATTATACACACCCCAAAACATCACGTGAGAAAGTTGTCAGACATTTTATATCTGAATGAATGAAGGGTTCTTGGCTCGAATAAGATGATGAAATATGTAGAAGATTACAGCATTACAGTACTTGTTCACTTCAAGCACTGGAGTTGCATTCCCGCGGTGCTCGCAGGTTGTTTCTTGTGGTGTGGGATTCAATTTCCGAGTTGAATGCAGGAGCGAATGGTGATTCCATGAGATGTGGATGCGATGGGATGGGAGCGGGAGGTCAGAAAATATCCTTAAGGCACTGTGGCATCAAAGGATGTGTAACTCGGAAAAGAAAATGGTCAATTTAGTGTTAAGAAACCAACCTCAGGCAAGTCAGATGGGCATTGTCATATTTAAATGTGTTTGTTCATGTCTTCAGGTCTTTTATTTTGAAATTTGTTCACTTCCTTGTCTAGTCATGTGATTATCCTGTTCCTGCCATGTTTCATGTGTTTTGTTCTCATTGGTTCCTTGTCTTGTTATTGGTTCATGTTTCATTGTCTTGTTATATTGTTATCAGTCTTGTATTTTCATTGGTGATCTTGTTACCCATGTCAGAGTATTTATAGCCCTTATGTTTGCCTTTGTCGAGTATTGTTTTGGTGTAGCGTTGTCAAGTCAAGTCATTTATGTCTTTTTTGTGTTCACGTTGTATTTACATTTTTTGGATTTCACGTTTGTAATAAACTGCACTTGGGTTCTTCACATCATCTCATCTTCGTCTGCCTGTCATTGCCATCAATGTTACAGAATACTCGACCAAACACTATGGACCCAGCAGTTCAGCTCCTGCACCTACGTCAGGGTAATCGTCCCCAGGAGGAATATGTAGAAAACTTCTGCGCTTTGGCCAACCAGGTTGGGTTTAATGAGATCACCCTCAAACACTTCTTCCGTGCAGGCTTGAATGAGCCGTGTTCTCTTTGATGCCTGGCGGTCAGAGTACCTTCAGTCTGGCTCAATACATTGACTTCGCCCTGCAGATGAGTGGTTCATCTTTCACTGTAGGAGAGGTTGATGAGGAACTATGCACTCTTACAGTGGCTGCCAAGCCAGGGTCACCCATCATGGCTGCCGAGCCAGAGCCATCCACCATCATGGTCGCCGAGCCAGGGTCCCACGTCATGGTCGCCGAGCCAGGGTCCCACATCATGGTCACCGAGCTTGCGCTACCTTCTGCCCCGGATCCTGAGTCTACTCCATGCCATGTCACAGCCTACACCTCAGCCTGGTCCATGCCATGTTACAGCAACGCCTGAGTTTGCTCCATGCTGTGTCACAGTAACACCTGCGTCTGCTCCATGCCGTGTCACAGCCACATCTGAGTCTATTCCATGCCATGTCACAGCCACACCTCAGCCTGCTCCATGCCATGTCACAGCAACGCCCCAGCCTGCTCCATACTATGTCACAGCCATGCCTCGGCCTGCTCCATGCCATGTCACAGCCATGCCTGAGTCTGCTCCATGCCATATCACAGCCATGCCTGAGTCTGCTCCATGCCATGTCACAGCCACGCCTCAGCCTGCTCCATGCCATGTCACAGCCACGCCTCAGCCTGCTCCATGCCACGTCACAGCCACGCCTGAGTCTGCTCCATGCCACGTCACAGCCACGCCTCAGCCTGCTCCATGCCACGTCCCAGCCACGTCTGAGTCTACTCCATGCCATGTCACAGCCATGCCTCAGCCTGCTCCATGCCACGTCACAGCCACGCCTCAGCATGCTACATGCCATGTCACAGCCACGCCTCAGCATGCTACATGCCATGTCACAGCCACGCCTCAGCATGCTACATGCCGTGTCACAGCCACGCCTGATTCTGCTCCACGCCATGTCACAGCTACACCTCAGCCTGCTCCATGCCATGTCACAGCAATGCCTGAGCATGCTCCATGCCACGTCACAGCCACGCCTCAGCCTGCTCCATGCCACGTCACAGCCACGCCTCAGCCTGCTCCATGCCACGTCACAGCCACGCCTGAGTCTGCTCCATGCCACGTCACAGCCACGCCTCAGCCTGCTCCATGCCACGTCCCAGCCACGCCTGAGTCTGCTCCATGCCATGTCACAGCCACGCCTCAGCCTGCTCCATGCCACGTCACAGCCACGCCTGAGTCTACTCCACGCCATGTCACAGCCACGCCTCAGCATGCTACATGCCACGTCACAGCCACGCCTGAGTCTACTCCACGCCATGTCACAGCCACGCCTCAGCATGCTACATGCGTTGCAAGCCTCCTCTGTCCCACAGGCAATGTTGCAAGCCTCAGTGGCCACTTTATGCCATGTTGCCACATCTAGTTGCCATGGCCGCCATGGCAACTATGTTTGGGCGTCAGGAGCTGCCCCTTGTGAGGGGGATATGTCATGTTTAAATGTGTTTGTTCATGTCTTCAGGTCTTTTATTTTGAAATTTTTTCACTTCCTTGTCTAGTCATGTGATTATCCTGTTCCCGCCATGTTTCATGTTATTTGTTCTCATTGGTTCCTTTGTTTATTAGTCTTGTCTTGTTATTTGTTCATGTTTCATTGTCTTGTTATATTGTTATCAGTCTTGTATTTTCATTGGTGATCTTGTTAACTTGAGTATTTATAGCCCTTTTGTTTGCCTTTGTCTTTGTCGAGTATTGTTTTGGTGTAGCGTTGTCAAGTCTAGTCAAGTCGTTTATGTCTATATTGTTTTCACGTTGTATTTACGGTTTTTGGATTTCACGTTTGTAATAAACTGCACTTGGGTTCTTCACATCATCTCGTCTTCATCTGCCTGTCATTGCCATCAACATTACAGGCATCATGTCACGCATCATCTGATAATAGCTATACCAAAAATTAACGTTTTTGTGTACACTTGTTGTTTATTTGTATGACTTTTGCACTATGTGGAAAACAAATGCAGGGTTGAGGGAACTGGAGCGGTCAGGAAGAAAATCACTGTGGGCAGAGAACAGGAGAACATGGAGTAAAATTCATTGGAAGAGTTCAGGTCCCTCACCTGATTTCTTCAAGCCCTCTTCATGGGTGCACTTCAGTGTCGCGGTCTCGAGGATCATGTGACATGCAGTGCGATCTAAAGTGCACGTTCAAGCCATATTTCATTTCGGATGACTGTACGCAGTGTTTCCCCCGAGTCCACTCAAACTATCATTTCCTGACACTGCTTTCCGCTCTGATTTAAACCAACGAATTGTAGCAGCCCGGTTGAATAAAACAAATTTGCTCTCTTTCAATGATGTTTGTGATTGTCATCCTTTTATTCCTTTCAAATGTTTTGACTCCACAACACACCATAAGAGCTAAAACAAGCAAATGACATAGTATAAGTATTTGCAGGGGAAAATTGATTTAAACAAACCAATGAGACAACACAATTGGCTATTTTACAACAAAATTACATATTAAACCAACATCTAAACACAAACAACATAAAACTAACCATAAACCAAAGTAACTGACATGAAGACAAAATTATACAAAATATAAATACATAAAATAAACATGACTTACTGTGTGCCCTTATCAACCAGGTACTAGATCAAAAACAAAAAAACTAAATGTACAAATTTCCACTTTACAATTCCTTTAACTACTATTATGTATAGTGTGCTGATTGCTCTCTTCTCTTCTATTCACTCTCCCATTCTTCAGAGGAACGGCACATCAAAATAAATAAGCGGGCGGAAAAAAGGAAATAATAATGGTCAAAACATAAAAAACACATCTTGTGGCTAATAATGTTATACCTATATAATCAACTATACACTAAGCTATAAATAACTGAGGGTTATTTATACAAGGTTCTATCTGGTTTTATTGAAGGCCTGCCTCCGACTTGAAAAATGACCAATCACAGTTTAGAATTTGGGGTGGTACCTGAGGTAGCCAGGCAAATTCTAGGTCCACCCCATGCCCCCAACTGGACACACCCATGTTTGGCATGTTATGTAAAAAAGATTAAATGCAATAAAACTCACTGTGTGTGTGTATGTGTGTGTTAGGGTGCGTGTGAAGACCTATATGTTGGCAGACAGGGTTGAATCCAGATTTAAATACAGCCCAGATAAGAGACCCAGAAATAAATCTCTCTCCATTACAGTGTTCCCACACCTCACCTTAAACTACACACACACACACACACACACACACACACAAGAGAGAGAGAGAGAATAATGCTATCAGCCGCTGATAACGTCAGCACTGATAAAACACAATGCTGCATTGCTTCTGAAAAGATGACCTCTTACACCATGCAGGAAATGATTATCAGAGCCAAAATAAAGCAGAAAGAAAGAGAAAGAGAGTGGCTGTCAGACTTTTCACTATTGACACTATTGGTCTACTTTAAAGCTGATTCTAATCAAGAACTGACTATTTAGACAGGAAGAAACAGTCTGGCTGTGATGTGGTGACCGTCAGACCGCCAGCAATCACAGCTGTGTTTTTACATGATGTAAAATCAGTGGGACAACAATAATAGACCAGTGCACAACCAAGGCACAACAGTCTCAGTGATCAGTTGTATGACCAGACTGATCTCACTAGAAATCAGAAACAGTAGGTTGACTTTTCTTTAGCAAAGATCATTCTATGCTGACCGAAATTTTAAACATTGTCCCCGGTGGGCAAAGTGGCAGTGTTGTAGTCAAAACCACCTAAACCGAGACCAAGTCAAGACCAAGACCAGAGTGTATCGAGACAGAGACAAGACCAAGACTTTAAAGGGTTGAGACCAAGTCAAGACCAAGACATATATATATATATATATATATATATATATACACAGTGGTGTGAAAAAGTGTTTGCCCCCTTCCTGATTTCTTATTTTTTTGCATGTTTATCACACTTAAATGTTTCAGATCATCAAACAAGTTTAAATATTAGTCAAAGATAACACAAGTAAACACAAAATGCAGTTTTTAAATGAAGGTTGTTATTATTAAGGGAAAACAAAATCCAAACCTACATGGCCCTGTGTGAAAAAGTGATTGCCCCCTAAACCTAATAACTGGTTGGGCCACCCTTAGCAGCAACAACTGCAATCAAGTGTTTGCGATAACTTGCAATGAGTCTTTTACAGCGCTGTGGAGGAATTTTGACCCACTCATCTTTGACAGAATTGTTGTAATTCAGCCACATTGGAGGGTTTTCGAGCATGAACTGCCTTTTTAAGGTCATGCCACAGCATCTCAATAGGATTCAGGTCAGGACTTTGACTAGGCCACTGCAAAGTCTTCATTTTGTTTTTCTTCAGCCATTCAGAGGTGGACTTGCTGGTGTGTTTTGGATCATTGTCCTGCTGCAGAACCCAAGTTCGCTTCAGCTTGAGGTTACAAACAGATGGCTGGACATTCTCCTTCAGGATTTTTTGGTAGACAGCAGAATTCATGGTTCCATTTATCACAGCAAGTCTTCCAGGTCCTAAAGCAGCAAAACAGCCCCAGACCATCACACTACCACCACCATATTTTACTGTTGGTATGATGTTCTTTTTCTGAAATGCGGTGTTACTTTTACGCCAGATGTAATGGGACACACACCTTCCAAAAAGTTCAACTTTTGTCTCGTCTGTCCACAGAGTATTTTCCCAAAAGTCTTGGGGATCAACAAGATGTTTTCTGGCAAAAATGAGACGAGTCTTAATGTTCTTTTTGCTCAGCAGTGGTTTTCGTCTTGGAACTCTGCCATGCAGGCCATTTTTACCCAGCCTCTTTCTTATGGTGGAGTCATGAACACTGACCTTAACTGAGGCAAGTGAGGCCTGCAGTTCTTTGGATGTTGTTGTGGGGTCTTTTGTGACCTCTTGGATGAGTCGTCGCTGCGCTCTTGGGGTAATTTTGGTCGGCCGGCCACTCCTGGGAAGGTTCACCACTGTTCCATGTTTTCATCATTTGTGGATAATGGCTCTCACTGTGGTTCTCTGGAGTCCCAAAGCTTTAGAAATGGCTTTATAACCTTTTCCAGACTGATAGATCTCAATTACTTTCTTTCTCATTTTTTCCTGAATTTCTTTGGATCTCGGCATGATGTCTAGCTTTTGAAGATCTTTTGGTCTACTTCACTTTGTCAGGCAGGTCCTATTTAAGTGATTGCTTGATTGAGAACAGGTGTGGCAGTAATCAGGCCTGGGTGTGGCTAGAGAAATTGAACTCAGTTGTGATAAACCACAGTTAAGTTATGTTTTAACAGGTGGGGCAAACACTTTTTCACACAGGGCCATGTATGTTTGGATTTTGTTTTCCCTTAATAATAACAACCTTCATTTAAAAACTGCATTTTGTGTTTACTTGTGTTATCTTTGACTAATATTTAAACTTGTTTGATGATCTGAAATATTTAAGTGTGACAAACATGCAAAAAAATAAGAAATCAGGAAGGGGGCAAACACTTTTTCACACCACTGTATATATGTGTGTGTGTGTGTGTGTGTGTGTGTGTGTGTATCAGTGTACCATGAGAAATGTCTTGATAAAATAATCAAAAGGCATTGCAGAGGATAATTTCCCTTTATTTTCTATGAGCAAACAAATACAAACAAACACTAAGGAGCTGAAATCAACTTAACCATCTTTATTCAACACTCCTTTTCCAAGTTTTACCATCCACTTAAAACAATAACATTTTTGTGCAAGCATCGCATCAGATTTTCTGGATGACTCTTCCCCTAGAAACCCTCAGTAAGTACAGAATATATCAAACAGTTATTAAGTCTTCACTTTTCTCTTTCTTTTCTTAAACAATATAGTACTTTTCTTTTTTTTTTTTTTTTTTTGAACCAACAACAAGCCTTGAATAAATGTGTGCAATTTGCTAACCACATAGCTAAATCTAGAAATTAGAACAAAAAATGCAAAACATATGCAAAGCAGCCTATTTAAAATGTAAATTTTTCTTATAAGTGGAGGCTCATTACTCGGCTTCCACTCTCTGCTGTCACATCTCTAGCTCTCTCACTCAAGTGAGGGAGCGTTACCACGGCGAGTAGCGTTTATGTCGGAGTTGACATTAGCTAACGTTGATGTAATGTAACTTTATATACATTAGCTACATAGCTTTATGTGGCCTGTCTCGTCATTGATTATCACAAGCAAAAATTTAACTAAGGAACAACAATTTGTCACAACATGCCCTGTCCCCTCAGTCTCTCACAAAGTTATATGTTGACTAAATTAGGTAGCTTGCGCACCTAGCTATGTGGCAAATAGCTGGCAAGCAACTGAAATTAGCGCCCTGCAAAACAGTAAATACATAGGTAGCTAAAATGTGTAGCTAATACTTGCTAAATCTCTTTGGGTGAGGGGTGAAGATGAGTTTAGGTACAGATGCTGCGGTCCATTCAAATCGGATGTGGGATATTCCACTTGATATCTCTGATCTCCAACTAAAGGCATTCCAATGCCAGATGCTCATTAGCTTAGCAGGTGTTTGACTGTCGCCAGAGATGTCTCCTAACAACCCAATTCATAAACAATCTGCAATGCAAGCATTTGTGCTACAGGTGTACAATTATCAAAAGAGAGTATAATTTACCATGTTTTGAAAACCTGCTACTCTGCAAACGTTTGTTAAACAAGCTTTAATATCATGTAATGTAGGAATTTTGACTAATTTATCGATATTATTTAATAAAAGTGAATGTTTATACATCTTCCTGGGTGCCGACAAGATTGTGTGATGTCACGCACCTGCCTCTCGGTTTAGTTTAAAATTTCCGCATGACTTTCCAAGTTGTAATTATGACTTCAAGTGGCGTTCCATTGCACTTTTTCCAGTAGGAAGTTGGAAAATCCGACTTTCCGAGTTGAATGGAATGCAGCAAGAGGCAGATTTCTAATGTTAGCTAGCTAGCTTTGCTTGCATAACTTACACTTAGCTTACCTTTCTTTATGCTTCCTTTCTAAGTGCCGTCTCAGCCGTCTCGGTAAGCATTGCATTGCAGAATTTTCATACTGCTGTGTTTTCTTTTGGATGCTTTTTTGCAGATGAACTCTTTGTGGTTTAGGTCAGTGTTTCCCAACCTTTTTTCTGCCACAGCACACTTTTTATGATTAAAAAAATCCCATGGTACACCACTATCCCACATAACCATCGTGGATAGTTTTCCTTTTCAAGAACTTTTCCATGTTTTCTGTCTGTCTTAGTAGCGTGAACTCTTAATGTTTGAAATTCAGCTATGCAAAAAATGCAAGTAACATAGGCACACTGTATAATGAGGTCATTGATGCCAAGAGCGCTAACTGGATAATGAAAAACCAACTAATTTGTCTTTTTCAATTTGTAGATTTGTTCTTGCAAAGGCACAACAAATAATTTTTTTATTTTTTTTATTTACTGTATTTTCCGGAAATAAAGTCGCACCTGACTATAAGTCGCACCAGTTCAAAATAGAGAGAAAAAAAACACATAAGTGGCACTGACAGAGGTTAGTTACAGCAGGCACCATGACCCAGGAGGAGCCGCCCGGCCTCCATTCACTGGTTCAGATGTCAAACGTGCTCTGTGAAGATTACAGTACCTCAGAATCTACACATCGTATCACAGTATTTTTGGACTTGTTTAAAACAGGAAAATTTGCTTTTAGTAATCGTATGTAACAGTTTCTCATATTCATTTTATGTTTCATGAGAGAAACACGACAAGTAAGCCACATCTGTTCATAACATTTGTAACTCTATGCTGTGCACAAATAAACAGCTTTTAGTCTTTGAGTAAAACAATACACCTGTTGTATTCTATTCATTCATTCGGTTCACTGGCTGAATGATTTTACTACAAGTGTGATGATGAAGCATCATTTTGTGGGCATGTGAGGAGTTGCATTTGACAGCAGACTAGAGTTTGTTAAAACAATAATGTTATGTTGGACAAACTATGTAAACTGGTTGCATAAAATTCTTTGTAATGGAAAATACCTAATACTGAATTGGCAACTTTAAAACTCTTCTATCATCTCTATGCCTTCACTAAAATACTGGGGGAAAAAAATGGTATTTATTTATTTTGAGGAATTTGATAATTTACCATGGTACACCTGACTATCTTTCATGGCACACTAGTGGGCACAGTGGTTGGGAAACACTGGTTTAGGTAGCCAGATTGTATTACAGAAGATTTGTCTGACATCTCTCAGACAGCTACAGTTTCTTCTCCTGTTCACTTTCTTGAAGTGCGTGTGAAGTGGGGTGGGGAGGGGTGACAGCTGTTCAGATTAGAAATGTGTCAAGTTATTGCTTGCATTTGAAGCAGGAAGTTTTACATCCAATCACAGTAATGATGTTAACAAATAAATCAGACAATGCACATGCAATTTAGTGATATCCCTGCAGTTGTGTTCTTGACCGGTCTTGAAATAAAATCCAGAGTCCTCTTTGTCTGAGACCAAGACAAGACCGAGTAAAAATGCAGTCGATTCTGAGACGAGACCGAGATCTTCAACCAAGACCAATCTCGAGTACTACAACATTGCAAAGCGGTAAGTGTTGTTGGATGTATAGGCACGTGTGAGAGCCATTTTCCGAGTGAAATGTCCATGGAGGTGCGCTAAAAGCAAGTTGTGAAGCAAGTTGTTTTCAGCTATACAGGATGTAATCCACTGAGGAGAAATGCATATTTTATTACCCATCTGTTATGTTAAATAATAATGACAACTGTGATGTTTGGGTCAAAAATTACCCATATAGAGTTCAATAGATTTTCAGTAGATTTACAGCAAACTTATCTATTAATTATTTAAATTAAAATTGGCATAGGTTTACCTACGTGTTTTCACACTGAACACAAGCTTATATAGTAGTGTTTTAACTACCACCTATACGGCAGTTGTGGTACTACATGTGTACAGTAGATATACAGTAAATCCTTAGCTTAACTGTAACGATGTACAGTAGGCTCCTTAAAATAAGCTGATACTAATATTACTAAGAAATGTTATTAGTTTGAAAGAAAAACAAAGTAATGGTTTATATTCTGCAACATTACAACCATAAAAAATGTAAAAAAAAAGAAAAAAAAAAGAACATATATGATTGTACAACAAATACAATTTATGCTCACGTCTTTTTGAGGTGAAATCTGCTGATTTTGATAAAGTAAAAGTAAGATTTATGTTTTATAGTATTTTTAAGAGAGAGAGAGATCTTTTACACTCTTCACCCAAGAGAGGCTTCATAGCTGCATTGAAAACCAGCAATATTTTCCCCCGGGACAGATTTGACCCGAACATAAAAGGTGGAAACTAAAAGTCTGACATTCCATAAATATAAACAAATGTTCTAAAAACCTAAAAAAACGTTTTTTAACATATTCATTTAGTCAATGTTGAGGATAACCTGAAGACATTTTGACTAAATTTAACATTAAGATAATTTTTTCACTGTTTTTAACACTTAATCAGGTCAAAAATGACCTGAACATAACAGGAGGGATAAACTGTACCCCCCAACCCAAGCCCCAAACCTAAATCTAACCATCAGTGGAGTAATAATTTAATATTAGGGGGTAAAATGCACCTCCGTATTGTGCTCGTCACTGATTATGCGAAATGTGGTTACTTCCTGGTTTCAATGTGGTATATAGACCTGGGTCTCCCACGCTGCTTACGCAGCGCACATCCAGTCAAGCCACTAAGGAAGGTAAATGCAGTTGAGCCAATGCAGACATGTCTGATGGGAGATGTCACTTGTCAGTGAGTCAGCGTAAAGTCGCTGATCCTAGGGTACCGGAACCTTCGGAAACAGCATGCCGATTTAATGTGTGACCATGTTGGTATGAAACTAGATAATTACTAAACATTTCTGTTCCTTCGGAAAGTAATAAATAACTTATTATTTACCTGATGTAACTCTGAAAACGAAGTAGAATAAAAAGTTGTGTTGTAGATATTCCATATATTTCCTAGTAAGTGCCTTAAAGGAACAGTTCACCCAAAAATGATAATTCTCTCAGCATTTACTCACCCTTAAGCAGTCTCAAACTCTTTCTTTCATCTACTGAACAAGAAGATATTTTGATGGAAATATGATTTGTGTATATCCATACAATGCAAGTCAATGGGGTCCAACACTTTCAAGCTCAATAAAGGACATAAAGGCAGCATAAGGTAATCCCTATTACTTGAGTGGTTTGCCAGGTCTTTTGAAGCAATATAATCAGTTTTGGGTGAGAAACAAGCTCGATTACACTTCTACGTGCTGTACACATGCTCTGCCCATATACACATGTTGATTTTATTGCTTCAGAAGAAAACATTACAAAATGACGTGGTTGTTTCAACTATTGACTTTTTTTATCTCACATTTGCTTTTATGACACTATCAGTTAGGTTTAGGTTTGAGGTTTAGGGTAGGGAGGAAAGTTTTATTGATTTAAAACTCAAAAGAGCATTAACTTTAAAAACCTCATCTGTTTGGGAGAACATTTAACTGTAATTTTCAGGCTGCATCTGACGGTCACTGAATGGACTGTGGGAGGTCTATGGGTGTGCTGTCTGAAGCTAAGGCTAACCTGTTAGTATAAGCAGCACAGGATGAACTCGTATATTGAGTGATCGTGTGTGTGTTGAGTGTATGCTTTAGTTTATGTTATTTGAAAGGAGAGCACTCTCAGTTCTGTTCTGGAACTGTCTCTCTCACTTTTTCTGTATTTCATCCTAGTTTTCTGTATTCTGTGACAGCACCTTGGGGAGTTATGCTGAGAAGGAGGGTGTAGATAGAGGCTGTATAGTTTGTATTTAGTCACAAGGTTTAGCTGTCCTATATTAGTGACACACTTGAGTTGAAAGAAGAGACCAGAAGCATATCTTACAGACAGACCAGTAGCCTATGTGTCAGTCTCAAGGGGTGTGTGTGTTTTGTGTGTGAGTGTGAACGTTACAGTTGTTTTGGGTTGAGATTTGGTTTCAAAGGCAGGTGTGTTACTAAGATCCGATTTAAGATACAAACCGTTCTGTCTTGGGCGTGACCGTGTTTAGTTTAGCTTCAGGGTGCCACGTGAATTTCATCATGACCTTTTAGAACTGAGAGACAATATCCAAACAGCTTGCAGGATCCTAAGATGCCACCAGGTTTGTGTTCAGTTACAGTAACTTCAGGAGAATAGTCTTGTGGTTCTTATGATTTTTAACTATTAAAATGTGATTGAACAACTGTTATTCTTGCTGAGCATATTATTGGACAGATACCCTTTGGGAGACTTGAGCAGTGTTCACTCTTCCATTATTTACAAAGCAATTCTATTGCATGCTGAATAGACAATTTCAATGGCATAACCAATAAACAAGGAATTTCAATGCTACAGTACATGTCTGATCCTGAAGCATTTCTGGTAGCAGCATTTTTATAACCCAGTACTGTCAAAATCACAAGCGTGTACTTTTTAAGTCTAGCTAAAACAGAACAAATAAAACGTCTAAAAAAAAAAAAATAACAAGGTGTCATTACCGGATCCTTTAAATAAGACTTTGAGACTACAACTTTTTTTTCAAAAGGGCATCAAACATTTACCAGAAGTTGACTTATCCAGATGTGTACCATTATCTTGTTGACACTGAGTGTGCCTACACGAGAAGGGCGATGAAAGCATATCGTAGTTCAGTAGGCTCAGCAGAAAGGTCAGGGATATTTGATTGCTCCCATTATAATCAATGAAGCAGTTAGCACTGCAAACACGTAACTAGCACACCTTCATTCATTACTATATGGGAGTGATCTACTGCAGTGGTTCTCAAACCGGTCCTGGAGGCCCCCCAGCACTGCACACTTTTCATGTCTCCCTTTTCTGACACACCCAGTTTAAGTCTTGGAGTCTCCACTAATGAGCTGAAGGGTTGAATCAGGTGTGTTTGATTGAGGAGACATCCAAATTGTGTAGTGTTGAGGGGCCTTCAGACAGGTTTGAGAACCACTGAGAACCATCTACTGTATAGGGTCACTTTCAGAGCCTGTAGAGAAATACTCTGATGTAAATAGCCAGCTTGACTAGTTGGAAAATATTTTGTTCACTTACCAGGTATAGAATGTGTGCTATATATCCTACAGTATTGTACGTATCCAGCCGTTACTCCATGCGGTCCAGCCATCTATTTGTGTTTTGTTTTCCAAAAATCTAAACACTTTAATTTTCTTTTGTTCAATAAATCCAGAGAGTGTCCAACTACGAACAACATGGTCCAAATTTGAATGTTGACATTACCGCTACAAGTCACTGTGAATTCAGTACCTACCACTGTTGTTATGAATGTGCTTGACAACTAACTGGAAATGTTCCAGGAACAAAGATGTCTCTTCCCAAACCATTAAATATTCTTTAAAAATGGTTTAGTTATATATATTTTTTTAATTTGGCTATTTATGACATTTTATTTTGGCAGACCCTCTCTTATAGTCTAATAGTCTCCCTCTGTCATTTTCATCACCCGTAGTGTGTGTGATCCACAGTCGTTTGGAATATGATGGCCAGTTTTTATTTGTAGCCATTTACAAAATCTGTAAGTGTATGGTACCTTATATTTTTAGAATCTGTTCTGGTCTGAGGAAACATGACATTACTACCAATGACATCAACCAGAGTGACATAATAATATAGTTCACAAGTTTGCATATTCATATAATCTATATGTATCAATAAATGTTTAAACTGGTTTGGCTTACTGACCACAATGTAGGGCCCCATGTGGCAGAATAGACTCAAAGTACTGACATTTTTCCTATGCGAAGCCAAGCCAATATTTCTGAAACATAACGAGTTAGGAAATTATGTCCGAAGCACTTATAAGCAGAGCAAAATAAATTAATTGCATTTGTGAGTTAGCAGGGAGGAGGAAAGCAGTGCAGCTGTGATTGCAACTGTTCTGCACTCCTGCAGAAGCATTGCTGTAATGGAGTAGTTGAGCCAATATCAAAGATGTGCCTGTGGAAGCAGAATAAATGTAATGCTGCGGCAGTTGATTAGTTAAGACAATAGTTAAAGGTCCTCCTGTGGGAGCTCTGCTGCTGCAGTGGAGTAGTTGAGCCGATATCAAAAGGTGTTGCTGTTGGTGCATAGTAGACGAGACAATAGTATAAGGCGCTCCTGCAGGAGCAGAGTTAAAGCACTGTTGTAGCAGTGCAGTGGATGACATAGAAAATTAAAAGGTGCTCCTGCGGGAGCAGAGTGAAAGCACTGCTGCAGCAGTGGAGTTGTTGAGACAGAAGTGTAAGAAATGCTCCTGCAGGAGCAGAGTGAAAGCACTACTGCGGCAGTAGAGTAGTTGAGACAATATAGTATGAGATGCTCCTGTGGGAACAGAGTGAAAGTACAGTAGAGTAAAAGAGGTCTCCTGTGGGAGGCAGAGTTCAAATGCTGCTCCAGCAGTAGAGTAGTTGAGACAGTATAGTAAGAGATGTTCCACCTGGAACGGAGCGAAAGTACTGCTGTGGTAGTGGAGTAAAAGGGGATGACATCACTGTAATAAGAGTGGCGTTTTCTATAACCGTGAAATATTTAGAATTAGTGAGCATCTTTGGCAGCATATTTTTGGAAACCCTGTTAACTGCAGAGGAATTTTGGAGGATTAGTAAAGTGCTTTGAGTAGAGCAGAGCAGAGGGCCATTCTGCCTGCAGCAGGTAAGTGAGTGGGGCCAAATGCCAGGAGAATTGTCACTGAAGAGAGGTATGCGAGCCTTTATATACTCTAGTGGTGATTGCGAGATTAGATGAACCTGCTCCTCCCAAAATTACGTTTAGAACTCCAAAAATTGTCTATTTAACAGACGTGTTAAACTAATCTGCATGCCTTTTGGTTTGTTGATCGCACCCATGAATGTAAAGTCTCGGTATAATATTGGGAGTGCCCGGGTCATGAATTTGGTCAGTAATAGTTGTCAGAAACTCTCTCCTGTGGTATGTTTACAGCACCTTGGTTTTAGTGCGATTAGCTAACATTAGAGTAGAGCGCAAACAGAACCGTGTTTGTGATTTAATACTAATGTAATTAGTCAGTCACTTTTTGTGTTTTCAGTGATGCAACAAGGAATTCCTGAGCCCAAGAAAGTTATATTGATCATAGGTTGGTCTATTCTAGCTTAGGAAGAGGAGCAACAAAATGGAGGTGGATTGAATATTTCAGATAATTTGATGTTGGAAGAATATGATAAGACATGAGTTAATTTGAACATTTGTGACTTTTGATCGGAAACGTTGATATCTTTGGTAAATCTGAAGACAGTTTGTGACATTGATGAGATTCAGTGGAATAGCTTGTATATGGATTGTTTATGTTCCCCCAGTGCTAACACTTGATGGGCCACACTTCATCCCCATTCTCCCACAGCCTGCATGAATGAACTTAATACCATTAAAATATCCACCTTTTTCCTGATTTATCCATGGGCGGTGCCATTATGATGAGAGACTTCCTCTCGGATGCTCTGCACTTCTGCTTATTTGTTGTTATCAGCTAGACTAACGTTACTGGTGATGGTGAACAGGGGAGGCTGTGGAGAAATATGTGCTGTTAGAGGGTGTTATAACAACTACAGGTGACTTAAAAACTACTGGACAATGAATGTTACACTGATAAGCCCCCCAAAAACTGCCAATGCCCGAAATAATTTAGAGTCGCACCAGATGTCATTAGCAGAGGTTGCATTGACCTAATTCTCCGTCATTTGCCTATTTAAAAAAAACAAAACATTGACAGATAATTCCAAATCCTGTCCATAATCTTGACAGATAACAAAGATAAAAACCATTTAAACAAAGATGATTAGTTTTTATTTTAATCATCTTTACGAGGCTCATATTTAAAGTGGCGCTGTGAGTGTATGTGAATGAGGGAGAGACAGAGTTGTTTTTGGCAGATCCTGTGTGAGAAGGCGGCACTTGTGAATGAGAAATAATGCAAAGGTACATCCCACAAATATGATGATCTAGCACATGATCATATACGCGGATTCTCTCTCTCTGTGCGCTGTACTGTATGTCTGTATGCAGTAGCAGATTTAGGCATGGGTGACATGTACAGTCAACAACTTTTAAACAAAGGCCTATATTAAATAATTTCACAAAACCACACTGAGTACATTGTAGAAATACTGTAGATGTGTTCATATATGCTTCAAGTCTAGGAAGCTCTTCTTGGAGTGCACTCAAATGATTTTGGTCAGCATAAAAACAAACTTTTTTTTAAAGCTAATTTTAGTTTTAACATAGTTATTTAATTGATACTGCATGTTAAATTCACATTTGAATTTAAAAATGAATGCAAATGCAGGCTTGTATGTTAAGAGAATTCATCATGCAATAAAGAGAGAAGTAACTTAAAGTACAATGGTTTATTACTAACAAACTAAATAACATTACAAAAATAAACAGTTCCATCATTAATGTCATACTCTGTATGTAGTTATTAATATTGCATTCATATAACAGTAAATGAGAAATGTATTTTGTCGTATACATTTGTCACTTGTGAACGCTTTCCTAATCATTCCACTCAAATTGTTAGGATATACCTCAATGATTAACACATTTAAAACAGGGTGGAAAGATCCTTTTATTTCATCCATTTAAAGTTGGTCTTAAAGCATACAGTTACATGGAGAATATATGAAATAGTAAGGTGACGAGAGCAATTCCAACATTAGGCTATCATTGTTTATTCAATCTTTATTTTTATTTTTATTTGTGGTGTATGGCCCTGTCATGTTCTAATGTTATTTACTGAGGTGCTGTTCACTGATGAGCCAAAACATTATGGCCACCTGCCTAATATGCTGTTAGTTTTCTGCATGCTGCCAAAACAGCACCGACCAGCCGAGGCATGAACTCTACAAGACGCCTGAAGGTGTCCTGTGGTATCTGGCACCAAGACATTAGCAGCAGATCCTTCAAGTGCTGTAAGTTGTGAGATGGAGCTTCCATGGATCGGACTTGTTGGTCCAGCACATCCCACAGACGCTGAATCAGATTGAGATCTGGGGAATTTGGAGGCCAGGGGAACACCTTGAACTCTTCATCATGTTCCTCAAACCATTCCCGAACAATGTCTGTAGTGTTGCAGGGCGCATTATCCTGCTGAAAGAGGCCACTGCCATCAGGGAATACCACAAGACAAGACAAGATGGTGGCGTGCATGTTCGCAGTGGCTTGGTACTCCTGTAAAAGTTATTTGTTGCTGTTTGTGTTGCTTCTACTGTTGCTTATTTTGGACTGAAAATGGCCGAGCACCCACGGATATTCCCCATTAATTTATCTCATCGGCATTAAAAATTATTTTTATAAATATTTCTCAGCCTTGACCCAAACCAGAAAGCTCTATTATTAATTAACAACATTAAAACATTTTATTTGAACCAAATAATTTTCAAAAATCAGAAAAAGCGATTGGTAATTGGGAACTTCTCTGATTGGTGGATCTCACTTAGAGATCATGGTTCCAGCAGGAGATCTGGACTCTATTTATTGGATATAAGTCCTCGTGGTGGCGTAGTGACTTGCCTCAATCCGGGTGGTAGAGGACGAATCTCAGTTGCCTCCACATCTGAGACCGTCAACTCGCACCTCTTATCACGTGGCTTGTTGAGCACTACCGCGGAGACACAGCGCATGTGCAGGCTTCATGCCATCCACCGCGGCATCCATGCACAACTCACCACGTGCCCCACTGAGAGCAAACTACATTATAGCAACCAAAAGGAGGTTACCCCATGTGACTACCCTCCCTAGCAACCAGGCCAATTTGGTTACTTAGGAGACCTGGCTGGAGTCACTCAGCACGCCCTGGGATTCGAACTCACGAATAGGTAGTCAGCGTCTTTTCTCACTGAGCTACCCAGGCCCGAACTCTTGAATAATGAATTCATAAAACGCACCACTGTACGAAGAAAAAAAAACTTTGTGACTGAGCAGGCTGAACATGTACAATCTTATATTCCTTCCTGTTACTTAGGATAAACATTTTTTTATAGTTAATGTCATTTGTTGCGTGTGTGGAAGTGTTTTTTTCAAATACTGTTTTTTAGACTGAATGTTCAAACTGCAGGTTATACGTGGACAGATCTGATTTTTTTTTCTGTCACTTTTGCTAGCAGGTCCACATTATTTGTCATAGTAATGATGCAAACTTGCATATTTTCACTATGTTTGAGAGTTTATTGATGTTTTTCATGAGGGCATCCAAATATTAGGAGAGGTGGCATATGCAATGTTTATTGCTGCAAAGGTTTACAACTGTCAAGTTTTAGCCAGACATCCCGTATTTTATCCCATACAGGACGCCTATCGTCCCATATTGAAACAAAAAAGGCGAGGTCTGACAGCGAGACTCTTGAAGAGGACTCTTATCCTTAATTTAAGCACTCAAAATGCTAAAGCATCCAAAATGTGCGTGAAACTTTCAACCTTATGGTGTTGTGGTGGCTCTCAGTTGGTGTGCTACCGCACCTTAGCGTATCTCTGTGGGTGAGTAAAGCCAGTGTCTGTATTATTTTAAAATATGTTTTCACTGCTTTGTCTGCCCTGTAACATACTTGACGTAATGGGTGTGTTCCATTCAGAAGTATAATCCCCATTCCCCTCATAGACTTAACCTTCCACTGTCAGAGAGCTGAAATAAAACGGTTATTCTAAACTCTTTTTTTATTGAAAATTCTCTTGTAATGATCCTTCTGTGTTGCCATCATTATAGTTCCCTATCTGTCTCTCACTTAACGTTGTGTCGATCTAGTGACACTAGAGGTCACTCTTGGGAGCCCGAAACACCTCTGGTCTTTGATAAAAGGCCAATGAAAATTGGCGAGTGGTATTTGTATGCCATAAAAGGAGCTGATATGCAACCACGCAAATGTTCTCTTCGGAGCCGAATTCTCACGACTGTTCATTCACCTCTGCTGGATCTGTCGGCGAATTTCAGCGGCTTCTCCCTCCTCTGCACTGGTGCACTGCAGAGAACGCCCCTGGGCGCTTCGGCAGAAAAAAGAGAGTATATTTTTCTGAAAGAGTATATTTCTCTAAAAGAGCGGCACACACGGAACATCTTTTTAAAGATGCGTCTTTTTAGAGATGCCTTTCTGATTGTGTGTTATTCCTGGTTGCGGTCGTTACCTCTCAACTTCAGACGGTCACGATCGCTGTCTTTCATGTCTGGGCGCGACCCACACGGAGGCAGCGTTCGTGGATGGTTCATGTTCTCACTGCGAGAACATGACCATGGCAACATTGCGGTTGCGGCTTGCTTTCGTAAGACCCGCCTCGGTCCTTCTACCTATGGGTTTGAGGCCAGCGCAGCTAGCACTGGGGGTGATTTAGGGACTCCAATCCAGCACGCTCGTCTGCCCCGATGAGTCCGCCGGCTCGTCTCACGGCGAGTTCGACCTCTTGTTCGGAGCCCGCGAAGCTGATGAGCTCTCAAGCGCAGCGTCGGAGAGCAGGCTTGTCCAGTTGGACGCAGAAGCCTCAGCTGGGCTCCCCCATTCAGGGTCGATTGCCCAGTCACAGGCTGATGCAGAAATGAAGGACATGCTTTCCCTTTTTTCTAGCGTCGGGCTAGAGTGGAACCCTCTGCTCTCCCCTGAACCCCCGTGGCTCTATGATTGGTTCCTGGTCTCGCGGCGCCGCTCAAAGCAGCCACGCCCTGCTCCAGTGCTTTTCTTACCGGAAGTGCACGAGGAGCTGACAAAATCGTGGGAGGCACCTTTTATTGTCTGGTCCCAATTTCTCAGTTCCCCCGCCCTCACTACAACCGGAACCGGTTTCATCCCAGGTAGTGGCAAGCAATACAAGTGGATAAGCCCGGGATAGCCGGCCGGGTGTATCGCTTGCACATAATGCCTTTCACCTCCTCTGAGCTGAAGACGTGCGCCATTAATTCCCAGTAGTGTTCACAAACTATGTTCCCTGGTTGACTTCCTCCGAGCCCTGTGGCAGTCGAGCCGAGACTCACTGCCGGCCCAATACACATGCTAACCAAGAGCCCTGTTCTGGAGTAGGTGCTCCGCATGTGGCGGTTCCCTGTAAGGTAACCCCATGCGATGTATATCTTCCGTTAATTCGTTTTCCTGTTGGCAAACTGCGTCTTCCTTGGGCAGAGCCTCCTCTGCCACAGGCTCCATGTTTATAGCAACTCGTCCCCCGTTGGGTAGGATCTACCATGAGACTCTCCACATGGTTGGCAAGACCATGTGACGTATTTTCCAATTAAATATCCCCCCTCTCTATGGGCGAGGTGTGGTCTCCGCGGTGTCCTCCCCTTGGGAGGGACACCCCCCGACTAGACCTGGCAGCCCAGTTGGATAATCCCCCTTCTTTTTAAGGGAGTGGAAAAAAGTAGGGGAAAAGAGGCCACGACTGGGTTAGCCTGTCTCTAACTTTTGGGTAGTCAACTTGTCCCCAAAGGGCCATTCGTCACTCATTACTATGTTGGGGGAGGTTACGTGTCGGCCTGGTGCATTGGCTATGAGGCACACAGTGGTCTGCCCGTCACACGTAAATGTAAATCTAATCCTGCATTGAGGATAGTGTAAACATGTGTGGCTCGCTGTCCTTGGCGAAAGGGGCTCGAGGGTTGAGACTTGACCCAAGCTCAAATCCCCGGACTTAGATTAGTTATTGATGGATAGATAGGAGGAGAAGGGGAGGTGGAGGGATGCCAGAAGTCTTGATGCCACGTAGATGTAAGCAGCTGTTTAGATACTCTTACTCTGGCAGTGTGATTGGTCGGATTAAATTACTTGCTCCTCCCGAACTTTGTTAAATGAAAATCCATTTCAGTAGTTCACAGGTAAATGTAATCCTGCATTGAGTATAGTGTAAACATGTGTGGCTTGCTGTCCTGGGCACAAGGGGCTCGAAACTCGACCCAAGCTCAAATACCCCCCAAAAGGTGCCACAAAATGGGACAGCGAGCTGTTGTCTATGGAGCCTTTGTATTTGAGATGAGATGAAGTATTTTACAATGCTTCTTATACTCCCCAAAAGAAGGGTGGGGGGGGGGGCACTTGCTGAGCCCTGTGTGAGGTGGGCAGAGGTGCCAAAATATGATAGAATGAGCAAGCCTTGCACTAGGGTCTGCTCGAGGGATAGGAAACTGGAAGGTGTAGAATAGGTAGAGAAGGAGAATAAAAATAGGCTGAAGCACTGAATAGACAGTGGTGGTTGCAGCCGCATGGAAATGAGCTTCGCGAGAGCTGAAAAGCACTGGAGGGATCGTTACGCCCGAATGTGGGGGCCACCCTCACAGTAGGGCAGGGTTGCCCCGGATGGAGGCGTGGATCCTAGCTGCCTAGACTGACCTTAAGTCTCCCTCCAGGCTTGGGCCCATGCATCGAATGGGTGAAACCAGAGGGAAGGGGCACAGTGGCCACTCGAGCAGGCGAGCCCAACCTGCAATTGAATGGGGGCCCCCACGATACAAATAAATGTGTATAGCTCACTCTGCGTTCAGACAGGAGAACCCTCACTGTGGTTTGAATGGGAGAGCCCTTTATGGTTTGCGCTGGAGGAGTCTGCAACACCCGAGCAGAGGTGTGAATCCTAGCCATCTTGTTGTCTATGATATGGAGGTCTGAAATGGTGGGATGGATTCTTGGGTCGAATTTAGCTGTGGTAGTGAGTTCTGAACAGTGAAGGAAGCAGAAGAAGGCGAGGATGAACATTGCATCTAGTGTTTTTGAGGTGTTTGGAGAAATATAGCCATGGCGGGGAGTATTTAAGCATTGGATTAGCAGATCGATGGTGAGGGGAAGCCTGGTATCGGTTCTGATGGGTAGGGATTTGTGGATACCTTTAACGAGAAGTGAGATCTGGGGTGGCTTATTGCGGAGGAGTTTTTGCTGAAAATTAATTTATAGGATGGAGGTTTTTGGATTGATTGAGGTGTGAGGCAAAGGAGGATGTGGAGAGAAAAATCAGGAAATGGAAGAGCCTATGTTTTTGTATGAAATGTTTACACTGCGTATGAGCGAGAACTCTGCGATACGAAAGGTTGGATCGAGCACAGCATTCAAGGTGAGGGCGTATAGAAGGCTATATTCGAATGAAATTGATTGATATGGAGATGTGGCTTGTGTTGAACTGTTTAGGGAGACTTGAAACCGACCAGGTGGATAATGGTTCATTTGGAATGAATGGCTTAACATGGGTTACGGAGCCATGTAAGCTTAGACGCATAGCCTGAAAGATGTGCCGTGGTTGTGGCACGTGAACGACGTATTGAGCTGTTTGCAGTGTAGCAGGAGTTTGTTGCATGGCCCGAAAGACTCCACAGTTGCCGCACTTGGACAGCAAATTGTGCTGTTTGCAGTGTAGTGGGAGTTTGTCATATGGCCTGAAAGATGCCACAGTTGCGGCGATTGGACAGCACATTGCGCTGTTTGCAGTATAGTGGGAGGTTTTTTGGGGGGTGGATTTTCTACCCAATGCCCAATTCCCAATGCGTCCTCGTGGTGGCGTAGTGACCTCAATCTGGGTGGCGGAGGACGAATCTCAGTTGCCTCCACGCCTGAGACCATCAATACGCACATATTATCACGTGGCTTTTTGAGCGTGTTACTGCGGAGACTTAGCACATGTGGAGGCTCACGCTATTCTCCGCGGCATCCATGCACAACTCACCACGCACCCCACCGAGAGCAAGAATCACATTATAGTGACCATGAGGAGGTTAACCCAACTCTACCCACTCTAGCAACTGGGCCAATTTGTTGCTTAGGAAGTCTAACTGGAGTCACTCAGCATGTAGTGGGAGGTTTAGTTGCACAGCCCGAAAGATGCCGCAATTGCGGCACCTGGACAGCACATTTGTGCTGCTTAGGGATGTATTGAGCCAATACAAAATATGGTAACATAGTAAACATGGTGTCTGTGGACACCTGAATGTAATTGTTTGCTAGATTAAATGTCAGGAACATAAGTGAAGCAATGTCAAGAAACATGCTTGCGTGTGCATACGAACGACATCATTTAAAGTTGGTTTGTCATGAAGTTAGAAGGCACCTGGAACTGAGTGCCCAGATGTATACTGTAGTCTGATGTTCATTAACTTATGAACGTATGGTTTGGAGCCTTGTAGATTGTTTTCCAAGGTAATGCAAGTCATTTCATACTCTGTATTACTGGCACAGGGTGACTCGTCTCGTTTCGACGAGGACGTATGAAATCGTTGGAGTTTGTGCCTGAGAATTGGATTTAATAGATACTATAAAAGCACCATTTGCAGTAGTGTGGTGAATAAAACGACTTGTTTATACTGATGACTTGTAATCAATTCTACAGAGAAACTGAAATATTGTGAGTATGAAGCAAAGTGCAAAGCCGAATCGTCCGATGTCGGTTTAAACCTGTTACTTTAAACTTGGGTGAAGCATGAGATTATGACGGATTTTTTAAACACTTTAGAAGTCATGCAGCAATTAGGTTCTATGGTCGAGCTTGTTAAGAGTTTGTAATCCAATGATTTGGGAGAAAGTAGAGAAGACTTGTCTGTAACATAAAATGATGTATTGATTTTTACCTGTGTGAAGCTTTTGTCCTTGGCGGGAGGAGAGAAAGTCATGTTATGGTCTAGAGATGAGTAGAAGTTTGTAGAAATGCTCACTTCATGGTTATTAGGGCTGCGAAGCGAGCTCGAATGCTGTGCGGAGGCGAGACACGTTTGCGGAATGATAATGAATGATTTGAATGCGGCACACGTTCTGCCTTTTGCGGAGGCAAATACGTCTTGTGTCTGTTTGGACAGAGGCTGTGTATAGCCTTAGTGAGCTGTAGAATGGTCAGAGCAGGAGCTGCTGCGGCAGTGAGTATGTAATCAAGTAGCAGTTGTTTAGAAGGAGTTCACTTGTTGCATAATGACCCTGTGTTCCAAATGGAATAAATCACATTCCGAAGGGCACTTAGAAGGGAGAACAATTTTGATATTCATGTTGGAAGAAACGGAATCGCTGAATGAAGCTGCACGATGAGGTAATAAGGCTGACAGGAATCACCTGTGCGGGAGAACCAGATTGAAATGCTGGGGAGCGTTGGAATGATGCTTGAATTAAATAGTTAAACTTCTGTTTCCTTCACATTCAAATGAAGCTGTGATAGAGCTCAAGTGGCATGAAGCCGGAGCAGCGCCTGTTCAGAGAGGCAGGCTAGCGCAATGGACCGCTCCGGGTGGGAAGTTTAGATAGGAGAACATATGAACAGCTGTAGGGAGCTGTTTCACATGTAAATGCCACCAAGGCGGTCGGAGTACGGAAGCAGCTTCAAACAATGGACTGCTTTGGGTGGAAAGTTTAGATCAGAGAATATATGAGCAGTCGTAGAGAGATGTTTCACATGTATACAGTGCCTATAATCTGCTTCGGCGAATAGAGAATAGAAAGAAAGGCAGAATAAAATATAACACTTAATGTGGTAGCGGTCAATACTGCAAAAACAAATGAGCTGCTGTGGCAGCTTCTGTTGAATAACGAGAAGACGGAAGAGCTGTTCTGATAAAGCTGAATGCTTTGCAGCGAAGTTGCATCCGATGATGCGAGTCATTTGCATGGGTCTGTTCGTGGGCAACAATGCAACTGTCCCACCCACAGTGCCAGGCACAGAAATGCTGAGATCTCTATAAATTCTGGAGGAGATACATGTGAAATTCATAGCGTATTTTTCTCAGGAGGAAAATCTGAGTATCTGAGATAATTATAATATGATTTTTGTTTCCCATATGGGAGATATCACATTGTGTTAAATAGCCCCTAAATTTAACAAAATCCACAAAAATTAGTTCAGAATGTAAAATATGTGATCTATTACATGACTCACAGGTTCACCATCTGTGTCCACACACACACACACACACACACACACACATACACACGTACACTCGTCACTGCATGTCTACACAGCATGTGTTGTTACAGCAGATCCACCTGTAGCAGTTCACTGTGTTGATCTGTGTATTACAGGACACAGTCCAGGATATCAGTTACCCTCAACCTGCAGTCACAAATGAGTTGAATCTCTCAAGCGCATATAGGCAAATATTTATTCTGAAAACACAAATGAGCTCTACTCATAATACAGCATAACATCTATAATTGAGGCCACTCTATTTTCTTTTTTTAAAAGAAGCCCTGTGTTTCTGGCATTGTGCAATAGTTCTTTAATTAAGCAGTGTTCATATGTCCTGGCTGTAGTTTTTGGCAATGCAAATTAGATTGAAAATGCTCAGAGATGTGCAGTGATTGGCATGTTATTGGCTTTTTTTAGTGGTGTTTGCTAAGACAAGCATCACTATATATATTGCTGTATGGTTAGAGATTTTAATAAGCCCTTAAACCACCATATAAAAAGGTAAAATAAACTTACTTATTTTTTATTATTATTATTATTATTATTATTATTTTCATAAACCTCTCTAAATTTGGTTAGATAACTTTTAAAACAAGACTTAAAGGGACAGTTCACCAAAAAATTCACATTTGCTCACTCTCAAGCATCCCAGACCTACAGAGCTGAGATATTCTTCTAAAAATCTTTGTTTGTGTTCAGCAGAAGAAAGAAAGTCACACATCTGGGATGGCATGAAAGTGAGTAAACGATGAGAGAATTTTCATTTTTGGGTGAACTATCCCTTTAATATCTTATGGCATTTTTCAAGTAAATTTATCTTTCAAGACTGTTTAGACATTTTTACTGAAATGTAAGACAAAAATACTGAGTATAGCATTGTGGTGGTGACTTCTGTGTTGGCAATAGGGCAACAGCACTAAAAACCTTGTTGTCAGTGTTGCATTACATGTTAGGGGAGTTTTTTGAAGTTATCTGTTGAACAGAAAGAACTCTAGAAAGACTTGCTACATATTAAGAATGAGATCTCTGGTTTGTCTTCTGTCAGTTTGTTGTATAGTTACCCAGTTTACTTTGTCAGGACATTCTTGACATTCTAACATATTCATACTTACAGCTCGACAAACATCTGTGCCCTGTTACTTTCTCTCTGTGTGTGTACATGTCTAAAAGCAGAGTTTCAACACAGATAACCCTTCATTAGTTAGACATGTGCTCTCCTGTTTAATGGTTTTGGTCGTCCAGCCAACAATGAAAGCAGAAAACCAAGCCCAAAAGAATTACAGACCTCTCTCTCTCTCTCTCTCTCTCTCTCTCTCTCTCTCTCTCTCTCTCTCTCTCTCTCTCTATATATATATATCTCGCTCTCACTTCATGTTTCCTCACTGCAGATTTGTTGAGACAGGGAGATACTTGTGTGTATTTTTAAGTAGTCTCCATGTTCATTTCTAAAATATTTTATCTGAATGATCTGAGCACCGTACACAATATAAAAACAGGTTAATGATGTAAAATGTACAGTGTTATGTAGTAGTGTTGCTATACAAAAAAGAAGCTATTAATTTAACCACGTTTCAAAGTAGTGAGTTGGAAGCATCACTAGTTTTTAAATCACAGCTGTTCGGTAGCCAGCAATAAAGTAGATATTTATTAATTTCAACTATGGGTGCAGCTTTTGAACAGACATTTTCCAACCAAGAAAGTATCAAAACATGAATACTACACATAAGCAATTTAAATAGCATTGCATGACTGTGTATTTTCGGACACGTACCATGGCTGCACCATGGTGAAGCACTTATGAGTGAATAACATGGTACAGAAATTTGGCAATCATTTAGTACCATAATACTGTATATATTAGAGCTGGGAAATTTGTCATAAATAAATTTCCAGGAGGTACATGTTTGACTCAACTGCACATTCCAGCACAGAAACTAATTGGGTGGAGCAGTGCATGCTTATTTATTACATGTGACACATGTCCCGAGCATGATAAACATGGGAGCGGATTTACTGTACGGAGAATGGAGACTTCATCCGCAAGCGGTGAGCCAGGTATGGGTGAGTTACGGGCAAGCCACCATATCTATTCGCATCGCTTGAAAATGCTCCCTTACTGTCATCTGAACAAGTGTCAACAGCGAAATGGCGTGAGAGAGACCCAGCGTGTGCGCGATAAAGACTAAATGGCAGCCAGAGAAAATAATGGTTTTGAGATTTTAAACTTAAACAAGTTAAATTTCAGCATTCAATTTGTTTAATATCTGTATGTAAAGTGTCTATTAATGCATTGGCAATGTAAATTTAAGTTTCTCTTGCCAATAAAGCTTGATATAAATTTAATCTGCCCAATTAATCATATTATTAAAAAAGGTCCTCTGGAAGATTTTACCAAACTTGTCAAGCATGTCCGCTAATTTTATGGCATGTATACATATACTTATATCAAAGATTTATACCTGTAAGAATGTGTCTAATTTTTACATATTTAAGTAATAAAAATAAATGACAACCAATTTCTGACCAACAAGTTTCTTGTGAGTTCTTTGAGACTCAGGGGCAGATTTAAAAAACCCTGTTTTTTGTTGTTTTTTTTGCATGCGCTAACTGTGCTCATTCAGCGCCCGATTCACTAAAGGAATTATGCAGATCAGGCAATGGTGCAAACGTGCCCACAAAATCGCTGCTGTATGCAATATGCACATGCAATTCTGATCTTGTGGTCCGATTCTGAGCGCAATATAGATGGGGATGCTGCAGACCACTGTATTTGACCCACCCTGCCGGACCAAACAACATCACTTTGATCCAGACACACGGATCATTTCTTAAATATGCAGTATCTGTATACAGGTGCATCTCAATAAATTAGAATGTCGTGGAAAAGTTCATTTATTTCAGTAATTCAACTCAAATTGTGAAACTCGTGTATTAAATAAATTCAATGCACACAGACTGAAGTAGTTTAAGTCTTTGGTTCTTTTAATTGTGACGATTTTGGCTCACATTTAACAAAAACCCACCAATTCACTATCTCAAAAAATTAGAATACATCATAAGACCAATAAAAAGAACATTTTTAGTGAATTGTTGGCCTTCTGGAAAGTATGTTCATTTACTGTATATGCACTCAATACTTGGTAGGGGCTCCTTTTGCTTTAATTACTGCCTCAATTCGGCGTGGCATGGAGGTGATCAGTTTGTGGCACTGCTGAGGTGGTATGGAAGCCCAGGTTTCTTTGACAGTGGCCTTCAGCTCATCTGCATTTTTTGGTCTCTTGTTTCTCATTTTCCTCTTGACAATACCCCATAGATTCTCTATGGGGTTCAGGTCTGGTGAGTTTGCTGGCCAGTCAAGCACACCAACACCATGGTCATTTAACCAACTTTTGGTGCTTTTGGCAGTGTGGGCAGGTGCCAAATCCTGCTGGAAAATGAAATCAGCATCTTTAAAAAGCTGGTCAGCAGAAGGAAGCATGAAGTGCTCCAAAATTTCTTGGTAAACAGGTGCAGTGACTTTGGTTTTCAAAAAACACAATGGACCAACACCAGCAGATGACATTGCACCCCAAATCATCACAGACTGTGGAAACTTAACACTGGACTTCAAGCAACTTGGGCTATGAGCTTCTCCACCCTTCCTCCAGACTCTAGGACATTGGTTTCCAAATGAAATACAAAACTTGCTCTCATCTGAAAAGAGGAGTTTGGACCACTGGGCAACAGTCCAGTTCTTCTTCTCCTTAGCCCAGGTAAGACGCCTCTGGCGTTGTCTGTGGTTCAGGAGTGGCTTAACAAGAGGAATACGACAACTGTAGCCAAATTCCTTGACACGTCTGTGTGTGGTGGCTCTTGATGCCTTGACCCCAGCCTCAGTCCATTCCTTGTGAAGTTCACCCAAATTCTTGAATCGATTTTGCTTGACAATCATAAGGCTGCGGTTCTCTCGGTTGGTTGTGCATCTTTTTCTTCCACACTTTTTCCTTCCACTCAACTTTCTGTTAACATGCTTGGATACAGCACTCTGTGAACAGCCAGCTTCTTTGGCAATGAATGTTTGTGGCTTACCCTCCTTGTGAAGGGTGTCAATGATTGTCTTCTGGACAACTGTCAGATCAGCAGTCTTCCCCATGATTGTGTAGCCTAGTGAACCAAACTGAGAGACCATTTTGAAGGCTCAGGAAAACTTTGCAGGTGTTTTGAGTTGATTAGCTGATTGGCATGTCACCATATTCTAATTTTTTGAGATAGTGAATTGGTGGGTTTTTGTTAAATGTGAGCCAAAATCGTCACAATTAAAAGAACCAAAGACTTAAACTACTTCAGTCTGTGTGCATTGAATTTATTTAATACACGAGTTTCACAATTTGAGTTGAATTACTGAAATAAATGAACTTTTCCACGACATTCTAATTTATTGAGATGCACCTGTATATGCCAGGTTATAATAATAATAATAAATAATTTTCTTTATTTATCACACATTATACATTTGCATGTATACAGTGAAATTCTTCTTTTTCACATATCCCAGCTAGGCTGGGGTCAGAGTGCAGGGTCAGCCATGGTACAGCACCCCTGGAGCAGATAGGGTCAAGGGCCTTGCTCAAGGGCCCAACAGTGGCATCTTGGTGGTGCTGGGGCTTGAACCCCCGACCTTCTGATCAGTAACCCAGAGCCTTAACCACTGAGCTACCACTGCCCTCCAGTATAACACTCTTCAACATTATTTGATGAGTATTTGATTAATTACTGCTGAAATGATCAGTTGAAAAATGTTCAAAAATGTTCAAAAACATCTCTTTTGCGAGATGTAAATTACGCAAAGCAAATTGCACTGAGTTTTGTGAATGAAATGCAATCTTTAATGAGCCTAATTTACATAGAAAGGAGGCGTGTTTGCACGGAAAGGAATGACAATGACTTCATTTAAATATTGAAGACGCAGCGCAATTTCAGCGCTGATTGCTTCCACTAAATGTGATTGCGGTTGGTTAGTGAATAAGATGCAGGTATTTGCGCTGAAATACCATGCGCAAAAGTGGTGCAATTGTTTAGTGAATCTGCCCCAAAGTATAAAGTAAATATATTTATGATCATATTTCAATGTTTAAAAAAACAAAAAAACAAAACAAAAACATTAAAATAAATGTGATTAATCACAGAAAACTGTGTGATTAATTAGTTAAAATGTTTTACTCGATTCACAGCCCTGGTACTGTATATCAATGTACCCTGATATTTCCATCTGATATTGTACTGTATATCACTCTACTGTGTTACCACCACAGTAAGCTGTGTCATGTCAATAAGTCTGGCATCTGGATCTACTTTATATTCTTATTTATTTTTTAACCACTTAAAGGTGTGTAAGGGTTTCGAGGTAAAGGAGGAGGCGTGAAGCGAGGTTTCCCAGTTCAGGTGGGTGCTTTAACTTATCCAGTTTTAAAGTTTTTACAGCCTTGCAGGAACACTTATTGACTTCAGATACACACAACTTCACAATAACTTTTGTGGTGGAATCGCTTTACTTATGCCGGTCTCTCTCTCTCTCTCTCTACTGGCGGTGTGGCTCCTTTTATGCCGCTGAAATTAGAGACAGGTGTTAGACATAATTTAGCTCAGGTGTAAGTGCCCTTACCGCTTTCTCTCTCTCCGGAGAGATGCTTGACCATGCCCCCGCTACCACAGGGTGCTATATGTAAGATTGACAACAAGGGTTTGAAATGGGTACTGCAGTCCAAATTCAAAATATTGGAGAGTTGTCTGCCCCGCCCCAGACTCGAAGCTCATGCGGGTTGCCAGAATGTTGACACACAAATTAGCCAACTCAGCATCCATTTTAAATTATTTCTGGGCTTTAAGCTGTCTCCATCTTCCAAAGGCATCTCCAATATTTATCCTTGTTTTACTACGCCTCTGGTCATGGTGGTTTTTAGATGGATAACGAGACTTTTTAGGTCAGGTGGAATCTGTTATCTCTGGTTATTGAGGCTTAATGCCATATTCTGATTTATAAAAGGCACTATTTCGCTACTGTTGTGTTTGACAAGTGTGGAAACATGCTTTGTGTCGGTTTCAACAGTATTTGTGCAGTGTTGAAAAGAGGGGGCATGGCTAAATCAACGGCTCAGTCTTGTGGAAGCTAAAATCGCTTACAGCACCTTTAATTTCTCTCCTTTCACACAAAGCAACGGTCAACAATATACTTCTTTTTATGTTTTTGTCCTCCTAATAAACATGTATCAAATTACAGCTCTATAGTAAATGACACATTTTTTATATTTCATCTTTATAAGCACATATGAAGTAGCTTAAATGTTGCAAGCTACTTTTACAATCTGATATCATGATTATTTGGGTAACACTTTACAATTAAGTTCCATCTGTTAACATTAGTAAATGCATTAGTTATCATGAATAAACAATTAGCTAAATATTTGTTACATCATTTATTAATCTTTATTAATGCTAGTTAATAAAAAATACAATTGTTCATTGTTAGTTCATGTTAGTTCATAGTGCATTAACAAATGTAAACAAATACAACTTTTAATTTTTAAAATGTGTTACTGTATGTTGAAATGAACATTAACTAAGATTAATGCTGTAAAAGTATTGTTCATCGTTATATATACTATAAATATTATATATGAGACAGGCGAAAGCCAATAAGCATTTGATATCACTGTTTCGTAATGCAATTCATAAATTGAGGTGGCAATTTTTTGATGTTTAAATGAGTGTGTGATTTGACTGTTATGGCCACTACGGTGGATGGAGATGAAGATCACTGAATAAATACTGAAAATTGGGTCTGTTTCTTACACAGATCTCTCATATGGCTTCTTAACATATGCAACCCTAATCACGTTGACTTTTGTGGTGTAGCTTGTAGTGTAATTACTCTCTCTAAAGGACAGCTTCATCTTAGCTTAGTTCATTTTACTGTAGAGTTTATAGCTTTGCTTGCTACTTGGACAGTCACTTGATATTTTTTTTTTTTTAATTAATGAATTAGTGTATATGAAATGCAATTAATTAATTAATTAATATAGTTTTCAACATATCAAGCTATGCTTTTTAAAGATGCTGTTTCAAGTAAAAGTAGTTAGAATCTTTGAATTTGAAAAACACATCTTGAGATTCCTGCATTCTGTTGTACTCTGTCCAGCTGTTTCTGAACAGAAGAATTCATCATGTGTGAGATGCTGCTTACTCATCATTGTGAAACTTGGCCATCCAGTCACAGTGAGGTAGCAAGGAGAAAGTAGGGTAGACTCCATTATACCTAAACTCCAGAAAGAACTAATGATATAAGAATGCAGTGAGGTGAAGTTCGTCAGACCTTGTGCTCTTTCTGGCTGTGTGTAGCACCTGCTGCTCTGCATATACTGTACCTCTGAAGAATCGCAATGACTGCAGTTCTCTGATCATTAACAGTTTGAGTGGCACATTTCAGTGCGGATTGTTTTATGAACCTGTCACAGGATATAGAATATGCAAAAGGCTGTCGACAGCAAACCTGCAGCTCACTTTCTCATTTCACATGTGAAGCTTGCATTTACATGGAAGTTTTAAAGGGACAGCAGTAAAAAGCAGTGACTGACACACACTTTGGGTTCAGTTATATTTGGGTTGTATTTTAGAGACTATGGTTTCATCTTTAATACCAAACACATGGAAACCCAATATTGGCTTACCCACACCAGTTTTATAAGTGTGTGTTTTAAAAACCACTGTGTATTTCTGCCTTTGTGCTTGAAATGGACTTTGGTAACTTTTTATGGTCTCTCTCTCTCTCTCTTTCTGTGTGTGTGTATGTGTGTGTGTGAGAGAGAGAGAGAGAGAGAGAGTTTGCACATGTGCATGTGTGTGTTCACTTTCATCGTAATTATAATGTGCAGCAGTGTGTTTGTGAGAGGCTGGTGAAGTCATACTATCATAAAATCCATGAATTACCACGTATGACTGAGGTCCCCGCTTGATGATGTCATGTTTGCCTCCCAATCTTCAAACATCCAGAGCAGGAAGTCGGGAGTTTCCTGTTGTTATGGCGAACGTGCTTTTGCAGAGGACACCTGGCCTGTGAACTGAGCACTCATGCTCAGTGCTGATTGGCTCTCAGAGGAGTTTTTCTGAAAGTTAATCAATGAGTCACTCAATGATTCAGAGCCAATCAGGAGAGCAAGATAAGTTAAATGCCACTCCCAACACAATAGCCAATTATTCAAATGATAAATGAGAGCCGATGTCTAGGTATTATGCATTGCTTGTAAATGATTTTATCTGTATTGTGTGAGTTGTTTGTTTCATTAGCTATTCATTGAAAAATTGGTGATGTTATCAGTGCAAAAAAGGTTTACAAGCAGTTTATAAATGACAAGGGGCATAGGAATTAGGAACATCTGAAAATTTGGGGGGAACACTATATAAACTTTATCACCTTTGCTCATGAATATTAATTACTGTAGGTGACTTAACAATACAAAAACACACATATGTATTATATATACACTGCTATATATTTTGAGTTATTGAGTCCAATTTATTATTTGTAATATACTGTTGTAGCTTTTGTAATTTACTGCAATGCAGATTTAGCTCGTTTTGTGTAATGTCTGCTTGGATGGGTTACATTTCCCGAAGGAGCCTTATTTCATTTTGTTCATTGCTCTGCAATGTGTCCTTTAGACAATAAACCTGACTAAAGCTGTGTCCTGAATGATGCACTACTGGATACACTTTACACTTACACTATACACCATGCACATAGCCATATAGTGTATACATTTTCAAAGTGAAATATCACCCCAGACTTAACGTATTTTTTACTACACAGAAGCAATTGCTGTTTTTCAGCTGACGGAAGTGATGTTTCAAATGCATGCAATGTGTTACTGCTAGCTTTAGCATGTTAGCCAACCTCAATTCGACACTAACAGTTGAAGTCAGAAGTTTACATACACTTAGGTTGAAGTCATTAAAACTCATTTTTTAACCACTCCACAGATTTCATATTAGCAAACTATAGTTTTGGCAAGTCGTTTAGGACATCTACTTTGTGCATGACACGAGTAATTTTTCCAACAATTGTTTACAGACAGATTGTTTCACTTTTAATTGACTATATCACAATTCCAATGGGTCAGAAGTTTACATACACAAGTTAACTGTGCCTTTAAGCAGCTTGGAAAATTCCAGAAAATGATGCCAAGCATTTTGGCAATTAGCCAATTAGCTTCTGATAGGAGGTGTATTGAATTGGAGGTGTACTTGTGGATGTATTTGAAGGCCTACCTTCAAACTAAGTGCCTCTTTGCTTGACATCATGGGAAAATCAAAAGAAATCAGTCAAGACCTCAGAAAAAAAAATATGGACCTCCACGAGTCTGGTTCATCCTTGGGAGCAATTTCAAAACACCTGAAGGTACCATGTTCATCTGTACAAACAATAGTACGCAAGTATAAGCACCATGGGACCACGCAGCCATCATACCACTTAGGAAGGAGACGCATTCTGTCTCCTAGAGATGATCATAGTTTGGTGCGAAAAGTGCAAATCAATCCCAGAACAACAGCAAAGGACCTTGTAAAGATGCTGGAGGAAACAGGTAGACAAGTATCTATATCCACAGTAAAACAAGTCCTATATCGACATAACCTGAAAGGCTGCTCAACAAGGAAGAAGCCAATGCTGCAAAATGTCCTCTGGTCTGATGAAACAAAAATGGAACGTTTTGGCCATAATGTCCATCATTATGTTTGGAGGGAAAAGGTGAGGCTTGCAAGCCAAAGAACACCATCCCAACTGTGAAGCATGTGGGTGGCAGCAACATGTTGTGGGGGTGCTTTGCTGCAGGAGGGACTGGTGCACTTCACAAAATAGATGGCATCATGAGGAAGGTTATGTGGATATATTGAAGCAACATCTCAAGACATCAGCCATGAAGTTAAAGCTCATCGCAAATGGGTTTTCCAAATGGACAGTGACCCCAAGCATACCTCCAAAGTTGTGGAAAAATGGCTTAAGCACAACAAAGTCAAGGTATTGGAGTGGCCATCATAAAGCCCTGACCTCAATCCGAAATTTGTGGGCAGAACTGAAAAAGCATGTGTGAGCAAGAAGGCCTACAAACCTGACTCAGTTACACCATTTCTGTCTGGAGGAATGGCCCAAAATTCCAGCAACCTATTGTGAGAAGCTTGTAGAAGGCTCCCCAAAACATTTGACCAAGTTAAACAATTTAAAGGCAATGCTACCCAGTACTAACAAAGTGTATGTAAACTTCTGACCCACTGAGAATGTGATGAAAGAAATAAAAGCTGAAATAAATAATTCTCTCTACTATTATTCTGACATTTCACATTCTTAAAATAAAGTAGTGATCCTAACTGACCAAAGACAGTGAATTTTTTCTACAATTAAATGTCAGGAATTGTGAAAAACTGAGTTTAAATGTACTTGGTTAAGGTGTATGTAAACTTCGACTGTATATCTAAAATAATGCACATATTCACACAGAACTCACATTTTCGCATGGTACTGCCACATTCAGAATTAATTTAAACTGATTTGTCAGGCCAGCACTGCGGTCAAGTAACTCCTCTCCTTCTGCTATTTACAGCAAGCCGAGACTGCTGCATGAATTTTCAACATTCCACAATCATCCAGGTACATGTAGTACACATGTTGCATTTTCAATGTAAACATATATTGTAAAAAATAAAAAGCTGAGTAAACTTAAAAAAGTAAAGCAACCAGCTGCAAAGCATTTTTGAGTTTACTCAACTTCAGGCAAATTAGTTGCACCAACTTAATTTGAGTTGCATTGTAAGTTCCATTAACTCAATACAATAAATTCAACAAACTCTGAAATATGAATGATTTTTACTAGCCTAAGTTCAATTAACTTGCATTTTAAGGTACAACTGATCATAATTTTCAATATTCTTGATGTAAAAAGATACATTTCTACATAAGATCATGTGTCAGCCCCACCAAAGTACCAAGCAGTTAGTCCAACTTAAAAGTGGTGTAGATAATTGCTTAAAACAGTTAAAAGTTAAGTCAACATAATAACTGAAGAAACCTCATCAAAGTGAACACTAATCACCCTGATGGTGACTTTAAACAAAACACAACTTTTTACACCAAAACATAATTAAAAACATCTATTAATTAAAAAAAGATTTATAATTTAAGAAGATTTGAGGTATGATGCACTGAGCATCAGTGATCAAACGTAGCATGCTCAAAAGCCTGTAAGTTTGTCCTTCCCCACCAAATGTGACATTGTATGTGCTCACTGATTAAAATCTTAAGTTTATCTGACTTAAATGGCATAAAAGTTGAGTTAAGTGTTTTAATAAAAGCAGTTGGTGCTGCCCGTGGTACCGTTTTACACGATACACCTTTGTTCAGTTCACTCCAAAAGCAATCAGACAGAAGCCCAGATAGAGGCTTTTTTTGTGGCTGGCTATTTTTTCTCCACACGGCAGTTGAAACTCTTCAAATATTATTTAATATTTCCCAAAAGGTGTGCGAGATGAACTTATACATTTCTAGAAGTGAAGGGGACATGTCCCCTCCAGTTATAATATTTCCATCCCATGTGTTTAAGAGGGAAAAAAAGTCACTTCTGTTAAATTGGCACTGTTATGTCCCGGGATGTATTGAAGTGTTTTCTTTTACTTCTTTTACTTGTTTAATCCCAGACAAGCCCCCAAAATCAAAATGAAAAATGGAAGTTGACGCCACTGTAGCTCTTTTCTTAATATAATAAATTACTTGCGGTTTGAGAACGCGCAGACAAAACACTCAGCGTTCAGCGGCAGATGCTATGCGATGATATTGATGATATTGTCTGAGCAAATAATGTACTTTTTTGATGCCCATTTACAGTATATTCCAATATAAGCTCTATATAAGTTTCTATCGTAGTAAAATGTATCCACCTCAAGCGAGCATGTATATTTTTTATGTGCATTTTGGAGATTTTATTTGCACGTGGTGCATCCAGCATATTTAATGTGATATTCCAAAATTTGTATAAAAATTTATGGATGGAAACCCAGCTATAGTCAGGACAGAATACATTTAATTCGCTTTATTTGTTTTTGAATAACTTTTCTGTAAATTTGAGCAAAATTGATTACCTTTTAACTTTTTTTTATTTTTATTTTTTACTTAAATATTACATTTTTAAAGTTTTATTTTTTGTTAACTTTACTGGAGTCAGTGACTTGTGTGCCCTGCACGGGTGTGTCTAAATGGCAGTATTACAAGGACACTTATTATTGTTTAATTTGCATTGTACGCTCTCTTATGAATAAGGTCATAAATATGTGAGGTGTGTGTGAGTTATAAAACTGAAGTGTGATGAAAACACTTCAGTTTAAGGAAGTAGGAATGACCACTGGACTCTACTGAGGGGACTTTCCTTAAGCACAAGTGTGTGTGTGTGTGTGTATGTATTTGCAACAATTATCGAAACAATGCCTGTCTTACACCATGACAATGTTTTGGGTTAAATACAATTTCACCTATTTCCTCTTGTGACATTACTGTGTGTGTGTGCGTTTTCAAAGCATTAACTCTAGAGTTGTGCAAAAATCACATCTTTACATCTCTCAGACCATTGCCAGGTCTATTTATGTGTGTGTAACCTGTAAAAAAGTGACCCAGTTGTGTGTGTGTGTGTGTGTGTATATATATATATAGGGATGTCAGTTCGTCCTTGGCTCTGTCTTGCTTTCTTAACCCATTCATTTCACTCTAAACTTCTTTCTCCCGAACTCTTTCCTTTGTTCCAGTAATATATATATTTTGTGTTGCCCTGATCCACTTAAATGTGAGTGTGACTCTATGTGATGTGAAGGAACATTGGGAACATTGGGAACACCAAGATATATGCTTGCTCTCTCTCTCTCTCTCTCTCTCTCTCTCTCTCTCTCTCTCTCTCTCTCTCTCTCTCTCTCTCTCTCTCTCTCTCTCTCTCTCTCTCTCTCTCACTCTCACTCTTTCACTCTGAGGTGTAGACGCTGTGGACCGCTCAGCCTGAGAGTCAAACTCGATCTGTATGTGTGTTTTTGTGTGTCAGACGGTGAGCAAGACTGACTAAACCTATGGACATGGAATTAAACATACAAAGGATTTTACTGTCAAGAATACTCTTTGGATCAGTTCAGAGGGCAGGAAACAGTTGCAAAGCTGCTTGAAAGGTGAGTTTACGTCCATTTATTCATTCACATTGGGAAATACATTTATCAGTTAAAAAAGTAGTGATGACTCTGAATGAGCATTTAGAGAGATACAGTGGGGTCCAGAGGTCTGAGGACACATTGAAAATCTGGGATTACAAATTTAATATAAACATGGAAATAAACAGAAAGGTTAAGGAAACATTTTAAACAAAAGGTACATTGCCATAAAATGAAGAAGAAATATATAAATTCCTGCGCTCCATTTCTAGGTAAAAAATCTAATATTACTAAAATACAAACATGTTATAGAAGTTATTTACTAGCCAATTTATCACAAAAATAAGCCAATTTATTTGTAAAATAAGGCAGTTTATTACCAGATACTTAGAAATTCTGAATACATTTTTCAATTCAACATTGTTATGCTGATAATTGTATTGGAAAAATGTGGACTCAGTCAAATATACTGTATATACACACAAGACTCTGATACACACGAATCTGATATTTATGTGTATCAGATTCTTGTTCGGACTTTCTTCTGCTGACATGAGTAGTTGTATAAGAGTTTGGGGTGCTGTGTGTGTGTGTTGACTGGGGCACCTTAGCTTTAATGAACCGAATTGTTTAATTTAGAATTAAATTTGGGCATGTTATACCCACCAAAGAGTAACCCTAACCCTAACCTGCACACAACACATACGAATACACTACATTTAGTGAGGTTTATGCCATCAAAAATGCACTTCTTAAAATTTGTAGATGTGTCTTGTTTAGAGTATTTTGAGATGTTTGTACTGACAAGACAAACTCAGCAAATAGACATTACTAATTTAGAATAGAATATTTTGCATGGTAATGCTTGTGTCCTGTGCATTTAAATGGTTTTATGTGGTGATTTTCTAGTGTTGAACTGGTGTGTGTGTGTGTGTGTGCGTGCATGCATGCATGCATGCATGTGTGTGTGTATGTGTGAACATTTGGTTCTTAACATTAAATTGTGTTATGTTTAAATTTGCATATTACAGTGATAAGATACTGCACTCAATGTAGTGAAGTTGCAAATGAAGTCATTCCATGAGTATTAATGTTTCAAGTGATCAGCTTCGTTGTAGACAAGAAAAGATCTAAATTATTGTAAATAACTCACATCCCCCTCACACTCATATCCATGTTGCTTTGTGTTAGTCAGAGGAAAATCATGTCCATTTCCCGCTGTCTGCTCACCCAGCATGATAATCTCAGTCCAAACAGCACTTCCTACATACACACACATATGGTGACATGGGCACACACACACACACACACACACACACACACACACACCTGCTGACATTGACTCACTCACACAGAGTGATGCTGAAATCATATATTCATATATAGGGGTGATTGGGGATAGTTGTCACACTTTAACTCCAGTAAATATTTATCAGGGTAGGATTATATTTAAAAGTCAATTTTTGCAGAGCCACATACCTTAAAGTCTTGAACATTTTCAATTTTATTGCCCAGGAAAAAAGATCAAGTTCATTGAACACACACTGACCTTTTGTGATCTCATGGTGAGGCATATTGTCACATTGTATGGGGTAAGTTGTCACAATAGTACCTGCCAGTGGAGTAGGATTCATGTGAACAGTGAGAGGTGACGGAGGAACATGTCCCCACCATCAAAACCACCAAGACAAAATCTACACCTGCATTAAACAGACTATTATTGGCTTTTCAGCTAAATGTAAAAAGTAAAACAACTATGAGGCACAAAACTATTTTATGAAACAACAATAATGGAAAAGGTTATATACAAAAATATCAAAACTTTCAATTATTTTTGTAATTGAAAGTATAAAAGATAATTGATAAACTGTATCTTAAACTGTACATTTAAAACACAAAACAACATGCCCTGACCTGACTTGTAATGTAAACATTTTCATTTCTCCTAAAAACACATTTAAATCTTTTGGTAAAAATCTGCCTTCATAATAAAGTTGACCCTTATCTGAATGTATGCTAATGTGGTTTGATTATGTTCACTTGTTTACTGTAAAAATGTGATGATGGTGAGAATGTACTTTGGAGGGCAGAATTTACAAGAAATATTCTCATTTAAGAGGATTTTGAACCAACATACAAAAAGCACCGCTACAGAAAATGCACATTTGCTTGGACTTTTGACCACAAATTTCATTGTCACTAAGATGAAGTGATTGTGGCAACTTTTCCAAGTGAAAACTTGCCCCACTCTCCACTATACAGAACACTATATATTAATTTTAATATATAATTATGTAAAGGATAATGTACAGTCTGATCATTATCACTAAAAATCATCATAGGGTCATCATAGACCCCGACTTGCTTATATTCAGTATATATATATATATATATATATATATATATATATATATATATATATATATTGTAACGTGCTGGCACTGATGACGATGACGTGAAGATGAAGAACCCAAGTGCAATTTATTTACAAACGTGATAACCAGTAACCCTAACTACAAACGTGAAACATAAACTTGTCTATAAACATGACTTAACTATAAACACTGTTACTATACACATTCAATACTTAACCATGGAAAACATGAGGCTTAAATACATGGACATGGGGGAACATAAACCAATGAACAAACAGTACTGATAACAATCTAATTAAACAATCAACCAATGAAAAGACAAGACACATGAACATGGAGGGAAAACATGAAATCACATGACAAGGGAAACAGGAACTAAACATTTCAAAATAAAAGACATGAATCAACAAAATACACATTATATATATATATATATATATATATATATATACAGCTCTGGAAAAAATTAAGATACCACTGCAAAATTATCAGTTTCTCTGGATTTACTATTTATACTGTATGTATGTGTTTGAGTAAAATGAAATTTTTTGTTTTATTCTATAAAGTACTGACAACATTTTTCCTAAATTCCAAATAAAAATTGTAATTTAGAGCATTTATTTGCAGAAAATGACAACTGGTCAAAATAACAAAAAAGATGCCGTGTTTTCAGAGTTAAAATAATGCAAAGAAATATTCATATTTCAAATATTCAAAGTTCATATTCATTTTTAAACAACACAATTCTAATGTTTTAACTTAGGAAGAGTTCAAAAATCAATATGTGGTGGAATAAACCTGATTTTCAGTCGCAGCTTTCATGCGTCTTTGCATGCTCTCCACCAGTCTTTCACATTGCTGTTGGGTGACTTTATGCCACTGCTGGCATTCTTCTTTCATTTAACACTAAACTACCAGTAACATTCACACTGACCCTAACCTACTGGTTTGCTGTAGGCACGTCCATTTCCTGGGGTTAACTGCACAGCTGGAATAACACATGCTTATGCACAAATTCACAACAGCACAAACACAATAAGAGACAGACATAGTCACCTGCTGAAATGTAATCCTGTCTATAACGATGCCTTTGAGATCATTTGTTTGAAATTTGCATCTGATCTGGTAGATCGGGATTTAAACTTGCAAATGTTCATGCATGCAAAGTTACAACAAATGAGTATTTACCCTTATACAGTGAAAGTCATGATAAGTGTGTGTGTGTGTGTGTGTGTGTGTGTGTGTGTGTGTGTCTGAGAGGAACCCTCAAAGTATTACCTCTCTCTCTCTCTCGCTCTCTCTCTCTTTGAGAAGTTTGAGAAAGAGTGCGAAAGTGCAGGACTAGTTCTGTTGTGTGGACCGCTGCAGGGGCTGCCACTGACCTGTTGTCATGACAACAGCTGTCTTCCTGGCAACCTGCAGACTCCCCATCCCCCATGTGTGTGTGTCTGTGCTTGCAAAATTGTCTCCAATATGATATATCTAAATATGACAAAACCTCCCTTTGGGGACATCCTCAAAGCTAAAAACAGTTTATAAACGAAGTAAATAATGTTTATTTTTTATATTCTAAAAATGGATTAGTGTTAGCCTGTAGTAGATTTGAAATGACACCTTTGTCAAATCTTACTGTACCAGCTAGTATTATGTATGTAACAGTATACGGACAGGCAAGGAGGAGGCGTGAACCGGCTGAACAGTCAACGTAAAGTTTAATCAGAAATTCAACATAAAACAAACATAAACATAAGGACACACATGCAACACGGCTGCCTGCGTCTCTCTCGAACTGGCGTCTCCGGCTCCCCTTTATCTCGCTCTCCCGCTGATCATATGATTCAGCGCTGGCCGTGTGTCCTCATGGCCCAGCCACACCCTCCTCCTCGTCACACTCCTCCCCCGCCCCATTCAGGCCAGGGTGCCACCGGTCTGACTAACTCCCCCCATCTCTGGAGGGGAGACACTGTCCTTCCGGCCAATCTATCAGCTGGTAGTTCAACCCGCCTCCTGTAAACCTGGGGGAGAGATGAGGGGAGGCGTAGGGAGAGGGGGAGGAAAAGAGTGAGCGGAGACACACAGAGAGAGAGAGAGAGGAGAGAGAGAGAAGAACTTGCTCGCCGGCTCCTGGACGCGCTGTCGCCCAGCCCTCAACTGCTCCCCCCCTTCTTCAGCGGACGGCAGCGTTTCCTCTGGCTCTCAGTGGCCGGCAGTGACCCCTCCGTCCCTAGGCAGATGGCCGCGGCCGCTGCTGTTTATTCATTGATTAGTTAGTTAAATACTGTAGTTAGTTAGCTTGTTAGATGATAGAGCACTTGTTTGTTTGTTAGTTTCTTCATTTGCTTGTTTGCTCCTGTTTGTTTGTTCATTGATTAGTTAGTTATTTAGTTAGCTTGTTAGATGATAGATAGATAGGCAGGTAGGCAGATAGATAAATAGATCTGTTTGTTTGGGTGTTTGGGGATTAGAATGCAGTTTCCATCAGCATGCATTCTCATTGATCGGATCGCTGTTGGATAGCATCATTTGACCACATTAAATGCCAGGTGTAAATACTCCCATAAAAAATTCTGATCAGATCGTGATCGTTATGTGTTTTCGTTATCTGGATACAGCTATGTACTGTAAGCAATTAATTATACAATCTAGTCTCACAGAATGAACGTTATTATTACAACATTTTTGCAAATTGACAGTTTCCTGGTAAAATTAACACTAGAGGCGCTACAATAACAATGGCTGATTATAACTTTATTAACACTTATTTTTTGCTCTGTTACTCACACACTGCTATGTTGTTAGCAGTGCTGGGCAGATTACTTGTGAATTGTAAACTGATTACAAATTACATGACAAAAAAATGCAATAAGTAATGTAATCTCATAGATTACATTTTGGGGTAATCTAATCTGATTACTTTTTTGGATTACTTTCAACCTAATTCTATTTTATTTTGTATTCTAAAAGAGCAGAATATCTTAAAACAGCAGTGTTCCATAGAGTCACACAAGGAACAGTTGTGTCAAGTTTTATGTCATGCTTCATGCAGTGGACTCCACTGCATCAGCAGCAACAGTAGAGTGATGGACTTTGTTCCATATTGCTGCACATTTTGCAGTCGAACTATTGTGTACCCTGCGGTTAGGACTCTTAGAGATGGCATCCTATAGAGCCTTTGAAGCAGTTAAGTTCAATGTGTGAGCTGCACACCATTGGTGAGGTAGTAAGAAATAATATATATATATATATATATATAAACATATCTAGTTAATTTTATGTGCATAAAACAATAGAAACATTACATGAACAAGAAGAAATTAACCTGAAATCAACAACAATGACATTGCAAGGTCAAAGCTAACAGCTCAAAACTCTGACACACTTACATTTAACCCTTACTACTTAGTAATAGTCCATCACCTATTCCTTAGCTGAGGTGCATATCTTACTGCTGTAATGTAAAAGGAGCACATGCTCAAAATGTTCATTTGTGAGACTATTGTGCTTCGGGGTAAGAAAATTATGATATTGATATGAAAATGATCAATAAAGTATTAACAATTTACTGCCATTGCCTTGTTAATATGTAATCATGTAATCTATCAAAAGTAACTGTAGTCCAATTATGAGTCTTTTAAAATGTAATTTAATTCAATTACAATTAACTATTGGTTAGGTTTAGGTGTTGATTTAGGTTAGGGAGGTACGTTTTACTCATTAAAACCCCAGACTAATATTCACCTAAAAAACCTCATCTGATTAGGACACCATTTCACTTGCTTTTGGTGCCCCCTGTTGGAAATTTCACTAGGAAATTGCAGCTAAACATGTAATGAAGCACATAATTAATTTTTTCAAAAATGTCGCCACAGTCATGTAATGTTCATGAGATCAAGCTGTATTATGTGATGAGGTTATGCTACAATCATCCATTGTTAAAATGCTGTGTTGCGGGTTCTTGCTATTTTCTGTTAATTCTGCCATCGCAATGTGAAAAACACAACCGAACAATGAACAATATCCTAATCACTATGTGGTCTGCATGACACTCACTTAAAACCAGGCTTCACTCATTTCAGATAAGAAGCATATTTAGTACTTAAAAAAACACCTTATGCAAGATAAATATCATTAAATTTGCTTCGGCAACCCGAAATTTAGCGGCCGCCAAAAAAAGTAAATGATGGAAAGATTCGGACTCTCAAAATGATGGAAAGCATTTGAATTATTCGTCAGTGTTTTTAAAATTCGCTAAAAGTCTGAGAATTTTCAGTTACCACAGCCTCTGATTTAATATGTAAATAGCATTTTCCATTTTGCGTGGGTAACTTTGATAGAATCTCTGTCCGATCACAGTGGAGATGCATTTTACTGCAAGGTGAAAATGCAATCCAGCTAATGATTATCCAGATACTATGTTCTGACATCAAACAAAGAATGTATAAACTAGTTAGTCCTCTTCAGCCTTCTCCCATTCCATCTGTCACTCATTCTCACCACTTCCGGTGCAACAAGTGGAAGGGCTAGGTTTTTAGAACCATCTGTGCTTGACGAACTCAGAATCCCATGCTGCACTGCAATGTAAACAATTTCTATCATAATCAATTATTATAAACAACTAAAAACCACATTACATGTTTGATAATATATCATCTGTAATCCAGTGCATCTGCTGCAAAGTGTAAGGTGATTTTTTTTCAATTACTGCATGCATTAAAGATCTCACGCTGACAACAGGCTCTTATACTTTATGTTACATTGCAGTACACACACACACATGCTTATACATAAATGTTTGACCATGTGACAAATCCGGATAACTGTCAGTGTAAAACTGCGAGGTGGTTCAAAAAAGATTTTACAAAAGTAAGTGTGTGTGTGTGTGTGTGTGTGTGTGTGTGTGTGTGTGTGTGTGTGTGTGTGTGATGGGCTACATGCTGGAGCTAAGGGGTGGGTTTAATTTGGGTCAGTGGATATGAATAGCCCTGCCGATTGAGAATTGTCAAACTAGTCACTGAGGGTGTGTGTGTGTGTGTGTGTTAAGCCAATGCTTATTAAAACGTATTATAATAACTTTCATAGTTGCTCATCTTATTACGTAAACAGCGTTGTGTGTGTGTTCAGGGTGTGTATGTGTGTGTTTATGTGTGCTGGTCTCCTTCAATAGGTGCTCTTAGTCTCTCTCTTAAACTCAGTCAGAATCTGGAACAACAATAGTTGCTTACTTCACATGTACTAGTTACCTAGTAAAATGCAAAATGTTACTCAATCTTTGGTTAACTGTTCACAGCGGGTGACAACAGACAAAGGTATGATGCAGACAATGATGTGATACCAATGTTTATTTATTTGTTGGTTCTTTGAGTTTTTTGTTCCTTTGATCCCTCATGCATTAGTTAGTTATAGTTGGTTTGTTCATGCCCTAATTTGTTCATTTGCTCACTTGTCACTTAGTTCGTTTGTTGGTCAATTCATTGGTTGGTTCATATGTTCATTCATGTCTTTGATAATTTGTACATTCGCTCACTTTTTTTAGTTAGTTTGGTTAATTTGTTTGTTAGTTTGTTGGTTCTTTTGTTGGATTGTTCACTCCTTTATTCATTCATTCCCTTGTTAGTTTGTGTCACTCACTTTATAGTTAGCTAGTTAGTTCTTTAGTTAATTAGTATGGTGATTAATTTATTTCTTCATTCATTCATTTGTTAATTAGGTCATTCGTTGGTTTGTTTTTTCTTTTGTTCATTCATTTGATTATTCATTAGCTTGTTAGTTAGCATATAAGTTTTTTAGGAAGTTAGTTGGTTAGTTAGTTAGTTTGTTGATTCATTCATTTCTTCGTTCTTTCATCCATCAATTATTTAGTTTCTTGGTAAATTTGTTGGCTTGTTTGTTCCTTTGTTCATTCATTCTTTTGTTCATTAGTTAGCTTGTTTGTTGGTTCATTTATTGGTTTGTTGGCTTGTTCATTAATTTCACTTGTTTGCTTGTTAGTTAGTTTGGTGACTTATTCATTCCTTTGTTCATTCACCCATCAGTTAGTTAGTTTGTTGGTTCATTCATTGGCTTGTTTGTTCCATTGTTTATTTGTTCATTCATTAATGTTATTGTTTGTTCTTTCATTCATTGGTTCGTTGGCTTGTTCATTCGTTTAACTATCTCGCTTGTTAATTAGTTAGATAGTTAGCATATTAGTTAGTTAGTTAGTTGTTTCTTTCATTCATCCGTCAGTAAGTTCGTTTGTTGGCTCATTCATTGGTTTGTTTGCTCCTTTTTTCATTTGTTTGTTCATTAGTTAGCTTGTTTGTTTGCGCAAAAGATGCGCAGCTCCTTTAAGACTTTAGCAGCACTGTCATGGCATCAGGAGTGTGGGGAATACTGGCATAGTGTTGTAAGACAATAAACAGAGCGAGCTGTAAAATGGTCCTTATTATCGTTCATGGTGGAGCTTCTCAGTCTCCGGGCATAGGCATCTCCATAATAACGCAAGTTACAAGATGTGGTGTAATTCAAACATCTTTATTACATATCTCCCGATTAAACAGCATTAACAATAGTAGCACCTGTAGTGTTCAGAAACATATGCTCTTTCATCTCTTGCCCTCATGAGAGAGCGTGTGTTCTCCTCATTAAAGTTCAAGCAGCAACAAGTGAAAAATAAACTTTTATTATAATCTTCCAACTAAATGAAATGGCAGGGAATGAATTTATAAATATAATAATTCTTTATACAATATTGTGATACCATAATATAATAGATTAAATATAATGCAAAAATAAAATAGAAATAAAATGAGGAATAATAATAATTATATGAAATAATGACAGAATTAGAAAAAAATGTCACATTAAGTTGAATTGCTTCTATTGGTTATCAGTTTGTCTTCAGTTTGACACTAAGCTTCATTTTTTATAGGGCTATCTATCTTAATAAAGAGAATATTTTGTTAGCCTATACTTGCTTTAAAGTCTTAACCTTTTTAACTTTTTTAATTTTTTTGTCAGCAAAAACTAGGCAAAGTGATAATACTGGGAAGAGGAAAATTCTATTAAGAGTGACAGTGTGCAGAAAGCTTACATATAACCAGTTATGACAGAGATCCTGATAAAAGGTTAATGATTGGTATCGGCTGTAAAAATCCTAATCAGAGCTTCCCTACTTTTTACATTTGTTAGTTAGGTGATTCGTTAATTTCTTTCATTTATTCATTCCCTCAATTAGTACGTTGTCAGTTCATTCATTGGCTTGTTTGTTCCTTTGTTTGTTTATTTGTTCGTTCATTAGTTAGCTTGTTTTTTTATTGGTTTGTTCATTAGTTCACTGGGTTGTTTGTTCGTTTCACTTGCTTGCTTGTTAGTTTGTTTGTTCACTGGTTAGTTACTTAGTTAATTAGTTTAGTTCTCTTGCTTGTTCATTCCTTAGTTTTTTTTAAATAAGTCATAATTTGTAAATAATAAGATAACAAATCAGATATCTAAATTATCTAAAATGAATGAACCTATAGAACTCAAGCTGACAATAAGGAGACATGTGCTACTGTGAATGAAAGAAATTAAAGAACTTGAATCATTTTAGTGCTGATGTGTAATTACAAATGTATGGTGCAATCAGGCTTGTTAGGCTTACAGAATTAAATCTCCCTGACTGATAGTGTTTGATGAAGTGGCTGTGGTGTATTGCTGTTGAGGGTGGGGTGGTCTCCTCTCATATGGGAACAGAGGGAGGCAGTCTTTATGTGGGGCTCTTCTCAGCTATTGATGCCTAAACCCCCTACCTCAGTTCTTAAAGTAATTGTGTGTGTCTCTCTGTGGGAGGGTTGACTCACTGTGAACCTGCTGACTAACATGAGAAAATCAAAACATGCTATAATTTTCTCTCGTTAAAGTGTTTGAACAAAAAGGTGCTGCTGCAGCGGCGACTTGCTACTGCTAGACAATACACAGACATACTAAGTTAAGCATATGGATATTCTGCTGTTGCTGCTGCTGCTCAGTTAGACAAAATGCAAGATATGTTGCATCAAGCATGTATGAACATGCTGCTGCACAAATAGACATACATACAATCGCCATGTAGAAGATCTAGACCTGTGAAGCTGGGGTGGAGGTGGGTTTCAGAGAAAAACTCTTGCAGCACGCTGCAATAAAACCAGCTTATCTGCAAAACTAAGCTATTTCAATGTTAGACAAAAAGACAAAACCCAAGTTGATTCCCAATTACATGTCAAACGTCCAATCAGCTTACACCATGCGAGCCAATTGGCTTAACACGTCACATGTGAATGAGCCAATTGGCTAACAGATAACAGTTTAAAAGAACCTATCAGTTTGCGCCACATGGAGTTACATGGCTGAACTTCAGTCATTTAGGTGATTCATTCATTCCTTAGTTCATTCAGTAGTCCATTTGTTGGTTCATTTGTTGCCTTGTTTGTTGTTTTGTGTGTGTGTGGGGGTGTGGGGGGTGGGGGGGCTTTATCAGGGGCGTAGTTTCCAACCCCCTGGAAACTACGCCCCTGATCAGTGTGAGGAACTTTTCCAGGGTCAGCAAGAGAGAAGTTCTGTGGAAGTCTGAGCTTCTAATTTGTTGCAGTGGGAGAGGGAGGAGCTACAGGGAGGGAGATTTGGGAAAACAGAGAGGGAGATGGAGAAATCCAAGACCACTCAGTCTGTCACTGACAAGGAGACAAAGAGGAGCGTTGTAGCGCGGCTTAGAGCTTACGTATGTGTGCACCAACCGTGGATTTACCGAATAAGAGTGTGTGTGTGTATGTGTGTGTGTGTGTGTGTGTGTGTGTGTGTGTGTGTGTGTGTGTGTGTTAGCAGATATTCTCACTATCACTGACACACAGACGGAGCTGTCCTGCGGGTCTCAGTTAGAATGTAAAGTGAATTGAAGGATTACAGAAGTTTGTTGTGTGTGTGTGGCACTTGACTGGAATACTAAGTGGATATGTGATCGAATTTGGAATTTGCTGCAATGCCTATGGGTAAGAGAAGAGTCTCGCATGAAACATCACAGTTTTCAGAAGTCTTTAGAAGGGTTTTGTTGCTGTTGTTGTTTCAGTGTGTTGTGGTACAGTTTTGCATGAATTTGATGTCTTTAGACGTGTGGGTTGTGTGTTTTATGTGCAGAATATTTATTAATATGTCCTAATGGCTTCTAGTGTCATAGCAGCTCTTGAAAACTTGTTCAAAGCATCCCATGCGTGTGTGTGTGTGTGTGTGTGCCAACATTTAAATACATCTCTGATTGATGTCAGTGGGTGTTTAAACAGCCTCAGCGCTGATGTTAGGGCACTCTGTGTTTAACTAAACACACTGGTATGTCTGTATAAATGAGTGAGGGCGTGTGTGTGTGTGTGTGTGTGTGTGTGTGCATGCTCTGGTATGTTGTAAACAGAGAGTGTTTATTTTGTTTTCTACATGCTGGTGGGCACTTAAACAAAGTATGTGCCAAACAGAAGTTGCTGTCCCCTTTACAACCTTGACTGACACAGGCTGCGTCTGAAAACTGAAAAATGCTGCCTTTGGAGGCTGTATATGGAGGTAGGATGAAAATAAGGTGCTTTTCAAACTGTTCTGAGACCAGTTTCCTTAAGAGTTCCATTCATTCAAAAACGCTGTTGGTTAAGCTGTTAACTCACTAAGTCAGCTGCCTACGTTTTCGGATGCAGCCTAAAATGTTTGTCAGTGTGTATGCATTAGGGGTGTAACGGTACATGTGTTCGTCCCGAACGTCACGGTTCGGTGCATGCAGTCAGACGAAGAATACATCAGAGTCAGTCACAGGCGATCCACTCCAATCCAGAAGGGGGCGCACGCGGTAATGCAACACTGTTTGCTAACTGCCACAACAGGAAAAAGAGCAGAAGAAGAAGAGACCATCTATGCACCAACCCAAAACAAGAATGGCTTCTCCTAATGCACAAGTTTTATTTTTCATTATTCTATTTATTTTGTATTTTTATAACACAAGATATGGTTTTCAGTTTTGTAGCTGATTGTGACCAAATACCTTTTGTTTTTTTATCAACACTACTAAAAAATATGGCCTATGCAAGAGTGCATTCTGTTTACTGCTTAGTGCTTAATACACTAAAGGAGGCTGTACTGTACCAACTACCTCAGGGGGGACTAAATGCCGATAGGTGGAACAAACTGTAATTTGTACTACTGTCTGTTCAAAATAAATGAAAAGAAACCTAGCACTTGGGATTTGTTGCTTTTTCCTTTTGTTCCGAACTCGTTTCGAACTGTGACCCCAAAACCGAGGGACGTACCGAACCATGACTTCTGTGTACCGTTACACCCCTAGTATGCATGTGTATTTTTTTAAGGTAAAACAATGTAATGTTAGGGTTAGTCCATAGTCATTTAAAAAGTCTATAGAAGTGTAGAAAGTCTGCGGTATGGTGTGAAATTATCCCAAGAAGTTAGTTAAATCTGACAAAAAAAAAAAAAAAAAAACACTCAAAAGTGAAAATTATTCATAATTATTTATTTATTTATTTTTTAGTAGAAGTGTTTGGGTTAGTCTGTAGTCATTATAATTTGTTTTATATAAAAATAATAGAGGTGAATGGAACATTGACATTTTGATAGCCTCATCTCATGAAAATTCACAACATTCATCTCACAACATTTTCGCAAAATGACATTACGTGGTTCCTTACCAATTCTGTGGCAGTTCCGAGGTGAAATATCCACTGAGTGGCGCTAAAAGCTATTAAAATATTCTCCCAAACAGACGAGGTTTTTAAGATTAATGCTCTATCTAGTTTTAAATCAACAAAACCTCCCTACCCTAAACCTTAAACCTAAACCTAACCAATAGTGTCAGAAAAGCAAACATGAGATGAAAAACAAAATTACTTTAACAACAAAGTCATTTTGTGGCGCTTCAATGACACTTTCAGCTCACGTTTAGACTCACGTGCCCTTCAGGACTTGTACCCCGGTCCTTTGTATCGTAAGTGCAACGCTCTATCAGTTGAGCTACCACACAATTTGATTGCACTTGATCAACTTTTTAAATGTAGTTGGTTCTGTAATGCAAACGTGAAAATGTATCACCTAACAATTCATGCACTATAGTAAAGGTGTTAAGCATTTACTATAGCACTGTGTGAGGAACAGGGCAAAAACAAAGTTTTTATTAACTGGTAATGTGCGTTTCACTCGTGATTTGAGTGAAAGTGAATAAAAGTCATTGTTGTTGTAGCACCTCTAGTGTTCATTTCATCAGGAAACTGATGTGATACAACAAGCCACGTAAAAATCATTTTGCAAAAATTTATGTATAGTAGTGTGGTATGTTTAGATTATTTTGTTGTTGTGAGGAAACCTCTGTCTCTCCCCCATCCCTGACCTAAATTAGTCCTCCATGGGCTGAGGGTTTTGGGGGGATAATAACAGTTTAGAGTCTGCCTTAGACAATACCAGCACCCCCTCAGGACATCTGTCCCTAAAGCAATCCCCCCCCACCCCCGAGACAAAACCCAGCTGGAGAGAGTGAGAAAGACTGAGTTTGAAGCACGTGTTTGAAAGATGGATGAAGAGTTCTGTCGAAACCTGTCAGAACTGATTTGCAGACAATTACTAGTTTTAAAAGTACAAAAAGAGCTAATCCAACGAGATTTTACCGCCTTGTCCCAGAGCTTCACGTAAAAATATTTCACATCTGTGAGAAATTGCATTTTGAGATGTTTTTGTTACATATCTGAACTCTTACTGTGTTGGCTTGACAAAGCCAGCATACTGTTTTTCTACAGACTTGGTACTGTTTTTCTAGATCTTTCAAGCTACATCCACCACACTTGGCACAGAGCTTGATATTGTTCTGACTAAGGTTGCTATGTCCTTTATAACTGATCAGACTTCACTTAATGGTCAGTTGGACTAACTAACTCCCTCACTCACTATCTAGAACACCATAGCAATACCTAGCAACTAGCAAGGACACCCAAGTGACCAGCTAGAACACCCAACAATTTTCTGTTGGCCTGTATAAACTTTAACTTAATTTTTTTATTTTTTTTTAAATAATAATTTTAAACAAGGCTTTGTCAAGCCAACATTGAAGTATGTACTGACAAACTTTACCAATCTAATTGTTCTTTGTTATATTATTTTTGTGTAGATGAAAAGTTGAACCTGAAATACTTTTGGGAAGTTGATATGCCCTGCAGTGCTACATGCTATACTCCCAAAACTAAAATAATTTTAAACTACTTTGCTCATTCCTCTATAATTATTATTATGTATGCAGCATATATGACCCACATTAATCAAACGACTACATTGAATATACAGTATGTAGTATTTGTGCTTTGTATAATTCTTATGTCACACCTCACAACTATTTAAAATAAGCAAATGAAGGAAAAATAATGGTTATAGGACCTAAAACATAATACATTCATATACAATTTAAGCTAAAATTTTGATGTTGATAAAAAAAAGAGTGCATGGACATCAACTACCCATGTGCATTTGTGCATGTGTTAGGGTTATAAATGTGTGCTGTGTATAAAGGTCAGCTTTAGGTTTCTCTGTACCAAATCCGTCTCAGTGCAATCTAATCGGTGGGCAGCACTGGGGCAGTGGGTCACAAGCGGACTCTCACCCTAGTATACGTGCATGTTTGTGTATATTAGTGTGTGCATTCATGCAGGATAACTCCTTTTGTCATGTCATAGTCCTTTCATCGCATTTAGTTATCTAATGGATCTTCCTACCAACCTGTCTAAAATTGGTTGTTATAAATGTGCAATTAATAAATTGTCTTTCAATGTGGACTATGTTATAAATGTGTAACAAACCATAAGTATGTTATATTATACGAGGGAGTGCGAAAGTAAATCTGACATGTTAATAGCATCACACAACTGCTGTCTGGGAACCGAAACAGAAAAATAAAAGAAATGTACCTCTAGACAGGGCAAACATAGTTCAGATGTCGTACTGGACAGCACTGCTTTGCAGATGACTGCATAAATCATTATAGAAACCCTGATCTATGATCAGTCATCCATCAAGAGTATGTTTTTGTGTGTATGGGTCTGTCTTTGTCCCGTATATACTGTAAGAGTTTTTGTAGTTGATAAATTGATATTTAAGATTTTCCTTAGACTGCAGTCAGAGTCGTCAGATCGTCTTTTTAATTTATTTGACCTGTTTTAGCACATATGAGGTCTGTCTGCATCTAAAACAGTATGGGAAAAGTATGAAATAACTCGTACAGACATCACAAAGTTATTACTATCACTATTACTATTGCTTATACTTCAATAAGTATTTAACTTTGGTGCTTAATTCATCCAGCACCGTTTGCACTATAGACATGAATAATACCTGAAATCATGTGGCTTGTTGAGAAGAGGTGTGTAAATACTATTTAAGTAATTTTATTTATGATTTTTGCATGCCGACTAAAAGAATCCAATAAACTTGCTTGGAAAGAGGGACCTGGGTCATATCTACAAACCAGCATATAAGAGTCTTGGGGGTTGGCTTTTTCAACTTGGTCCTGTCAGCAACCACCTAGCAACCACCCAGAATTACCTAGCAACCACATAGCAAAGCACAAATAACAGTGAAAACATATTTTCCTCAGCATAGTGATAACCTGACAACCACACTAGCATTGTGTCAGTGAGTTTTCCGCTTGTTGTATTGTTCTTTGTTCTATTTTCCACCATATTTGCATTCTAGAATCAATCAGCCAAACTTGTAGAACATTCTAGAATAAGATCATCTGTACTTTCGGTTGGTTTGATAACTGAGAACGAGAGATAACAGGTGGGTTTGATTACAGGAAATGGGCAAGGAAGAGCTTTTTATAGAGATGTGATTACATTGAGTCATTAAAGAGATTTCTGATAGAGAGATAAGAAAGCAAGAAATGTATCTCTCAGGATCTTAAGAAGCCAAGTAAGAGAGAAGTTTGGAGTTGCTCTGGGAATGTTTTTGGCATGTAATGAATCCGTTACAGGCATTCCAGCTCTGTTGAACCCGTGGTAGAGTTCCAACATGTTTTAGCGACCAGAATAGAACTTCTGTTCCTTGTGCGAGTGTGTGTGCAGCCAGTCTCGTGCAGTCAGGCTTGAGAGAATTAATCCCATTGGTTATGGACACGGAGCTCTTCACAGCAAAACACACATCGTCAGGGAGATATCAAGACCATGAGAGCTTTGTGCAATTGTGTGTATTCTTTTCTGTTCTTTTCATTGTCATTGATCAGAGTTTTTTTTTTTTTTCTGTCTTTGAAGTCTCAAGGTAAATGTGATATATCATCAATTAGTTTGTGTTTGCATGTGTTTTAGACTTCATTTATAATGAATCCATGCAAGTTTCACCAAAAAGTTGGAGATGAAAAGGCATTGCAAAGTAAAAAAGCACATTTATATAATGCGTATGTAAATCTTTCAGTAACTCATACATGAAATTAATTTGCATACTGTCACACTCTTTGAGGCCATGTTTGTTTTAAAGCACTGTTAAAGGATTTTCATTATTTGAACAGAGGCTCCTAAAGATTAGATGATCATTTTGAACTCAAAGTTTTAAATCTGGGACATTTTGTCCCTTTTGTTCCAATTATATGGACCAAAAAATAAATTAATATTGGCCTATTTATGAAACATGAGCAGAAAGCTGAATGTCTGCGTAAATCGTTTGTAAAATCATGCTTAAGTAAACTGCCACATGGAATTGAATACCACAATTTACGTAAGAATGGTTTTACGAACGTTTTACACAGATATTTGTTCTGCTTATGTTTTGTAAATGAAGTCCATGAGTTACTCTCAGCTGTCTAACTGCAATTCATGTTAATACTAATTTTATTTTATTTTTTTGCATTAATTCACATATGATGACAGCATATTATTAAGTTCTGCCAATGCTAATGTTTTCTAAAGAAAGAAAACAAAACTCTTGTATAAAACTCTCATAATAATTCTACTTATCTTTTAAATTCAACAAAAAATCTAAATGGACACTATTTACTTTCTTAATGCACATTCCTGCCCTTGTGGAAAAAAAAAGTACACTAACGCATACTTTTAAAAAGAGTACTTACAATGAAAATATATACTTTCAAAGTACAAACTTCAGTATGTACTTAATGATTTTGAACAATTTGTTGCAACTTCACTGTATTTAAGTGATATTTAGTTTGTTTTTAAATTTACTTTAATATTAAATGTATAATTTAAAACTAACATTTAATGTATAATGTTGGATGTACCTTGTTTACAATGGAAAGCACACTGAAAAACATTTTAAAATGTATTGATTTCAATTGTAGGCCTAACTGTTAGTCTCACACTAAATTTGACATGAAAAATATTCTTTTTTAAAGAAAAAGCTAAATTCACTAAATCTATGCTATGAAATAATGTCCTTCAATGTTCTTGAAAACATACAGAAGAACTTTTTAAAATGTATTGACTTTAAATGTAATTTCAAGTAACACACTTAAGATGAAATAGTAATCAAGTATACTTTTGTTTAAATGTACTTTAGTATGTTAGGCAATAAATCAAATTAATTATTCTTCTTTAAAGTACACTAAACATTTAAAAACGTATTGGTTTAAAAGGTAGTTGACATAGTCTCAAAGGTGACACTTAGGTGCACTGAGTGTGCTTAATTATGTTAAGACACTTACCTACAGTATCCTTTTAATTAATTTTTAATTATATTATCTGAAAGTATACATATTAGAGCTGTCAGAATTAATGCGTTAAAGCATACGATTAATTAAAAAGGTTTAATGCATTAATTTACCTTAATTGCGATTTACCGTTATAACAGCATAAACCAGCATAAACACTGGTTTAAATTGTGGAACTTTTGTAATGTGTCCACCCGGAGTCATTTCACTGTCACACACACAACACACACACAACAGCGCTTCAGTGTCAGTGATAAAATGATGGGGAAAAGCTAATGATATTTGATGTACAAAACAAGCCCAGATTGGACATCAAGTATTTTTCAGCCTATGTAAGGTGCATTTTAATTACCACAGATGCACACCAAATCTTAACTATTACCAAAACGCAGAATAAGAACTGCAAGTGCTTTTCATGGTGAGTTCAAAGCGGCGCTTGACGCTGGTATTGCCGCCCTGACGCAAATCATAAATGCGGCTTCACGACTGCTGTAATAAAGCGGATAGCCACAGTGTACCGGCAGATAAATATTGTGGTGGTGGAGAGTTTAAGAGATTTAATGCCCATTGCAATGTATATGCAACCTACAGTTGTGCTCAAACGTTTGCATACCCTTGGAGAATTAGTAATATATGTACCATTTTTAAAGAAAACATGAGTGAGCAGGCAAAACACATTTCTTTTATTTCTTATAGGATTCATATTCAACTGTAGGTTATAACAGAATGGCACAATCATAAAACAAAACATGGCAACAAAGAAAAAAAAATTAAATGATCCCTGTTCAAAAGTCTGCATACCCTTAGTTCTTAATACTGTTTATTGCCCCCTTTAGCATCAATGACAGCGTGCAGTCTTTTGTAATAGTTGTCTATGAGGCCCCAAATTCTTGCAGGTATTATAGCTGCCCATTCGTCTAGGAAAAATGCCTCCAGGTCATGCAAAGTCTTTGGTCGTCTTGCATGAACCGCACGTTTAAGATCTCCCCAGAGTGACTCGATGGTATTAAGGTCAGGAGACTGTGATGGCCACTCCAGAACCTTCACCTTTTTCTGCTGTAACCACTGGAGGGTCAACTTGGCCTTGTGCTTAGGGTTATTGTCGTTCTGGAATGTCCAAGAGCGTCCCATGTGCAGCTTTCTTGCAGAAGAATGCAAATTGTCTGCCAGTATTTTCTGATAACATGCTGCATTCATCTTGCCATCAATTTTCACAAGATTCCCCGTGCCTTTAGAGCTCACACCCCCCCAAAACATCAGTGAGCCACCACCATGCTTCACAGTGGGGATGGTATTCTTTTCACTATAGGCCATGTTGACCCCTCTCCAAACATAACGCTTATGGTTGTGACCATAAAGCTCCATTTTGGTCTCGTCACTCCAAATTACAGTGTGCCAGAAGCTGTGAGGCATGTCAAGGTGTTGTTGGGCATATTGTAACCGGGCTTTTTAGTGGCATTGGCGCAGTAAAGGCTTCTTTCTGGCAACTCGACCATGCAGCTCATTTTTGTTCAAGTATTGTCGTATTGTGCTCCTTGAAACAACCACACCGTCTTTTTCCAGAGCAGCCTGTATTTCTCCTGAGGTTACCTGTGGGTTTTTCTTTGTATCCCGAACAATTCTTCTGGCAGTTGTGGCTGAAATCTTACTTTGTCTACCTGACCTTGGCTTGGTAACAAGAGATCCCCAAATTTTCCACTTCTTAATAAGTGATTGAACAGTACTGACTGGCATTTTCAAGGCTTTGGATATCTTTTTATATCCTTTTCCAACTTTATAAAGTTCCATTACCTTGTTACGTAGGTCTTTTGACAGTTCTTTTCTGCTCCCCATGGCTCAGTATCTAGCCTGCTCAGTGCATCCACATGAAAGCTAACAAACTCATTGACTATTTATACACAGACACTAATTGCAATTTAAAAAGCCACAGGTGTGGGAAATTAAACTTTAATTGCCATTTAAACCTGTGTGTGTCACCTTGTGTGTCTGTAACAAGGCCAAACATTCAAGGGTATGTAAACTTTTGATCAGGGCCATTTGGGTGATTTCTGTTATCATTATGATTTAAAAAGGAGCCAAACAACTATGTGATAATAAATGGCTTCATATGATCACTACCCTTAAATAAAAGGGTATTTTTCAAAATCAATGCCAAAATTTCACAATTTCTGCCAGGGTATGCAAAATTTTGAGCACAACTGTATGTGTGGACTAGGGATATCGCGGTGTGAGTTTTTGACGGTTAGTTTACCATCTGAAAAAAAAATCTGGGTTAACCGGTTTTATGATTATTTGCATATTTTCTTATTATGTGACAGCATTGATGCAAAAAATGCATATCATATAACTGTCACGGTTTGTGTAGGGATGAGGCAAGACAGAGGATCCAAATGCAGCTCTTTTAATGGATAACAAACAGAAGAAGGAGGTAAATCAATGAAGAAGGTAAACATAAACACAACAAGCAGTATACTGGCATACAATACTCTACATACAAACAAGAACTGACAAAAGAACAAGGAACAAGAGGGCATTTATACACACAAGGGCTAACAAGATGACGAGGAACACCTGTGATACAATTTGGGCAGGAACTGAAGACAGAGACAATGGAGGGAAACAAAGGAACTTTCAATATAAGAGTCTGCCCATTAAAGGGCGGCTCCTGAAGCCCAAAAAAAAAAAAAAGAAAATGCTAATAGTTCATGGCAGAGCCAGTGACCAGGGAAGTGGCTTCAGGAAGGGAGAGGGGTCCGGTGGCCAGCAAGGTGGTTCTAGGAAGGGAGCGGAGTCCGGCTGTTTGGGTGGTGGCTCCAGAAAGGGAGTGGGGTCCGGAGGCCAGGGAGTTGGCTCCAGGAAGGGAGCGGGGTCCGGAGGCCTTGGAGGAGGCCTGGGCTGTGGAACAGGGAATGGAGTCTCAGGAGGCAGAGACTCAGGGGCGGAGCTGCAGGAGGAGGAGCTGGTGGAGCCGCAGGAGGAGGAGTGGGTGGAGACACTGGAGGAGTGGGCAGAGCCACTGGAGGAGCGGGCAGAGATGTGGAAGACCATGAAAGACTCGGAGGGTGGGGCCGTGAAAGCCTTGGAGGGCAGAGAAACAGTCACAGAAGGCTGGATAGACTGGGGAGCAACCACAGAGACTTGGACAGAAGAGTAGTGGGTGAGGTCCATGGCAGCCTATGGACTATGGATGACTGCGGCAGACTGGGCTGCAGCCGCTGGACAGGGAATTGGATAAGATCAAGCAGGCCAGCAGCCATTAGGGACTGGAAATCTTAGATAGAGGCTGCTGGCAAAGGGTCAGGCTGGGTGGCGTCCTCCATGACCGGGAGCGCTGGCAGTGGCAGGGAATGGCCTCCATGGCTGTGAGTGCTGGCAGCAACTGGGGAACGGCCTCCGTGGCCATGGATGCTGGCAGCCTAAGTGGACGTATTTCTGGGGGATATGTGGACACTAAGGGAAGACCTATAATAAGAAAACTGATAAATACACACACACACACATAAAAAAAAGAAAAAAATAGGAGGTAATAAGAGACACTCCAATCTAGGGCACGACACCGCTCATGCACATCCCGAGCTCAGTGATGTGCTTCAGTGTAACCAGGGTGCTTCAAAAGTGTACACGTAAGATTACTGTGGGTGTGCAACATGTAGTTCATGGCATCCAGCAGTTTTTTCTCCTGCATAAGTTTATTAAAGCAATCCGTTGTCTGTTAGACACCCCAACATAAAGAATCGGCAAGAGTCCCTATAAAAATATTGTCCACCGCATCTGACAAATAAATCTTTGGACTATGCATAATAATGGGAACATTGCTTACAGCAGGCAATTTAAAGTCTGATCATGACTAAAAGGGACATTTATGGTTGAATGCGGTGAATTTGTACAGAAGCAATGCTTAAAATAATGAGGACAATTTAAGACGCAACTTTTCAAGTTTACTCGCTGATAGTAACTATACGCAATGCACCGCGCCCTGTCAGTGTCACGAATCCCGCCTCTGTAGTTCCTCCCACTCACCACCTGAGGGCTCCATCCCCTGAATATTGACTTTTACACTCTGAACTCCATTTCCCATAATCCCCGTACCTGGCACTGATTACCTGCTCACCTTTTCCTCATCTACTCAGCTATTTAAGTCTCACTCTCACTCGCTATCATTGTGAAGTCTGTTTTGTCCTGGCTGACAATTCTGAGCGTTCTCTTAGTTTATTGTATTTCCTGTGTATGATCCTGTACTGTTTACCCTGTTTTGACCCATTGCTGCCTGCCTACTATTACTGCCTTGTTTACCTGGATATAACCTGTGATTGTCTGCCGCCTGCCCTGACCTCTTGCTACCTCTCTGGATTACCTTGGATATTACTGTTGCTGGTGATTGACCCCTGCCTAGCTGTATTACTACGTTTATTGTTATTAAAGCTGCACGTGGATCTCATCTCCGTTGACTCATCATTACAGTCAGCATGCTTAAACATTACAAAAAGTGGTATCTTTAATTCATTACTTTAAAATCACCACAGCTACAAATATTAAACTTACTAGCTTGTTGTTGGAGGACTAGTGGAGCATCCTGTCCAATTTGTAGGATATGTTTCTTTCTACTGTATGACTTCTGTCTGCTCGTTTTACATCCGTCGTCTTTAGTCAGTCATTTAAATGCTGTCAAAAAGCTGATTTAAGTCACTAGTAGATCGAATTCCTCTGTTATATTTTGGAATTTGTGTGTTTAAGCTTCAGTTTCATGTGAATTAAAAGTTCACGTTTAGTTTGCGACACCTGATCATTAAAGCACCACGCAGCCACCATCCGCAACCATAGCAACAGCTCCAGTACCCACACAGGCACAAAGGTTTTCCCATTTAGGCTTACAAAATCTTATGAAAAACTATTTTATATTATATATTTATGCATTATATATAAGATTTTTGCCACGTGTAAATAAAGCCTTTCACGGTTTTTAATTGTGGCTGTCACGGAATGCAGAGACAGGACCCAGGCACAGAGTTGAAGAAATAAAAGGGAATTTATAAAATACAAAAACGGGAAAAAACTCAACCAAAACTCCCACAAGGGGGAAAACAAACATAAACAACCTAAATAATCCAGGCTGGGGCAGGGGAAACTGGAGACAGGACCAACCGGACCAGGTAGAGATGGAGGAATAAACCGACTGACAAACTTGACCAACCAACACACACGACCACTGGAACAAACACAAGACTGCAAACAAGATGAACAGGCCCTGGACAGCAAACACGAGGAGACTAAAATAGGGAGAGAAATCAAATGGGTTAACAAGACAGGGCAGGTGTGACTAATGAACTAATAATGGGCAAACAAGCAGGTGGGGTATGACGTAAGACAGAGAGACATGTGGTGTTATAGAAACAAAACAAAGCCACGTGCTCTCACAAGACAACAAAACACCCGAATGGCATGAGCACACATCGCCAAGACAATAAGGCAATATACGCCCATGTCAACCAGCAAACAAGATGAGAAAATGCGTAGCAAAGCCAAACAAAGCGATGCCATGCATTCTCACACATGAGGCAAATGCCACGTGATGCACGCAACAGGCGACAAAAACAAGACAGGACACCTGTGTGAGAGTTCGGCCACACACTTGACACCTTAGACCGAAGTGACTGAACCTCAGCACAACATGAAGACAGCTCGTGACCCGGGCACGCAACGTGAGCATTCACGAGATCCAGACAAACTACTGACGCAAGTGCACGCTGCCAAGATGACATAAGCGCGATGCACCCACGTCAATAACAGACAGACATGGAGCACAAGTGTCCGGATCCCAACACAGATCGAAACCGAACCAGACAGAAAGACCTGATCCAGACACCATGCTCCCGACATGAAACAAGACGGACTGAAGAGCACATGGCAGCGAATACAACCAAAACCATGTGCTCACACAAAGACAGACAACAAAACACAAGACAGACATGGGACAATGATGCCATGGTCCTGTCAGTCAAAAACCCAGACTGACAGAGTGACAGGACCATGACAGTGGCATCCCTTGTGGGGACTAGTTCTTTCAATTAGTCAAACGGCACTTATACTTATTAAAAAATACTTTTAGGATTTCAAGTGTACTGTACATTCAATACACTTAAGTGCACTTATTTTATACAAGGGTGGTCTTATTGTAAACAATTCATCAGTGCATGTTATTTAAAAAAATAAAAAAAGTTGTTTGTCTTCATAATTTTTTATCAAAATGTAATAACTTGACCCACCTACGAAACGACTTTCCTGTTTGGTTGTAGTCACGAATTCCTTTTTCTTTTACCCTTCCAATCACCTGGCTCTGTTTTGGTATTTTATGCCCACTTTTCACGATCCAATCATTTCCCAAAAAATACAGTTCCACTCTACATTTTTTCTAGTTGAATATCCTGTTTCACTCAGAAATATGCCAGATTACGTATACGTCAGATTGCAAAAAGCATTTCATATTGACATTTTAGTTCCTGCAAGAGTTTCCTCTCGCAATGGAGCACAGTTCACTGCCCAGCCTTGAAGAAAGAATCCACACACATACCTCAATAGCTCACATTCTCTGTAGGTGGACATGTGTTGTAACATTAGGTAGAGTTTAATCCTTTGTACACTTCACACTAGATCATTGCGTAAATTTAAACAATTGCACACTTGACACATTTGATCATTCATGTCCATAGTCACATTCAAGTGACTATGTTATGCAAGACCATGAGCCATTCACACCCACGTTTGAGTGTTTGGCATATATATGAGTGTGTGTTTGGGTATGATTATGTACTGTATGTTCACTGTACAGTATGTGTGGCAAGAACTGCTTATTGTGCATAATGACTGGGCAGAAGTGTGCACACAGTCTACAGTTATATGACTGATGGACCGCAGACTGCAGCTAACACACACCGCAGACTATTTCAGTGTGCATTTATCTCTGTGCAGTTGTGCACGACTGGTGGGATTACATGTTTGTGTGGCTGTGTTAATTAGTGGTGTTTCTAAGGCAACAATCACTTTTACTTAATGCTCATGCTTTTTAGGGATAACCCCTTAGTATTAAACTTTGGTACATAAATCTGCACTATTTCTGCTATGGACATAAATGAAAAATGGTGAAGCTTGTTGAGGAGAGGTGTGGAATTACTTTTCTAAGTGATCAGACTTACAATTTTCACCTGCCTGACAATAAAAATAATGGGATTATGGAAAGAAATTGGTACTTTTATTCACCAAAGTGGCATTCAAATGTATAGTCAGGACATTAATAATGTGAAAAATCACTATTACAATTTGAAAAAAAATGTTCAGAACTTAAAACACTACTTCAAAGAGTTCTCATCAAAAAATCCTCCACATGCAGCAATGACAGCTTTGCAGATCCTTGACATTCTAGCTGTCAGTTTGTCCAGATACTCAGGTGACATTTCACCCCACGCTTCCTGTAGCACTTGCCATAGATGTGGCTGTCTTGTCGGGCACTTCTCATGCACCTTACAGTCTAGCTGATCCCACAAAAGCTCAATGGGGTTAAGATCCATAACACTCTTTTCCAATTATCAGTTGTCCAATGTCTGTGTTTCTTTGCCCACTCTAACCTTTTCTTTTTGTTAATCTGTTTCAAAGTGGCTTTTTCTTTGCAATTCTTCCCTTAAGGCCTGCACCCCTGAGTCTTCTCTTTACTGTTGTACATGAAACTAGTGTTGAGTGGGTAGAATTCAATGAAGCTGTCAGCTGAGGAAGTGTGAGGCGTCTATTTCTCAAACTAGAGACTCGGATGTACTTATCCTCTTGTTTAGTTGTACATCTGGCCTTCCACATCTCTTTCTGTCCTTGTTAGAGCCAGTTGTCCTTTGTCTTTGAAGACTGTAGTGTACACCTTTGTGTGAAATCTTCAGTTTTTTTGGCAATTTCAAGCATTGTATAGCCTTCATTCCTCAAAACAATGATTGACTGACGAGTTTCTAGAGAAAGCTATTTCTTTTTTGACATTTTTGACCTAATATTGACTTTAAGACATGCCAGTCTATTGCATACTGTGGCAACTCAAAAATAAACACAAAGATAATGTTAAGCTTCATTTAACAAACCAAATATCTTTCAGCAGTGTTTGATATAATGGCAAGTGATTTTCTAGTACGAAATTAGCAATTTAGCACGATTACTCAAGGATAAGGTGTTGGAGTGATGGCTGCTGGAACAGATTTGATCAAAAATGACTTTTTTCAAATAGTGATGGTGCTGTTTTTAACATCAGTGATGTCCTGACTATACTTTGTGATCAGTTGAATGCCACTTTGGTGAATTAAAGTAACAATTTCCTTCCGAAACAGCAACATCTGTACATTATTCCAAACTTTTGGCCACCAGTGTATTTTCTCAGGCACTTATTGAGTCTAAATAGATTAACAACTTACAGAATTTCAGAAGTACACCCAAGTGTTAATATCCATATCATGCTGGTCATGTGTTGTACTTGCTATAGTATACTTCCACATTGGTTCTTCATCAAATAGCAATGTCAAATATAAATCAAAACAATCACTGAAACAACGTAACCACCTTGAGGAACAAATAGCATGTATAATATGTATGTAAGAGGCATATCATTCACCAAAAAAAAATTGACAATTTTGTGTGTTTCGCTTACAAATAGTTCCAAAATGAAGCCAAAGCAGGATACACTGATGCAAGCTGCAGAGCAACACACAGACTGACAGCCTGTCTGTAATGCCATGAGCACAAACTAGATGAGTGACAAACCTTGAAGTGTCTCAGTGCTGTTATACTAAATATCAGCATATTGGCTAATATAATTAGAGGATCGGAACTAACAGTAGTAAAAATTGGCATAATATCGTCGACAATCCATTGAAACCCCATATCAGGCAACCACTAGTTTGTTGTATAAAGTTAATTTAGGTTTACCCGTTACACACTGGCCGCAGGCACCATTCAACCGTATCGCTTACCTCACAGCTGGCTCAACTTCAACACAAAGTGCATATTTAAAACTTTTATTGACCACCAGCTATAAATACACACACAAATGACTTCAGACTTCAGTTTTAGGACTTCGTAATCTGTAAAATTTCTGCATTAAGAGGACGCCCGCCCTGAACTCCTTCAAATGTCTGAATGTGTTTGTTTGTGTGTGTAACTGTAAAACGTGCACCATTCATATGAGGAGAGCTGCTGGGGGAGAACTATTTGATTTTGTCTGTCTGATAGTGTTTCTAGTGGCCGAGAAAGACAGAGAATGTGTGTGTGTGTGTGTGTGAGAGAGAGAGAGAGAGAGAGAGAGAGAGAGCGAGAGGCCTTTGTCCTTCAGTCTGCTCTGAATTATGTCATGTTTGAGTCTCCCAGCAGTAGAGCTCAGAAGGGGGGAGACAGGGGCTTAATCTGCATTTTACACCCCCTCCCCTTCACTCTTACCCCCTTTCTTCATTCTCTATCTGTCTTTCACTGAGAGGGTGGATGCCTGTGTGTGTGTGTATAAGCCAGCCTTTGACCGTAAAGTCCCCGGTATACTTCATACAAAATAACGAATGAATACGAACAGGTGTGACATCATTTCGAACAAAATCTGGCCAAAACTAAGGTGTTTTTGAGTTTGTTTCAGTAGTTCGTAACAGCTCGCCAGCCCAAACTTTCAGGAAAACTTCTTACCAGCTGCTTAACACATTATTACTGCCATTGGTCCACGTCATCGATATGTTTGACCTGGAGCTCCACCTTTTTTGAGGCCGACAGCTAATTCCCCTTATGTTGTTCAGTCAGTTAAGATCAGTCAACATGAACACACCAGCGTGTAGAGTTATTAGCGAGCTGGTGCAAACTTACCTAAATCTGTGCGATTGTTTGTAGAGACATTTTCTAAAAACATGTCGTGTGATTTGTTTTGTTTAATTAGTCTACAAAAGGAATCAAATCTACTCAAATACTCTCAAGTGCCCATTCACTCGGTTGTTTGATATACTTAGTGACTCATGTGCTGTCTGAAGCCGAAAACGTTCACACATCTGCACAAACTACTTAAAACGTATTTGTCTGTATTCTGCTCATTAACACTCTTTCTTTTGTAGTAGTATCAGTGTCATCATAAAATAAAATATCAAAATTGGTACTGGTGAATATAATGGACCCGTATAGCTTGTTAGCGCATTAGCGCCATGAATGCAGGATATAAACATGACAAATTACACATAATATACTGCATATATATTACTTTAAATCATCATCATGTGGTTAAAATGGCTCATTTTACTGATCACATGTGAATTCTACTAATAAAATGAGGCATGAAGTCATTGACAGCAAATTTTAATGTCACATTAGTTAATGTTTTACATATATTCTTGTATGTCCTCATTTAAATGCTTCTCTAAACGCCTCCCCAAGAGGTGTGGCTGGTGTCTGAATGTTTGCAAACAGTATGTCATTGCTAAGCTGTTTTGAACTTTGTTTTGGCTCTGATCAAAGAACGAAAAAGAACTCCGCCATGAGTATACCGGGCCTTAAGACCTACATAGAAGCTACTTAAGTCTTACATAAAGGTTCATAAGGCTCATTCAAGTATACACTGTCATATAATGCAACATGGACAAAGTGGTGCCCAAAGATCATGGTTCGAGATCATGGACAGTGTGCTTTGACATCGTCCCACTGTTAGTGGAGAGACCACTCAGGACATCATGGCAGTTACGGTCGGTGAGTTGTCAAAGCTAACTTATCTTGCTAGCTAGCTAATGTTTACATACAGTACGATATCAACTTGATATTCTAGATAACTAGATAACATGATACCTCAGATGCTGGCACCAGGGCGGGTTTTAGGGCAACACTGCGGGGCTTGCTCAAGGTCCAAAGCTATTGGCCCCGGCAGGCCAGTTGATAGCCCTGTCTCGCACTGGCCCGATAGTGGAAAAGTGGCTATTGAAAGAGGGACCCCGAGTCATATCTAAAGACCAGAATATCATAGAGACTTGGGGGTGGGCTCTTTTGACTTGGGCCAGTGAACAACCACCAAGCAACCATTCAGAACACCCTAGCAACCACCTAACAAGGCCCTAGCAACCACTCAGAACACTTTAGCAACCACATAGCAATGGCCACAACAAGATTACTTAGAACTAATACTAGTTATTGAAGAATGGAAAGAGGCTGTTTTGTTTCACTCTGGCATTGACTAAAATGTTAGCCTGAACATAGTATAGTACTATAGTATGAGTAATTTAATATCACAGCAATGGTACAGAATATATGACAACATAGATATTTTTGCTGTAAATAAAAAGATGGCTCATACAGGGGCTGTATATTTTTTAACCTCTATTAGAAAACATGTATGAAGATGTCACAAATATTTTCAGATGAAAATTACGTAACTATGGTGGCATTTTTAGCTAAATTACATTATGTGGTTTATTACACATATTGTGGCAGTTCCGAGGTGAAATGTCCACTGTGTGGTCCTAAAAGCGCATTAAATGTTCTCCCAAACAAATAATTTTTAAGGTTACTGCTCTATCAAGTTTTAAATAAATAAATAAAAAACGATCTCTCTACCCTAAACCTTAAACCAAAGCTAATTTTGGCTCATGTGACAACTCGATGTGCTCTTCAGGACTCGTACCCCGGTCATTTGCATAGCAAGTGCAGCACTCTATCAGTTGAGTTACTATGCAAATTGATCACACTTCAACAAGCTTATGAAATGTAGTTGGTTATGTAATCCAAATGTTAAAATGTATCACCGTACAAAAGTGTTTATATGTCATAAGATAGCATTGTGTGAGGAACAGAGTGAAATGTTTATGAATTGATTATCTGCCATTTTCATGGTTTGTGTGAAAGTGAATAAAAATAATTGTTGTTATAGCGCCTCTAGTGTTCATTTCACCAGGAAACTGCTGCAAAGTGAACAAGCCACATAAAAATAATTTTGCAAAAATGTCGGTATTGTAACGTGATTCTGTGAGACCAGGCTGCAGCTTCAATATACACAACTACTTCCACAGATCAAAGCGTAAATATAACAAAAGTACACTGTGTATCCGAATTAGCTGTAATTTAATCTGGTGAATTATACACAGAATGCTCTAGTAAATAAACTAAAGGCTTAGTGCGCTAATGGCTTTTGTTGTAGTGATCAAAGTGAACATGATATTATACAAATGTCTTTACATTTACAACACACACACACACACACACACACACACACACACACACACACACACACACATACACACACACATCTTTTTGTTTTCTCCTTACAGCATTGCTTGGTTTGCAGTTTCCCCATAGCTTCTAAAAGAGCTCTCTGTAACTTTCATAATTCAGCAGCACATGCCATGCCTCGTGTTTGTTTGCATGTGTAACGGGAGCCAGCTGATAGATAGCTGTGCAAGTCCCGTATGGAGCGAGTAGAACAGTAGCATCACAATGGTGCCGTGACCCGGATGGGAGTGAGGTTTAGGGGGGTGAGTGTAATGGGAGCCAGCTGATAGATAGCTGTGCAATGTGTATAAACCTCACTCTCCTGACCTCAAGAGGTGCACTAGCGACTGACGCTAGGGGCTGTAGCCTTTAGCCTCCCATGCCGGAGATCCCAGTCCTGTATGGAGTGGGTAGAACAGGAGCATCACACATGTCTGTGTGTGTATACATGCATGTAAACATCTACACATGTGCATACGTTTGTATATACACTCAGAGTCAGACTCAGCTGTCTTTACAGGGTGTGTCTCTAACAACAGTGTGTGTGTGTGTGTGTGTGTGTGAGAGAGGTTTCATGAACAAACAAATGTAGTTCAAGTCATGTGTGTAACACTCATGTGTGTCAGCTCGTTGAGCAGAGTCTCGAGAGTGACCTCTGTGGTCGTGGGCATGGACAGAGACTCGGGAACGATTTCTGTGGTCGTGGGCATGGACAGAGACTCGGGAACGACCTCTGTGGTCGTGGGCATGGACCGAGACTCAGGAACGACCTCTGTGGTCGTGGGCATGGGCAGAGACTTGGAAACGGAAGTCTTTCTCCTCCTCCTCCGGGAGGCCGACGTAGGTAACATGGGCTCTGGGACGGAAAAGGCTGGCAATGTTGGCTCTGGGACGGACAAGGCTGGCAACGCAGGCTCTGGGACGGACAAGGCTGACAGCTCGTTGGCCGTGGCAGGAATGGGCATTGGCTCATTGGCCATGACAGGCGTGGGCTTTGGCTCGTTGGCTGTGGCAGGCATGGGCGTTGGCTTGTTGGCCGTGGCAGATGTGGGCGTTGGCTCATGGGCCGTGGCAGGCGTGGCCGTTGGCTCATTGGCCGTGGCAGGCGTGGGCTCTAACAGTTTGTGGAGAAGGGTCTTCGTGGCCCTACACACCGATATCAGTGGCGAATAATTCAACTTGGAGATAAGGGCCGTGACAGGGTCCACAGAATGCTTGAAGCAATGAGTCGCAGAAGGCTGGACTGTGACATGGCATGGAGCAGGCTGAGGTTTGGCTGTGACATGGTATGGAGCAGGCTGAGGTGATGCTGTGACATAGCATGGAGCAGGCTGAGGCGTGGCTGTGACATGGCATGGAGCAGACTCAGGCTTTGCTGTGACATGGAGTGGAGCGGACTCAGGCGTGGAAGACTCGGAAACCGGAACCGGGATTGAGAGAGGAGGATCCTCCGAAGCGAGTGTCTATAAGATTAACCTTACATATTCCTCCCTTGTGTAGTCTCCGGTCTCCAGCAATTCCGTTGGGAGTCCGATTCTGTAAATGGATTTCAGGTTTTCATCATCAAATCCTGTGTGGACGGCAACGGTGGATTAGAAATGAGAGTACTCCCTTATAAATAAGTCTGCCTTGCTCAGTTGCACGAAGTATGCCACTAGATACATTTTTTGCGGTCAGTTGTTCTGTAATGTAGGAAAGAGGTCACGAGAGCGGAATCTAAGTGCAGCAAACTTTAATAATAAATAAGTAAACAAAGTACAAAATAATGGAGTAAACACAGGAACAAAGAAAACATCCACGAGGGGAAAACACAGGAACAAATGAAACATCAACCATTGGAACTGGTCAACATCAGGTCAAAACACATATACATATAACAACTGACAAAGGTTACATAGACATCAGAGCAATATATATACAGGGATAAACGAGGTAAATGACACACAGGTGAGAACAATAGGGAACAGCTGGAAGTGATCGGGGCAGGGGATTATGGGAAGTGTAGTCCAGGGGGAACAGATGACAGGGCAAAACACAAGGCAAACAACAGTGAATCGTGACAATCTGACAGTTGGATTTTCTCTGGAACTGGACACGTTCTCTATACAAACACACATACATGCTTGCCTGCTTCTATTGTCCATGTTTCTCACAATACTGTAATCAGCACATGAGTTCAGACTGTGTTCGTATGTGGGTAAAGAGTATGAAATCATCTATTTTATCTACACTAAAGCCCCAATGTTGTTAAATTAGTGGCATGGACAATGTACAAACTCCACCCACCAAAACCCACAATAATCATTGAGCCTGCATGAAACTGCTGTAACATAGCGATAAAACTTACATATTTACATAAATGTTCTCTTTATTAAGGGCTTATAAAGGGGTTTATTAATGACTATTAATTAATGTACAAATGCATCATATAATTTATTTGTAGTTATTATAACATGCATAAAAGGGTGACTTTCATGCAATACTTGCCAACTAGTGAGCCATTTAACCTCACATGTTATAAATGCTTAATAGAATTTATTTAACGTTAGTAACCTATGAAAATGTACCTTAAAGGGGACCTATTATGCAAAATTCACTTTTACATGGTGTTTGAACATAAATGTGAGTCGGCAGTGTGTGTACACAACCACCCTACAATGTTAAAAGTCCACCCACTCCTCTTTCTTATATTTCTATTAATCAAAAACAGCATCTCAAAATGACTGGTTTTCGTATCCGCTCTAAAGTGACGTCACTTTAGAGCAGGCCACGCCCACGACTGGTGATGGACTCCATCCTATTATCATAGATCCTCCCCTGAGTGATCTACACAAAGCCCGCCATTTTTTTCCGCGTTGGAGCAGCTACATTGAGAAGAATAATGTCTCAACATTGTAAGCGTCATAAATGTTCTGTTGTAGGCTGTAAAAGTGAACATAAGAGTCTTCATGTACTCCCGGCATCAGAGCCACTGAAGACGCAGTGGACAAGTTTTGTTTTTGAAGAAAATGTGCCCCAAAACATAACAAAATTTGTGTATGTTTGTGCAAATCATTTTACACCGGACTGCTTTGTGAATGAGGAAGAGAGAAAAAAAAATCTTTTTTGAAGAGAGAAAAAAAACATTTTGGAAGAGAGAAAAAAAAAAATAAGAAGAAAGAAAAAAAAATCTAGGAAGAGAGAAAAAATGTAAGACTTAGGCTCAGGAAGGAACCGAGACACTATTGTTTTTTTTTTTTTTTTCACCGTTATTTTTATTTTTTTCACCTTGCGGTTCAGGGCTTCCTGCATTTTCCCATCCTGCATTTTGTTACATGAATAACTTACATGTTCAATAGTTCAGTATGTGGATATGTTTTTACTTGTGAGTTTGTAGGTTGCAGCATCTCATTTTGTGTTTGTGTAGTGAAAGTGGGTCAGTGTGTGAGTTTGGCATGTACAGGATAGAGCCAATCACAGGCTGGCCCAGACAGGCAAAAGCCAATCATGTGGCTTTCCTCTGGAGCCCTTGATAATGACGTCTCTGTGTTGAGTGAATAATGACAGTGATTTTTTTTTTTTAAACTGGCAGCTGAGAATGGGAGATATGTGGCTGAATGCAAGACAAAACGAAAGTTTTCAATTCCCTGGAAATTGTTTATGTGGTTTTGTTTTCAGAGTGCAATAAATTGTTGCAATTTGAGTGTCTTTCATTTGGTGCAAATTCCACAATATATTGTAATCCAAGACTTTATCTTTATCTGTCTGTCCCTCTTTTCCCATTTACCAGTCAAAACTTCAGAAACACTTTGCAATTTATGTTCCTCATGGTTTTTAAAACCTTTTAAAGACTTATGCTAAAGGCTTAAAATTAGTTTTGCAGACCAATATCATTTGTCCCGATGTAGGATTTTATTTTATTTATTTATTTATTCATTATTTGACCAGATAGTGAAGCAAAAGCAGACATTAAATGTCCAGCATACATATGAACTCATTCAGTACTGTTTAAAAAGCATCACTTCATAATTTCCTGTTACATTTGTGTTATTTCATAGTTAACAATTATGTTATTATTCAAAAATGTAAAAAAAAATTAATAACAATAAAGAATAAGTAGGTGTGTCCATACTTTTCAATGGAAGTGTGTATGACTTACTCCTCTCCACAGAGGTAAATGACCCATTGTGTCAATGGAGAGGGAAAATTGCCATGTTACAGTGAGTTGATTGTATGTGCACACCTGTGCGAGTGTGTGTGGAGAGGGTGCGTCTAAATGGATGGTCTTGCAATATTGTGTTAGTGAGACTAATAGATAGTCATGAACCACACACACACACACTGTCACAGTGTTCTCTTTCTTTTAACACAAACAGTAAAGTGTCTCCATTACACTTTAATCTGGTCATTAAAGCCTCTCTCTTTCAGTGCTGGCCTATTCTTTTATGAAAGACTCAGTGTGTGCGTGTGTGCGTGTGTGTGTGTGTGTGTGTGTGTGTGTGTGTGTGTGTGTGTGTGTGTGTGTGTATGCGTGTGTTTGCCTTTATCTGTGTGCATGTGTGTTCTCCCATGGAAATTCATTTGGAGTGATCTGGTTAGTGACTGTCAACTGGTGGGCTGCAGCATTATGTGTGTTTCAGATATGACTGAATCACACACAACCTGACACTATAAAACACTCCAACTAGAATAAATGCCCATAAAAGTATATATGTTTATGTATGTTTTTAAATGTTAGTATATCTTTACATTTTCTCAAAAAAAAAAAAAAAAAAAAAGTGAGTGGTGTTTGTTGCACATGCTAAACTAGCCGCCACAATGCAGGGGGTGTTGTGGGTGGTTGCCAGGGTGTTGCTATGTAGATGCTAGGATGTTGTTTAGGTGTTGTGAGTGGTTTTATGCATTTTTCTGTGCGGTTGCTAAGGTGTTCTGGGTGGTTTTAAGCACATTGCTATGCGGATGCTAAAGTGTTCTAAGTGGTTTTACGCGTTTTGCTATGCGGATGCTAAGGTGTTCTGGGTGGTTTTTAGCGCGTTGCTATGTGGATGCTAAAGTGTTCTGAGTGGTTTTAAGCATTTTGCTGTGGGGTTGCTATGGTGTTCTGGGTGGTTTTTAGCGCATTGCTATGCTGATGCTAAAGTGTTTTGAGTGGTTTTAGTGTCTTTCTATGTGGTTGCTAATGTGTTTTAGGTGGTTTTTAGCATCTTGCTACTTGTTGCTAAAGGCCAATGTATACTTTGGTTTTCCACGTGCCGGTACGTGCATCCCAGTTTCAGTCTTCGTCTGTACATGCCGTTGGCGTTCTAGTGCCTGCCGTTGACTAAAGAGTATCACAAAGAGGTAATAGTGTGCATGTGTTGAACATATCCGTATGCGTATGCGCTTGTGGTCAACAGAGTTTACTTTAAAAGGCTAAGCGTCCGACAATGCACAAGACTGAATGGCATGATGGAAAACGTGTATACCCTACCCTTTACAAAAATCAAGAGTTTTTCTGCAAATTCGCCACTCATTATTTTCACATGGAAATGAGCTTTGTGGCAAACTTTTCATAGTTGTAAAAGGTTTGCTGCAGGTTTACCAGTACCGGTAAAGAGCTGCAAACTAATGGCAAAAATATATGGTGAACCGCAAGCTCATTTGCATGTGTCTGCAGTTTCTAAAGTGTTCTGAATGGTTGCTGAGCCAAGTCAAAAGCGTTCACCCTCAAGTCTCTATGAAATTCTAGTCTGTAGATATGACTGGGGTCTCTTCCTCAGTGTAAATCTATGGGATTTTTCACCTGTTTTATGGCATTCTGGGTGAAAATTGTCTGTTTAGAAAAGTAGTAGCACATTTCTTCTCAACAAGTTGCATGATTTAAGATGTCTGTTGCACAAATGGTGAAGGACAAGTTACATGTTGAAATTAGTTCAAATCCTTAACCCTAAGTGTGAGCAATAGTGATGCTTGCCTTAGCAGCTTCTTGAGGAGAGGTGTGCTCTTACTTTTTTTTGGGGGGGGGGGGGGGGGGGGGGATTTTTCCCCTTTTTCTCCCAATTTGGAATGCCCAATTCCCAATGCGCTCTAAGTCCTCGTGGTGGCGTAGTGATTCGCCTCAGTCCGGGTGGCAGAGGACGAATCCCAGTTGCCTCCACGTCTGAGACAGTCAACCCGCACATCTATCACGTGGCTTAAGCGCGTTGCCACGGAGACATAGCACATGTGGAGGCTTCATGCCGTCCACCGCGGCAACCACGCTCAATTCACCATGCACCCCACCGAGAACAAACCACATTATAGCGACCACGAGGAGGTTACCCCATGTGACTCTACCCTCCCTAGCAACCGGGCCAATTTGGTTGCTTAGGAGACCTGGCTGGAGTCACTCAGCACACCCTGGGATTCAAACTAGCAAACTAGCGAAATCCAGGGGTGGTAGCCAGTGTATTTTACCACTGAGCTACCCAGGCCCCTGGTGTGCTATTACTTTGATAACTGATCAGACTAACAGTTTTCTCCCAATGGATGATAAAAAGGCAGATATAATCCCCTAAATTTACATTGAAAGGGGGACCCAAGCCATATCTACACACCACAATATTGTAGAATCTTTTGACTTTGGCTAGTAAGCAGCTACCTTGCAAGCAGCAAATTTTGCATAGGCAAACACCTCTCACATTTTGTTTCTAAATGTAAAAAAAAAAAAAGTGTAATTTTATTCTATGTGTTTGATGTTACTGCTGTTTTGTTTGTTAGATTTTTAGATGTAGGTCTGGGACAGTAAACAGTGACTTAACAATAGCTACTGCTACAAGCTAAAAGTGGGTTAAAGTTCAGATTTTCCTCTAAGCTGTGTATGAGAGAAAGACAGGAGCACAGAATTGTTATCTGAAAGACAAAACTGAAAATTGTTTTGTTTTGTGTGTGTGTGTGTGTGTGTGTGTGTTTGTTCAGAATATATCAAGATTCCTTTTACAATTAAAAACGCCTAAGCCCTGTGGGCTCTTTATAGAGATCGACTGATATTGTTGTTTTCTTGACCGATACCAGTACAGATAAATTTAAAGTTTAAGTGTCCAATAGCCGACATACAAAACTGACTTATTTTTATTTCTGCTTTTTGACACAACACATAAATAATTTAATAATGTAAATAATTTTTTTTGTAGTGTTGACGCACTACTTCCAATTGAAACAGGAAGTTGGGGCATGGCATTTCAAAGGGCCCATTCCTATTTTTAAATCACCAATAGGCTTCAGTTTAATTCATTTAGTTTAGGAGTTTAGTCTAAGTCACAGCCATGAACCATGATTTTCTTGTTGCTAATCAGTTGCAAGTGGTGTTAATGGGAGGCACATTATCATCCTAGAGCATTTGATTGGACAAAAATTGTGAAGTGCAAGATGATTCATCAATATTTTTGGCTCCATTTTCCCTGTATTCTTTTAATTAAATTCTTAATGCGTATATTGTCTAAAAAGTTAATTGTATCAACTTTTAGGAGTACACTAGCATATAGATTTCTTTAAAGCCAGTGTTGGGTAAATTAATCAAAAAAAGCAATCCATTACAGATTACCAGTGACCTTTTTAAAAGTTTAATCAGATTACTTTACTGATTACTTCATCGAAAAACAATCCCATTACAAATTACTTTACACATTTCTCTCAACACATTCAAAATAATGTCTATATTATGTCTATGCACATGTAACCAGTCCTACTTGACCCGCTCCAAGTGGGATTCAAACCAGCGTCTCCGGCATGGGAGGCAGGCGCACTGACGAATAATATTACGTTATTTTCCTGTGAAAAGTACTGTTTCCTATTCCTGTGCTAAAGACCCACCAATTGGTGGCATTTATTGGTAGACCCAATATTAAAAAACTGATTACCAATTAAGAAGAAAGGTTTAAATATCAGTAAAAAGTCAAAACAATTAGTGGTCTCACTCTTTATCTTTCTCTCTTTCAGAAGATTATCCATTCTCCACTGATGTTTTACCACCACTGCCGGAGGTCCCTGTTGGAGGGGCAGTCCTAAGCCAGTTGGGTGGTCCCATCAGAAACTCTGCCCTGAGATACTGCTCCTCGCACAGCATGAACTCCACGCACTGCAATGACCGACCGGTCAGCTATGGCTCCACCTCTTCCTCCGCCTCATCCCGGGACAGCCACTGCTCGCTGGTGGGTCGGCCGGTGTTAGGCTCCACCCCTGAGCGAGATCGGGATTCTGGGGCCATTCGATTGGAGCTGGTGCCTGCCGGTCAGCTTGATGAGGAGGAGTCAGGAAGACAGACACCGACACCAGCGAATCAGAGCGAGGGAGATGTTCAGTCACCTGAAGGACGTAAACTCCAGTATGTGGACCGAGTGGTGCAGGAAATTCTCGACACAGAAAAAACCTACGTCCAGGACCTTCGCAGTATAGTTCAGGTGAGCAAAATGGAATGCTTGTGTTGTTAATTCCTGAGCAGTCTGAGACTTTATCATGATCAGATTTCTCATACATTAATTGCAAAAAGCCAACATTTAATGAGTATTCCCCCCAAAAAGGAAAACTGTCATCATCAGGGTTGGGAGAGTTACTTTTAAAATGTAATCCTTTACAAATACTGAATACTTAATTCAATTACCGCAATAAGAAAGTAATGTAATCTGTCTACTTTAATTACTTTTGGAAAACCTCAAGTTCACATATGTGAATAAAGTCAAAAGAAAATATATATATATATATATATATATATATATATATATATATATATATATATATATATATAAACGAGCGACAAGTTGTTAACAATATTTTGTAGTAATCAACATTATGCCACAAATTTTGTCGATTGAGCTTAAAGAATGTTTAGGGTGTTCTTCTCCACATCATGAAAGTGAATAGGGATCATGGCTGTCAAGTAATGATAAAAAAAGCATAATAAAAGTATCACAAAAGTAGTCCCTATGTCTCATGCGCTTTATTCCAAACCTTCTGAAGTCGTGCGATAGCTTTGCATTTGAAACAGACCGAAATTGTACTTCTTATTGACCTCCACGGTATCTCAATGCCTCTAAATATAGAAGTGTAACAACATATATTTGCGCTTCCATAAATCACATTTTAATGATTTTTTTTTTTTTTTTATCTATATAAGTTTACTATCACATAACTATTTCTTTGTTTATTACAAGACAATTGAGTACTATATCATGTTGATTTTCTGTATGTCTATTTAGACTCAACAAGTGCCTGAGAAAATACTTGTGTGTAGATTATGTGTTGTGTGTAGCTCAATACGTGTTTGAAAGCAGTTGCATCTCATAAAATTTCAGAGTGGAAGTAATGAATTCCATTTTATCATTAATTGCATTATCTCTTTGATATATGAGAAATAAGACATCAAAATAAAACAGAATATGTTATTTTTCTATTATTTTCTGATTGTCTTAAGAATTCTTTAAAATTTTACACTACTTGGGCATTTGGTAGATCGGTTTGTGCTGGGTTGCTTAAGACCCGATGTATGTAATAATGTTTGACGATGCTCCCATGCATTTAATGGTAAAGGGTACAAAAGGGTGGTAACTCTCCAGTTGATTGGTCAAACCTGCAACCAAGTGTAACATGCACATGAGAAGATGAATGCTAAACCCTTCCTCTCGCCCTTACCCTTATTTTCTCACTCTTTCTCGATTAACATGTGGGCAATGATTTTTAGGAGTCTGCAATCCCCTTGGCCCCATCTACATTTAACTGTACATGTTCCCTGGTACTGAGCGGATGATAGATGGTTGGAGAGGAGAAAGGGAGAAAAGGAAAGCAGGCAGGATAGATTGAGAGAGCAGATAAAGGAGAGGAAAGTAGGTTAGAAAAACAATGGTGCTTTCTGCTACACTAATAGACTGCTGTTTACATGTGTGTGCACTGTATGTAAAGTAAAGCTCTTGAGTCAATGTACTCTCATTATAAACTCTCTCTCTCTGTAACATAATCATTTAGTGTGATTATACTATAATGCACTGTAAGTTGATAGTTCTTGCTGGTCTGAGATTTAAGATCAGCGGGTCACTCATTGAAGAACCCTTACAAAAAATCTAAACTAACCACAGTCTTGTCGCAAATTTGTAGTTAGTTATTTTCACATGCAAATGAGCTTGTGATTCGCCGCAAATGTTTGCCAGAAGTTTGTAGCTCTTCACCGGTAGTGGTGAACCTCCGGCAAACCTTTGGCAACAATGGGCAATTTGCTGCAAGTTTGCCGCAAAGCTCATTTGCATGTGAAAATGATCTGTGGCGAATTTGCAGCAAGTTTGCAGCAAATTTGCAGTGAACTCTCAATTTTTGTAAGGGCATAAGTTCATACTTAAATTTGTTTCTAAATTTAGTACTAAATTTGAGTGGCACTCAGTCTAAACAACTCTCAAATCAAAAGTTGCTGACTGATGCTTGCAGTCTAAACTGCAACCACAGCAGAAGTCCATCCTCCATTCATCTGAGCTCTAGCCAGACACCTTATCCGTTAGACCACATAAGTAGGGGTCATGACCTTCAATAACCATATCCATATGTGTGTTTCTCCCAGTTTCCAGTAGCATTGAATTTGCCATAATCACACACACACACACACACACACAACTCATTTGCCTTGAGTTTGAACCCTGACAAAGCCCCGTTTGGGGTGTTGCCAGTCTGATGGTGAAGGATCTGGGCTTTAACACAAACTCTGTTGAGGTCACATAACTGAGGCTTTTCTTTACTTTGCTTGAAACTAGTATTCTGTATTGCTTTTGACAAATTACATATTCATAAGTCTCTTCTTACTGCTGTTTTAAATGTCACCTTTTATTTCCATAATGTGACGTATTTCCGAGTGATACAGGATATTTCATGAAAAAAGATGTAGGGCTGGATTTGATTTTATCTATCCAGAATTTATTTGATGGTTAGTAGTCCTTTGTAGGTGGCACTTTAAGGCATCATAAGCACGCTCCTAATGCAACAGGCTGATCACACAGTGAATTCGGTGACAGTAGGTCAAAAGTTCTTCTGTTGAAATTAGTCTGTATTTACAGATATTCAAACCACTGCCCCCAGAGAGCAAAGATGAAAGTGTTGTTGAAGTGAAACATCCACAGAGTGGAGCCAAAAGAGAGTATTATTTCTAGTAGTTTACAATAGTCACATTCACACATACAGCCTTTTCCAGAAAATTACCCACAATTTCCAGTTTAGAGGGGTGTAAACACGACCCTTTTGAAAATACTGGTAAATTTGCTCTGGCAATTTTCCTTAATGCGATATTATTTTATTACCCTTACATTTCCATATTGATGGTATGTGTGAACAGAGCCATAAGATTACTGGTTTCGGTTTGTATGAGGTCAGGGCGCACTGGCATAAGAACGTTCAGACGGAGATGACGAAATTACTCTGCGCCGTTTAACACAGGTGACTCGGAAGTAAGAAAAATGTCAACAAACTGGCCAGATAGTGAAACTAGAGTGCTTCTCTTCATCTGAGCGGATGAATACATTTCCCGACAGCTGAAAGGAACAGTTAGTGATTTCCCACGTATTCTCCGATGAACCCACGTTCTTCATGCAGACCTCTGTGTAGCGAAATACATAAATAGTACTGTGCTTTTCAGCCACAGATAGAGTCTACGCCTTCGGATGCTAGCAACAGAATTTTGTTCTCTGTAGTTCAACAGTCTCATTTGAAGTCGTTGCATACAGTGTTGTTGAGTCTTAAGTAGGTGCATAAATGAAAACCTTCACCAAAAACAGAAAAAAAAAACACCAGCATTACTGACCGCTACAAAACCATACCCTGCCACATTTTCAAGCTAAAAAGCCCACATTTCTGGCACAATTGTGTTGAGGCCATTTCCGGCAAATGACGTCACAGTTTAACGGCATTTGGTGCTGATGTGTGAATGGTAGCACAGCAGAAAAAAGACAGAAAGAACTTTCATGTGTGAACAGTACCTTTGGTACGTTTATTAGTAAAGGCAACCCAACGATTTTCATGTAAGTTATCTGGTTGCATGTGTGAAAGGGTCTAATGTAATACAGTCAACAGGAATGCTTATTTTATTAGCTCTATACTCCCTAACCCAAACCCCAACCCTAAACCTAACCATCAGTGGAGTAAAATAAAGTAATAAGACACTTGCGTCTGTGCTGTACAGTGATTTTACCACAGGTAAGGGATGATTTAAGGCACAGTTGGAAGCAGAATGAATGTTACATTTATATAGCACTTTTCTGACACTACACTCAAAGCACTTTACACAGTGAACAGGGGACTCTCCTCAACCACCACCAGTGTGCTCACCACACACCAGCTATTGGTGGAGAGTAGAGAACAGAGTTATATTTATGGATGGGAATTATTAGGAGGCCATGATTGAGAAGGGCCAAGGGAATTTGGCCAGGACACCAGGGCTACACCCTACTCTTTACGTGAAGTTCCTGGGATAATGACCACAGAGAGTCAGCACCTCAGTTTAATGTCTCATCCGAAGGACAGTGCCTTTTTGCAGTATAGTGTCCCCGTCATTATACTGGGGCATTAGGACCCACACAGACAACAGGGTGAGCACCCCCTGCTAGCCTCCCTAATAACTCTTCCAGCAGCAACCTTAGATTTCCCCAGGAGGTCTCCCATCCAGGTACTGGCCAGGCTCAACCCTGCTTAGCTATAGTGGGCAACCGGTCTTGAGCTACAGTTGGAAACAGAAGCCTATGCCAGGTTTATAGTCATTCTACAAAGGCTTCGAATGCGGCTCATCCAAGCAGAATGCAGGGTTAGAACTATCTGTTTTATCAATGTAATTTTAGAGCGAAAATGCAACCTCCAAATTAAAATTAGCTTTCCACGTCACACTATTACGTCAGAGTGCTACTAACATTTATGCTTATTAGAGTATCAAAAGCATCGCATTAGCTTAGCAACAAGCAACCTTCAAACTTTTTGGTCCAGATTTTATATGACAGGTGGTTGGAGGGGAGGGGTTGAGAAATAAGAAGGCTTGGTGACATCAGCCAAAATGTAAAGTCATTTCAGAGGCGAGCAATTTATTACATTTTGATGAAAGATTATTAAGACAAAAAAATTTTCTTGGTACAGCTGATGAATTGTGCACAATAAAATGAGGAATGTGTATAATGTTGGGAGTGTATCGTTTTTACCATCACTTTAATTTTCAGTTTTGAAAATAACTGGCACACAACACAACCTCAATGTCTATGTGTATGTGTGTGAGGAGTGGTGACATAGGGTGTGTTCTTGGGTAGACACAGAATGGTTATTTTACACTGCCTGAGGGTGCTCAGGTAGATATTTTTATCAGGATGAGAGAATCACTTATCTCATCTGTCAACCAGAAAGAGAGACACTGAAATGCAGGGCGGAGCAGAAGAGATGTTACAACACAACTACACATTCTGACATGCTTTGTGTTTGTGCCTGTGTATGTGTATAAGCTCACTGGGGCTTCGATAGTGCACTCTTTTAAACTCTTAAAAATAAGTGTTCTTCAATGCTCTTTTCTAGCACTTTATGTTCGTCGAAGAACCCCCTTCTTATCAAGAACCATTTTTGTGTTGACATTTGCTAGGAGTGCCAAAAAACTATTTGGGTTGAGCACCACAAACCTCAGTAGTAACCCTAAAAAATTACTTTTAGAAATTCCTTTTTAAAGGTTGACGCCTATTTACATTTGTATTTACGATTCTTTATTCAGTAATGAAACTCTATATGGTGCAAGTGGATAGGTCCTTTGAACACGTAATCTATAGCCTCTTAGCCAATAAACTTGTGTACTCTCTCTTTGTCATATATTTAAATATTCTCACTGCAGCGTGCTACGAGAGTTTTCTCTCTGAAACCCTCCTCCTCCCCAGCAGCACTTGTCTAGATCTGCTTAATGGGGATTGTATATATTCATCCTAGGGAGACAGTAACATGAGAAGTGCCACAATCCAAAGTTCCAGAATTGCTCAGAAAAGTATAAAAATTATGAGGTTTTATAGAGATGCAAATGAGAAATTTTAAGCCAAAATGAGTCATTTCAAGACAGACTAGAAAGTCATTGTATAATTTGCATACCATGCTTTGATGCTTAGTGTTAAAGTGTTTGTGTAACTACTGCTCTGAGTATTTTAAATAACTTGCGGACATAGCTTATCTACTGAGGCATATGTGAGTGTTAAGGCAGCCACTGAATTGACTTTAAACACTAAAGCAGGTCTGACTGTCCAAATACGGCAAACCCTGAGCGACATAAAGTCAGAGGGCAGCACTTCCTCCGTCCGGTTTGAAGCAAGGCATGCTGCCTGTCTCACATGACCGGTGATGAGATTACTCACTCTTTCATCTGTCTCTCTCTCTCTCTCTGCAGGATTACCTGGAGTGCATCAGTAATCAATCTCTTCTGCTGTTGGGAGATGAAGAGAGGAATTCTTTATTTGGAAATATCCATGACATCTACCACTTTAACAGGTATCTTTTTCCATGAGGTAACATGATCTCATTAGTATTCACAGGTATGTATGCAAAGTGTGTTTCTAGCATACATAAATCTGTCTGCTTTTAAAAACCATCGACTTCAGGAGAAAACAGCTTTGTAGCTTATTTCCATTCTTGTCAATATTAATAATTTACTGATATTCAGGGTTGGGGAGTAATGGAATACATGTAATGGGATTATATATTTAAAATACTAAAAATTAGTAACTGTATTCCACTGCAGTTACAATGTAAATCGTTGGTAATCAGAATACAGTTACATTCAAAAAGTATTTTGATTTCTGAATAGATTACTTGCATTTTATTGTAATTTGATTCATTTAATATTTAGTCTGTTCAGTTGGAAAACATTTATACATATAGATGATGCTATCCAAAGTGCATTTGAACAGCGGTGAAACACTTTCTTATGATGCGTTACATTCATAGGAGGGCTTTCACACTGTTGTGAGTGAAAAAGTGGATATGACGTCATTGAGGAACTTTCCCTTGGGAACTTAATAGAGTACAGTAGTTACATTCGTGCTTCTACAGCTTAATAAAAAACAGTTAGCATCACTTTGACAGATGAAACATAAATACAATAAATACGGTTAGGGAATTTAAAAAAAAAATTATAACCAATGTAGCCTTTAACATCAAATAGAAAGATACAAATAATATCATTTCTGCCTCATTATATGAATAGAATCCACATATGAATAGAAAAGTATATTGTTGTGTTCTGTGGGGTTTTGAAGTTTGAAGCAGCAAAGTTTTCGCACTCTATGTCATCCTGTCAGTCATGTAACTTCTCAGCGAGTGCTAATTACTACTGTGTTGACTCAATATTTTCCCAAAGCTGTCGGCTGATACTCAGAAAGAAATCTCAGTATATATTATTTCTTTAGATAGGGATCATATTAGATAAAACTAAACTAAATTGAAAGGACAAACTGAAAATGAAGTAGAAATAAAAAACAAAATTTAAATTTGAAACAATAATAACTCTGGTTGTAATGACTAACACAGCTTTCACTTTCTTTAGTCTATGTTTGAGTGGAGGGGAAAAGTAACAAATAATTGAAATGTCAACAGAGCGCAATAAGAAGTGTGTTGAAGGACAGTTTTGTCTTCATACACTTAAAGCATATGCTTTCATTCTGAAACCACTTTGAAGTTTGTTCAGCAGGAAACTAATCATAAAATATAGGGGTGTTTTACAATTTGAATTCAGATTCTTGAACAGATTCATTCGGACTCTGACTCGACTCGGACTCAGCCTGCTATGGACTCCGTCTTGAGTCCGACTCGGCCCCTTTTGGACTAGGACTCGACTGTTTAAAGATTCGGACTTGACTCAGACTCGACTAAGGTGTACTCGAACCCAACACTAACGGATAGTTCTTTTCCTGAATGCTGATTAGTTAATACACAATATAGTAACAGTTATGACACAAAACACTTGTTCGCCAAGCTACTGTCTAAATCAATGCGCAGCACCCAGTGAGACTAGCTATTAACTTTACGTGTCAAGGACTGTATCTTCTAGCAGAAAGATGGCACTTAAAGGGGCATTCATTAGTTCTCTAGCTAGCGCTAGCATTGTTCTTCTTCGTGTACTTTAAGTACTGATGTTACAGTGGTGTTAGACGCAGTACTGCCATCTTTTGACGTGGATCAGCATGATCGTCTCTGCTACCCCTGTCAGCTTTGGAATATCATTTGCATCTGGAAAATGTCAGAGTTTGAGGTCATTTCTAAAATTATTTATTACTAGTATAATATAATTGCTTTGCCTAAAAACAAACTTCAGAAATCAAGACATGCTTCTACAGTTAAGGACAGATTATTATTGTCCCTCACATCAATAATCTTTGGAGACTGTCTACATTTCATGTTATTTCTAAAGACAGTTATTACCTTTATTAGAGAACTGCATTGCGTAACATGAACCTCAATTATCTAGCGATACAGAATGTTATGGTAAAGGAAAGATTAGAACTGATTTTGATGATCAAATTTAACATATCCATGAATACTGTTTTTGAAGAACTCGTTTTATTTCCAATCAAACCAACATCATGGTTTACATAAAATCCACAACAATCGCTGTGCCAAGCTACTTTGCACAAAACGAATGAAGATGTAGACGCCTTACTGTTACCAATGTTTACTCTAGTTTTTTACTTTTTCCGGTCCTTCTGTCATCTTGCTTGAAGCAAGTTGCTTCAGATCTTTTTTTGCTTCTTCGCCAGTACAGCTACTGGATCTCCTGTTGTCTCCGCTGCTAAAGCATGATAAATAAGTATGTTCCATTGTGTTCTGTCACCATGACAAATTCCTTGTGTGTGTAAGCATACTTGGCAATAAAGCTCATTCTGATTATTTTCGATCTTCATGTCACCAAACAACACTGTGTGCTACATAAGCATAACCAAGAGTATCTACACAGGCTGCAGCCAATGAGTGCATGGATTCTCTTCTTCGATGTTTAGTGAAACACCACGGGTCATGTGATTTCAACATGGCGAAACACATTGAAGGGGGTGACCCTCACCATGTAGAATAAAACACTTTTTATAGAAAACTATTATGAGTACAGTCTTCATCTCATGTGAGTGTACACCATTCGGGTCAAACTTCACAAAAACACAATTAATTTGTTAATGTGTAATACTTTTTAAACTGGCTCCAAACTACAGATGCACCTTTAATGAATATTTGCGTAACGTTTAAACCTGAAATGTATGTATTTAATATTTTTATTAGTTAGTAACTGTTTTATAAAAGCAATGACACTTGAGACCATGCTATATTGTGTATATAGTAATCCATTTTGCCGTGAGGTTGCAACACATTTTAGATGTGACTGTGTTCAAAATATAGCACAATAAGATGCTTTATTGCATGTTATTAAGTGCATAGAATCCATGTGTTTACGTGTGTGTTTCAGTGATTTACTTCATGACCTGGAGAAGTGTAAGGCTGACCCAGTTGCCATAGCGAAGTGTTTCGTAGCCAAGGTAACTGTATCTTTTTTTTCTTCACATTTTTTACACAAACAAACCTTAAAGGTACAGTTCACCTCAAAGTAAAAACATTTTGTCATCATTTAATCACCCTCATGTCTTTCTAAGCCTGTATGACTTTCTTCTGTAAAACACTAAAGGAGATGTTTAGCTAAATATTCATGATCTTCCATGCAATGAAGGTGAATAGGGACTGGGGCTGTCAAGCTCCAAAAATGACATAAAAAACCATAAAAACACCATTAAAGTAGTGCATACAACTCATGCACTATATTCCAAGTCCAAGTCAGCCATATAATAGCTTTGTGTGAGGAACAGACTGAAATTTAAGACATTATTTGCCGAATCTTGCCCTCCAAAGTAACTAAGAAATCTCATTTGTACATGGTGCATATTTAAAAATGTGTTGCAACAGGTTGCGTCAATGACATCATTGACATAGTTCTCATAACTGAACCAATTATGAATGTGCACACGCACAAATTAGATTTGAGAACTACTGTGGAGGGGAAGATTTTACAGTGAATAAGAACTTAAAATCGGGTCTGTTTCTCAAACAAAGATATTGTACGGCTTTAGAAGACTTGGAATAAATCGCACAAATCCTATGAATTACTTTTTATGGTGCTTTTTAGTCCATATCTGGGCTTGACTGTCCCTGGTCACACACACATTAACAATCCTGCACACTGTTTTGTGTTATAATTAGTTTCTCACCTCAAGTGTCTCTATTGACAGCGTAATAACAAGTACTTGAATAAGTGTTGCAGCTGTTTTACAGCTCTAATTAGCAGCTGTTGAAATGCTGGTTTCAGTGGGTTTCTGGCCTGTGGTTTTGTGTGATAATTGCTCTGTTTTGTTCGGGTTATTGTTGTGCTAATGTCCTGGTAGCAGGGGGCTGCTAATTAACAAAATGCAAATTACTTTGGGTAACAAGAAACTTTTAAAAACCTTACAACCAAACTTCCACACACACAGCCCAGACCTGAGCGCTTGTCTTCAGACGTCTACTCTGTGTGTTTGTATTTTTGTTTGTGAGGAAATGAAGGGTTACTACTACAACACGAGAGAGAAAAAAACAGAGAGCATTCCTGTGTTTGCAGCATTCCTTCAACACTCTGAAACCAACCCTTACTTTCCTGGATTCCTCATTGTTCTGCCATCATTACACACATATACACTTTTTAAAGTACCATTTTTAGTTTATGTTGCTATTTCTGCTTTTTTTGTGTGTGTGTAATGAAGTCAGTTTGATGCAGTCATATTAAATAATATTGGTAATACTTTACATCTGTTAATGGTTTATAAAGGGGTTCATTAATGACTAATAAGTAATTTACAAATGCATTATAAATTGTTTATATGCAGTAATAGCATACATGTTTTAACATTGTTAAATGAATATGTGTATTTATTAAGTATTTTTACCATTTTGATTAATTTATATTAATCAAAAACAAATTGCCCTAATTCATGATTTATGTCATAGTGTACAGGTTTGGGGAGTAACGGAATACATGTAACAGGATTACGTATTTAAAATACAAAATATATGTAACTGTATTCCACTACAGTTACAATTTAAATCATTGGTAATTAGAATACAGTTACATTCAAAAAGTATTTTGATTACTGAAGAGATTACTTTGATTTTATTGTCATTTGTTTCATTTAATATTTAGTCCTTTCAGATGGAAAACATTTATACATATAAATGATGCAATCTAAAGTGCATTTGAAAAGCGGTGAAACTCTTTCTTATGATGTGTTACATTCATACGAGCAGACAGAGAAGTAAGTTTGAAGTAAGTTTGGAGCAGAAGAAATAGAAATAAACCTTGTGTAAATTGTCAGCTTTACGCTAAGCTAAAATGCTATTTCTAGCCATTTTACATGCACGTTACCAGGCACGATCATATTTTTTATCAAGAAAATTCACGTTGGATCATCATTTCTTTTTTCTAGTAAGACCTTTGATATTAGTGCAAAAATCATATTCTTGATAATAATTTTTGTATTGTTTTCCTGTAAAAATATCAAAAAATCTTTAAAACAAGATCAATTTGATTCATCTTGTTTTAGAAACAACACTGCATAAGATATTTAGGTTTTTTAGAGAATGTTTTTTTAACATGTGTATTTTGTCTTACTGTACTGGCAGAGTTTTTATAGTCAAAACAAGTGAAAAAATCTACCAGTGCTGAAGAAGTAATCCAAAGTATTTAGAATACATTACTGACCTTGAGTAATCTAATGGAATACATTACAAATTACATTTTACAGCATGTATTCTGTAATATGTAGTGGAATACAAAAAGTAACCCTCCCAAACCTGACAGTGTAGCAAAAATAGACTATTGAGATTAAAAGGAGGGATTATGTCATTTTGTGTTTCTATTCATGACTGCAATGTCTTGACTCACTTGTGTTGTCACTTTCCATGTCATGTCAGTGTCAAAAGAATGGTGCTACTCTGAGTAATGTCCCAATTTACCTATTCCTAGTTATCTAAAATCCTCTGAAAAAAACATTTTTCAGCTATTCATGCTCATTCACAGCACATACAGTGCATCAGGAAAGTATTCACAGCGCTTATGTTACAGCCTTATTCCAAAATGGATTACATTCATTATTTTTCCTAAAAATTCTACAAACAATACCCCATAATGACAACGTGAAAGTAGTTTGTTTGAAATCTTTGCAAATTTATTAAAAAGAAAAAATGAAAAGAAAAAAAATCACATGTACATAAGTATTCACAGCCTTTGCTCAATACTTTGTTGAAGCACCTTTGGCACCAATTACAGCCTCAAGTCTTTTTGAGTATGATGCTACAAGCTTGGCACACCTATTTTTGGGCAGTTTCTCCCATTCTTCTTTGCAGGACCTCTCAAGCTCCATCAGGTTGGATGGGGAGCGTCGGTGCACAGCCATTTTCAGATCTCTCCAGAGATGTTCAATCGGGTTCAAGTCTGGGCTCTGGCTGGGCCACTCAAGGACATTCACAGAGTTGTCCCAGAGCCACTCCTTTGTCATCTTGGCTGTGTGCTTAGGGTCGTTGTCCTGTTGGAAGATGAACCTTCACCCCAGTCTGAGGTCCAGAGCGCTCTGGAGCAGGTTTTCATCAAGGATGTCTCTGTACATTGCTGCATTCATCTTTCCCTCAATCCTGACTAGTCTCCCAGTTTCTGCCACTGAAAAACATGGTATTGGCCAGGTGATGAGCGGTGCCTGGTTTCCTCCAGACATGACGCTTGCCATTCAGGCCAAAGAGTTCAATCTTTGTTTCTCATGGTCTGAGAGTCCTTCAGGTGCCTTTTGGCAAACTCCAGGCAGGCTGTCATGTGCCTTTTACTGAGGAGTGGCTTCCGTCTGGCCACTCTACCATACAGGCCTGATTGGTGGAGTGCTGCAGAGATGGTTGTTCTTCTGGAAAGTTCTCCTCTCTCCACAGAAAAATGCTGGAGCTCTGTCAGAGTGACCATCGGGTTCTTGGTCACCTCCCTGACTAAGGCCCTTCTCCCCCGATCACTCAGTTTGGCCAGGCGGCCAGCTCTAGGAAGAGTCCTGGTGGTTCCAAACTTCTTCCATTTACGGATGATGGAGGCCACTGTGCTCATTGGGACCTTCAATGCTGCAGAAATTTTTATGTACCCTTCCCCAGATCTGTGCCTCGATACAATCCTGTCTCGGAGGTCTACAGTCAATTCCTTGGACTTCATGGCTTGGTTTGTGCTCTGACATGCACTGTTAACTGTGGGACCTTATATAGACAGGTGTGTGCCTTTCCAAATCATGTCCAATCAACTGAATTTACCACAGGTGGACTCCAATCAAGTTGTAGAAACATCTCAAGGATGATCAGTGGAAACAGGATGCACCTGAGCTCAATTTTGAGTGTCTTGGCAAAAGCTGTGAATACTCATGTACATGTGATTTTTTTCATTTTTAATTTTTAATAAATTTGCAAAGATTTCAAACAAACTTCTTTCACGTTGTCATTATGGGGTATTGTTTGTAGAATTTTGAGGAAAATAATGAATTTAATCAATTTTGGAATAAGGCTGTAACATAACAAAATGTGGAAAAAGTGAAGCGCTGTGAATACTTTCCGGATGCACTGTATCATATCATAAAGACTAATGAACATTAAACCATACTGAACTTTATGTATATATGATTTTAATGTTGTCAGCTTCATAATAAATTCTCCATATATGTCCACTTTACATTAAGGTACATTTTCATAGGTAACTAATCTTGAATATGTTTTAATAAGCATTTAAACATGTTAAGTAAAATGGCTCACTCATTGGCAGGTATTGCATGAAAGTCAACCTTTTTATGCATGTTGATATAAATGCAGAAGAATGATTTATAATGTATTTGTAAATGAATTATTAGTCATTAATGAACCCTTTATAAATCCTTCACAACTGGAACATTAATGTAAACTGTTACCATAATATCTTTTATTAAATCCATTGTGTAAAATGATAACGTACTTGAAAACTGAACATCAAACTACTGCATTTATTGAGGACTTTAACCTAATTACATGGCTCTCTGAAATACTTGATTCTGATTGGTCATTTGCAGAATTCTTTGAACAAATATGCTGTATAATGAGTGCTTAACTGTAAAATGTACCAATTTCCTAAATAGCTGTGCAAGTTTCAAGTCTCTCATATAACTCCACACTCTCTTTCTTATGTAATTTCAACCCAATATAATTTTTTGTAATCATTTTGTAAGTAGCCATGTAATAAGGAGGAATTCACTTTGTGTCTAGGTCCCATGTCTGAGTTTAGTTAGCTATAATGGCTGGCTGATTGCATATCATCTCTTAAGGCTTTTTCACACCAAACACGAATCTTCACCACGACTGACATTTTGAATAGAAACAATGGACTCCTAATGAGCCGTTCACACCTGGAGCGAACGTTCGTGTGTCAAAAAATTCTACTATTGATATTTCTTTCTTCGCCTGGTGATAAAACGCCCCGACCACTAACATTTTGGCTGTGGATTACGTGTCAGGGTCTGCTGCAGTTACCAAAACCAGCGCATTTGGTGGCAATAAAGCACAGAAAGCTGCTCTGTACACCTGACATTAAACACTGAAGAAGAAAGCACCCAGAATGGTCGTGTCTAGAAGGTAACCCCCCCCCCCCCCCCCAGTTACCTAAAGTCTCGCGAGAGCCGCATTGAATAATCACATACTATGTTTTTTGTGTTTATTTAGAGTCCTACAGAAACCCTACACCTACCCCTAAACCTGAACCTAACCTTAACCCTACCACTAAATCTGACCCTAAACTTAACCTTAGTAACAGCGAATAAGACTCTTGCGAGACTTAGGTTGCTGGGAGGTTAACTTCTAGACACAGCCACCCAGAACCAACATTGAAGATGGACGTGGAGTTGTTGCTCACTTTGGTCTCTGAAAACAGAGAGTTGATTGACAAGATCTACAGTGATTACAAAAATCAGAACAGGACAGAAAAGAAGTGTTGTGATAATTACAGAATTGTACGTATGACCCATATACAAGCCTATACAAGATTTTTTTAAAAACTCACCATAAACACACGGCCAAACGCTGTTCAGGGTCGAGGGGTTTGCGATTAATTCATTTGAAAACAGATCAACAAGGGTGCCACCAGCTGAAGCAAAGTTTCGAATTCATCAACAGGCATTCTGAAGTATTCATGATACAACTTCAACTCCTAAATCAGTCTGTAAAACTCCCTGTGGTCCTCTTTTCTCCCAAGAACCGGGCAAACCCAGTATCAATGCCTTTTTATTCTCCTTTACTCGGTAAGCAAAATAACACTAAACTCATCATCGCTGCTGCTTGAAGAGAAATCCATCTTCTTTTTTCAGCTCACAAGAGAACTCGCTTGCTAAACCCTCGTACTGTGATTCCATGGTTGTTTTACAAACTTTAACTACCTAGTTCTTCCACTCCTCTGTCATAGGAGGAGGCTGGACCAGCTCAAAGATGCATTTAGCCAACTACCGTACCGGGGTAAAATTGCTTGTCGATTAGCGCCACCTATTGTAAAGGCATGAATGTGCTAATTGCAAACATTCACGCTGCTTTAGATGTGAAAGGACTGCTCGACAGTGATTCGCTTCACTTAATCGCATCGCCTCTGGTGTGAAAAGGCCTTTACAGTGGAGATAAGAGTTTAGAAGGTATAAAGTGTGTGTGTATTGGTTAGTCCACTTGGTAGAGATTAATCCTCATTAGCAAACAATCCCAGATCCAGAACTGTGTGTATATGTGTGTAAAATGCATTACTCAGCCAGTTCTAAGGTACTGCTAATACAAAGGAGCTTGTGATTCCAGTAAAAGTGTGGGGTTTTATTACATCTGATTCCTGACAAAGGTTTCATGAGAACACTGCCTCTCTCTCTCTCTCTCTCTCTCTCTCTCTCTCTCTCTCTCTCTCTCTCTCTTTCTCTATTTCTCTCTAATGCTGCCATGGTGTATTTCTAATGTGTCAGTAATCAGTAATGTGCTGTTAGCAGCTTTTCAGTTCAGACAGACACATATTACACAACCCTATTAGCACTTATAAAACAGATGGATGCTTTTGGATGCTGATTGGTCAATATCACGTTCCAGTTGTGCTACTATACAATTTGCAATATAGTAACAGCTATAATATTATATTTCTTACAATGAAATTTTTCTAACAATAAACTTAGTAGCATGGTTGAATTAGTTTGACGAATGCAGTCAATCAATGAGATTATTTACTTTGATAAAAAACTGCATACTCTAATATTTCGTTGAACCGCCTTTAGCTTTGATTACAGCACGCATTCATCGTAGCATTGTTTTGACATCCTTATGCAACGTCACAACATTATTTCCATCCAGAATTGCATACATTGTTGGCCGAGATCTTGTATTGATGATGGGAGAGTCGAACAGATCATAACACTGCCTCCAGAGACTTGTACAGTGGGCACTATGCATGACGGGTGCATCGCTTAATGCGCTTCCCTTCTTACCCTGATGCGCCCATCGCTTTGGAATAGGGTAAATCTGGACTCATCAGACCACATGATCTTTTTTCATTGCTCCAAAGTCCAATCTTTTTGCTCCCTAGCAAATTTAAGTCATTTTTTCCAATTAGCCTCACTAACAAGTGACTTTCTTGTGGCTAAACAGCTGTTTAGTTCTCGTCGCATTGTGCATGTGGAAATGATCTTAGTTTTACTATTAAACATAGCCGTGAGTTCTACTCTCGATTTTTTTATGATGTGACGTCACCAAATGTTTTAGTGATCTCCAATCATGATCATTCAAGATTTTGTTCTGACCACATTTCTTCCATGAATCTGACGGTTCATCACTATCCTTCCAGGTTTTAATAATGCATTGGACAGTTCTTAACCCAATTCCAGTGATTTCAGCAAGCTCTTTAGTTGTTTTCTTTGACTGATGCAGGCCAATAATTTGTCCCTTCTGAAACACAGTATCATCTTTTCCACAACCACGGGATATGTCTTCTGACATGGTTGTTTAAGAAATGAGAAGCTACACACTGCCTAATATTGTGTAAGTCCCCCTTGAGCCACCAAAACAGCACCAACCCGCATCTCAGAATAGCATTCTGAGATTATATTCTTCTCAGCACAACTGTACAGGGTGGTTTTCTGAGTTACTGTAGACTTTGACCTCTCTGATCAACAGGGCGTTTCCATCCACAGAACTGCCCCTCACTGGATGTTTTTTGTTTTTGGCACCATTCTGAGTAAACATTAGAGACTGTTGTGCGTGAAAATCCCAGGAGATCAGCAGTTACAGAAATACTCAAACCAGCCCGTCTGGCACCAACAAACATCCAAGCGATTATCTAATCAGCCAATCGTGTGGCAGCAGTGCAGTGCATAAAATCATGCAGATACGGGTCAGAAGCTTCAGTTAATGTTCACATCAACCATCAGAATGGGGAAAAATGTGATCTCAGTGATTTGGACTGTGGCATGATTGTTGGTGCCAGATGGGCTGGTTTGAATATTTCTGTAACTGCTGATCTCCTGGGATTTTCATGAAAAACAGTCTCTAGAATTTACTCCGAATGGTGCCAAAAACAAAAAACATCCAGTGAGCGGCAGTTCTGTGGATGGAAATGCCTTGTTGATGAGAGAGGTCAACAGAGAATGGCCAGACTGGTTCGAACAGACAAAGTCTACAGTAACTCAGATAACCGCTCTGTACAATTGTGGTGAGAAGAATATCATCTCAGAATGGTATTCTGAGATGCGGGTTGGTGCTGTTTTGGTGGCACGACGGGGACCTACACAATATTAGGCAGGTGGTTTTAATGTTGTGGCTGATCGGTGTATAGTATACAGTATAAATATATATATATATATATATATATATATATATATATATATATATATATATATATATATATATAATTAAAATATATAATAAAATTAATACATAATATTAAATGAATTAATAAATACTGTAAATATCACTTGATGGAATATAAAAGAAAATCTCATACAAACATTGAAGGAGAGTCCTGAGCCATATCTAGAGAATAACACTCTTGCAATGTCCTAGAAACCATTCAGAACACCCGATATTACTATATAGCAAACACACTTAGAACCACTCAGAACACCTTAGCAACCACATGGCAACACCCTGGCAATCTGATTACAAATTGATTAGTTACTGAAATCTAATTACTTGTTTTGTCAAAAATGTGGGTAATATATTACATTTAAAATTCTTGTAATCAGATTACATTTACTGACTTTTAATTAAGGTAATTACATTTAATTACATGGGTTTCATACTGTATATTCCTTAAATATAATTTATGTATAAGAAAAAAACATTTGGCTGTTTGCATTTCTCTGACAGCTAAAGGGTGTGCAACAATAAGAAAGGAGAAAATATAGACATTATTTTGAATTTGTTGTGCAGAAAAAAAAAATATTTGAAAAGTGTTTTAGAAAGTAAATTAAAAGTAAAGTAATTAGTAATATGATTACTTTTCGATGAAGGAAATGTAAAAGTCTAGTTAAATACATGTATCATTTTTGTAAAGTGTTACACAGTAACCCAAATTCAAAAACCTTTCCCAAAAAAAAAAAAAAAAAATGTTTCTTCTTTATTATTCTTTTTTCTTTCTTTCTTTCTTTCTTTCTTTCTTTCTTTCTTTCTTTTTTATTTTTTATTTGTGGGGATGTCCCAAAAAGACAGGTTTTGTCAAATTTTCTCACTTCTTGGGACAGTTATGTTCCCAAAGCACTGTAAACCCACACACATCTACTTTTTAGTAACTAACACCTATTTCCTAATTGTTTTTCAGAGTGAAGACTTCCATATATACACACAATACTGCACAAATTATCCAAGGTAAGAAATACATCCTGTGGTTTGTGGTTGTAGTTCACTTCCTGTGGTGTGTGTTTGTATGTATAGGCATATCACCATCTGTCTCTCAATGCAGAGCTTTATAAAGACTTCAAGAGATGCCTTCTCACATGCTTGTGTGTGTGGATGTTAGGAGTGTATTCTCATATTATACATTGTGTGTGTGCATGTGTCTAAAACCATTGGAGTCTATAGCCCTATTTGGAAGGCAATTGTTTCTCAGGATGATGTCTGTAAAAGTACATTTTCATGGCTCCTCTATGATAAAACTCATACTTTCGGATGACAATTAAATCACGGGGGACGAGCGAGACTTTTTGTCGATCACATGATTGCAGTTACGCTTGTTATATGGAAAATTCATCAACCCACAAACTGTGTCCTCTGTATTTGCGTTTAAATATTTTTGGAATTACGCTAAAGTGAAAATTAAAATTTTAAAGCATGAGGGAACCGCGCAGCAAAGCGCTAAGGACATTTACATTTTCAAATACGGAGCAAGCCAAAATTCCTGCGAAGAGCAATTAAATGAATCAAGAAACTTTAGGGACAAGACTGTTTATCAATGCAGCGGAATAAATCTGCAATGGGGGTACGCATGTTTCATCACCTGCATCACCTCAGTTGCACCGCTTGCACGCTCTCTCCTAAGTGCATGCAAGGAGATATAGAAGCTGCACATATCAAGGACATTAAAGATAGTTAAAAAAAAAAAAAAAAATTAGGAGCTATGGTAAATATGGGTTTCTTATATTTTATCTATCAAAATGAAGGACATAATTTGGAATGATCTGTCAGTGTTTAAAAAGTGGAGGTGGAAATTAAACCTTTTAAATAATATAGAAAGTAACCCGGCAACTTTTCTGGGACTACTCGACCCGTATAAAGGATTAGTCATGCAAATGTAATATATTATAATTGTATTATATTGCTGCCATAATAATGGATCTCGTTTTTCTTTCCCTTCTACTTAAGAGTTCCCACTCACTGTGGTGGAGCGGCGATGTGATTTTATCATTGTGAATTATTTCAAAAATTCCTGTTACACAATCCTCCAACTTTCACAACTGTCCATTACCACCAGGACTGTTACCACGTGCAGCGCAAACGTACGGCACTTAGCAGTGGTCAAAAAGGATTTCCAAAATGACTTTTGGATTATAAACTCAGAGATGTGGATACGGACGGTAATTTTCTCGTGGGAGGTGGGAGAAAAATAGAGATATTTCAGACTCGGACGGCAATAAAATCACTGACTACCCCCTGTAAATGCTGGAATAACCTCACATCCCCATGTAAAATAATTGCCGTCTGAATAGGGCTTATGTCTAACCCCCTGAGGGAAATCCCCTGCCAGACTGTCTCTCTGTTTGTCTGTCTGCCTCTCTCTCTCCATCACCCATCCAGTCTGTCCCTTTTGCTTAGTATGTTTAACTTCAATTTTATTCTAAATCTGTGCTTTTAATATGGCTCTTAGGCCACATCTAATCTGTTTTCATTTGAAGACTCTGTTTTTAATTCCCTAAAAATACAATTTTCAAAAGTATGGTGGTCATTTTTAGTTTTAGAGTCATGAAAATGTATTTTTGTTTAGTTTCAGCAGGTTTATTTCTGGAGGTTGAAGAACAATATTATTATAATTTTCTAAAGTCTTTAGCTCGTAATGGAATAAATGTGCTTTTTGGATTAGACAAGTTTCTTGGCTAAGTTGTTGACATTTCTAGGCTAGCAATCTGCATTGGATAAACTTCACAAACATTTGTTTTGATGTGTGTGTGTGTATGTTTACAAGAAAGTAAGGGCTCCTAAGAGTACAGAGAGGGAATTTATTATGTGAAATCGTTTTGCGTTCCCTCACAATAAGTTTTGTGTTCCTTGCAATTATTTTGTAGTCCCTCGCAATACTAATTCCAAAAACATGCATACTACTGTTTTTCTATAGCAGCGATCGGCAACCTTTTTGACATAAATTGCCATTTTTAATTTTCCTTGTTAATCACAGGATAGATAAAGTTACTGCAAGGGAACGCAAACTGTTGTAAGGGAATGCTAAACTATTGCGAGTGAATGCAAAATATACTGGTTGGGAAGGCAAGATATTGCAGGGGAATGCTAAACGTGTGGAGAGGAAACGCTAAACTATTGCGATAGAACGCAAACTATTGTGAGGTAACGCACACTATACCAAAAGTGCGCAAAACTTATTGCGAGAAAACACAAAACGTATTACAAGGGAACACAAACTGTTGCGAGGGAGCACAAAACTTATTGTGAGGAAATGCAAAATATTGCGAGGGAATGCTAAACATATTGTGAGGAAACGCTAAGCTATTGCGATAGAACGCAAACTAATGCAAGGGAATGCTAAATGTATTGCAAGGGAACTCTAAACTATTGTCGAGGGAACGTAAACTATTGTGAGGTAATGCACACTAATCCAAAGGTGCGCAAAACTTATTGCGAGAAAACACAAAACGAATTACGAGGGAACAAACTGTTGCGAGTGTGCACAAAACTTACTGTGAGGCAAGGCAAAACTTATTTTGAGGGAACTCAAAACATATAGCGAGGGAATGCCAAACTTATTTTGAGGGAACCAAAACTTATTGCGAGGGAATGCAAACTATTGCAAGGGTACGCAAAACTTATTTCAAGGGAACACAAAGCTATTTCAGAAAATAAATTCCCTCTCTTTCCTTAAAGGAGCTCTGTAATAAAGAGTCAGAGAAGGAGAAAACAAAGAGGATGTCAGAGTTTTTGTAGCAGAAGTGTATCGAGGCCAAAGGTTATAGGAGATTTATGTGTATATGTGTCAATTGTGTGTTTGCCTTTGGGTGAGTGTATGTGTTCAGACATTTGAAGCAAATTTATCAGCCTGAAATATAACAAAGCTCAACAAAAGCACTGACATACAACACCTTCTCCCTGGCAAAATTTGACACACACCCACTGACTCTTTTTATTAAACACACACACACACACACACATACAACTGCAGCACGTGCTTCTAAGTGTCTTATTTTTGATGTTAAGAGAAATGAAGGCCACATACACAATGCAAAGTATAGATAGTGACAACCACATTTATACTGGATGAGATGAGTGAATCCCCCAAATGATCATTGTGTGTGTGTGTGTGTACAGGTTTGGCAGGTTTACGAGGACATATTTTTAGAGTACAATCTGGTAATTTCAAGGGTATTATGCTATAAGTGTGGTTTGTGAGGACATTTCTAGTGTCCCCATAATTCAAATCGCTTAAAAAGCTTACTAAACAATGTTTTTTTGAAAATGGAAAAATGGAAAAAAAGTTATTTGTGAGGGTTAGGTTTAGGGTTAGGGTTAGGGGATAGAATCTACAGTTCGTACAGTATAAAAATCATTATGTCTATGGAGAGCCTCATAAGGATAGCCGCACCAACAACAAACAGCAATTTTAAATAAATCGTTTGGCAGAGGCACCATATTTTGTTTATGCTCTATTTTGTATTGGCTACTCTTGGCCTAAAGGTGATATGGATCAGTCGTAATTTTGTCAGATGTTGCATAGTTTGTGTGTGTGACTGGATTCTTGTCTGGGCCACTGAGACTCTCTCTCCACACCCTCACACAGCTGTTGACCTTAACCAAGGTCACATGGCATGCTCCCACATCATACACACACATACAGTAATACTCTTGAAAGCAATGGCTGTATCTCAGTGATACTCGGGTCATATTTCCCATTCGGACAATGCAAATTCTGTGTGCAGGACACTGGAATGCATGCACACACATACACGCATCTATCTGTCACAGTGCTTAGTGAGGCGTGGCAGCAGACCCAATAAACTGTAAAATCTGTGTTTTAAAAGCAGTGCTCGACCTCACTATTGTATACTGGCCCGAAAAACTCTTTGAAAACTTAAGTCATACTTAAAAATGTCTGAATATCATTGCATTAGATCACAGAATATCCAACCAAGTGGCATTTATTTTTTTTAAAAAGAGAGCACAAGCACACTTTTCAAGCAAAATATTTCTCAAAAGAAGTTTGTTAGGCTTTAAATAAAAAAACAATATATATAATGTTATAAACTAAGATAATTTTTACATACATTTATAAGCTATATGGCTATATACTGAATATATTATGTGCAGGGTCATAGCTAATGGGGTGAAAGGTGGTAACGATTTTAGGGGCCTACAGGTCCAGGGGGATCCACTACAATTTTTAAATGGTATTTTTTAATATGAAAGAGGCCTAGAGTAATATACAGTCAGGGGGTCCAGAATTCCTTGCTACGGCCCTTATTATGTGGCTCCCAGCTGATGACCCCACAGCTGGACTGAAGGCACTGGCGGAGGTGCGGCAGGCAATAATGCCAGCAGGTTTTGACAGCTATGTGTGCACCTGAATAAAGGTGAATTCACACCAAATTCATGATGAATTTCGGAGACGAACTGCCGAAATGTCTTTTCACACCGAGAAAAACGAATAAATATGAAAAACAATTTCACTCCTGTACAGTAGGTGGCGATGTTCTACAATCATTTATTCTAGTGCATTCAGCTGTCAATGCATGATATTAATATATTTAACACAGTTAAGGCATTTATTCACCTAATTTGGCATAACTGTTTCATTATGTTCTTTCCATGTTTTTAATGCATTATGAGTGATATAAAATCAGTGTTTTATGTGCGAGTGAGATGAGTAAAGATCACTTTTGCATATGTCCAATGTCTTCATATTTATACATTTATTTTGCCACGAAAATATATTCCAAGCAAACTCCTGAAACTCCTCACTTTTTTTAAAGCCTGGATAATATAACACAAGGTACAGTGATATAAATAAACATGGAATAATGCAGACAATATGTCAGACCCGGTGTGAATAGCGCAATGGGAATCCATTGATTCTATCCAAATGTTTGTTCGGAACGAACATTCACACCGAAAATTCAGTCTTGGTGTAAATAGGCCTTAAGCTTGACTTAAGCATCCAAATACTCTTTTTGCCAGTGTATATATAATATTTGGTTGTTGTAATGTTTGTTTGTCATATACTTAGTATGTATTTTGTATATCTGCCTGTGTCTGTGTTTTAGTGTATATAAAATAAAGATGTTTCATTGGTAACATGTGTTTGTGTGCGTCTGCAGGTCCGTCGCTGTCTTAACAGAGTGCATGCGGAATAAAGCGGTGGTAAAGTTTCTGCGTGAGCGTCAGGAGAGTTTAAAACACTCCCTTCCTCTCGGCTCATACCTGCTTAAACCTGTCCAAAGGATCCTCAAGTATCATCTACTACTTCATGTAAGTGTTCACATACAGACACACACACTCCTTACAAAAAATGTACTATAGGGGTTGTACCAACTAGTCAACTAATTAGATTGGTTCTACCACTAGTTGATAGTAGCCGTAGATGCCTACTATAGTGGTACCATGAACAGTGATGGTATCAGATGGTAATACCAAGTCACTTTGATATTTGGGTACTTACCATGGTACTTTGACATGGGACTGAATGAATACCATATTGGCTGTCAAAAATATTGATAAACCTTTGTTTTTAGGTGGCTCTTTGGGGCATTTCAAAGTACCATGGCATTACCACAGTCCATAAAATGACAATACCATTGTACATGTCCACAAATATGGTAATAACATGGTACTTTTTGTCATTTCAGAAAATCTGTTGGTGTCCGTTACACACCATATGTCCTTTCATGTTCACATCAATTTCATTTACTGTACTCTGTGAAGTGTAAGATTATGTCATGATCATGTTTCTATAGTCTTCCTTTGTTGATGACACACTTGTAGCAATCCAACAACACCTACACTGACCTACCTGCACACACACACACGTTTATCAAATTGTGCACGTCACACTGAGGAGGTCAAAGATGTACTGGTGTCTTGCAGGAGATTGCCACACATCTGGAGAAGGAGTCAGAGATGTACGATGTGATCCAGGAGGCCATTGACACCATGCAGAGGGTTGCCTGGCACATTAATGACATGAAGAGAAAACATGAGCATGCAGTGAGACTACAGGTCTGTGTAACCTACACATTTACTTTATATACACATATAGTATATATACAGAATAGACTGGTGTATCAATTACATTATCAGAATATATTAGGTTGTGCTTTTACAGGTCACTGGAAAAACCATGTGGACAAGCTGATCTCTTGAACATGGTGGTTTTTAGTTGTCAAAAGTGTCTGCCAGTTCTAACCAGCTACCAGGTCAAAACGAAATCCACCAGCTAGTAGTCCAGTTGATAAAACATCTACACTAGATTGGATTTAGACCATGCCCATTGGAGAAGGGTGCCTCGCTTTGTGCCTGACAGCCTGACGAGGCCATAACTCTAAATGTATCCTCGCCTGTATAGAGCGCAGCAGTCTGGTTCCAGAAGAAAAAATCAACCCACACTAATCAGGGCACCTTTCCCCAATTGCAGCTTGGACCAGAAAAATACCATATATGTCCAACTTGGCCCACGTAAAACCGACTACTACCCTAAGCTAGTTTTAGCTGGATTTTCTAGCAGGAAAAACACCTTGTTTGTTGGTATGGTAACAGACAGAAGAATATTCTGGTTGAGGTTCATCAAACTTAAAAGTCAGTCGACTAATTTAACTGATGTATATGAAAAGTAACAGTTGTCTTCTGTTTTCTATTTCTATCTCACAGGAGATTCAGAGTTTGTTGACTAACTGGAATGGGCCTGATCTGATTGGCTATGGCGAGCTGGTTCTTGAGGGAACATTCCGAATCCAGAGAGCGAAAAATGAGAGAACGCTCTTCCTGTTTGACAGACTGCTACTGATAACCAAGAAACGAGAGGACACTTACACCTACAAGGCCCACATCCTGGTGAGAGCCAATGAACCCACCAGTTTGTCCTGCTTGAAAAACCAAATCATACCAGGTTGTCAAGCTAGTGTTTTGGGTAGCTAGTTTATTGTGGGTCACTACAAGCTTAGCCAAGGTGATCTACCAGGTCAAAGCCAGGCCTACCAGCTGGTTGTCCATCTGATCAACCATTTAGACTAGCTTGGACCATCTAATGACCATAAAGGCAATTTCACACTGGAGCTTTTGGTGCAAACCCAAGTTAGTTTGATGAGTTCAGTTTGTTTGGTTGGTGTGAAAGTGGTTTTCCGTATTAGGTGTGCGCCAGCAAACCGAGTCCACTTGAAATGTCCACTTCCGTGATTTAGGATGGATTGTTCATATCAGAAGTTCACATGAAGCTTACCACAGACCACCTTTTCAACCATTTTCAAATGTGGTTTGTGACACCTGCCGAACAGTGTTTACACCAAACGAACCAAACTTTGATGTGAAACGAACCCGGGTATGCATCAAAAGTGCTAGTATGAAAGCATACTAATTTGTATCTTTGCCTTCTTCTAGTCAAACATATAATGCATTTCCTATAGCTGCTTGTCTCAGATTAAATGAATTTCACAGAGCAGCTCACATTCTTCACATCTCTTGCAATGTATCCATGGCAGAAAAACACAAGTGCCATTCTGGAATTGTAAAGCAAAAGGGACAAATTCTTCAATAACACAGTGAAGCATGGCTGCAAGGGTAAACAGCTGCTTCTAGTACTGAGTGGTATTCATGATGATGACGCAAATGTTCCATGGTTCAGACCCGAATAGTAAAGTGTGACTCGTGGGGGAGGGGTGGAATCGAACTCTTGACGAACATCTGACAAACCAGTCAAACCAAGTGTGAAAACAGCCAAAAGATACCAATATACTTCTGGCGAATTGAAGAAAGAACGGTTATGGCATAATTTCAAAGAAAATCTTGCCAAAAACAAAGGTATTTTCGAGTTCATCATGGTGGTTCAAAGCAGCTTGCCAGCACGAACTTTCAGGAAAACTTCATACCAGCTGATAAACACCCTCATACTGTCATTGGTCCACATCACTGGTGGTTGTGACCCAGTGCTTCAACTACTTTGATGTGAACGTCTTTTCAGGTTGATTTCTTCAGTTAGTTGAGATCAGACAATTGATCGTTCACGTAGAGACATTTTCCAAGATCATGTCATGTGATTTCTTGTCAGATTAAGTCTACAGAAGTCTATAAAATACATTATTACACAACTTTCTTGAATACTTGATTCTGATTGGTCAGTCGTGCCATCTAGCAGTCTAGTGGTCATCTAGATATTTCTAAATACCAACTGCATATCTAGGGATTTAGAGATTTCAGACCGGTCATCCGGATATTGCGAGTAATTTTTCCTTCTTCTCGTACCACTCTGCGATCTTTAAAGCTAATAAAATCATTCAATTCAAATCCATGTTTCATGTCCATTTATTTATATGTCTGGCTAGTAGTCTTATAATAAGTGGAATAATGAGCAGTCAGGCGGTCCTTTTCGCAAAATAAACACCAACAGAACTCTGACACAAATAGTGGTAATATTCAGCTGTTTCTATAGACTCAATATCTTTCTTATCACATAATTACATCATTTCAATGCAAATTAATAATTCATGTCCATTTACTTAATTATTTTGTTGGTAGTCATGTAATAAGCAACATAATATACAGTCAGTCGGTCAATATCGCAAAATAAATCCCTTGAAAAATAAACCGATGCATTATATGGCCACATATACGATGTTAGCAACTAGCTAATAGTTGCATATGAATGCAGAATGTAAACATGACAAACTACACATTACCCTGATAGCACGAGTACATCACCCAGACTTCTATTTGATGTGTGTTTACATCTGAAAGACATGGTTTTTAGGTTGTTTGCTCATCTGCAATACATCAATAAGACATTTCCTTTAAGATGTCAATAAAACATTCAGCAGATGACAATTTTTTAGAATGTCTTTCAATCTGATCTTTTTAAGATGTTTAGCAGATGTTAATTAGATTGTGATGCTTTCCAGATGAAAAGATCTAAAACAGACATCTCGGAGATGTATGTGTGCTATCTGGGTATCTACTGCACATGACTTTAAATCATCATTGAGTGATTAAAACAACTTCTTTTAATGATCTCATGTGGATTCTATTCATAGAATGAGGCATGTCGTCATTGATAACACATTATCATATCAATGAACATAACCCTATTATTGGCCTACATCCCTCTGCTCTATTTTTAATTGTTGGTCAATGTACTTGTGCATCAGATGGATGCTTTTGGAACTTCTCACTTTGGTTGCATCGTTTCTCATTCGTTTTCAGCACCTCTATGTCCTAAGCGCTGTGCTTTTAGGACAAAGTGCCTTTGAAAAACGCATCTTGAGATTCCAGCTCGGTCCAGGTGTCTGTATGAGTTCAAAAGTGCATCTGTGGAAGGCTATATGCTGCCTGCTCATTGGTTTGATGAGGTGCGTTACAGCTGGAGCACTGACTGTCCCTACTGATTTAAGGTGGTACATCAAGCTTGAATGCTCCAATAGTAGGAATATTCTTCATTATGGAATTATCATACAGTTCGGAGGCATGATTAATTGCATTTTTTAACACTTTATTTTTCATACAATTAATCACACTAAACTAATGCGTTAAATCAGCATTATTCATTCATACACTCTAACTTTGCTGGAGTGTATGAATTACCAGCTTTAACCAGCTAAAACCCATGTATAACCAGCTACTTTCAGAAGCCGGTTTTTACTGGATTGTCCAGCAAGGTGGAGACGAACTGTACAAAAATTGCTTTCATGGTTGTATAAAAAGTTTGGAAATGTAAGTGAATTTCTTCCTCTCTTTCTCTGTCTTTTTATTTTTATTTTTTTTTTGCAGTGTTGTAATCTTATGTTGGTGGAGGTAATTCCTAAAGAACCTCTGAGCTTCAGTGTGTTTCACTATAAGAACCCCAAACTTCAACACACTGTGCAGGTAACCACAAACAGTCACACACATGCACATGCATACGGTATGTAACCTAAGATCAGCAGGTCATATTAAACAAACGCTTGAATGTCCAGCCTGAGGCCAGGCTTCTGACAGATGGCCAATCGCCTTGAAATTTACCCTAGTAAAACCACACCCCTCTACCTACAGGCTTTGGCATGTATGAATATATGCACAAAAATGTGTGTGTGTGTGCGTGTGTGCGTGTGTGTGCGTGTGTGTGCGTGTGTGTGTGTGTGTGAGAGAGAGACTGTATGAGTCTCGCCTAAAGCCAATCATTTTACATCTGACCTGTGTGTTGGACATCAGTCGAGAAGTCATAAATGTGATGCAGTATGTGCCACAACTTTCAGAATGCCCATAAATCACCACCACTCTAATGTGTTTGGATGGTACACTGTTATCTCAGGAGCTAATACATGTTCTCCTTTTATTTCATAAACTCTTAGGGTTAGAACAAGAATGCATGCAGTCACGAACCTGTCTGGGTCATATTTTACCCAAAAATCGAAAGACAAGTTATTATATTTTGCATAAAAGACTTTCATGATTTTTTGCATGTAATTTTCATTTCAATTTACCCCCAAATTCTCATTACCGCAATGTGAAAAAAGATGGTCATTATGATACTCTCATTACCGCAACAAGAAACAAGTGTTTTATTATTAAATTCTAAACAATTCACGCATCATTGTAGTTCCCTATCTGTCACTCACTTGATGTAGTGTCGATGTAGTGACACTAGGTGTCACTCTTGGGAGTCCGAGACACCTCTGGTCTTTGATAAAAGGCCAATGAAAATTGGCGAGTGGTATTTGCATGCCACTCCCCTGGACATATGGGTATAAAAGGAGCTGGTATGCAACCACTCATTCAGATTTTCTCTTCAGAGCCGAACGGTCGATGTCTACTGAGCTAACTGTTCATTCACCTCTACTGGATCTGACGGCGCATTTCAGCGGCTTCTCCCTCCTCTGCACTGGTGCACTGCAGAGAACACCCCTGGGCGCTTCGGCAGAAAAAAGAGAGTATATTTTCCTGAAAGAGTATATTTCTCTAAAAGAGCAGCACACACGAAATGTCTTTTTAAAGACGCGTCTTTTTAAAGATGCCTTTCTGTTTGTGTGTTATTCCTTGTTGTGGTCGTTACCTCTCAACTTCAGACAGTCACAATCGCTGTCTTTCGTGTCTGGGCGCGACCCACATGGAGGCAGCGTTCGTGGATGGTTCATGTTCTCACTGCGAGAACATGACCATGGCAACGTTGCGGTCACGGCTTGCTTTGGGGACAAATGCCCAGTCACAGGCTGATGCAGAGATGACGGACATGCTTTCTCAGGCGGCGCGATCGTTGGGCTAGAGTGGAACCCTCTGATCTCCCCTGAACCCTTGAGGCTCGATGATCGGTTCCTGGGCTCGCGGCACCGCTCAAAGCAGCCACGCCCTGCTCCAGTGCCTTTCTTCCCAGAAGTGCATGAGGAGCTGACAAAATCATGGGAGGCACCTTTTACTGCCCAGTCCCGATTTCTCAGTTCCCCCGCCCTCACTACCCTCGATGGTGGGGCAGCCAGGGGCTATACGGCGATTCCCCCGGTGGAAATATGCCCAAAGCTCCCGTCCAAGCCCTGTAGGTTCACATCATCCCTAACGGCCAAAGCCTACAGTGCTGCTAGACAAGCCGCCTCTGCCCTGCACGCCATGGCTCTCCTGCAGGTCCACCAAGCCAAGGCACTAAAAAAACTGCATGAGGGTAGTTCCGCACCAGATCTGATGCAGGAACTGCACTTGGCGACCAACCTCACTCTCCGAGCGACGAAGGTCACGGTACAGTCTCTCGGGCGAACGATGTCCACATTAGTGGTCCAGGGAGCACCACCTTTAGCTCAACCTGGTCGAGATGGGTGAGGTCGACAAGACAAGGTTCCTTGCTGCCCCTATCTCCCAGGCTGGCCTATTCGGCGACACCGTCGAGGACTTTGCCCAGCAGTTCTCGACGGTGAAGCAGCAGACGGAGGCTATCCAACATATCCTGCCCCGGCGCAGCTCCAGATCCCGCACTCCATCTGCTTGTTGCCAAAGGTGTCCCCCTACGGTGACTGCACCGGCTCCACCGCAGCCTGCCCCTTCGGCCTGGCCCCGGCGTGGAGCCCACCGCAGGAAGCAGACACCACCCGTCTCACGGCCGGCTGCCAAGAACCCATGAAGGTCGTCAAAGCACCCCTGAGACAGGCGACCCAGGGTCGACGAAACCCACTGCACTGGAGCTGGTAATAAGACCACTCCATCCCTCGGTGGAAGGCTGGGTGGAGAATCTTTTGTTGCCTTTTCATTTGATTTCGTCGCATGCCCAAGTGGCTGCGGTACCCAACAGTTCAGCAAAAGAGTGGTTTCCTCCTTCCCTGGGTCACATACCCGCTGTGCACGGTCGTCATCACGACCACGTCCACCTTTTTTCCCTTGTAGGATTGGCGCTCCAGCGGCGGTCTCCCCGCCCCTGCATGCCCAGCTGTGGCACACATCCGCACCAGATGTGACAGTCTCCACAGGTTGCGAGGACAGGCCTCTACCTCCCCCGTCCCAGGCTGTTCCAGGGGTGGTCACAAGGAGCCAGGTAAGTGCTTCGATGTCCCTAGACTCAGCACGGCCACGACATGGTGTGGCACCTCGAGCTCCGCCCCGCAGCGAGGCCCCACCTGCCGGTATGTCCGACGAGGCTGACCCTTTGGTCCCCCTCACGTGGAAATTGGATGCGTGGCTTGCGCTTTTCAATCCGTCGCGATGGCTGGTCCGGACCGTCCGACTCGGCTATGCAATTCAGTTCACCATGCATCCGCCCAGGTTCAGTGGTATCCACTTCACCTTGGTGAAGGACGAAAATGCTGCTACCTTGTGCGCGGACTCCACCCTCCTACAGAAGGGTGCGATATAACCTGTCCCTCTGGCCGAGATGAAGAAGGGGTTTTACAGCCCCTAGTTCTTCGTACCAAAAATAGGCGGTGGGTTGCGGCCAATATTGGACCTGCGAGTACTGAACCGGGCTTTACACAGACTCCCGTTCAAGATGCAAAAATGCATTCTGGCGAGCGTCCGGCATCAAGATTGGTTCGTGGCGGTAGACCTGAAGGACGCTTACTTTCACGTCTCAATTCCACCTCGACACAGACCCTTCCTCCGTATCAGTACAAGGTCCTCCCTTTTGGTCTGTCCTTGTCCCCTTGCATCTTCACGAAGGTCGCAGAGGCAGCTCTTGCCCCGTTAAGGGAGGTGGGCATTCGCATTCTCAACTATCTCGACGATTGGCTAATCCTAGCTCACTCTCGGGACATGTTGTGTGCACACAGGGACTTGGTCCCGATTAGGGCTTCAGGTCAACAGGGAAAAGAGCAAGCTCCTCCTGGTTCAGAGCATCTCTTTTCTTGGTTTGGAGTTGGACTCAGTCTCATTGACTGCACGCCTCACGAACGAGTGTGCACAGTCGATGCTGACCTGTTTGAAGGCATTCAAACAGAAAACAGCGGTTCCACTGGAACTCTTTCAGAGGCTCCTGGGCATATGGCATTCTCAGCGTTGGTCACCCTGCTCGGGTTGATGCATATGAGACCGCTTCGGCACTGGCTTCAGACTCGAGTACCGAGATGGGCATGGCACCGCGGGACACATTGCATGGTCATCACGCCGGTTTGTCACTGTCTCTTCAGCCCTTGGACCGACCTCTCATTTCTACAGGCAGGTGTTCCCCTAGAGCAGGTCTCCAAAACGGGCTGGGGCTCTGTTTGCAATGGGCACACAGCTGCCGGCTTATGGACGGGCCTGCAGCTGCGTTGGCACATCAACTGCCTCGAGTTGCTGGCAATTCTGCTCGCCCTGCGGAGGTTCCGGCCGTTGATCCAGGGCAAGCACGTGTTAGTTCGGACAGACAACATGGCAACGGTAGCATATGTCAACCGCCAAGGTGGTCTGCGCTCTTGTTGTATGTCACAACTCGCCCGCCGTCTCCTCCTCTGGAGTCAGCAGCACCTCAAGTCGCTGCGAGCCACTCACATCCCGGACGACCTCAACACTGCAGCAGACGCGCTGTCACGACAGGTTACCCTCAGGGGAGAGTGGAGACTCCACCCTCACGTGGTCCAGCTGATCTGGAGTCGATTCGGGCAGGCACAGATAGACCTGTTCGCCTCCCAAGAATCCTCCAACTGCCCACTTTGGTACGCCCTGACTGAGGCACCTCTCGGCATAGACACACTGGCACACAGCTGGCCCCCTGGCCTGTGCAAATATGCGTTTCCCCAGTGAGCCTACTTGCACAAACTCTGTGCAAGGTGAGGGAGGGTTGAGGAGCAGGTCATCCTGGTAGCACCCTACTGGCCCAACCAGATGTGGTTCTTGGACCTCATGCTCCTCGCGACAGCCCCACGGCGAATTCCCCTGAGGAAGGACCTTCTTTCTCAGGGAAGGGGCACCATCTGGCACCTGTGACCAGACCTCTGGAATCTCCATGTCTGGCCCCTGGAAGGGAAATGGAAGACCTAAGCAGTGGTAGACACGATCACTCAGACCCTCTACGAGGCGCCTGTATGCCTTTAAGTGGCATCTGTTCGCTAAGTGGTGTTCTTCCCGACGGGAAGACCCCCAGTGATGCGCAGTCGGATTGGTGCTTTCCTTCCTGCAGGAGAGGTTGGAAGGGCAGCTGTCCCCTTCCACCTTGAAGGTGTATGTTGCTGCTATAGCAGCACACCACGACACAGTGGACGGTAAGTCCTTAGGGAAGCATGACCTGATCATTAGGTTCCTGAGAGGCACCAGAAGGCTGAATGCCTCCAGACCACGCCTCATTCCCACATGGGACCTTTCTGTAGTTCTTCAGGGTCTACAGAGAGCCGCCTTTGAGCCTTTGTAGTCAGCTGAGCTTAAGGCACGCTCCTTGAAGACTGCCCTCCTGACTGTGCTCACTTCCATTAAGAGGGTAGGAGACCTGCAAGCGTTCTCTGTCAGTAAAACGTGCCTGGAGTTTGGTCCGGGCTACTCTCATGTGATCTTGAGACCCCGACTGGGCCATGTGCCCCAGGTTCCCACGACCCCTTTTAGGGACCAGGTGGTGAACCTGCGAGCACTGCCTCAGGAGGAGGCAGACCCAGCCCTGTCATTGCCATGTCCGGTGCGCGCTTTACGCATCTATTTGGATCACATGCAGAGCTTTAGGATCTCTGAGCAGCTCTTTGTCTGCTTTGGTGCACAGTGGAAAGGAAGCGCTGTCTTCAAGCAGAGGATCGCCCACTGGCTCATTGACGCCATAGCTATGGCATATCACGCCCAGGACGTGCCCCCCCCCGATAGGGTTATGAACCCATTCTACCAGGGGTGTAGCGGCCTCCTGGGCCCTGGCCAGGGGTGCCTCTCTAACAGATATTTACACCCAACACCTTTGCGAGGTTCTACAACCTCCGGGTGGAATCGGTTTCATCCCGGGTAGTGGCACGCAATACAAGTGGATAAGCCCGAAATAGCCGGCCGGGAGTATTGCTTGCACATAGCGATTTTCACTTCCTCTGAGCTGAAGACGTGCGCCATTAATTCCCAGTAGTATTCACAAACTATGTTCCCTGGTTGACTTCCTCTGAGCCCTGTGGCAGTCGAGTTTTTGGAGAGACTCGCTGCCGGCCTAGTACACGTGCTAACTAAGAGCCCTGTTCTGAGGTAGGTGCTCTGCATGTGGTGGTTCCCTGTAAGGTAACCCCATGCGATGTATATCTTCCGTTAATTTGTTTCCCTGTTGGCAAACTGCATCTTCCTTGGGCGAGGTGTGGTCTCCACGGTGTCCTCCCCTTGGGAGGGATACCCCCCAACTAGACCTGGTCGGCCCAGTCGGATATTCCCCCTTTTTTTAGGGAGTGGAAAAAAGAAGGAGAAAAGAGGCCACGACTGGGCTAGCCTGTCTCTATCTTTTGGGTAGTCGACTTGTCCCCAAAGGGCCGTTCGACAGTCATAACTATGTTGGGGGAGGTTACGTGTCGGCCTGGTGTGCTGGCTACGAGGCACACAGTTGTCTGCCCATCACACACCGCCAGTTCACATAACACAGTTCAGCCAGTTGCGGCGTTTTGTATAGGGACCCCTAGTGTCACTACATCGACACAACGTCGAGTGAGTGACAGATAGGGAACGTCATGGTTACTTGCGTAACCTCCGTTCCCTGATGGAGGGAACGAGACGTTGTGTCCCTCCTGCCACAACGCTGAACTACCTGCTGAAATGGCCGGACCTTGTCTCGGCTCCTCAGCATAAAACCTGAATGAGTGGTTGCATACCAGCTCCTTTTATACCCATTTGTCCGGGGGAGTGGCATGCAAATACCACTCACCAATTTTCATTGGCCTTTTATCAAAGACCAGAGATGCCTCGGGCTCCTAAGAGCGACCCCTAGTGTCACTACATCGACACAACGTCTCGTTCCCTCCATCAGGGAACGGTATTGAGAGTTGGGGGGTAAAATATGCTTAAGTCTAGAGATGTACTGATAAAAATTCTTAGAAAACTAATACGAGTACCGCTACTTTATTTTTTTAGGTTCTCGCTGATACTGATACCTGTTTTTTTAGTATTTTATTTTTTTGTATTGTTGCAGTTCTATAAATACAATACTGTGAGACTGATGATTTGAGGTCAGCGTGTTTATTATATTTGTATTATTTTTGAAAAGACATCATCAGTGGAGCTTTTATTTTGGCGGAAGCTTTTATTTTGAAATGAAGCCATTCTCACTGTTAGCTTGAATAAAAACATTTTTGCCACTGGCTTTAAATTGTAACTGTCTATGAAATGAAGTAATGTCACTGTTGAGCGGCAGTTCCAGTCAGTCACATCTGTTTGTTAGTCACTGACATTTGCTGACATCCACCCAGCTGATTTCAATGTTTGTTTTGATTTTGATGTTTGGTGCTGATGTTATTTGATTGCTGGGTGACTCCCCACACAGTGGTGTTATAGAGGTGTGTCAGGAAATGATCTTAAACCTGCAGATTGTGCTGATATATCTCTAATCCACTGTCAGGCGAAGTCTCAGCAGGACAAGAGAATGTGGGTCCTGCATCTGAAAAGACTGATCCTTGAAAATCATCCAGCCAAAATACCGGCCAAGGTTAGAATGTGCACATACACAATGTCCTTGTATAGAATGTACTCTCAGTGATTGAGTGGGTGTGGCCAAATATGGCTGTTGCTACTGAACTGTGTCACGATAAAGTAGTTCACATCTCAAAGAGAATGAAAGAACACTAAAGGTGAAGGTGAAGCATAGGTTTCTCTTTTTACAGAAGTGAGGGCATAGCACCTCCAATAGTCTATTTAGTTGAAACACAATCAAAAATGTTTTTGAACAGAAGCTGCAATTCTTCACGGTTCTCATTTATATGGTATTAAAAAATCATATGTATTTATGACCCAAAATGCAGAGTTCTGCAGTGGTTGTGTAGGTGTTACAGGAAGTAAATGTTCTCTCTGTCTCACCTCAGGCTAAGCAGGCCATTCTGGAGATGGATACTGCAAGTAAGTATTATGCTTAACTTCACACTGAAAGCTACAGTGCATGTATAGGTGAAGTTCATGTGTAAAATTTAAGTAACTGGATTTCAGACTCTATTCTTTAACTTTTTGTAGACCACCCAGGTTTTAACTTTAACTCTGAGGGTTACAAGAGAGAGAACACTAAAGAGGGCCCTTCACCAAGGAGAGTGCGCAGGAAGACCGGTAAGACCCGACAGATAAAACAAACAAAAGAATTTTATTAAAATTTTTCATAGATTTTTCACTGATTTTCTTTTAGGTGGTTTTCATACTGGGCACGTTTGCTGCGGTCCAAATCAGAGTGTGATTGTTCATTGCATTGGTCTGGTTTCAGACATGTCAGGCTACGTCCACATGAATCCGGATAAAATTGAAAACATAGTTTTCGTTTCAAAACGCTCTCCGTCCACACTATCTTTTTCAAATGTTTTCCAAAAGTTGCTTGTCCACAGCGTGTTTTAAATCCCCTTAATGCATATGCAGAAAAAAGTTAAGAAGTGTGACCCTGCGTCATTTTCGTGTACGGTTTGAAACGCAATTGCCTTTGTACAACCTTCACACTGCATTCCTTCAAAGTAACATTTATCTTTAACAGTGCTATGAAATTGAGTAGCAGGCACAACAATGCCACTACAACATGGGCCACCATATTGATTTTGTGGGGGTGAATGGATTACATTTCAGTATCACATGACAACAAATGCGTCATCATTTTCAAAAATAAATAAATAAATAAATAAATAATAATAATAATAATAATAATTCATGCGTTTTCAAAAGAAAACATAGTAATGTGAACATGGCCTTAGATTCTGTCGAACGCGGGTCCCTATATTTGTATGGTTTTTATTAATTTGGTGTCATTATGCACACCAGAGTGAACAACACTTTGCCATAATTCAGCAGATATGCATGTCCGGAAGAAGGTGACTATATCTGATGCTCGCAGACTTTTTTTTTTTTTTTTTTTGAGGAGACAGCTGGTTGCAAGTAATGCATTTGCAGTACTGCTTTTGTTCCCCTGTCACTCATGGTGGTGTTGGTGTTGATGCCATCATGCTAAAATCAGCAAAAACGCATGAGCTAGTTTTTTTACATCCTGAACAAGTGCGGACCTGAGTACAGGTTGCTTTCTCTCTCATTTAAACTGTGCCACAGTTCATTACAACTGAGCTCATAGCACCTTCTACAGGTAGTCTCGGGTTCTGTACCACTGTCTGCAAAACAGCTTTCATATTACCAATTTTTCATGCGAATTGTGCTTTTTTTTTTTTTGACTAAATTGCCAGTGTGAAAGCCCCTTAATCTCTGTTTCTTTTGAATGTCTTTCTCTCTCTGTCTCTCCTTATTCTCAGAGCCGTTAGCTAAATTACTGAAAAACTCCAAACACATAAGTAAGTACTTATGTAAAGTGATCAGTGAAAAAACATTTCTACAAATTCTACAAATGTCACTTAAATAAATTTTTTCTTCCCTTTTTTTTTGCTGTAGTATCCAGCCCAGATACACAGAAGGTAAAGAACTCAATTCACCAAAGCACAAATCCATGAAATATATCTAGAGTTGATAAAAAAAAAATACAAAAAATAAATAAATAAAGTCGTGCCTTCACTATACGACTGATGACTTTCTTATCATCTGTCATCTTCTTGTCATAGTAGCGCACATACTACACGATAGTATGTAGACGAGGTGCACAAATTACAAGAACTTTGGCTAAAAAAAAAAAACACATAGTCAACGAGAAATTAGAATGATCACACAATTTTTCCAGAAATGGAGGGTCATGATCAGCTTAATGTCCAAGTTGTCTGTGCACTGATTTTGGCTGAAAAACAAAAGAGGAGACAAAAAAATAAAATAGAGCAGAATGATTGGGAAGACGCGGGCAGGCTGTCTATGTATGTCTCCGAAATCTGTCCGCGACAGTCAAATCTGACCAGAAATTGTGTAGTAAGGGCATGGCTTAAGTGTTAGACCTAAGTATTCGAGAATATGTCAGAAACTTGTATTTTCTTTTCACAGTGTTCTAGTTTAGGAGTCGCTCTGCTGTCACCTGTGGCCCATTTGGGTTCTATCGGTCGATCCCGTAGCCTTGTCAGCGAATCACAGGAGTCACTGGACACTGGCAACCACAGTGATGTAGATGAAGGGCATCCACAAGATGCTGATGATGAAGATGATACTGGTGTGGTAAGTCTGATATGACTTTTGACATGTTTCCTCACTTCATGTCATTTATTTATTTTTTGTATTACCCTAATTACATAGGAATATAGCACAGGGATGAAACTACCCAACTTTTGGCAAACCTTTTGGTGTGCGTCAGTGTTGGTGTGTTCTGGACTTACAGTGAGCTGAATAAAATGTCAGAATCCAATGTAAAAATTGGTAAATGTGTTAATTGCCTTTAAGAAAAATATGTGTTAAACATTTTAAATTTATCGCATGTGTTATCGCTGTAATTTTGATAGCTCTACTTTAAATACAACAAACAAATCAACTTAAATTACATCCCTGGAACACCTGCTATGACTTGCTCACCTTTTTCACCTCTCATGAGTTTGCATCCCTGATAGTGACAACAAACAATGTGGATTTTGGCATAAAGCTCAAGTATCTATCCATCCATCCACTCATATTTCAAAATCTTCAAAACTTCAAAGTTTTCTAACTACTTTTCCTTTTCTAGTTCTGAATAAAATGTGTTTTCTAAATCATAAGTAACAACAGACTGATCTCACAGTAAAACAATCCCAGCTCCATAGGGGGGCATGGGTGGGCCTGGCTGGGCCTGGCCAACCCTATCATGAGTCCTGCTCACCCTGGCTGACTGGACGAATAGGTTACACCCGGTCCATGAGACATGACAAAGGAGAGCGCTGGAAGTGAACTGCGCTCCTGTTATTATAAACAGATATATACACTGCAAGTGCTCAGGTGCGTAGATAGCTCTGGGCTTTCGGGGCTATATATCCTTGAATATTCTTTTTTCTCTAGCTCCGAACCACATTCATTTATATTCTTTCATCCTTACTGCACTAGAGGCACCTCTCTCACTCATATTAAATAGGTGGTAGGGAGTTGCTGATGCTGTTATTTCAATGACAGTAGGCCGTTGAAACACATTGTAGAGAACGAGAATGAAACAAAGTGAAACTACAGCCAGTCTGACTCTGACGGTTCAGCTGAGTCAGGAAAACAAACAAGGTTTGTTACAGGACAAATTAATGTGATGCCAGAGCACCTTAAAACCAGTATAGTAAATTTTCCCTTTGGAAATTTTGCATTATTCAGAATCAGAATCAGATCAGAATCAGCTTTATTGCCAAGTATGCTTACACATACAAGGAATTTGTCTTGGTGACAGGAGCTTCCAGTGTACAACAATACAAAAACAATACAAAAACAGCAGCAAGACATAGATAATAATAAAAAAACAAAAAATAAAACTAATTATACACATACGTACAGACACACACATACATACATACACATGGGTAGTCCAAATCTAATACAATCTGTTATGTACAGTGCAAATACAAATCTGTTATGTACAGTGCAAATGTTTTTTGTTTTTTTTTCCAGAGGAATGAAATGGCAGAAGAGGTTGGATGTGTTGGATAAATATAAGAAAGACTAAACTGCGTATTGCACATAGTTATTGCTCAATGGGGCAATTTAACTGTTCATGAGATGGATAGTCTGAGGGAAAAATCTGTTCCTGTGTCTGACGGTTCTGGTGCTCAGAGCTCTGAAGCGTCGGCCAGAAGGCAACAGTTCAAAAAGGTAGTGGGCAGGGTGAGTGGGGTCCAGAGTGATTTTTCCAGCCTTTTTCCTCACTCTGGAAGTGTATAGTTCTTGAAGGAGGGGCAGGGGGCAACCAATAATCCTCTCAGCAGTCCAAACTGTCCTTTGTAGTCTTCTGATGTCTGATTTCATAGCTGACCAAACCAGACAGTTATTGAAGTGCAGAGGACAGACTCAGTGACTGCTGAGTAAAACTGTATCAGCAGCTCCTGTGGCAGGTTGAATTTCCTCAGCTGGCAAAGGAAGTACAACCTCTGCTGGTCCTTTTTCACAATGGAGTCAATGTGGGTCTCCCACTTCAGGTCCTGTGAGATGGTAGTGCCCAGGAACCTGAATGACTCCACTGCTGCCACAGTGCTGTTTAGAATGGTGAGGGGGGTCAGTGTTGGGGTGTTTCTCCTAAAGTCCACAATGATCTCCACCGTTTTGAGCGTGTTCAGCTCAAGGTTGTTTTGACTGCATCAGACAGCCAGCTGTTCAATCTCCCTTCTGTATGCAGACTCATCATCATTTCGGATGAGGCCGATGACAGTAGTGTCATCTGCAAACTTCAGGAGCTTGACAGAGGGGTCCTTGGCGATGCAGTCGTTGGTGTAGAGGGAGAAGAGTAGTGGGGAGAGCACACATCCCTGGGGGGCACCAGTGCTGATTGTACAGGTGCTAGAAGTGAGTTTCCCCTGTCTCACAAACTGCTGCCTGTCCGTCAGAAAGCTGGTAATCCACTGACAGATAGATCTGGGAACAGAGAGTTGGTGTAATTTAGTCCGGAGAATAGCTGGGATGATTGTGTTGAAAGCTGAACTGAAGTCCACAAAGGATCCTTGCATATGACCTTGGTCTGTCCAGATGTTGCAGGATATGATGCAATCCTATGTTGACTGCATCATCCACAGACCTGTTTGCTCGATAAGCAAATTGAAGGGGATCTAGAATGGGTCCAGTGATGTTCTTTAGGTGGGCCAACACCAGTCTCTCAAATGTTTTCATGAGCACAGACATCAGGGCGACAGGTCTGCAGTCATTACATCCTGTGATTTTTGGTTTCTTTGGGACAGGAATAATGATTGAGCGTTTGAAGCAGCATGGAACTTCACACTGCTCCAGTGATCTATTGAAGATCTGTGTGAAGATGGGGGCCAGCTGGTTAGCACAGGATCTAAGACATGCAGGTGAGATGCAATATGGGCCTGAAGCCTTCCTCGTCTTTTGTTTCCTAAAGATGCGGCTCACATCATCTTCACAGATCTTAAGTGTAGGTTGAATAGCAGGAGGGGGGAGGAGGGAGGTTGCAGGAGGTGTTGGTGTTTGTGTGAAGTGAAGGTCAGAGTGGGTGTGGGGTGTGAGATTGGGCCTTTCAAATCTGCAGTAGAACACATTCAGGTCGTCAGCCAGTTGTTGTTTCCCTACAGGGTTGGGGTAGGATTCCTGTAATTTGTGAGTTATTTCATGGACAATATATATTTTAATAATGGCAATATTAAGCAGCATATTACCAGCCTTCATAATAAACAAATGAAATGTTTGTAATATTTTGTTAAATTAATTCAGAGATGGCATCATCTCTGGCATGACATAGTAAGTCATGTCAAGTCAAGTCAACTTTATTTGTATAGCGCTTTTCACAACACACACATCATTTCAAAGCAGCTTTACAGAAAATTAAGCTTTAACAGAAAATTAAGCTGTAATATTGGTAATGTCTTAGTTTGACAAAAACATAATTGTAAATTGTGCCTTAAAATAAATAAAGAAGTAAATAATATTTGTATTGAGACCCCCAGTGAGCAAGTTAAAGGCGACTGTGCCAAGGAACACAAAAATCCATAAGATGTTGGTTAATGGAGAAAAAAATAACCTTGGGGGAAACCAGGCTCACTGTGGGGGCCAGTTCCCTTCTGGCTAAACAGCATTAATATAATGCCAATATTAGTTATTTATGTGTAGTACAAGTCATGCTTTAAGTAAGTAAACTAAGTAAGTGTTAGGGGCCAATTTTTAAACAATAAGATTTTTTATGGACCGTAAGATTAAAGACTAAAGTCTTTGAAGTCCATTCTGAATTAACTGCGGAAGTCCACACAGACGCATTGTCCTTTGTTTTTTGGCTGATGAAGGCTTTAGTTGGCAATTCATTTATTGTCTGTATATTTTAATAGTGAAGTCCATTCTTTGACCAAGATGATACAGGCAGAGGTCAGTAAGGTGCAACGCAGTTCCACTGGTCTATAATTAACTCTCCGGGATCAAGCTGTGGTTTCTTGTGGTTTAATAACTGCCAGCTTAAAGTTTCTTGGGACATGCCCTAAAGATAATGAGTTAATAATATTAAGAAGTTCTGAGATCACAGGAAACACCTCTTTTAAGAGTTTAGTCGGTATTGGATCTAAAATATATGTTGTTGCTTTTTTTTCTCCCCTTTTCTCCCAAATTTGGAATGCCCAGTTCCCATTGTGCTCTAAGTCCTCATGGTGGCATAGTGACCTCAATCCGGGTGGTGGAGGATGAATCTCAGTTGCCTCCACGTCTGAGACCGTCAATCCACGCATCTTATCACGTGGCTTGTTGAGCGCGTTACCACGGAGACGTAGCGTGTGTGGAGGCCCACGCTATTCTCCGCAGCATCCACGCACAACTCACCACGTGCCCCACCGAGAGCGAGAACCACACATTATAGTGACCACGAGGAGGTTACCCCATGTGACTCTACCCTCCCTAACAACCGGGCCAATTTGGTTGCTTAGGAGACTTGGCTGGAATCACTCAGCATGCCCTGGATTTGAACTCATTACTCAAGGGGTGGTCATGTTGTTGCTTTTGATGTTTTGATGTTAACTTCCTGACTCATGAAAGCGAATGACTGAAGTTGCTCATAGTGAATAATATGAGACGCTGAGGTGCTATGGAAGATGGGTGCATAATTCAAATTTTGTTTCTGATGATTTAAATTTTACCAGTAAAGAAACTCATAAAGTCATTACTACTATGCTGCGATGGAATATCTGGTCCAGCCGAAGCTTTATTCCTTACCAATTTAGCAACAGTACTGAATAAACACCTAGGATTGCTATTTTCTATGAGTTTGCTCAAATATGCAGTCCTTGTAGCTTTTAGAGGCTGTCTGGAGACACTTGTTATGGTTCCAGTGAGTTCGTCAGTTTGTTCTGTTTGTTTTGTTATTTCTCTCCCTCATGTGTCTCAGGCACTGCTGGCATGCATGATCAGTGTTTCCATGGGAACACTGACTGTTCCCAGGGGAACGCTGATCATGCCACTAATTAGCGTGCTAGCAGCACCTGGTTCTCCGCTGATTCACTGCCTGCTTAATCCCTTTGTTGTGGCAGTATCTTTGCTAGATTGTTGTTTGATGTGAAGTAACTTACCTCGCTCTCTCTGCCTAGTTGGTCCTGTCTCATGTATCTGTTTGGTTGCCCGTCTCTGTCCGCGTATCGAGAGTATGGTTACCTTCCAGTATGCTGTACACATATTCTCTGTGCTCATGACTCTTCAACGGAGGATTCCTCATCTCTGCCCACGTGTTGGGAGTGTGGTTGCCTTCCAGTCTGCTGTGCACTTGTTCTTTGCACCCACAACTCTTCAACGGAGGATTCCTCACAGATCTGCTCCTGACTACCACGACGCATACATTTGCCTATGAACACACTCTTTATGGAGGATTCCTCACGGATCTGCTCACTGCACGGTCACGGCACACACACATCAATGAACACCTATCTCCTGCTTACTGCAACCGGTGCCGGGTTTTCCACTCCTTCCCAGCCCAGTTGAATTTACAATTTATTGTTAATAAATCCTTTGAACTGTTCCTCTGCTCTTGCGTCTCTTTGTCTCGCTTTGTGACAAAGCGATGATCCATGCTCCTTCCATGCACTGCGAAACATATCTAATTTGGTATTCTTCCACTTGTGCTCCATTTTCCAAGATGCTGTCATGAGAACATGAGTGTGATCATTGTACAATGGTGCAGGGCTTTTCTCTTTAATTTTCTTTAATTGAAGGGAGGCAACACTGTCAAGAGTGCTAGAGAAGACTGTATCTATATTTTTTGTGACTACATCAAGTTCCTCTGAACTTTTTGGCTTACTGAGAATTTGAGACAAATCAGGAAGGTTATTAGTGAAGCTATCTTTAGTGGTTGAAAGAATAATTCTACCCGATTGATAACGCAGCATAGATTGAGTGACCTTTGCTAAGCGCAGCATACAAGAGATTAGGTAATGATCTGAGATGTCATCGCTCTGCAGCAGAATTGCTATATTATCAACTTCCATTCCATATGACAGAATTAAATCTAGCCTATGATTACAGCGATGAGTTGGTCCTGTCACATTTTTCTGACCCCAACAGAGTTGAGAATATCGATAAATGCTAATCCCAGTGTATCACTTTCGTTATCTATGTGAATGTTGAAGTCACCAACGAATAAAGCTTTATCCACAGTAACAACCATATCTGACAGAAAATAAGCAAATTCTCTAAGGAAATCAGAATCTGGCCCTAGTGGTCTATATACTGTAGCAAGAACAAAAGACGACAGAGATTTTTTATTTACACTAACGGTCAAACGTTTTGAAACACTTACTCATTCTTTATTATACATTTTTTAACATTTTAGAATAATAGTAAAGTCATTAAAACTATGGAATAACATAAATGGAACTATGGGATTTATGTTGTGACTAAACAAAATCCAAAATAAATCAAAACTGTGTTATATTTTAGCATCTTCAAAGTACTCACCCTTTGCCTAGAATTTTCAGAAATGTACACGACATTTTCTCAACCAACTTTTTAAACAGTACTGAAGGAGTTCCCATCTATATGCTGGGCACTTATTGGCTGCTTTTCTTTATTATTTGGTCCAAGTCATCAATTTTGAAAGCTTTTTTTTTTTTTTTTTTTGTTACATTTTAGATTTATAATGAAATAAATTAATATAGTGGCACAATTTTATTTTTGTCTACAAAACTAATTTCAAACATTTAAGCATAATCAAATCAAATCAAAATCAAATCACTTTAATTGTCACACAACCATATACACAAGTGCAATGGTGTGTGAAATTCTTGGGTGCAGTTCCGATCAACATAGCAGTAGTGACAGTGATGAGACATATACCAATTTACAATAACATCAAATTACAACAACACAATTTAAACATCTGTTATACACATAATTACACTCAACAATATACAAATAATAACATACACTGTACAGTATACAATACGCTGTTTTTTTTGTGTGTTTTTTTTACTATATAGATAAACATTATTCAATAAAAATTAAAAATAAAATATATATATAAAAATATATATATATATATATATATATATGTATATATATATATATATATATATATATATATATATATAGAATGTACAGTATTGTACTGTATTGACATTCAGGCTGTCGGTTGATAGTCAGTTGTTAAGAGAGTACATAATATAACAATAATAATATAATTTATGACAGTCTGGTGTGAGATATAAGAGTAAGGGTAATAAAGTGCAGTGCTGATGTATTTTGATCGTGGGAGATCAAGAGTTCAGAAGTCTGATTGCTTGGGGGAAGAAGCTATCATGGAGTCGGCTGGTGCGGGTCCTGATGCTGCGATACCGCCTACCTGATGGTAGCAGTGAGAACAGCCCATGGCTCGGGTGGCTGGAGTCTCTGATGATCCTCCGAGCTTTTCTCACACACCGCCTTGTATATATTTCCTGGAGGGAGGGAAGCTCACCTCCGATGATGTGTCTGGCAGTTCGCACCACCCTTTGCAGTGCTTTGCGGTTGTGGGCGGTGCTATTGCCGTACCAGGTGGAGATACAGCCAGTCAGGATGCTCTCCACAGTGCAGGTGTAGAACCGTGTGAGGATGTGGCGGTTCATTCCAAACTTCCTCAGCCGTCTCAGGAAGAAGAGGCGCTGATGAGCCTTCTTCACAACGACTTCAGTGTGGACGGACCATGTGAGTTCCTCAGTGATGTGGACACCCAGGAACTTGAAGCTGCTGACTCTCTCCACTGGTGCTCCATTGATGGTGATGGGACTGTGTTCTCTGTCTTTTCTTCTGAAGTCCACCACAAGCTCCTTTGTCTTACTGACGTTGAGGGAGAGGTTGTGCTCCTGACACCAGTGTGTCAGAGTGTGCACCTCCTCTCTGTAGGCTGTTTCATCATTGTCAGTGATCAGACCTATCACCGTCGTGTCATCAGCAAACTTAATGATGGCATTGGAGCTATGTGTTGCCACACAGTCATGTGTGTACAAGGAATACAGTAGTGGGCTGAGAACACAGCCCTGCGGGGCTCCAGTGTTGAGGGTTAGTGATGAGGAGATGTTGCTGCCTATTCTAACCACCTGGCGTCTGCTTGACAGGAAGTCCAGGATCCAGCTGCACAGCGAGCTGTTTAAGCCCAGAGCCCGGAGTTTCTCATCTAGCTTGGAGGGCACTATGGTGTTGAATGCTGAGCTGTAGTCTACAAACAGCATTCTCACATAAGTGTTCTTTTTTCCAGGTGGGAGAGAGCAGTGTGTATTGTAGATGCAATGGCATCATCAGTGGAGTGGTTGTTGCGGTAAGCAAACTGCAGCGGGTCAAGATTGAGTGGCAATACAGAGCAGATGTAATCTCTGATTAGTCTCTCAAAACATTTGCTGATGATGGGGGTCAGAGCAACAGGATGCCAGTCATTTAAACAAGTTATTTTTGATTGTTTTGGTACAGGCACAATGGTGGATGTTTTAAAGCATGTGGGGACTACAGACAAAGAGAGGGAAAGGTTGAAAATGTCCATAAAAACACCAGCCAGCTGGTTCGCGCACGCTCTGATGACACGGCCGGAATGCCGTCTGGGCCAGCGGCTTTGCGGATATTCACCCGTCGGAAGGATCGGGTTACATCCGCTACAGAGACGGAGAGTGAACTAACCTCTGTAGCTTCAGCCGCGAGAGCTCTCTCCGCGAGGGCGGTGTTGTTTCCCTCGAAACGAGCATAAAAAGTATTTAGCTCATCCAGGAGAGAGGCAGCGGTGTTCATAGCGGAGTTTTTATTCCCTTTAAAGTCCGTGATGATGTTAATTCCCTGCCACATGCTTCTAGAGTTGGTGGTGTTAAACTGTCCTTCAATCTTGCGCCTGTACTGGCGTTTTGCTGTTTTGATAGTTTTTCGGAGGGCATAACTGGCTTGTTTATGCTCCTCCGCGTTCCCGGAATTAAAAGTGGAAGTCCGCACATTAAGTGCCGCGCGAACATCGCTATTGATCCATGGCTTCTGATTCAGATAGATTCGTACAGTTCTGGTCGGAATCACTTCCTCTACGCATGTTCTGATGAAACACATTATGCTATCAGCGTAAAGCTCGATGTCGTCATCAGAGGCGGACCGAAACATCTCCCAGTCCGTGTGATCAAAACAATCTTGTAGCATAGAGTCTGATTGGTCCGACCAGCACTGGATCGTTCTGAGGGTGGGTGCTTCCTGTTTCAATTTCTGCCTGTAAGCGGGCAGAAGCAGAATGGAAGAGTGGTCCGATTTGCCAAATGGTGGGCAGGGGAGGGATTTGTAGCCATCCCGGAACGGAGAGTAGCAATGGTCCAAAACCCGGTCCCCTCGTGTGTTGAAACTAATGTGCTGGTGATATTTTGGTGCAACTGATTTTAAACTGGCTTTATTAAAGTCCCCGGTCACAATGAACGCGGCCTCAGGGTGCATGGTTTCCTGCTCACTTATTCTCCCATACAGTTCCTTGAGTGCCCGGTCTGTGTCGGCTTGTGGCGGGATGTACACAGAAGTGATAATGACCGCTGTGAATTCCCTCGGTAGCCAGAATGGTCGACACAGAAGCATAAGAAATTCCAGATCAGGAGAACAGAAAGACTTGATGGAATGTACGTTCCTCTGATCACACCAGGATTTGTTGATCATAAAACATACACCACCTCCTCTAGTTTTACCTGAGAGGTCTTTCGCTCTGTCCGCTCGGTGCACGGAGAACCCTGCAGGTTCAATGGCTGAGTCTGGAATCTCAGCAGACATCCAAGTTTCTGTTAGGCAGATAATGCAGCAGTCCCTCGTCTCTCGTTGGAAAGAGATCCGCGCTTTCAGCTCGCAGAGCTTGTTATCCAGAGACTGAACATTTGCCAGTAGAATAGTGGGTAGCGGGGGTCGATTTGCGCGGCGTCTTACTCTGATGAGAACGCCAGCTCTGTTTCCCCTTTTCCTCCTGTGTTTCCGCGGCCGTGCTGCCCAGACAAAGGGCTCTGCTTGCGTGTTTGTAAACAGCGGGTCGGCATTGAGGAATGTGGAGTCCGGTTTTCGGTGTGAGATCGCTGAACCAATGTCCAAAAGTGTTTGTCTGTCGTAGACAATAAGGCAGACAACATCCAAGACAAAAAAACATAAGAATTGTGAACAAAACAAACAATACATTGCTATGTTGTGTCAGAGCTCGCAACGCAGCAGCCATACTCAGCACCATCTTGAGTCCAGTCCATACGCCTTCAGATCAAAAAAATTTTAAGATCATGAGAAACATTTCGGTCAAGTGTTTCAAAACTTTTGACCGGTAGTGTATATCTGACAAAAGTTCACATGAAGCATTATCAGTTCAAAAGAATTGAATTTATATCCTGACCTCTGGGTAACACCAAAAACATCATGGTAAATTGTATGCATTCCTCAGTAAAGAGGACCTATCTTGACCACCCAAACCCAAAAAACAAACCTTAACCTAACCATCAGTCGAGTAAAATGGAATGTTAGAGGGGAAAATGCAACCTTCGAATTGTGCTTATTTATTATGCAAACCTTGATTACTTCCTGGTTTCAACATGGGATCTGAACCCGGGTCTCCCATGCTGATGATGCAATGCGCTTCCGGCAGCGCCACAGGGAAAAGTAAACACGCATTGTGTAATCATAATGTCTATGTTTCATTGATCATGACCTTTGTACAACCAGGGCTCTGGGGGCAAGCTGAGGGTGCCAGGGAAGAGCAGCCGTAAAAGGCTGAACCAGCAAGTGTCTGTGGACAGCATTGACCAGTGGAGAAACCACAACCTCACTCTTACAGATCTCCAGGTAAGGACATACTGTAGGTGATACATAATACATAGTTAACACCAAACCAAAAGTTATTTTGTGAGTAAGAGCAACCAGTTCACTCTTATAGGTTTGAGGTGTGCTCCTGTGGTTGACTCACTTTCATTTTCACAAACAATCCAACACACCAACAATCCAAATGCTTTTTTCTTTAGTTTATTTTGTTTCTGGGCAAAAAACAAACCAAAAAAATAAACAAATAAATAAAAACAAAGCAACAAAAAGTTCAGTTCCACCATCATTCATGTAGGTATGAGATACAATAATCCAAATGAAATAATCCACAGAACCATAAAATGCAGTCAAAAATCTTATGTCAAGTCAAATCAACCTATATTTATAGAGCACATTTAAAAAAAGCTACAGAAAAAATATGTTTTTAAAGAAGATTTAAAAATGGCTAATGATGAAGCTGACCTCACATGGAAAGTGAGACTATTCCATAGATTAGGACCTATCACAGAAAAGGCTCGGTCACCCATAGATCTATAGTGACAACAAGGAACCCTCAATAGAAATTGATCAGAAGACCTGAGCACTCTGGTGGGGGAGTAAGGGTGTAGAAGGTCACTGATATATTGGGGTGCGAGACCAGATAGTGCCTTGTAGACAAAATTTTAAAATCAACCCTGAATTTAACAGGAAGCCAGTGTAGAGATGCTAAAACTGGGGAAATCCCTCTTTCTTGACCCTGTTAAAAGCCTAGCTGCCACGTTTTGAACTAGCTATAGGCGGGATAATGCAGTTTGGGGCAGACCAATGTACATTGAGTTACAATAGTCTAACCTTGATGTAATAAGTGAGTGGATCACAATTTCCAAGTCTTTATGGAAAAGAAAAGGTTTTATTTTAGCGATAGATCTCAGGTGGAAAAAGTTACCCTTGACAACAGCATTGATCTGCTTATTGAGAAGTAACGAGTAGTCTAAAATCACTCCAAGACTCCTTACATGATCTTGTACATTCGACGACAGAGGACCTAACTGGGTAAGGAGGACATGGAGGAACCTAAAATCAGAACTTCAGTTTTGCTTTCATTTAATTGTAAGAAATTATTTGCCAGCCAGTGTTTAATATTCTTTGAAGCAATTTAGGGTGTTCACAGATGAACAATTCTTGTCTACACTCACTGGGAAATAATATTGGGAATAGTCAGCATAACAGTGATACGATATGTTGTACTTCTGAAAAATAGAGCTCAGAGGAAGCATATACAGGGAAAATAACAAGGGTCCCTTGAGGGACACCACACTGTAATTGAGCCGACATAGAAAAAAAATTACCTAAATTTACAGAGAACATCCTTTCTTTTAGATAGGAGGAAAACCACTGGAGGGCCGTACCATACATTCTAGACAATTAAGAAGAATATTATGGTCGATAGTGTCGAACGCGGCACTGAGATCTAATAAAACTAAGATGGCAGGTGAACCTGAATCCATGGAGAGAAAAATATCATTAGTGACCTTCAACAATGCAGATTCAGTGCTGTGCAAGGGTCTGAAACCAGACTGAAATGTATCAAAAATGTTAAATGTATTTAGATAGGAGTAGAGCTGCAAATAAACAACTCTCTCCAAAATCTTGGAAATAAAAGGCAGTTTGGAGATTGGTCTGTAATTATTGCATATTGCCGGATCCAAAAAAGGTTTTTTTTAACAAAGGATGTAGAGTTGCGTGTTTAAAACTACTTGGAACAACTTCGCTTGCTAATGAGCTGATAATCATAGCTGTCACACTGGAACTGATAGTCATGAAAACTTCTTTAAGAAGGCGTGGAGAAAGAATATCCAGCTTGTAACTGGAACACTTCATCTTGGAGACTACATCTGCTAACTGTGCTGATGTAACTGGTTCAAAGTGAGTCAGGGAGCTGGACAGGGAAGGAATTTGTGGTTGATCAAATTGTGAAGGTGCAATAGCACCTTTAATCTGCTCAATTTTGTGAGTAAAGAAGTTTAAAAATGTTTTACAGGTCTCTTGGTTGGTGTCCAGAAAAACATTTCTAATTGGGTTTAAAACAGAATCAATTGTTTTGAACAATAGTTTTGGTTGATTTGCGTTATCAGAGATGTAGAGAAAAACGTAGCTTTCGCTTCCTTTACAGCTCTCTGATAGTTAGTTAAACACTCCTTTAAAATGTCATAAGAGACCTGAAGCTTGTCTCTTTTCCAATTGTGCTCAGCTTTTCTGCACTCTTGTCTGAGAGCACGGGTGACATCATTTAACCAAGGCTGTGAAACACCCTTAACTCTCTTTGGCTTGAGCAGAGTGACATTTTCAAGTGTAAAAGTTCAAGATTTATTAAAAGCTTCAACCAATGATTCAGTGTTGAGTCCAGCTAAGATATAATCTCTGAAATGAGCTAGCTAAAATTCTGAAAACAGATTGGCAGTAGACGAGTGAATGGACCGAGAGAGATGTAAGGGCAGAGAAAAAGTAGGGAGAGGACAAGTAGAGACAGACTCAAACATTACTGAATAATAGTCAGAAATGCCAATGTCTAAGACCTCTAAGTTGGATACAGAAAGACCATAAGATAACACATGATCTAATGTATGACCCATATTGTGAGTAGGACCAGTGACATGTCATACAAAATGTAAAGACTCAGAGAAGGAGATAAATTCATTTACCAGAAGTTTTGATATACAGCATACATGAATATTAAAATCCCCAAGAATCAGGAGTCTGTCACCACAAGACACCAGTCCAGAGAAAAAGTCAGAAAGTTGATGGATGAATTCCTTATTAAATCTGGGAGGTCTGTACACAAATGCACAGAAAGCAGGAGCCAAGATGTCAGTCTTTAATAGTTGGACCTCAAAACTGGTATACATTTCCATATGTAGTGTTCTGCATTTAAAAGAGTTTCTAAAAACAGTGGCAATACCACCTTCTCCCCCTGAAGTCCGTGGGGAATTTAAAAAGTCACAGCCTGGCAGTGTTAGATCCCCCAGGGCAATTTGTTCACCAGGATTCAGCCAGGTCTCAGTGATTAATAAAAAAGTCCAATGAACATGCTATAATGCATTAATGAGGGCCATCTTAATAGTGGCGACAAACACACCAGCGTTCACTCTACCGGAAGTAGCTTCAGGCTGCACCACTTTCCTGTGGTGCTACCATGCCATGCTTGTTTAAAGACAAATGCTAACTACATACTTATTGCTTCTTAAAATAATATTACTACACATCAAATTAAATAAAAGCTTTAAATAAAAGCTTTGGATACAGAAATGTACATACTACATTTCTATATTTCATAATTGTCAAATTAAACTATTATCAATATCAGCAAAATAATACATAATTCCTTTAAACATTAGAAATCTAAATTTGGCTACAACACTGTGTATGAAACATGCAACCTGTCATGGATTTCATTCACTTGGCTGATATGGCCTTGCCCTCCATTGTGATGACTGCTGCTGCAGATATTTTCTTCCAATATATATATATCCAGAGCCACCTTGAAACATATAATTTTGCTTAAGTTTTAAAGCAATAACTTGAAAAGAATAAAAAGAATAAAGAACACAGTTTGCCTGCATTCAGAGTTGGAATTTAAAGAAAAAGGCTCCATAAGTTGTCTGATGGTTACAATTAATCTTTACAGGCATGATTTATAACATTAATAACAGTAACTAGTCTCAAAACATTATGCTGTTCCTTGTGGTGCACTTGGATGAGTATCCAGATGTTTGACATCGAACAGATCATTCAAGTCTGGCTGAAATTGTAGACATTCTACAATGACCACAGTGAATTAAAACCTTACAATACAGATTTACACATTACTTTTACAGGTTTATAAATGTGATATTACAAGTACACAGCATGATTTGAATATATTGTAAAGGTGCTTATTAATATTTTCTCAGACCGCCAAACAGTCTCTACAAAATGAGGCTGTCAAAATGAACACCCCTGTCCTACGGGTGACCGGTCCTCCTGAAACAGAGAACGACGAACCCATCTCTCACATGTTGGGAACAGGCAGGGAACAATCTGTCCGCAACATATGGGCAGACCACCGAGTCCGGAGGGCTATGTTTCCTACTCGTCAAAAGTCTGTCCAAATTGATGATGATGAAGACATCTATCAGATGTTCCAGCCAACAGAGAATGATGTTAGCAGTCATTATGCAGAGAGCGACCATGAAACTGCTGACCATCCAGAGAGACCCTGTAGCTGGCATATTGAACAGACTCAGAGATCGCAGCTAGACGTCCCCATAAGTGGAGGCAGGGTACTTCGTAGGGTCAGCAGTGTTGGAGAAAAACAGAGTGAGAGACAAAGCCCTACCAAGCGAGCCCTACAAGAGGAAGAGACCAATGTCCAGACTGAGTCTTCAAGCACTGAAATCTCAGGGTCATCTTCTGCCGAGCAGTTAACAATTGATGATATTGAGAATGTTTATGACAACATTAGTTTTGAGGAGCTTCAGGCCATGGGGCTGATTCGCAAGGATGAAGTTGCAGAGGTTGAAGAGGTCAAACATAGTATAGGGCCACAAGTTATAATCACTCCAACTGTAACTGAAAGTTCATGTGAGAGCAATAGGTCCTCTGGCCAAGAAGGGGAGCAATTTGAGACCTGTGATCTGCAAATTGTTGAGGATGAAGAGAATATCTATGACACCATCGTTTTCCAGGATTGCCCAGTCCTTTCAACTGATGCTGATCTAGGAAAAACAGACAGCCTCCAGACATCGGAGATAGATGTCATGGCTAGACAGATTTTAGGAGGCTTTGTTTCTGAGGAAAGCCTTTGTCCAAGAAACAACATAGAAGTTGATCGGCCCCTTCCTCAGATTCCCTCGACTCCAATTTTATACACTGAAACTTCTCAGCTTTCCACAGCCAATAACACGTTAGAACAAGTGGATGAAATCTGGTCTGATCTGGAAAACTACATCCGGAACAATGAAAAGAAACCGGACAGACTTCCAGCAGCATTTCCTGTAAGTGGAACGGACTCCACATGTAAAATACATGACTCTCCACAAAAAGCACAAGACTCTCCAAGTAAAACATACAGCTCTCCAAGTAAAGTCAACAGGTTGCAACAAAGGGCAAATGACTCTCCATGCAAATTACCCTTAAAAATGGCCCCTATAGTTTCTGTTCCACCTGGATCGCCTAATCCAACTGCATTTAAACCCCCTCCAACACTCCATATCCCCATTCTCAACATTCCAGACCTCCTTCCAGAAACAAGGTTAAAGGAAAAAGACCATGAGGTGTCTACTTCTCCTACAGCACCTTCCCTTCCTTTGCCCTCCACCCCTGAGCCCCAACCTGGCACAGTGAAGAGTATCCGCAACAAACTAGTGAGATTAAGCAGTGGAAGCTTCCGGATGGATGATGAGGACATCCCTTCACCGAAGGACTCAGAGCTTCAGACCTTATTTAGTAGTTTGGAGCCTGGCTCCTCTAGTCTACTGCTGGGTGGGGAAGCTGGGGACCAGGTTCTTGAGCTTGGCGAGAGGGGAAAGAACAGAGTGTTCCTCATGGCTAGGCAGTACAGTCAGAAGATCAAAAAGGCCAACCAGTTACTGAAGATGAAGAGCATGGACCATGAACCCAGTTGTGCCAAGCTAAGGCTAAGTAAACAGAAAGACCTGGCAGCCATACTGGAGGAGAATAAACAAGGTGGCACTGCTATAGGTAAGGCATACTTGCAAGGCTATTATAATTCTTTCTTTGTTCTACAAAGTTTTACTCAGTGTGACACAAGCAAGTTTTACGAAATGATTTATTTATGAATGCTTCTTTCTTTTTTTCCTTTCTTTTGGCCAGGTGCAAGAATAGCAGAATACTCTCAGTTGTATGAGCAGGTGGTTTTTAAGGGTTCTCCTACAACTCATCAAGTACTGAAGTCCTCTGTCAGTATTACAGGCCCCCATCCACTTTTTCCCAACACCACTTCCTCCCCTTCCCTATCTGATAGCGCTACCCAAGAGTCTGATTGGTTGAACTGCACATACAGTAATGAGGAACTTGCTGATTTTGTGTCCTGGCCAGCTGAATCTGCAGTATGCACTTCAGCCCCACAGAGAGGACTGACCTCTGCAATTTCAACTCCTGCCTTGAAGAACCTTCCATCGGCTCTAAGTACTCCACCCAATCAGCGTTGGAGTGCCTGTGTGACACCAAGTAAAGGCAACACAGATCACATTTACTCTTCAATAGGACCACGCAACACTAAAGTGTCAACTTACAATCGCTGCCAGTCCTCGTCTTCATTGATAGATCAAACTGGAAAAGAGAATGGCAGTGAACATTGTAATAGGATGTTGGAGTTGCACGGAAAAGAGTCAAGGACGTACATGCCTCGGCAGCACAGCCTTCCCGAATGCCCTGCCCAGGTGACTTCTGACCTCTCAATGCCATGTGATATCACACTACAAGATTCACAGCAAGTGGTGGTTCTGGGCAAAAAGGTGCCACTGAATGCACAAAGTGCCACTGAGAATTATCTGGCCAACTTTAAAGACACTGGAGATGATGATGATGATTATGTGGAGATCCGTTCTGAAGATGAGGGTGAAGAGCAAAATCAAGATGCACCCATAGTGGCTCAGCTGCACAGTTTGACCCTTGGAAAGGGACAGCAGACCACCCCTGAGATGACTCTGCAGGGATACCTGTGGAATGATCCAGACTGCAGCCAGCAGGGTGTAAATCAGCCCAAAATTGTCCAATCAATGAGAGGAAAGTTCCAGTGTCTCAGCTCTAGCAGTTTTGCATAAGAAGCTTGGAAAATGGACAACATGCCTCTAATTGGCACATACAAGAAAACCTTCCACATGGAACATGTTACAGAACTTAAAGACACAGCACAAAGCATATGTCTATATATTTGCATTGTAAAGTACTTCACTGAATTTAATACATATGACAACAGCACACAATTTGTAAACTCATGTCTACACTTTAATTTGGTTGCACAAAGTAGCTTTTACATATCTAAGCAGGATACTATACAGATTTAACTTTCAAATAATTGTATTCCTCTTTTCCATCATATGCTGTATAACAAAACTTTCTGCTTTAAGGTCAAATCATGATTGTAAGTTCTACAGAACTTTGTAAGTTCATTTTGAACATGTTTCTCTCTTAAACAATATTTTTGCTTAAGTTCTGGTTATAATATTCTAGTACATGTATATAAATGTTTCCTTCAAGCATTAAGATAAATAAAAAGCACATGACTGATGTTAATTACATTATCTGGCATAATCTCTGTGTACACATGTAGAAAGAATCTTCATAGGACAATAACTCAGATATTTTACTTTTATTGTGTAGAAATATGCCATTAGAAAGAGTTGAGTATATTGGCTGAAACTATGCTAACATCGCCAGTGACCATTTGCATGCCATGTTTTCTTAAGGCAGAATGCATAGAATTCATATATATTTTACTATGCTTTACAATAGGTGTGTGTGTATATATATATATATATATATATATATATATATATATATATATGTATATATATATATATCAGACTGGGAGGTCATACTGTAAGTGTATTTAAAATAATGTGATCAAGTTGTTAATTTCAAAATGCTATCAATAACGCTGAGAAAAATTGCTATATGGATTAAGAAATGATATTTGTTTGTTTTGGTTTGGATAACAACAAAACAACTACTACAAAATGTAATTGGCAAAAAGTGAGAAAAATATTATTTTTAATATCTTAATTTTAGGATCATTTGGTTGTGTTCATGGGACCATGTTGGGGAATGGAGTTTGAGGTTTCAAAAAATTTCTGTAGTTTGTTGTAAATTTGGATTCAATATTTTGTATTTTCTTGTCATTTACTTGTGTATACTGTTTTAAATATTCAGCATCAGCTGTCCCTACCTTCTCTCCACCTACAAACAAAACACTGGTTGGCTCACATAATGTCTTTTGTCCCAAAGATTTAGAGGTTGTTTTTTTTTTTTTTTTTTTTTTTTTGTGATTAGATATTTTCAGTTGTATTTATTTCTGGGTATTTCTATTTTCTCTAAAATGTTGAGATGTCTGTTTCACTTTGATGGAACAATATTTATTAAATGTTTGAGTTGGTTGTTCAGCTGGTATGTTTAAAAAAAAATTGGTTTAATAGTGCTGTAAATATTACCATTTTCTTTCTGTTTTTATGAACACTGTTACCTTCTCAAAACATTACATTGAAAGAAGAAATGATCATTTATGACCTAATAAATACCCATGTAAATAAAGTGAATTTAAATTTGAATCAAAGCTATCAATGAAGTATGTTTATATGTTTGATTTTATTAAGTTTTTGTTGTTGATGTTGTTTGATTTTTTTATTGCACATTTTGTTTTCTGTTTTTACTGGTGGGGACTGTTGTCCTATGTTGGAATTATTTCTTTTGCACTTCATTTTAATATTCTGTAAAGATGTACATTTTAATGAATATTGCCATTCTCCTGTTCTCATTATCTTAAGTTAAGTTTTTTTTTTCTCTCTCTCGTTTTCTTTTTTTAATACCTGCCTAGTTGTAACTGGTTGAAGATAACAATAAACCTTCAATCAAAACAATATCTGGTTTTCTTTCAGTTATGTCTTCAACAGAAATGTTTACATGTATGTAAATATACTATTTATTTCTAGACATTTTTTATTTTGAGCTTCTAGGTTTCTATAGTACAAAGTGGAGACAATACAATGCCAATATACAAATATGCATTGCAAAGTTATATCAACCCTTAAATATTTTTAATATAACAGGGTTGGCACAAAAATATTGGCCTCCAAAATATGTTTTGGAATAGAAATGTCATTGGTTATTAATATTTATTAGTTATAGGTTAGTTATATACAGTGTTTGCAGTTATAATATGTGAATGATAAAATATGAAGGCACAGAGAAACTAACTGATACTACCAGATTTTACTGGAGCCATCCTTCTGGTGATCACTTGTTATTTGGGCCTGAATAGGGAAAATATAATTTTATAAACATTCAGCATTTTAAATTTATACAGAACCTTTGCTTTTTTAGCACAATATGAGTTTATGGAAAAATGACTTACATTTATTTATTTTCCTAAAGAAACAGACAACAGGGCACTTAGAGGGGACCTGTTCCAGTATAATAGGAAGCTTACTATTCTTTTAAGTATATAGACTTTAATAATATACAAATGATCTGCATGCACATGATGGAGCTATTCCACCTTTGAAATGATTTAAAAACAAAATCATTTTCTCACTAGATATCATGATTTTCCGACACCTCTAGATAACTTATCTAGTGAGCAACATGCTACACTGAAATCCTTGCACATCAGTCATAACATTATTTTAAAAGTCACTGACAAGGGGCATACCATATTTATTACGAACAATAAAAAAGGCAAACCGTGAGCTAGCTATTATATGTCATTAACACATTCATTAAAAAAAAATAAAACTCAGGGGTGCAGCATTTATATTTTACATGATAACTATTATATTACTCATAAGCAAATGCAGGACCTTAGGGAGCTGGGAGGAGCATGCACCACAGATTACCCTTTATGAGAATTATGGTGCAGTAAAGGGAGTGTCATGGCCCATGGTAACCCTAACCATTGCCGTAGCCCTAACCGTAGCCCTAGCCATAACCCTCTGTGTCTGTTGTTACTTCTGTGACTTCTCAGATTGTAATTGCAGTTATATTTAATTGTTTTGCTCTATATAATTTGAATAATTTACTGAGTTGCATAAATTCAGGTGCATAAGTTTGTTAAAAAAAAATACTGGACCTTTAAACATGGGCTTGCACAACAAGAACATTATTACATCAGCAGCATGAATTCAAGGATTACCTTACACTCCCTAACAGGGAACACTTTCTCACAAAGTATATGTAAGGTGGGATCCATACTCTAGGCATGTGTTTCACAGGGTGGCCCCTAAACAAGCATTTACTTCCTCCAGTCTTTTGCAAAACTCATAGTTCAGGGCACCCCATCTACCTGCATTGGTGGTATAGTGGTGAACATACAGTAGCTGCCTTCCAAGCAGTTGACCCAAGTTTAATTCCCATCCAACAAATTGCTTTTGGATCAAATTGTCGTTATAATGAAAGACAGCTTGAGGGTGGTGAGCATGAGGCAAAAAGGCATCCAAAATTCAAAATGTGAGTGCAAAAAGTGCTGCCATTATACATTCATGGATAATCATTTATAATAACTTTCATTAATAAATCATTAACAAGCATTATATAATGCTTAACAGATCATTAGTTAATGCATTCTCAAATAAGTAGAAATATGAGATTATGCCCTTGTTAATGTTAACTAATGAATTTAACTGACATTAACTTGTGATCCGTTACGCATTAGTTAATGTAAATTCCATTACTTACAAATGTTATTAAATTTCGTTCCTATATGGCCTTGCACTTTTTAACATCTACAAATTATTTTAACAAATGTTAAATAATGATTAACAGATAATTTGTTAATGTACATTTGAATGCTTACATATGTCATTAAACTTAATTCATATGAGCTCGTGCACTTTTTTACATTTACAAATGTTTTCAGAAATTTTTCAATATTTTGCACCACTTCACACACTATTCTTATTTACAAATTGTTCATTAATGTCCAGCTAATTAGTAACCAAGGTCTGTAAAAGCCAAACATTTGCTGTTTGTTTGTTGTGGTATATATGCATGATTTTACTATTTACACATCTTTACAAATAATGTATTAATTATTTGTTCATATTTTTGCAGTATCGAACCTAAAGTGGAAACCATTTGTCCATTAAATGTTTATAAAGGTTTACAATTATTTAATACCTTTATGGGCATTGGACTTTGTGCTGCTGTGACAAAGTTTGTGTAAGGGGTTGTTTGTTATTGCATAAATATGGAAATAAATGTATAAACATTAATTTATGTCAGATTAAAAAATGTATTTATGTATTTCAAAGTACACTTTTTTCTTTTTTTACATTTCTTTGCAAATATTTTTATTTTAATATTGTCACATTCGCTCCTCCATAAATCACAACATGCATGTACTTCACAATGGCAATTGGAATCAGGTGGCAACAATCAGTACCTGTTAGAGGAGACAGCAGAGCAGGAGGAGCAGGAAAGGTGGGGAGTAGCCTAGAGAAAAACAGACAGCAAAACAGTGACAACTGACCCACAGACATACTGTATATCCCAAAATGTAATGAAAATACAACAAAAATACATCCTGGGACATAACAGTTTCCTTTCAAATCAGTCATTTCAGTGCTGTGTCATCTTTTAGCTGACGCTATGGAGTTATCTCTAATTCAAAGGTTATCTCCATTTTCACCGCTTCACAGCGAGCTGATTATTCTACAGCCTGTGGGCCTCAACAGAAAGTTTACTTTGAATTATTGGAATTTTATTGGAATTTTCTGTAGCATGTAACATCAGCCCTACAGCCTGATCGCATTTGTGTGTATTTGTATACTGTTCACGAGCGTAAAAGAGATGTTTGTTTTACAACATCTTTATAAAGATGCCGTTTTGCAAATGTTTCCACAAGCACCTGAAAACAAGCATATTTCCATCTGTCTGGCGGGCACGAGTTCTGTTTTATGTAAAGTGGCGCTCGTTGAGGCTGATTATGTAAACTGGGAATGCATAAACCTAAAGATGATTCGTTTTTTGTTCTGAAAGCCGAAGTCGTCCCCCTATCCTCGCACTATACTCTTACGGCTTCCGAGAAACCGCACGAGGGAGGAGTGTGAGGACGGGGACTAGAGCATGGAGATTTGAGAAGGATTTATCGCTGGCTCAGCCTCCACTCCTCCACATCAGGTATCTTTGCCCATTCAGCACAAGCTCTGTGATTGCCAGGGCAGAAGCTATGCTGACACAGTGCTTGCCGAGTTTGTGTTTTTGATATAGGCTGCATAAAACTCAAAACGTTTTCCTCTCGGCTTGCTTTAATTCTGAAAGCCGAAGCTGGTCCCCTCCCCTCCCACCATAGTTCTTCTACGGCTCAAGGGAGGCACATGTGGACGGGGTATAGAGCACGGAGAAGTTGAGGATGATTTGTCACCGGCTCACGCCTTGCATTTCTCCTCTCCATGTAAAGCGGCTTTGCCTGCCCAGTATGGCCGTGATGTTCTGCGCATGGCGCGCATGATGTGAATACGTTCGCCAGAGTTTATGAGAGGGGTGCTATGTAACTAACAATAACCCTGCCAGGCATGCAACCCTCTTTGAGATTGACTGTATTTATTGCGAGCGCATGATACTCAAACGCTTTGCTCTTGGCTAGCTTCTGAGGAAGCTGATGCCATTCCCCTCTCCTCCTTATATCTAGCGAGGACAAGATGCAGATCGCTGAGAATTTAAGGGTGATTTTCGCTGGCTTGAGCCTGCATTTCTCCTGTTCTCCATCTCCAGTGACCTTTTCTATTCCGTGGTGATTGACAGTTCGCTTCGACAAACTGCAATCATTCACGGTGGTGTTTATGTCGGGGATACTTTGTCAGTGGGCTTCATTAGTGAGACATTGTGACAGATCTCTTGCTCTCTTGTGAAGGAAGAAGCGGGAGCCGGATAAACAATCCACGGAAGTCTTTATTTTTAACACTTTTTAGCGTAATACAAAAAGGTTTGCTTTTCAGCACAACAAATGTACACACACACGAACACGGCTGTGTGCATCTCTCTCTCTCTCCCCTCCGGCAGTCTGGACTGCCCTCATATCCCTCTCCAGCTCTCACTGCAACACAAAACAGCTGTTAGAGATAATTTCCCACAGGTGTCAATCCATACTGCTCTCCCAGCCTCGCTCTCTACAGACATCGTTCGCCCATGCCCCATTTCCTCAGACATGTACACATTCAAGTCAAGTTATTTTTATTTGTATAACGCTTTTCACAACACATATCGTTTCAAAGCAGCTTTACAGAAAATCATGCATTAACAAAAAATGTAACTGTAATATCTATAAATTCTTAGAGTGATCATTGTGTAGTTTGATTAAATATGATTGTAAAAATTAAATAATTAAATAATAATTGTATTTAGAACCCTGTGAGCAAGCTGAAGGCAACTGTGGCAAGGAACTGTGGCTTATGGAAAACTCCATAAAATGTTGGTTAATGGAGAAAAATAACCTTGGGAGAAACCAGGCTCACTGTCAGGGCCAGTTCCCCTGTGGCTCAACAGCATGAATATAATGCCAATATTCGTTATTTGTGTGCAGTGCAAGTCATGGTTTAAAATTTGTAAACTATGTAAGTGTTAAGGTCCAAAAAAAATATTTTTTTATGAACTGTAAGATTATTGACTAATGTCTTTGAAGTCTATTCTGGATTAACTGCAGAAGTTCACATAGATGCATTGTCCTTTGTTAGTTGGCTGATGAAGGCTTTTGCTGGCAATTAAATTATTGCCTATGTATTCCATTTCAAGAGTGTAGTCCATCAATAGACAAAGGTGATGCAGGCAGAGATCAATGAGGTGCATCGCAGTTCAACCGGCAGGTCATTTCGGTGAGGTTCGGTGGGGTCCATCCTAAATCCAAGGTTCAGGCAGTGGCATATGAAGTATCTGATGACTTACAGTTGGAGTTGGCATCAGTACATCGTAAAAGACTGAAGTGATGTCTGGCTAGCACCGGCTGTAGTTTGTTGTCATCACTCAGCAGCACGTAGCAGTGGAGTCTGACACCAAGCAGGAACAGAGCTGGATCTGGAGGTTGAGACATTTAAACAAATAGAATAATATTAGCGTAGATGCCATTCAATTATATGCAGAGTTATAGATCATGATAGATGTTTCTGGTTCCGGTAGACCTAACTAAAGCAGCCTAATTGTGAGTTGATGGATAAATTAGGTTTATGCATGGTTAAATAGAAGAGTCTTTAGTCTAAACTTAATAGAATAGTTCACCCAAAAATTTAAAATTGCTGATAATTTACTCACCCTCAGGCTATCCAAGATGTATCTGAGTTTCCTTCTTCATCAAAACAGAATTTAAGATTTGTAGGATTTCATTTCAGGCCTCCTCCTTCAAACAATGCAAGTGAATGTACTCCATTATTTGACGGTCCAAAATGCTTATTTAGGGTGCATCAAAATAATCCGCACGACCCCAGTCGACAAATAAAGTTCTTCTGAAACCAAACGATTGATTATTTTTAGAAACAAAACAATACTTATATACTTTTTAACTACAAATGTTCGCTTCCATACATTTCTGTCACGCACTCATGACAGGGATGATGTAAGCTCATTGGTAAAGTCACGCGTCACGTGGAGGAGGAGGCAGGAAGCGCATCATTGTTTACAAGAGAAACTTGCACAGATCACAGACCAAACACTGTTCACAAACCAAAACAGTCAAAAACAATTAAAAAAATAAAAATAAAAAAATAATTTCCAAATAATAATTAAAAAAAACATTACTGCAGTAAATAACCATCCTTTATTTCGGAGCAATGCCGTTGCGTTATCTACTTGTACTTTTTCTTTAGCAGAACTTTATAGGCTATATGACTGTCAGGAAATCAAGCCACACAAGTTGTAGTTAATGAAACCAAATGCGAGAGAATTTACTGAGATTCACAGGATTTACAGGGTTTACACAGTGAGATCAATGGTACAGGTGATATCACACATAAGAGAAGCTTCACAAACTTATTTATGCAGGCAGTGATGAGCAAGTGAATTGAGTGCAGGTGTGGTGAATTAGAAATCGAGTGATGAGGAACGGAGTGCTGAGGGAGGTGCAGAGCCCAAGGGAGGCGTGACAATGACAACATTAACACACATACCTGAATTCGCTGGAAAAACAGCACGGGCACAGCCGATGAATTCAGATATTGACCCTTTGTTTCTTTCGATGGTCTGAAATCCTCAGAGGTAAAATGTTCACTGCACACCCTCCAATATTTGAGAGATTGTAGGGGTGTACTGATATCCAGGTTCAGTGCGATAAGCCAGAGCTTCAATCGCTCATGATCATGTATAAGCAATCGATGAAAAGTTTATATTTTTCCTGCCGTGCATTTTCTTTGGGGTTTCTGAAGGTTGAAGCATCCAGGATACACACACCAAACTACCATTTTGAACAATACACTCATACAAATACAAATCTACAGCAAAGACAATTAAACTTTTGTACAGTGCTGCTCCTCTTGTAAACAGTGATGCACTTCCTGCTTCCTGCTTCCTGCCTCCTCCTCCACGTGACGTGTGACCTTACCAATGAGCTTACGTCATCCCTCTGATGAGCGCGCGTCACAGAGATGTATGGAAGCAAACATTTGCAGTTAAAAAGTATTGTTTTGTTTCTAAAAATAATCAATCGTTTGGGTTCAGAAGAACTCTGTTTGTTGACTGGAGTCGTGTGGATTATTTTGATGCACCCTAAATATGCATTTTGGACCGTCAAATAATGGAGTACATTCACTTGCATTGTTTGAAGGAGTAGGCCTGAAATGAAATCCTACAAATCTTAAATTCTGTATTGATGAAGAAAGAAACTCAGATACATCTTGGATGGCCTGAGGGTGAGTAAACTATCGGCAAATTTTTATTTTTGGGTGAACTATTCCTTTAAACTGAGTGAGGGTGTCTGCATCCTGAACAGTGTTAGGGAGACTATTCCATAGTTTAAGAGCCAAATAGGAAAAGGATCTACCTCCTTTTGTGGATTTTTATATTCTAGGAACAATTAACAAGCCAGAATTTTGTGATCATAATGAACGTGATGGAATATAGCATGTCAGAAGGTCATTTAAGTACTGTGGAGCTAGACCATTCAAAGCTTTGTATGTAGTTAACAGAATTTTAAAATGAATACCAAATTTAACAGGTAGCCAATGTAACGACGATAAAATGGGGCTAATATGATAATATTTCTTGGTTCTAGTCAGCAATTTGGCAGCTGCATTTTGAACCAATTTAAGTTTATTTATTGAACTTGCAGTACATCCTCCCAGTAATGAACTGCAATAATCTAGTCTTGAGGTCATGAAAGCATGAATTAGTTTTTTGGCATCAGCAACAGAGAGCATGTGCCGTAACTTAGCAATATTTGTGATGAAGAATGCTGTTCTACAAACATTGGAAATTTGACTTTCGAAGGACACATTGGTATCAAATATAACACCTAAGTTCTTCGCTGTAGAAGATGACATAATAGTACATCCATCGAGAGTCAAATTATATTTTAGCTGCTTATTTTTAGAGATTTTTGGTGCAATAATTAGTACCTCTGTTTTGTCGGAATTGAGTAGGAGGACATTTCTGGCCATCCAATCTTTGATTTCATTGATACACTCTGCTAATTTGGGGAATTGTGAATTTTCATTAGGTTTAGAAGAAATATAAAGTTGGGTATCGTTGATATAACAGTGGAAACTTATTCCATGATTCCTGATAATATCTCTCAGGGTAAGCATGTTTAAGAAGAAAAGCCCTAAAACGGATCCCTGTGGCACTCCATACTTAACTTTTGTTTGATTTGACAATTCCTCGTTTACACATACAAAGTGGTAGCAGTCTGATAAATAGGACCTAAACCATGCTAATGAAAGTCCACTAATGCCAACATATTCTCCAGCCTATTCAAGAGAATGTCATGATCTATCGTGTCGAAGGCAGCACTGAGATCTAAAACAACTAGAAGAGAAATGCAGCAATGATCAGATGACAAGAGCAAGTCATTTGTTATTCTGATAAGTGCAGTCTCTGTACTGTGATGGGGCCTAAATCCTGACTGAAATTGTTCATATATATACCATTTCTCTGTAGAAATGAACATAGTTGGGAGGACACTACCTTTTTTAGTATTTTTACATAAATGGTAGATTTTAAATCAGTCTGTAATTAGCCAATTCTCCAGGATCAAGCTGTGGCTTCTTAATAAGCAGTGTGATAACTGCCATTTTAAAGTTTCTTGGGACATGTCCTAAGGATAGCGAGGAATTAATAATATTAAGAAGAGGTTCTGAGATTACAGCGAATACCTCTTTTAAGAGCTTAGTTGGTATTGGATCTAATATACATGTTGTGGCTTTTGATGTTTTGATATGTTTTGTTAGCTCTTCATGAACGATGACAGCAAAGGATTGAAGTTGCTCATGAGGAAAATTATGAGACACTGTTTTCTGAGGTGCTATGACAGTTGATTGCAGAGTTCCAATTTTATTTCTGATTATTTAAATTGTATCAGTAAAACAATTCATGAAGTCAGTACTGTTGTGCTGTGATGGAATATCTGGTTCAGTCGATTCTTTATTCCTAACCAATTTAGCCAGAGTACTGAATAAATACCTAGGACTGATGTGGTTATTTTCTATGAGTTTGCTAAAATATGCTGACCTGGCAGCTTTAAGTGCCTGTCTGTAGCTACAGTATCCTTCCATTTTGAATTTTTCCACTTGCACTCCATTTTCCGAGCTGCTCTCTTGAGAGCATGAGTGTGATCATTGTACCATGGTGCGGGGATTTTTTCTTGAATTTTCTTTAATTGAAGGGGGGTGACACTATCAAGAGTGCTAAAGAAGACTGTATTTATATTTTCTGTTACTACATCAAGTTCTTCTAGACTTTTTGGCCAACTGAGTATGTGAGACAATTCTGGAAGATTATTAGTGAAGCTATCTTTAGTGGTCTATAGAATAATTCTACCTGAACTATAGTGTGGTATAGATTGAGTGACATTAGCTGATCACAGCAAACAAGAAACCAGGTAATGATCTGAGATGTCATCGCTCTATAATTTCTATAGTATCAACATAAACTCCATATGACAGAATTAAATCTAGTGTATGATTATGGTGATGAGTTGGTCTTGTCACATTTTGTCTGACTCCAAGAGAGTTGAGAATATCGATAAATGCTAATCCCAATGTGTCATTTTCATTATCTATGTGAATGTTGAAGTCACCAACAATTAAAGCTCTATCTACATTAACTACTAGATCTGACAGAAAATTTGCAAATTCACCAAGGAAATCTGAGTACGGCCCAGGTGATCTATATACTGTAGCAAGGGCAAAAGACAACAGTGATTTGTTATTTATATCTGACGGTGTCACATTAATCATTATTAGTTCAAAAGACTCACACTTATATCCTGTCCTCTTGAGTAATACCAAACACTTCACTGTAAATTGTAGCAACATCACCTCCTCTACCCTTCAGATGAGGCTCATGTTTATAACAATAACCGGAGGGGAGTAGATTCATTTAAACTATTATATTCATCTGGTTTATGCCAGGTTTCAGTCAAACAGAGCACATCCAAACTATGATCTGTAATAATTTCATTTACAATTAGTGTTTTGGTAGAAAGAGATCTAATGTTTAGTAGCCCTACCTTTTTATGATGTTTATCTTAATTTTTTGTGTGTTTTTTCAAGTTTGACCTTAATAAAACATTTTCTAAATGATTTAGTGAGAGTTTTGTGTTTGGTAGTTCGGGGAACAGACAGTCTCTATATGACATCTAGGTGATACAGTCTCTATGTCTTGTAGTTTATGTGACCTGTGTGACATCTCAAGGCAGCTAGAAGATGTTCAGATTAACTAGTTTTTCTTACAATAGAATCACCAATGATTAAGGCTCTTTCAACATGATTCTCAGTGGGTGCATCACTGAGTGGGAAGAATCGATTGGAATCCCTAACAGGAATGGGAGAGTGGTGTCGCTTTGCTGAGAGAGTATTCTGCCGAGATGTCACCCAAACCCCCTGCTGCGGGGGCTCTACATCCGGAACCAAAGTATGTGTGTTGCTCGCTGTACTACCCACATCCGAAACAGTATCTACCGGCTTCTATTTCTCACTGACCTCCACTAGTGTTCGGATGCGTGCCTCTAACTCATTAACCTTCTCCACCAGCCTGAATAATTCCTTACATTTTTCACATGTGAATCCCTCACTGCTGACGGACGAAGCTATAGTAAACATGTGGCATGCAATGCAGGGAGAAATAACATGAGCAAATGCCATGACTTACCACAGTTGTTTGTTGTTGTTGTTATGGTTGTTCTTGAGCGGCAAGGGTTTGAGATCGATGTGGTTCGATGTGGTTCCTGATCAGCAGATGTTTGAGATTGATATAATAATCCATGTAAAACACAGTGGAGAAAATGAATGCATGCAGTCGAGATGCGAGATGTAGACAAGCGGGGGAAAAAAGAAAAAAGAGAGAAAACGGGTGTGCATGGTAAAATACACTCAGTTGAAACAGTAGGAAAGCAGAAAAACACGAAGCACGCGGTAAAATGGCAAAGCATAAAATGATGAACGTATAAGAGTAAGAATTAGCAATGTTAAGCAGGCTAGCAAGCTACAAATACTCATGCAGTGTGCTGGCAGCCTACCGTAATTTCCCCCTGTAGGTGGGAAAATGGGACGAAGTGGCCTCTGAGACAGTGATGCTTGAAGTTTTCTTGTTTAAGCCTTTTAAAAAAATGGTGTTCACTGTGTTGGCACACCTCCGAGTTTCGCTGCCAGTGCTGTTCTTTCCAGAGCTGCACGAACAGCTTATTATGACTTGACATTCTCCCTATTCAGAGTTCAGGTCTTTAGCACTGTCATCTTGCAGTGCTTATTAAACATGCTTCTAGTTTCCCCCGCCATTGTGAGCTGAAAACAGAGTGTGTCATTTTCTCTATTATGTTTTTTCTATGGTTGGCAACATGCCAGGAGACTGTCTACACTGATGAGCCACAACATTAAAACCACAGACAGGTGAAGTGAATAACATCGATTATCTCGTTACATTGGCACCTGTCAAGGGGTGGGATATATTAGGTAACAAGTGATCAGACAGTTCTTGAATTTTATGTGTTGGAAGCAGGAAAAATGGACAAGCGTAAGGATCTCAGTGACTTTGACAAGGGCCAAATTGTGATGGCTAAACAACTGGGTCAGAGCATTTAAAAAATGTCAGGTCTTTTGGGGTGTTCCCGGTATGCAGTGGTTACTACTTATCAAAAGTGGTCCAAGGAAGGACAACCAGTGAACCGTCAACAGGGTCATGGGTGCCAAAGGCTCATTGATCCGGTCCAATCCCACAGAAGAGCTACTGTATCACAAATTGTTGAAAAACATAATGCTGGCCATGATAGAAAGGTGTGAGTACACATAGTGCATCGCAGCTTGCTGCATTTGGGGCTGCATAGCTGCAGACCAAACGAGTGCACATGCTGACCCCTGTCCACCACCGAAAGTGCCTACAATGGGCATGTGAGCATCACAGCTGGACCATGGAGCAATGGTAGAAGGTGGCCTGGTCTGATGAATCAAGTTTTCTTTTAGATCACGTGGACGGCCGGGTGCGTGTGCATCGTTTACCTGGGGAAAAGATGGCAGCAGGATGCATTATGGGAAGAAGGCAGGCCGGCAGAGGCAGTGTGATGATCTGGGCAATATTCTGCTGGGAAACTTTGGGTCCTGGCATTCATGTGAATGTTACTTTGACACATACCACCTACCTAAAGATTGTTGCAGCCCACGTACACCCCTTCATGGCAACGGTATTCCCTGATGGCAGTGGCCTCTTTCAGCAGGAAAATGCGCCCTGCCACGCTGCAAAAATTGACAAAGAGTTCAAGGTGTTGACTTGGCCTCCAAATTCCCCAGATCTTAATCCAATTGAGCATCTATGGGATGTGCTGAACCAACAAGTCTGATCCATGGAGGCCCCACCTCGCAACTTACAGGACTTAAAGGATCTGCTGCTAATGTCTTGGTGCCAGATACCACAGGACACCTTCAGAGGTTTTGTGGAGTCCATGCCTCGATGGGTCAGAGCTGTTTTGGCAGCACGAGGGGGACCTACACGATATTAGGCAGGTGATTTTAATGTTGTGGCTGATCGGTGTATATCACAACACAGAGATTTTAGGTGCCTCCACGTCACCTAATAGCCATCTCGGTTTCCCTGCTGCTGCGAGCTGTGAACGATTTTGTTCCATAGCACAGGCCATTTCGATGTCTGTTTTTACTGTTGTTAACACCATGCCAGAAGACAGCTATGCCGCAACACAGAGATTTCAGGTGCATCAGTATCACCTTATAGCAGGCGCGGACTGGCCATTGGGAAACCGGGACTTTTCCCGGTGGGCCGGCAGCGAAATGGGGCCGCCGCATTATGCAGAACGCGCCACAAAACGGCGCCGCAATAGGCGGAAGGTGCCAGCGATATGCAGAAAAGGACAGCATCAACAACTTTTGGGCCAGTTTCTATGTAAAATCCTGGGCCGAATTTTCTTCCCAGTCCGCCCCTGCCTTATAGCCCTCTCACTTTCCATGCTGTCGTGAGCTGAAAATGAGGTTCTGATTCGTGCTCATGCACGATTACATGCTACAGTTCACGAGTCGGCCACCTTGTTTCAACTGCGTTATTTCCTTGGCAACGGTGCGGGATGCGCCGGTTCTCTGTTCAGAGATATTAAATCTTCTCGTGAAAGATGCAATAGAGACAATATCGATGGACGATGCTCATAGCGGATTTTATAGCCACTACTTTTGAGTCTCTAAAAAGGACAGTGGATTACATCCCATTTTGGATTTGAGGCACTTGAACTGGACACTTGTGAAGTTTGGCGCACCTGACGGAACACATTCATTCCATACTCTGGAATTTGAACACATTCAAGGTGGGAAAAACATTTCCGTTGAAGCTATTTCAATGGTCCCTGGGCCTCACTCCACTGGGACTACTGCAAATGAGACCCCTTCAGTGCTGGCTCAGATCGAAGGTGCCCCATCCTTCATGGCGACATGGTCGCTTGCGCCTTGTGGTATCACGCCACTGTCGCGTTGACCATGTGGAAAACAACCACGTTCTTCCAGACGGGTGAGATGCAAGTGGTAACGATGGATGCTTCGAACACAGGCTTGCAGTGCGCCCCCCCCCCCCCAAAAAAATATTAGCAGCTCAACAGTTCTCAGTATGTCGGACACCTCTGAAAGAAGCGGTTCTCAGTTCACTGTACTGTTCACTCAAGAACTGTTGCGACCAGAGCATTCAGTTTGATTTGTGAGCTAGTAAGGAAAAGCAGATATCACCAGTTCTAGGATCATATCATTCATGCTTATCAGCACATTTCGAGTCGGAGTGTCAGTCATGTCCGAGAGACAGGTTAAGATAGAGTAACTTGTTGATCAGTGTTGACTCGAGATGTGAACTGTTTCAAACGATTCAGTCCATTTGGTGAACTGGTTCAACTAGTTCACTAAAAAGAACCAGTTCAAAAGAACGATTCATTCACAAACTGGACACCACTACAGCACTGTTCCTGTTGATGCATTCGCTGGTTGCCTTTCAGCTTATTAATTATGCAGAACATTAAATACTCTAAGTAGGCGAATTGGGATGCAGCATAAGTCTCTTAAAGTGTCAAGCCACTTGATTTGATGAAAGCATTTGTGTGTGTAGCACTGTATCAATTTCTGTTCTTTTTGTTGTGTTGTTTGTACAACTGGTAATGTTAATCCTGTTCAGTTGCAGTAATGTTAGAATGTTAAAGTTGAAGCCTATCTCTTAACTTTAAATTGGGTGGTTGGGTGGATGGTACTTTCTCCATCGTGTGCAGTGGAGTTTGGGAAGATTGGCAGTTCTTAAGATTTCGCTCGTGTGGGTTAAAATAAGTGGCGATCTGGCGCTATAATGTGTTATTTTGAATGGTATGATGAGTGCTCGTGGCTGTTATCAGTGGAATTGAGTGACAGCTGTACGTTCTCTCAGTGCACCCAAAATGCGTGCACTCTACTCGTTCCATTCCAGTAGAATTGCAAAGAAATATGCAAACACTTGTCCTCACTCAAGATACTGTATACATCAACAGATGTGCGGATGCAATCTTGGTTTATTCAAATAAAAAGTTACAAATGGATGGATTCGAGCCCGCAACCTTTTTCATCACAATAGAGCACAACAGTGCCCGCCCACTTTTTCAGTTGTCTGGGTTCTGGATGTATTTTCCCCATTAATTTCTTCCACAGACTTTTTTATAAAATCCTTCATATACGAGTTGTAAGCCAGGAACCAAAACAACCAGCTCCATGGTGAATCACAACATCACAAACTTTGTTTTGAGGCAAAAAAGTATTTGAAAATTGGACATAAAGACAAAGGTACAAGGCGGTGTACTTAACATCTTTCATGAGGGCACAAACTACAATCCCATAAAACACTGCGAATTATAAAAAACAATGAGAATATATAAAACTATTGATTTTAGGTTGTTGATTATAAGTAAACAAACAATATATTTTAGGTTTATTACAAAAATTCCGATATGTACAAATATAGTTTAAGGGTGAAGGGAGACTTGAGTCGGTAATGTCATTCACAGTGCTTCATGGGAGTGTGCGGTAGCTCCGTGGTACCTTTCACGGGTTTCGTTGGCTGCGGTTCTATGATTGGTGGATATTTTTTACTACTGTACCATGGGTAATGTAGTTTTTGTTTTTTTACCATGAATTCCGTTATCAAACACGATTTTAAAACAATGAAGTTGAAATAACGAAGACGGATGGCTTCAATGGAAGCATACAATTGATGAACAACCTCGTAGCCCACGGTAGGTCAGTCTTTAAAGTTTTATAAGTTATCGTTGAAAAAGAATCTTGACATGGAAGGGTTACCTTCTAGATATGACCAGAGATGATTTAGCAGAGATGGGCCACTTGAAATGGAGAAATTGGGATGCCCAACGGTCAACGGATGTAGAAAGGAAGTCCCGCCTTACAGGTAAAAGAGCCAATCACCTTTTAGATAAAGACATCGCCTGTCAATCAACTCTGGAACGTGCATGCGCATTAGCTATACAAGACGGGAAAATTACGTATTTTAGAGTAATCTGAGGAAAAGAAGCATAGTTTATGATACCAGTGTTGTCATGTTTTACTGCTGATTTTAAATATGCTCTTTGATTGTAATCTTGCCCAAACGAGATTTTGGTCTTTCTCCATTCAAGTAGGTCGGAGCTGCACTTTCATGACTGGAAATAGCCTCCCGAGTGCGTTCCAAAAATACCCACTGAGTGGGTATTTGGTCAGACTCATTGGTGCGTTGACGTACCTCACCAGTCCACTAGATGTCCCTCAGTCTTAACAAGCGCTTCGGAAAAACCATCGAATAAATGACTGCATTCAAACTGGGAACTGTAGTTTTTCAAACTTAAATAGTAACTAGATTAATCTCTCTGTGATTTTAGAGTTCTTTATAGATATTAATGTGTAGAGTCGTCTCTTTAGACTTGTTGAATTGTTTATGTATACTGAGTGTGAAGTGAAGGCTCATCATCAGGATCAATCTGGAACTTTCCACCCGAGGCCCCACCCGTTTTCACTCCCATAACCCACCGCGCGCTCACTCCCATAACCCAATGCGCGCTCGCCCATTCTTCTCTCACGTTCAAAATGTCCATGACAGAGGGTCCGTTAAACGTGCTCGGCCAGAGGACGACCGGCGAGTCCGTTCGGACTCAAAATGGTGAGTCCGAATGAGTCTATATTCACCCGTGAAAAGAAAACGCGTGGAGTGACAAACGGCTCGCGTGGAGCGATGTTTGAACGGCTGTGGAGCGTGCGGCCGGTGTCTCGCACAGCACGTGCGGCTAAGCGCAATCTGTTTATTAGTCATCCGATGGTTTAATTTAACTTTAACTAAAAATTACTAGTGTAACATAAACGTTGTTTTCTAAACCCTCAATTAAAATCCGTACCGCTGGTTTGCGCTCTGTTGGTACACTGGCTTGATTAAATGCAACATTGAGCTGCATCAGTCATTGCGGATATTTCCAATGAATGAGTGCATGTCATATCTGAGGTTACAGTGTATTTATTATGCCTGTTGTCCAATCATAGGATGTTAAGACAGGTGAAAATCTTGCGCGCTTCTCCAAAGTGTTGGTCGAACATTGCACTTATTAATAAAAGAACACTACGGGGGAAAAAAAATGCACGATGTACAATATACATACTGTATATTTTATAGATTACAGTTGGAGTGTCAAAAGGCTACTTTGAAAGGTGGACATAGTAGGCACAATGTACAATAATGTGTAATCATGTTGAGCAGAAAACTTCAAAATATTCATATTTAGGGTTGCACTTGCATCTAACAACTCTTTTGAATATCGATTAGGCTGTCAATTATTTCTTTTATCAGCCTAGTCAAGATTAAAAAGGCAACGTTTCAGTTCCTGTATTTTATGGATGGCACATGTTTTTCGACATCATGCTCAATGTTCCCCTTGAAACGAAGTGCAAATTCAGTGCTGTAAAACGTATGTATGAGTGCATGTTACATGTAGTGTTCAAAAAAAAAAAAAAGAAAAATAATTTGAATTGCAGTTTTTTTTTTTTTTTTTTTTTTTTCATAAGTGAGGACACTGGCACACGTCCTCCATGCCACAACGAACATACCCACCTAATTGGTAATTAAATTTATTGCAGCCCTGTTTATATACTAGGCATGGGCGTCAGCAGGATTTAATCTGAGGGTACGTACAGAAATCTGCCTAGAGGTCTGCACGGGCCTTAAAATGAAACCCGAGACCGTGTGGCCCGAAATCGCTTACTAATTTCTTCTAGCAAGTACTGTAGCAATAGGCTGTATTTTATGTAAGCATATATGCAACATTCTTAACAGTATTGAAACAGTAAACATGCACAGTTTTAACAAGGCACAGCAGCCCCCTCAGTACACTAGAGCAAAAGGCTGGGGGGGGGAGCATTGACTTACTGTTTATTAGCAGAAACTTCACTTGGTGTAGAACAATCTGGAATAATATGAAACAATGAAACAGTCCTCTCTTTACAGCCTGAACTTGTTCAGATTGTTGAATCTTTGTTTTTAGCGCAATTGTCACAATCTAGATGCGGCACAAAGAATGAAACATTGCGCAGGTGTCTCAACATTCGTTTTTGAAAATGTTAAGTTCTTTTTAACTTGACATGGTGTTTAAAATATGCCGGTCCTGCGTGAGACGCTGAAGAAAAAGCGAGATGCAGTGCAAATGTCAAAGACATTCATCTAGCAAGTGTTTAAACAATGTGAAAACAGAACAGACGCTGGCAAAAACACATTTTGTGTGAACGACCCTTAACTCGTCCATTCGCACGTGTCTGAGTGAGAGCGTGAAACAAGATTGGTGAGCCTGTTTAGTTTTTTCATAAATAACAAACCTGAACCAGACCCGAAACTTGGGTTCTCGGGTCCCGTCGGGTAGCAGATCTCTAAATCTGTCTAATAAACCTTTTATCTAGTGGGGTTCTATATATCAAGTAGCATTCATGTAACTATTGGCTAAAGCATGTCTTCCAGTAACCGTTCAGACAAATGCGTTTTCGTGCTAAAAAAGCAAAATGCACCACAATAGAGCAGAGCACAGGTGTCTCGAGACGTGTTTTTATCAGTTGAAGAAGTTCTTTTTAACTTGACACGACGTCTAAAAATGCAGCGCTCCCATGAGAGATGCTAAAAATACAGTGAAACGTGACATAGTTGTCAAAAGACATCCATCTAGTGAATGTTTATATGGAAAACGATTGAAAAAGCGCGAGCGGACACAAACACGTTCAGTTTGAACAGCCCCTTGTTCTCATGACACAGCACTAGCTGAAGTTTCTCAAAGGTACCTCTCAAAAAGACAGGCTTTTGTTTTAGTTGACTGTAGGTAAATCTACACTGTATCCAGTGCTGTAATTGTAAATATCCCAATACTGTTTTACTGTGTGAGAAACCACTCCAAATGATTCAGTGAGAGAGCGCTCGGAACGAATTGTACTGAATCACGAATTGATTCAGACAGATCTGTAAGCCCGTTTGGCCAGTTCACTGAAAAGAACCGACTCAAAAGAATTATTCATTCGCAAATTGGGCATTGCTAGTTCTTTTAAACAGCCAACAGAAATACGGGACACCTTTCATGATTGGTGAAATATTCTGAGAGTAAATATTTCTCAGGTCAGTCGGAGCACTCATGGTACACACGGTTCGTACGGCCGTAAAGCTGCAGGTGCCACTGGGGATGTACTCGGGTACTCGGATGTGGCAACAATGATTGATCATGAAAACGATGATCGATGGCAGTGGGGCCTGATCATCATTTTTACATATTTACGTTTGGCTTTATATTTTTACAGAGGCTGTGCTTAAATCACTGTCATATTAATGTTACATATTTTAAATAGAATTAATAATACAAATTATTTTAAAAAGAGGATATCTGGAGCGGATACAAAGATTCATTTCACCTCCGGCTGAGTGTGCTTCTTCCCTCTCTCACTCGTGGCACACACAGGAAAATGTCCTCTCGCTAGATAAGCAAACTCAGCAAAGTAGTAATGAAATCACTTCGGTGGTGGTGCGGGAATCAGATTTCCAAACGTTTGAAAGTCCCTAAGGATGTTTTTACATTTGAGTCTTCTTTACATCTGTGCATGCTTGTACGCTTGTTGTAGACTAAATCTCAAGCCTATTGCCATTTTTATTTTACATCGTAACTGTTATTGTTTAACGTTCTTTACCGAACAGCTGTCATATTAGATCAATGGCTAATGCACGAATGCACGTCTTGAAATACGCAAAACTTTTCAGCACATTTGTTTCTCTCTCATAGATTTGGCTTAGTCTAACTGTTCATTATTTTCAATAATGTTCTGACTGTTTTAATATGTTAAGTAACTTCTACGTGGTGATTTCCGTTTAGAACAGGCTATTAGGGTTGATTTATTGGTCCTGCACTATTCATTCAATTGTTTTCAATAAATATGCCTGTTAAATATTCGCTAATGTTGATTCAGTGAATGCGTGTCATGTTCTATATTTAATGTACAATGATCATAATGCAAGGCAAGCATGGTTGCAGATAAATGCCCCTTTTCAGTGGAGTTTAGCTTCGGATTTGGAATATTTTAAATGGGTCGCATAAATTTTTGACTTATGTGAAGGTTGGTTTCTTTTAAGACTAGTCGACTTCAAAATTTCCGTTTAAACGTCAGTGAAATTAGTCGTTCAGCACATCCCTGGATTTATCATTTAATGTAAGAACTTTGACTTGTTAATGGATATTTTTTTAAAAGTGAAATTTTGTCACTGACCGTAAACCTCCCTGCCCTGGGTGACATAACCCACCTGCATCTCGACGAAATGGGAGTTGAAGATTTCAGCATGAGTTTCCAAGTTAGATGTCCGACTTAAAGTGTCATTCCGTTGCACTTTCCCCAGTTGAAAGGTGGAAATTCCGACTCTCCCAGTTGAATGGAATGCTTCATGCATCATCACAGCAACAACAATACGGAGCATTAGTGCTTTCCCCACAGGAGCGAACATTTGGGTACACGCACGCACACAAGGCGTGTGGCAGTGGACTCAATGCGCTGAAGCGACGCATATACAGCAGGCGAGTGCTTCAAACAGTTAGACATAGTGCAGCTAAATGGAACAGAATGCAGCGACTGAACTTCAACTTAACACGCATATTAAAAACACGATGGTTATGGCGTCTCCTGTTAAGCCAACTGCGATTTGAAAATAGAAGGTTCAGACAGTCACTAAAAAACTGGTGCGCGCTTACTAAGATTACTACGGTAACCTTAAGGAAGAACAGACAGATGCATGTTGTGCACATTCTGAGTTGTGCAGCGAATCTTCACGATGACAAAATAAGATGCATTATATTTTGATTATGCAATCTTTTGTACATTTTGTAACAGATTATTTTCTAACAGCCTATAAAAATGAATAGACCATACACTGGAACAAGACGCAATGCAGCAGCCAAAGACGTTTGTCAGACATATTATTATATATACAGTTATGTACATGTCACTGTAGACAAAATGCCCATCCCTATAATATACTGATACGGTTCATCTGTTCATACACAGTCGTGGCCGCTTCATCCATTGCTAACATCGTGAAGAGCTCTCTTGGCCCGGTTGGACTCGACAAGATGTTGGTGGATGACATTGGAGTAAGTGCAGACATTTTACATCTGTCAAAGTAACCATTGATATTCACCTAGCATAATGCTTACATTTGGAACTATTAATAATGGTTGTGGTTTATATAATACTATGTTGTCTGTTCTGTTGTAGTTTCTAATGCTTGAATGACTTTCAGGACGTGACCATCACCAATGATGGAGCCACCATCCTGAAGCTGCTGGAGGTGGAGCACCCGGCTGCTAAAGTCCTCTGTGAACTGGCAGAGCTACAGGACAAGGAGGTTGGAGACGGAACAACATCAGTGGTGAGACATTTGCTCTTGCTGCATGAACTTATGTTCTTCAATAACAAGGTGCCATCAAATGTACTATGATGTCTTGAAACGTGCCATGGACTAGCAAAGGTAATCTTGGAAGTACCTTAGAGTACCATGTAAATCGCATGGAGCCCCAATTTTCACATCTAAGACTGAGAAATGACTTTCGAATTGGTTGGGAAAATATGTAAATATGTGGGTGGGAAGATGGGAAAACGGGAGGGGGTCAAGACCTACTTCCAAAAACACAGACAGCAGGGATGGCACATACAATGAAAGGTCCGATACACACAAGTTGGATCACCAGCATATTTGGAGCGGGACTTACACAACTGCAGCCAAGGAATGCTCGCAGTGGTCCAGGAATGGACTGTGGTGCGTTTGTGGAGTGATATCAATCTGACCATGGTGTTTAATGTAAAAGTCCAATCTCATTTCTGTTCTCTGAGTGCTGTTGAAGTCTCGTGCCTGCGGAACAGCTGTTTCGTCCATGTCATGTGTTTGAAATCTTCGATGAGGTTGTAATGTGAGCTCACGAATGAGGCAGCGCTGTGATTGGATTGAAGTATTCCTTCTCATGAATAATTTGGAGAAACACAATCTAGTGACGTAAATGCGTGCTGTCCTACCAATAATAACTCAATAGTTTATATAGTTAATAGTGTCAATAATTTACGCATATACCTTATTTATGTGACGTTGCTTCAACTGTCCTTTTGAAACTGAACGAAATGGCTCAACAAAATGAAAAAATAACCACTTTACAGTAAACATAATGAGTGTTATCATTGTTTTCAGGGAGGTGCATCCTGTACATTATCTGTTCAAATTTCAAAAAAGTGTTTTTGGGTTTCATGACACTTTAAATGATCGCCATTGTCTGAAATTTTCCCATTTTGGCCGATTAGTTTCTCAAGAAGCGATGGTGCCAAGAATCACCTGTTAACCATCTGAGACATGTAAATGGCCATCACAGATTTTGTTGTTAGTGCCGTCGTGTTACCACAATAATAGTCCGTTGTGCAACATTTAAACGGTCCAACATATCGTGGCCACGACAGTTGCGTTTGAGGTCATGATTAAAGTGCTCAGTTGTTTCATTCTCTTCCCCTTCTCAACAATTCCCTGTCTTGTCTAATGATAAAAAGATAAATATCAATAAAACGTATATACTGTCTGCAAATATGCAGATGTTTAGTTTAAACAGATTTAATAAACACACAACAGGAAACTTCTGCAAACTCGCGCTCATATTCCTTAAGCGTGTTTTATAATAGCCTGGATCAAAACTGTGAATCATGAATGATGGGCGAGTGTCAGCCTGTGACAGTCCAAGCAGGTGATTTTGGCCGTGTAAACTGGAAGCGGTCAGTAGATTGCTGCTTTCTGGATCAATAGAGCAAATTCAAAGAAAAAGTGCTTCATGTGCTCCCAAGTAAATGTCATTTTCACTGTGCATTGTATGTGAATTAAATTGATTCGGTTTATTGTGAAAAAATTTGATTGCCAATGCGCACATACTGTCCGTGGTTGCTGGACTACTTGTGTGCACTTATTTCCTAATGTATTACAATTTCTTTGTGCAAACACTTACTAAAATTGGATGACTAAACAGCAACCAGGCAAAACTGCTAATTACCATCTAAAAAAAACACAATCTTATTTAAGATTTTTTTTAATTCAGTTTGTCATTTACTATATTAAATTGTTTGATAAATGGGCATTATTTCAGCCTATCACCCTACTCACTGGAGATCAGCATTGGCCATAAAAAAAAAAAAAAAAAAAAAAAAAGCCCATGTTGGTCGACCTGTAATGATAATCTTTTATTAGTACCATAGAATATATTCATGTATCACGGTCATGGAAAACCTGGAAATATCAGGAAATAAAAATAAATAAAAAATTCAGGCCTGGAAAAGTCATTGAAATTAATATCTTAAATCTTGGGAAATTCTAAACTGAATATACATTTTTCTAGTTAAACTCTGCTCAAAAGTATTTCATCAACTATGCCTATATATTGCTCTTGGTTAGAGCTTGTGTGGAGTAAAACTTGCAGGCCAAATGGATGTCTGATTTGTGAGCAAACTTTATTTTCAGTAGGTTGTTTTCAGTTAATTGTTTGAAATGATTCAGAAATCAGCCGGAATGATTCTTAAGCGGTTCTTTCATCACATTAATTTCAGACTGAATTAAATGACAACATTACAATGCAGTTTTTTTGCTGTAGCACTCTAGAATCAGCAGTGCAGGAAACAGGAAGTTGCTTTGGATAATACTATCTGCCAAATGATATCTCCAAACCTACAGAATTTCCTGTTTTAGTACCATTCATCTGTCCTCTATCAGTATGTGTGGCTATGCTAACAGGATAGATAAAATATGTCATAAATTGCGGGAGTTGCAGCTCTTCCCCTGCAGCCTTCACATGTCTGACAGTACACTAGAAAATGTTACTATTTATAACTTAAAAATATTATCATTATGTTGTTGAAACCGTGTGTGTGTGTAGGTGATCATTGCGGCTGAACTGTTGAAGAGCGCTGATGAGCTGGTCAAACAGAAGATCCACCCCACCTCCATCATCAGTGGATACAGGCTGGCCTGCAAGTGAGTCACTTTTTATGCCAACAAAAAGCCCTGTGCATCTTAAGCGTGATTCATAAAGACATACAAATAAAATAACTGACTCATTTGCTGTGGTTCACAGAGAGGCAGTGAGATACATCAGTGAGAATCTGACCATTAGCACAGATGACTTGGGAAGAGAGTGTCTCGTCAGTGCAGCCAAGACATCCATGTCGTCAAAGATCATTGGAGTGTATCCTTTATGGAGTGCTGTTATTCACAGTTGTATGTTCATGGAATCAAACTCTCTGGGCGGCTTTCTTAGGGCTCTGATGTTACTTTTATGACATTTTTAATGGGAAAACAAAGATTTTTATTTTTCATTTAATTAAGTTTTAGTTTTTCCTTTTGATATATTTAAAGGGATAGTTCACCCAAAAATGAAAAAATACTGCATTTAATCACCCTCTCTGTTCAAAACTATCACTTTCTTTCTTTAGTAGAACACAAAGGAGATGTTAGGCAGAATGTTACAGCCTCGGTCCCCAATCACTTCCATTGTGTTTATTGGATACCATGGTACTGTATGATAATCATATTTGTGTACAATTGTATGTACAGGTTACTCCACAGTATTTAAACAAATACCATGTTATTACCTCCCTGATAGTGTTCAAAACCCATGATATTACCATGATGGCAAGTCCAAAAAATATGGTAATTCCAATAAACATTTTAATACTTTTTTTGCAAGGTTATTTAGCCTGCACAATCTTTTCAGAATTTGAAACTGCATAAGCAGTTTAATCATTTGAAATAAGGATGTTGGTCCTTGACCTTTTTCGTCAGTGATGCTGACTTCTTTGCTAACATCGTGGTGGATGCTGCCCTGGCTGTGAAGTTTGTTGATGGAAAAGGTGTGGCTCGCTATCCCATCAATTCTGTGAATGTACTGAAGGCCCACGGACGCAGCCAGAAAGAGAGTTTCCTTGTCAATGGATATGCACTCAACTGCACTGTCGGATCACAAGGTTTGTCCATTTGTTTGCAGGAAATATTTTTGCATTTGTGTTGTTTGTATGGCTAGACAATAGAGCGCAACAGTGCCCGCCCACTTTTTCAGTCGTCTGGGTTCCTGAAGTATTTTCCCCACTTTTTATAAAATCCTTCATAAGAGTTGTGAGTCGTGAATCTAACCAACCAGCTCTGAGGTGAATCACATCACAAACTTTGTTTTGAAGCAAAAAATTATTTGAAAATCGGGCATAAAGACAAAGGTATAAGGCTGTGTACTTATTGTCTTTAATAAGGGCACAGACTACAATCCCATAAAGCATTGCGAATGTCATTGAATAAAAAACTATAGGAATATATAAAACCATTGATTTTAGGTTTGTGATATGTATAGAAACAATATTGTTTATTGCAAAGCACTATGTACAAATATATAAAAAGTAGTTTAAGGGTCAGGTGAAACCGACTTGATTACGTGGAGTAGGTGGTCGCTCAGAGGCACGTTTCGTTGGCCACGGTTCTCTTGATTGGTGTTTATTTCTCTGCTTTACCATGGGTAATGTAGTTTACCATGAATTCCACTGTCAAACACAATTTTTAAACAATGAAGTGTTTGGAACTCAAGATAGGTCTGTCTTTAAAGGTTTATAAGTTATCGTTGAAATCAATTTGTCTATGGCCACAGTTTTCAAACTGGGAGGTGCTCCTCCCCAGGGGCGCACCAGAGCATGTCAGGGGAGGCACAGAGATTGATGATAAACTCACAAGGTAAAATCAAAAGATGCATACCTAACATAAAAATATATTGTCAAGACAAATTAATATTAATAGCTTAATGGACCATAGTCTAACTTGACCTGTTTGTTTTTCAGGGCGCCCATGCTCTGAAGCATTCTTTGTTTTCATTTGTTTAAAGTTACTCTATAGTTATGGTAAAGAATGTAATTAATCTGGACAAACTATATATATCATTAAAAAGTCTCAGGCATCGATTTAAGACTACTGTTTTACAGTAGAAACGTTACTGCCAGAGTAATTTCTTAATTTATATCAATATATCAAAGCGAGTGTTATGAAAATTAAACTTTTTATGAAAAGCGTACCTATTGAATGATGTAAAATCCCGCTGTTTTATCCCAAGCAGGCTTCAGTTAACAACATCCCATTGAACAAAAAAGTGCACATTTACAGAAATATTGATGTATTCTCATTTACTTCATGAAGAATTATCCATTTTCCACTAAATTATGCAGTGTGATACGCTGACACGCTGTAATACTCTCATATGGTGATTTACAATCCACCAGGAAGCTAGAGGCACAAGTTCATTTCTCATTCCAAATATCTTCAAGTGAAGAAGACTTGCTATGACATCATACCTACCTCAGTGCCCACATGAGGTCATGTCTAGAAGGGATCCCTTTCTTGTCAATTACTCGCACATGCGCATTAAGATGCTTTCGTCCGTGCTTTTTTGCTTGCATCTCAGTGCATTAATGATGGAAAATATTAGAAACTTCAGTAATATGAATAATATAACATTATTATTATTATTATAGAGTGACTATTTGCACTAGGTGTAAATGCCTGCCGCTTACTGCGGCTATTTGCACAGAAATAGTCTGGTGGAAACAAAGAATTTAAAGGCAAACTGCTGCTTGAGTATCTCTGCAATGGCTTAGTCTATTAAGACAGTATGAATGTAATTTTTCTCTGTGGCTGACCTGGGTTCTAATCCTCTTTGACCCGGTTTTCCCCATCCTGTCTCCACTCTTGATATTTTTCTTTAATACTAATAATAATAAACAAAATTAATATAAAGGTTGATTTCCTCACAATGATAGGGTGTCTGTGGGGCTCTAAATAAACACTGCAGTGATGCCCTGTTAGAATTTAATTAGGTGTGTAAATAATATCTGTCTAACACTATTTGCACTTAGTGCCTCTGCCTTAATAATAATAATAAGAAATCCTGTTGTCTTAATCTCTGATCATCCCATGTTTCTTGGATACAGTAATATTTTGACAAATTCATGTTAAGGCACATAAAATTTTATATTGTTATTTTTACATAATTGACATTAATTGTAATTCATGAATTAATAAGTGTTTGTGTTGGGGAAAAAAAAAACTAGCTGCTGTTTAAAGACATTTATCTCCTTTTAGAACTGGAAAATGTTAAACAAATCTTGTGGAGATTTTGTTTGTGTTCTGCAGGTCGTGCTCCTTTCCAGTCGAATTGCAAAGGACAAATGCAAACAAATGTGTCCCCATTCAAGATATGCATTTGAAGTCAGACGTTTACATACACTTAGGCTGAAGTCATTAAAACTCATTTTTTAACCACTCCACATATTTCATATTAAACTATAGTTTTGGCAAGTTGTTTAGGACATCTACTTTGTGCATGACAAGTAATTTTTCCAACAATTGTTTACAAACAGATTGTTTCACTTTTAATTGACTATCACAATTCCAGTGGGTCAGAAGTTTACATACACAAGTTAACTGTGTCTTTAAGCATCTTTGTAAATTCCAAAAAATGAGGTCAAGCCTTTAGACAATTAGCCAATTAGCTTCTGATAGGAGGTGTACTGAATTGGAGGTGTACTTGTGGATGTATTTTAAGGCCTACCTTCAAACTCGGTGCCTCTTTGCTTGACATCATGGGAAAATCAAAAGAAATCAGCCAAGAACTCAGGAAAAAAAAAATTGTGGACCTGAAGTCTGCTCCCAAGGATTAACCAATTTCCAAATTCCTGCAGATACCATGTCCTTTGTACAAACAATAGTACGCAAGTATAAACACCATGGGAACCACACAGCCATCATACTGCTCGGGAAGGAGACACATTCTGTCTCCTAGAGATGAGCGTAGTTTGGTGCGAAGTGCAAATAAGTCCCAAAACAACAGCAAAGGACCTTGTGAAGATGCTGGAGTAAACAAGTAGACAAGTATCTATATCCACAGTAAATCGAGTCCTATATCGACATAACCTGAAAGGCTGCTCAGCACGGAAGAAGCCACTGCTTCAAAACCGCCATAAAAAAGCCAGACTACAGTTTGCAAAGTGCACATTGGGACAAAGATCTTACTTTTTTGGAGAGATGTCCTCTGGCCTGATGAAACAAATTTAACTGTTTGGCCATAATGACCATTGTTTTGTTTGGAGGAAAAAGGGTAAGGCTTGCAATCATGGCATCACAAGGAAGGAAAATTGTGGATATATTGAAGCAACATCTCAAGACATCAGCCAGGAAGTTAAAGCTCGGTCACAAATGGGTTTTCCAAATGGACAATGACCCCAAGCATACCTCCAAATTTGTGGCAAAATGGCTTAAGGACAACAAAGTCAAGGTATTGGAGTGGCCATTGCAAAGCCCTAACCTCAATCCGATAGAAAATTTGTGGGCAGAACTGAAAAAGCGTGTGCGAGCAAGGAGAACTACAAACCTGACTCAGTTACACCAGTTCTGTCTGAAGGAATGGGCCAAAATTCCAGCAACTTATTGTGAGAAGCTTGTGGAAGGCTACCCAAAATGTTTGACCCAAGTTAAACAATTTAAAGGCAATGCTACCAAATACTAATGTAAATGTATATGATCCTAACTGTCCTAAAACAGGGAATGTTTTCAACGATTAAATGTCAGGAATTGTGAAAGACTAAGTTTAAATGCATTTGGCTAAGGTGTATGTAAACTTCTGACTTCAACTGTATATCAGGCATGTGCCGTGGGCTTTGAGAACGAGCAAGCATCAAAGATTTTTAATGCACATTATTAAAGCTGTTCCCAAAACACATTATACGGGTGAGTGTAATGTCGTGGAAATGTTATAGACATAAATTGTTGCCTTAAAACCAACCAGTCAATGGAAATGATTGTCACAGTGGTGAGCTTCATGACCAAATTGTTTTAAATTCTGGACATATTGTTCATATCACACAAATAAAAGATTGTCATATTGAGCCGAGCATGTTTATGTCCATTAAATCATACAATGAACCACAGTGCCAGAAGAGCTTGTTTTGACAAAACAAAAAGAAAAGATTGCAAGTTTCTAGTTTCACTACAGCACTCTTCCCACTGTTCAGAAATACTGGAATGGACCGCAGCAGTTAACTAATCTAACCACCAAAGACAACAATCTTAACCTGAATGTACAAGGCAAATGTAACGTAAACATGGCAGTCATCCCTTAATGTATTTTTTTTTAAACAGACACTGCACCCTAACGTTAGAACTATAAAATGGAGCGTAACACAAGGACATGATTGCCAGATCACCACTTCATAACCTCAGACTAACCAGAAACAATGACCTAGTATATCAATAACACACTTTTTTATGAATATATTAACTTGGCTTTACTTGAACACACAATCCATGTGTCTCCCCTTGCGAATGAACATCTCCGTCATTTTGTTGTTAAAAGTCGCCTGCTTGAAGTATCGATAGCCTCTCTCAATTTTTAATTGAAATTAACTTTGCCAAATCCACGTAGGTCATCAGTGCTTGCACTATATCCATTTTTGGCACTTAACGCATTAGTTACGTGAACGTGTTAACACAACAGAAATCTAGCCTATCAGATAGTGTGACTGAAGGAACTTATTTTGGTAAGCATGCTTACCTGGGTCATTTGTAGTAGCAGGCGTGATTCAGTTTGAATGTTGAATGAAAGGACTGTAAACAATGCTTTGAATACAAGTCAGAGAAAGCATAACAAAGTGCTTACACCTGAGGGTGGCGCTAAAGCTAATAAATTAATAACTGTCTTTGTTGCTGAGATGATGTCGAATTTGAACGAAAACAGTAGTTTATATTAACAATTGTATTTAAGTATTTCAGTGTCGTTTTTCTTCTGTTAGGTAAGCACCGATTACCCTGCTTATATGGATGGCATGTCCCTGATAGATAGATATGTGTGTACATATTGTGTAATATTAAATATGTTGCCCAATGCCCATCCCTATATGCCAGTATTTGTTTGTGTGATAATGTCTTGTACATTCAGGAATGGTAAAGCGTGTGTCCAACGCTAAGATCGCCTGTCTGGACTTCAGTCTGCAGAAGACTAAGATGAAGATGGGCGTTCAGGTTGTCATCAGTGATCCAGAGAAACTCGACCAAATCAGACAGAGGTGAGATCTCATTCTTATACAAGAAATATTCAGAAACTGTAAACTTTCCCATTTCAGTTGCTGCCACACCATCAGTGGTGTGTGTAGTTATACGCGTGGGATAAAGCACTCTCTGCCCAAAGCAACTTACACACACACACACTAATGTGTTTTTGTTTTACCTTTGGGCTGTACATCTGTCTGGATGTAGCAGTCAGATTATGATCATTTAACTTAACACGAGTTCTCCTAAAATTGTAATTTCCCAGAGCTAAGGGTGGGTGGTATAACAAATCTTAAGTCGCAGTAGCTGTATATAGTTGAAGTCAGTTTTATTTCTTTCATCACATTCCCAGTGGGTCAGAAGTTTACATACACCTTGTTAGTATTTGGTAGCATTGCCTTTAAATTGTTTAACTTGGGTCAAATGCTTCCACAAGCTTCTCTTACGTTGCTGGAATTTTGGCCCATTCCTCCAGACAGAACTGGTGTAACTGAGTCAGGTTTGTAGGCCTCCTTGCTCGCACACGCTTTCAGTTCTGCCCACAAATTTTCTATTGGATTGAGGTCAGGGCTTTGTGATGGCCACTCCAATACCTTGACTTTGTTGTCCTTAAGCCATTTTGCCACAACTTTGGAGGTATGCTTGGGGTCATTGTCCATTTGGAAAACCCATTTGCGACCGAGCTTTAACTTCCTGGCTGATGTCTTGAGATGTTGCTTCAATATATCCACATAATTATCCTCATGATGCCATCTATTTTGTGAAATGCACCAGTCCCTCCTTCAGCAAAGCACCCCCACATGATGCTGCCACCCCCATGCTTCACGGTTGGGATGGTGTTCTTCGGCTTGCAAACCTCACCCTTTTTCCTCCAAACATAATGATGGTCATTATAGCCAAAAGTTCAATTTTTGTTTCATCAGAGCAGAGGACATTTCTCCTCTTTTTTTTTTTTTTTTTTTTTTTTTTTTTTATGGCGGTTTTGGAGCATTGGCTGCTTCCTTGCTGAGCAGCCTTTCAGGTTATATTGATATATGACTCGTTTTACTGTGGATATAGATACTTGTCTACCTGTTTCCTCCAGCATCTTCACAAGGTCATTTGCTGTTGTTCTGGGGTTGATTTGCACTTTTTGCACCAAATTACTTTCATCTCTAGGAGACAGAATGCATCTCCTTCCTGAGCGGTATGATGGCTGCGTGGTCCCATGGTGTTTATACTTGCGTACTATTGTTTGTACAAAGGACATGGTATCTGCAGGCATTTGGAAATTGCTCCCAAGGATGAACCAGACTTCAGGTCCACAATTTTTTCTGAGGTCTTAGCTGATTTCTTTTGATTTTCCCATGATGTCAAGCAAAGAGGCACTGAGTTTGAAGGTAGGCCTTAAAATACATCCACAAGTAAACCTCCAATTCAGTACACCTATCAAAAGCCAATTGGCTAGTTGTCTAAAGGCTTGACATCATTTTCTAGAATTTTCCAAGCTGCTTAAAGGCACAGATAATTTAATGTATGTAAACTTCAGACCCACTGGAATTGTGATATTGTTTCACTTTTAATTGACTATCTGTCTGTAAACAATTGTTGGAAAAATGACTGGTGTCATGCACAAAGTAGATGTCCTAAACAACTTGCCAAAACTATAGTTTGTTAATATGAAATCTGTGGAGTGGTTAAAAAAATGAGTTTTAATGACTTCAGCCTAAGTGTATGTAAACTTCGGACTTCAACTGTATATCACATCTATTTTTTGGATAATCCAGTAATTCAGATTTTCTCTATTTGGAAATTGACATATGCAATCCAAATATGATTTCATTTTCATAATAAATGAACATCCAGTAAATAAATGGTATAGCAGTTTCTATCAGTTGGCACTATTCTACGGTTTTATGTTACATACGTCATACCACCAGCACTATTACAGACCCTCACTCTGTATAGTTGGTAACTCATTTCCCTCTTGTTTGTTAATCTGTCTTTTGAATTTGTTCCTCAGGGAATCAGACATCACTAAGGAGCGCATTCAGAAAATTCTGGCATCGGGGGCGAATGTCATCCTTACAACAGGAGGCATTGATGACATGTGTTTGAAGTACTTTGTAGATGTAGGAGCTATGGCTGTGAGGAGAGTGCTGAAGAGAGACCTCAAACGCATTGCCAAAACAACTGGAGGTCAGCTGGCTGCATTTTTATTCACAGTTGGCACAGTTGTATTCACATTTTTTACACCTGAAAGTGCATTGTGTTTTTTTACACGTCACCTTGTGCAAAAAGAGATCCAAATCAAATTAGGGCATGTCTTTAAACATGGAAGTAATATAGTCTTGGTGTGTTGATTTTGAAATATTTTGTTCCATTTGTCCCCTGCAGCAACTGTTTGCTCATCTCTGTCTAATCTGGAGGGAGAGGAAACATTTGAGGCAGCTATGCTGGGACAGGCAGAGGAGGTGGTGCAGGAGAGAGTTTGTGATGATGAGCTCATCCTAATCAAGAAGTAAGATCATGTTCATAAAAGCAATTAATGACGGTCATGCATTTGTCCCCTTTACACTGCGGATTGACATCTGTCTTGAGTGGTCAGCACTAAAATGCAGGTGTAAATGGGGTCAAAAAATTTGGTTTGAGGGATGGGATCACTTAAACTAAATGCTTATGCATCCCAGACCATGATGAAGGACTGTCTACTTTTAATCAATTTCTCCAGTTTACTAGACATCAACAATGCTGAGACACAAATCGTGTAAAGCATGCACATCTGAAGTACATTTAAATATAATAAAATAACATGAGCATTCCCCTTGAAACATCTTGTCTGCAGAGAGATTAAAATGTAGAAGTATATTTGGAGCAACAATGTGCTGACTTTTTTTTTTTTTTTCTTTTTATTTTGTGCTTCATCAAAATCTAGTAACACTTGACATGGTGTGAGTGATGAATCTAGTCATCAAATCAGAGATAATCTAGTTACAGGAGACATGCCAATACCAGGTGAAAACCGGGGCCTTTAAGGTAGAATGAAATGAACAGAAGCAGAATTTCGTATCAACCAATGAAACCCTACTTGTCTGGGTTATTTTTGTCACGCATTGAATGTTTACATGCACAGCAGCAAACATAAGCAAAATAAATCTGACAACACAAAAACCGTGTTAACATGAGATTTGAAATCAGATTATTCTCTGTTTTTGATGTCAAAACGTAAACAGGCAAGAGCACAACAATCTTGCACATTGGGTAAGCCAGTATAAATGCTGGTACAGTGTTTACATGCAATGTGAATTCTGGGTAATGGGTAGAAAAACATGCTCATTAAATGAGACTAGTACAAGCATTTTGAGGTTTTGGGAAATCTGCGTTATTTTACTCGAGATTAATTTATGTTGAAGCATGCTAATACAGTCTTGTCAAATGTAAACCCCTGTTTTAAATGTCTTATCAGTGTGCATTAATACTTTATTGGACATTTTATTTGTCTAATTTAAAAAAAAAATTCAAATCCCTCTTTCTGTCTCAGCACAAAGGTGCGTACATCTGCCTCTATCATCTTGCGGGGTGCAAATGATTTCATGTGTGATGAGATGGAGCGCTCCCTGCATGATGCTCTGTGTGTGGTGAAGAGGGTGCTGGAGTCCAAATCAGTGGTACCAGGAGGTGGTGCTGTAGAGGCCGCACTGTCCATTTATCTGGAGAACTATGCAACCAGCATGGTGAGGACTTTTGGGGATTTTTGTCCAAATTGGTTTCTCTAGGATTGGTGTTTAAACAAATTGTGATTGCATAACAACATCTGAGCCCATGTTAGTTTGCATGTATCTGTTTTATTCTAGACTTTGCATTGTGATTTAAAAACAGTCTGAAGACACTCCCATTTTATTGCTGCCTTGCCTGTATAGTGGTGTGTGCAGTTATACGCGTGGGAGACAGTGAGAGTTCAGAGTGGTTAAAATGGGGCTGATAAATAGCTCTGCTGACAGCTGCATCCATACTGCTCAGAACAAACATGCCTGATTTATCTTTCAGATTTAAGCACTCTTATTAACCCTCACTAGAAATGCAGTGTGATTGGTTATAGACTATTCAGAAAAGACTGCAACAGTTTGGTTCTGGAAGTAAAAATCCCACTGATTTTATCCATAGAGGAATTTGTTTTTAACTATAACATAAAAACATTTCAAGACAGGGTTAAGCGATGCGATATGCCTCTGAACAAGCCATTTCAACTTCTTTTTAAAAACAAAAAGTTTAATAGCCAAATTCCAGGTAAAGATTCCTTTGAAGAGAGAGATATCCAATCAGAAAAGTCACTGTTACCATTGACAAGGAAATCGTGCCAAAAAGGCACAACCATCTTCTATGTAGGCATGTTTCCATCCAAGTTACGAATGAAATGTATGATAAAACAATTTGCGAATAAAGCAGCCTTTTCATGTGTTTAAAGAGGAAAAAAAACGGTCACTTCTAGGGAAATTGGCACAAAATAGAACTAAAAATGAAAGTAGAATGTAGAAAGTATTATTAAATAGAATGAATTATTTGCAGTTTAGAGCGTGCAGACAAACCACTCTGACAAACTTCATGTTTGCTAGTGTTCGGCGGCAGAAGCCTTATGTCTGGGAGCGAAAACATGTCACACAGTTCAGATTTAGATTAACCAGAGCAGCATTTGAGATGCCTTGTGATTTATATTGATGATATTTTCTGAGCAAATTATGTATTCACATTACCTGAGGCAAAGTCACAAGCCTTTTTTTTTTTTTTTTCCATGTGCATCTATCTATAATCCTATATAAATTCTATAGGAATATATTTGGCAAACGTTTCCTTCGTAGTTTATGTAAATGTATCCACATCATGCGAGAAAATACGTTTTTGTGAATTTTAGATTTATTCGCTTCTCCATTCAGCATTCATGCGATTTATATGGCAAAATTCACACAAATATGTGGATGGAAACCCAGCTAATGTGTATTATATACCTGTATTTTGCAATGAACTCTGCACATGCCGAACTCACAGATTTCCACAAAATTGCAAGAAAAGTTCTAGACCTTCCCCACCCCTTCATATTTATTAAATTACCAATAAGAGCATAGTACTCTGCTGCTTTTAATACTTTTTAAATTGTTTCAAACTTTCTGCAGAATTCCACATTGTCCCCCCCCATCGCAAAAAATGCATATTCTGTCTGGGCCTGCTTATGTGACTGATAGTTGATACTTTTTATATTGTACAATTGCACAGTGCTAAATGGGATGAGTAACTTATAAATTGTTAAATACCTTTCCACCAATTTTATTTTCTGATTTATATAAAAAAATAAAATAGTTTGCATTGAGTCAAATGTTAGTCTAATCCCATTGAAGAAAATGTATGGGGAATAATTATTCTGGAACCAAAACCACTGCAAAAGTGGGCCGTCATTGTTGCACTGTATTTTTAATAGACAGGAACTGAATTTGTGCTTTTCCATCGATTACTTGTCTTTCAAAGTATAGCTAGAGGTTTTCAAAATGTAAAATTTTTTTCTTTTTTTTTTCCATAAAAATAACCTTATCGCTTGTGTATTTGTTGAAGGGCTCTCGTGAGCAGCTGGCTATTGCTGAATTTGCTCGCTCTCTGCTCATCATTCCTAAAACTCTGGCAGTCAACGCTGCACAAGACTCCACTGACCTGGTGGCCAAACTCAGAGCCTTCCACAATGAAGCTCAAGTCAACCCAGAACGCAAGAACCTCAAATGGTGAGTGTCTCATCGCACAGGGAACTTTCAAATCTTAGAAATATGAGCATAGACTGTCAAACATCAGACAAACGTACAATCAGGAATATAGATTGTGGTGTTTATATGTGAAATAAATATGGTGTTGGTTTACTTTAATTCCCTAATTGTGTCCTTTGAAACAGTTTTAAAGTGGAATGGGAGCTGTTCAGACAATGATCTGGAACCACTCTGTGGCCCATTATGGAAAACCAGATGGACAACTCTGTTTAAACTGTATATTTTTTTTTTTTTTGTGTTTGTCTGCATTTAGGATCGGGTTGGACCTGGTAAATGGAAAGCCAAGAGACAACAAACAGGCTGGTGTGTATGAACCCACAATGGTTAAAACCAAGAGTCTGAAGTTTGCCACAGAGGCAGCTATCACCATCCTTCGAATCGATGACCTTATCAAGCTCTTCCCTGACCAGAAAGAAGGCGGGCCCTCCTACCAGGATGCTGTCCAATCAGGCTCTCTAGAGGAATAAAGTCCAGCTGCATTGAATGTTTTATTGGCTGGTTCTGGTGTCACTGCTCAGCTTTGTATTTATATTTGGATCCAACAGATGAGCTGTTAGTGTAGACTGTGCATTTTGTTTACGTTACATATTTTTTTGCTAATATGGTGACATGGCTCTTTGTCATGTGTAATGTAACAAATGTTCCTTTTTTCCTCCATTTCAAAAAAATAAACCAGAATGGTATGATAGTGACTTTATTTCTTGGCTTCTTAAAAGTACTGGTTATTTAAAGGAATTAAAGGAAAATTCTTTGCTAAGACTGTTTCCACCTAGTATTAAGATGCATTTTGGGAGATTTGTTCACAAGTGGACGAGCACATCACTCATCACCATTTACACCTGATTGTGATACATCTTTTGAACACTTGTTTGGATTTTGAGGAGTCTCTTTGATTTGAAGACATCAGTCACTACGTCAGTGTATTACAGAATGATTATAAAGTACACAAATTAAAGAGAGAAGGTGCTTAAAACTGGTGCACGTTTATCTTAATTATACTTGTACTTAATCTGAGTGCAAACATGACGTTTAGAGCTAAATTATTTTAGTGGAGTACCTTTATTTACTGACCTTCATATGCGTGTGCTTATGTTTTGCTACATGTCGATAACTGGCATACTGAAGAAGTGTTGTGCATTAATGTATTAGTTTTTTAAAAATGTCAATTAGATGGTCATTTCCTTTTAAAGCCACATGTAACTGGCAAAGTTTTAAACTCGTTTTAGTGCATTAGTTGATAAGGGTGATGAGATGGCGCTTCATTGCTGTTTGAATGGATAAGCGACCCCGACGTGGTTTTCAACCACTTTCAGCTACCTCCGAATGCAGTTGAAGTGGACGATTATCAAATGTTTTGTATCCCATTTACACCTGTCTCTAGCATTGTCCCATTTTAACTAGATCACCCAAAATGCTTGTTAATACCAGGTGTAAACGGGACCTAAGTGTGTTTTGTAGCAGTTCAACAGATTATAGCAAAAAGCAGTGCATCTGAAAATGGATAAAGGTAACTATTGTAATGCATTTAAAATTATTGACTGAACTGAAAGTGAATTAGCTTTATAAGACAAATGCATTCAATTAAATACTAATGCAGTTAGACTATAATTTCTTAATTGAAAATAGATGAACAAATGTCCAATGATTAGGTATCTGCTGGAGAACCTTTTGAAAAATACCCAAATTTACTGATCATATAAGTTTATAATGTACAACCATTTCCTAACAACTACAGGAAATTTGTAAATTTTGCATAAATAATTTAGAATATCAGGTTGTTTTTGCTTTGTTTCAGGACTTAACTGAATTACTTTGGCCTCAGCTGGGGATATTGGTATTGGGACATAAACTTGACCTGAACATGATGTTACAAAACCAACAGCCTCAGGCTCAAGAAATTAATCCTACAGCATCTAACTTTATCTTTTGAAATAAACTCCAAGAGATCCTATGGTTGTGTGTGCGTACAGTATTAAAACCCAGTCAAGTTCATGGACTTTTGGCAACAAACATGACTAGTGTTCACTCGTGCTTCTATCCAAAGACCATCCCAGCAGTCTAGGACCTGTTGACACAAAGTTAGATGTGGTTACTTTCACCAGAGAATGTGTCTTAAGTGACTTCTCAGGCCAGTCTACACTGGCTGGCATTTCCATGAATCCAGTGGCATATCTGGGCATATTTTGTGGGTGTTATTCTGATTGCCACATTATAGTCCTTCTGTATTCCATCAACATCCACCCATTGGTGTCCAGAGAACACACCAATTACCTTCCTCTTCCATTTCTCTTTTCCTCCAATACTCCTGTCTTCCTCTCTTAGCCTTACATACACACCAGCTCCACTGGACCCCTTTTGTGCATCACAGTACTGGTACATGAGGTCATTTGATTCTTCTAGAACTGAACAGAATCGGTAGACCACCCCTGACTGGTCATTATCAAAACCTGAGAAGTGGATTCTACCTCCAGGGATGTCCCTGACAACAGGAACAACTCCTAATTCCATGTACTTCATCTTATGGGGTCGTTTGAGCTCCAGTAGGGCGTAATCAAAGTCAATCGAGACCTCATTGCCTACTCTCCTCATCCAGCCAGTAGGCACTTGTATTACTTTGGTGCGTGTCCACCGGAACATTGGCTGTCTGGAATCTGTACCTGTTAATCTGGACTGATATGAATCAGAACTATGCCTGAAATGGTTCTTCCTTTTCTGCTTGTGTTCCCATTCTCTTTTAACTTGCCCTCTTTCAGTGGCTGCATCTTCTTCATTTCCCACTTCACTTTCTTTCCTCTTTTCTCCTCTCCTCCTGCCTCCTCGTTGGCGCCCTCCACTACGCCTGGAATTAAGTTTCAGGAAACCAACTCTGAGCTTCCTGGTCCCTTTCAGGTAGCCTTGGCCATCATGGACACAGTGTGCAGCAGTCAGTACGTGTCTTGGAGAAACCAGGATCCCTGAGCATCCAGTAGAAATCTTCACTGAGGCTGAAAACGGGTAGTTGGTTGTGAAGTGTTTATCTGTGATCACAAAGCGTCCGTCCATGCCATAGACCTGACGTTTTCTGCGTTTGAGGTGTCCTGGATTGCAGAAAACTGAAGATACATTCCTTAATTCAATGACCCCTTCCAGTTTGATTTTGGTGAAGGTGCGCGTTCCGTTCTCGTAGATTGTTTCATAAGACAGTAGTCGATTCAGCTCAGCAGGCCTCAGTTCTGGCAGGTTTTTTTGGCACTCGATCCCACATGTTACTCGTGGCTCGTTGACATCATCAGCAATGAATTCTGGGCTTTGAAGCCTCACAGTGGTTTGGTCTAGAATCTTTGGGACCGCCATCTGCGACAAGTGGCAGTCTTCTTCATTCTTAGTGCTAGAAGCACTACTGTAGACCAGAGATGAAACCACAGCCAATGTTGTCAGACCGAACAGGAGAGACAGAGGACTTGTCATATTTCTTCTCGGCCTGAGGGTGAAGAGAAAAGAGTTAGGAGTTAAGAGGCTGATCTTAAAGACCCTGGTATGGTCAGGGTATGCCATAATTTCTTGTGAATGAAAACAAGGCTGTGAGGATAGACATACAGTCCAATAAATGGATTGTAGTCTTATGTCCGAGGTCATGTCTAATTTTCACAACATTTTCAGGAGTTTGTTGTTTACATGGACACCAGAAAGTTGTTTATTGCAAGAAATCTGCTTAAGACTGGAAAGCAGCTTTTCCATTTACATGCACTGTTTTCACAGCTTTCTCTTTACTTCTGTATACTTGTGGCTCGGTCAGTAAGCAGCTTTGTCTAAAGCAACATAATTTCCCAATAACCCTTGTATAAATAACAAACATGGAATCCGAGGAAGACTTCGCAATTGTATTCTCTGTTGCTTCACTTTCCAGATATTCCAGAGTTGTTGCTGTGTTTGTTTCCTTAACTTTCCATCGCGACCTGCAGAATTGTGCTGCAATAGTGGGGTTTCCCTTTTACGTCAAACTCCAGGAATACCCTAATGTACTTGAGCACATATACACGGACATGAGAGACAAATGGGCAATTCCAGCGTTATGGATGTGACATTTTTACTGAAAATGTGAAACTTAACTTCATTTATAAAGTAATCATTACCAGTATATCAAACATTTTTTATGTATAATCATAGACCCATACAGATAGAGTCCAGACACCAGAAAAGTTTTAGTCTGGACACGTTTTTTCCCCAGTTTAGATCGGGAAATGCACTTGGACACAAGATTTTGGGAGACCACAAAAAAAAAAAAAAAAAAAAATAAAATATTCCATGCACATGTGTGGAATATAATCATTCTGTAATACACTGACGTAGCGATTGATGTCGCCATGAAATCAAAGGCACCCCCTTCAAAATCCAAACACAACAAGTGTTCAAAAGAGACGCACACATATTACGACCAGGTATAAATGGTGATGTGCCTTGCTCTTCAAAAAATCTGTAAGAATGACTCTAATGAAATTAACATGGCCACATAAGCTGTGCTCTCCAGGTGTGTTAAACTGATTTCACATTGCTTGTAAACACATTTACCTGCGATCTTACCGGCTTACTCAGTGTGTGCAAGTGTTGCGTGCATGCCTATTTGCCTTTTGATGTAAAAAGCAGAGAATAATCTGATGATTTAAAATCACATGTAAACGCTGGCTTCGTGTTGCCTTTTTTTTTTTTTTTTTTTAAATAAGTGTATTTTTGATAGTTAGTGTATCAATAGAAAGTGCATGTAAATGCGCTCAATGTTTCGTCGACTAAACAATTAATCACCATGGTACACAATAGTAGAACCGAAAACTGTACTTCAATGCCTTCACAGCCTTGTTGTGAAATGTCAAATTAAATATGGTGTCTACCCTAATGTCTATTCAAATGATGTGGATAGACATAATAGGTTGTCAGATTGTACTAACTGATTGCACTAACATTTGATCTGATCCCACCAAGGGATCTCCATGGAAGTAAAAGGTGCTGAGGAGAGCTGAGCCAAGGCAAACAGTGTGCAAGGCCAGCACTGACACACAGCAGAAGTCTATAAAGAAAGGGTGTTACTGATGTGATTCAAGAACCCCTGTGTTATATAACATTTAAGAAGTTTGCAAAGTTTGTTTTTTGTTCAGTGTGTTAAAAGGGCAATTTGGTGCCTTTTCAGCTTTTTGCATTTGTAAAAAAAAAAAAAAATGAAACGTACTTTTATAATATTTTAAAGTGTCTTTGATTCATCATTAAAGGGAGATGTTAAAGGAATGTTCTGGGTTCAATACAAGTTAAGCTCAGTCGAAAACCTTTGTGGCATAATGATTACCACAAAAATGTATTTCGACTCGTCCCTCCTTTTCTTTAAAAAAAAAAAAAAAAAGGTAAAATTGGAGGTTCCAATGAGGCACTTAAAATGGAAGTGTATGGGGGCCAATTTCTTAATACTCACTGTTTCAAGAGTATAACCACAAGACATAAAGGATATGTGTGTAAACATGATTTTAGTGTGATAAAATCACTTACAAACCTTTTCTGTGTAAAGTTATAGCCAATTTTACAACTTCATTTCCATGACGATGTAATGTCAACAAAACCTAAAAGATGGTAAAAAACGCTCAAATAATACATGAGTTTTAACAGAAGAAGTGCTTTTACAAAATTATAAGCTTCACATTTCTGTTTAACCCTCCAAAAATTGACCCCATTCACTTCCATTGTAAGTGTCTCACCGTAAACTCGATTTTTGCTTTTTTTCTAAAGGAGGAACTTGTCAATTTATTTTTGTGGTAATCAACATTATGTCACAAATGCTGTCCATTGAGCTTAACTTGTATTAAACCCAGAACATTCCTTTAAATTTTATGTCATGCAGTTAAACTAAATGACTGTAATTCAGTCATACTGCCATATACGATGAGTAACGCTGTGACTGAATAATACTGTGAAAAGGCAACACACGAAAATTACTTTTGTTGTTGATTTATTTCAGTAATGCAAATGAACAATCCTGTAAATAGGAAATAACAGAGATTTAGTCGTTCTTGCTACATGTAATGAGTACAGTGAGTGACTATAGGGCTACTGTAAAGAGGTAGGGAAAGATAGTTACTTACTGTATGTAATATCGCCTAATAAAGTAGTGAATAATAATACAGTTAAGAGGTCAGAAAGTGAGTTACTCCTGCTCTATTTTTTAAATAAATCAATAATGCAGTGTATAAATAATGCTGTGCAAAACAAACCGTCTCCGCCTGATTGACAAGTGGATCACTGCTGTTGCATCTGTAACTAATTTCAATTCGGTGCTCTACTGAACTTTAATAAAACACAAACTCACCTTCAAATTGTATGAACCTAAAGATACAATACACAAATATCCACAGCGGTTGACTCTTCTGACTACAGTGACTACATGCATCCAGATTCCAGCTAGTTTTACCGTGAGTTGCTCAGTGAATGTCTTAAATTACAGTGCGCCAGTGCTGTGATGAAGTCTTCACCGCTACCTTGCGACAGAGGCGGGAGCGACCACGGGCGAATACAGTTCTATCATTTGTGGCAAACACACCCAGCGAGGCTACAGGCTGTTTTTTTTTTTTGTTTTTTTTGTTATTATTGGGTTAAAGCGGGTACACGTTGTTTTTACATATCCCTCAGAAAAGTTCCAACTGTAAATCGTGAAACTGGGTTTCAGAGTTCAAAAGGTAAACTCTTATTTCACAGTGGTTAAAACAAACACACATTTGTTTCTCATTTATTGCTTTTTGAGATATACACACACACACTGGCAGGCAAAAGTTTGGAATAAAGTACAGATTTTGGTCTTATGGAAAGAATAAAAACTACTAAAAAATCCTCTATGTGCAGCAATGACAGCTTTGCAGATCCTTGGCATTCTAGCTGTCAGATTGTCCAGATACTCACGTGACATCCAATTATCAGTTGTCCAATGTCTGTGTTTCTTTGCCCACTCTAACCTTTTCTTTTTGTTTTTCTGTTTCAAAAGTGGCTTTTTCTTTGCAGTTCTTCCCATAAGGCCTGCACCCTTGAGTCTTCTTTTTACTGTTGTACATGAAACTGGTGTTGAGCGGGTAGAATTCAATGAAGCTGTCAGCTGAGGACATGTGAGGCGTCTATTTCTCAAACTAGAGACTCTGATGTACTTATCCTCTTGTTTAGTTGTACATCTGGCCTTCCACATCTCTTTCTGTCCTTGTTAGAGCCAGTTGTCCTTTGTCTTTGAAGACTGTAGTGTACACCTTTGTATGAAATCTTCAGTTTTTTGGCAATTTCAAGCATTGTATAGCCTTCATTCCTCAAAACAATGATTGACTGATGAGTTTCTAGAGAAAGCTGTTTCTTTTTTGCCATTTTTGACCTAATATTGACCTTAAGACATGCCAGTCTATTGCACACTGTGGCAACTCAAAAACAAACACAAAGACAATGTTAAGCTTAATTTAACGAACCAAACAGCTTTCAACTGTGTTTGATATAATGACAAGTGATTTTCTAGTACCAAATTAGCAATTTAGCATGATTACTCAAGGATATTGTGTTGGAGTGATGGCTGCTGGAAATGGGGTCTGTCTAGATTTGATCAAAAATGACTTTTTTCAAATAGTGATGGTGCTGTTTTTTACATCAGTAATGTCCTGACTATACTTTGTGATCAGTTGAATGCCACTTTGGTGAATTAAAGTACCAATTTCCCTCCAAAACAGCAAAATCTGTACATTATTCCAAACTTTTGGCCACCAGTGTGTGTGTGTGTGTGTGTGTGTGTGTGTGTATATATATATATATATATACTGAAAAGTATGAGGACAGTAAAAAGCCCAAAGTATACATCGGATTTGACACAAACGCTTAGCGTCTGCGTACAGTGGAACGCAAGCCTGTAAAAGTATATTTCACACAGGCAGTTGGCGCATGCGCACTACAACTACTATGAGATACTGGACTATTTCTCCTCAGGAGTTTAGACACATAAAGATGTCTTTATATTCCTTAAGACTCGAGTTATACAAATGCAGGGATCTCCAGACCTCCTCACACACACGTTCTTGACGTGCACATCTACTGTTGTTGTTTTCATAATTGTCTTCTGTTGTTCTGCAGCAATTACATCTTCTAGCGCTTCTTCGTGACAGCAACAGCTCAAATGTGATTGTTGCCACCTTGTGGACCCACTAATTAGTGCAAATAATTTCAGGCACATGCGCATTCTACATGTACAAAGATGCAGTGTTAGAAAAATCGGCCTGCACGCGTTCAGTGCTCGAGCACTCTACTGATGACGAAAATTTAGCATTTGTGTCTGACATTTAAACCCAAAGTATACTTTGGTTGTCCGCTTTATAAGCAAGACTCCAATTACATCATCGGCACACACTGCCCACGCGGCGTGAAAATCTGGGCCGCACACAGACAGTCCTCATCTCTGCACATCTTTTGATGCATGCGCCTGCCGTGGACTGTACTAAAAGAGCATCACAAAGCAGTCGTAGTGCGCATGTGTCTGACATGTTCGTATTTGCTTGCAATCTGATCCAGAATGTGGAAAAACCGATAAATAACGCAGACAACCAAAGTATACTTTGGCCTTTTAGGCCCAGGTATACTTTGGTTGTCTGCGTTATTTATCGGAATGCACACATTAAGTGTGACACAAACTTTGGCATCTGCAGTCCACGTGCAGCCCAGATTTTCTCGACACATGGACAATCCTCATCTGTGCACATCGTCGGTGCATGCGCCTGCCAGTTATTGTTCTAAAAGAGTTTCACAAAGCAGTCGTAGTGTGCATGCATCGAACGCATTCATATTCACTTGTGGTTAAAATTGTATACTTTAAAGGCAAAGTGGTCGATCGTGTGATTCGATCTGGAATGGGGAAAAACGAATTGTAATCGAGCATTAAAGGCTCATTCTTATTAAAACACTTATAAGCTATACACTTATAATGTACAGCATAAATGTCATTACATTAGATAACAAAATATAAAATAAACTGGCATCTTCAAACAAATGATGCTAGAGCTTTTCTCATAACTAACTTCACTTTTCTGAGTCATCTTTGAAATGACCTTTAACTGGTCTCGGGGTGATTTTTAGGGGGTGTATGAAGTCACATACATTTACATACATATAGACATACGTTTTAAAATGTGACAATTGTTACTTCTCAGGTCACTTCTCAGCTGTCTTTTGCTGTGTCTCCAACTGTTTTCTCCTCTCATTTTGCCTTAATTTGCTAGAACAGGTCTCTTCAGATCCAGACAGACTAATGCAGAGGTGTCCAGTTGTTGTCATGACCACTGAATTCAGATGTAAGCATCAGGGCCTGGCCACAACCTGTTTTCCAGTGTGGACTGTTGATCATAGAGGTATGTGAAGCATCTCTGGCATAGATGACAATTTCTACTGCTTGCTAATTAGCTATCCCGTTGCCATAGTGCCACTGAGCAAGACATTTAATCCCAGGTTGCTCCACGGGGATTGTCAGCTATTTACAGTACACTACAATTTGCGCACTGTGGCTTTGATTGAAAAGTATCTGTATCTGAAATGTTTAAAAAAAAAAAAATTATATATGATTATTATGAGGCTTCAACACCCACATATATTAACATGTATAACTCTCTGACACACTCTCTATTCATGCCATGTTGGAAATTTTAAGTTTTCATTTCAATCTGTTGTGAACAAACCACAGTATAAAATCAGCCTTTATTAAACTGCATCAGCATCACAAGTGAGTTTTCATTTTATGAGAAACCTGATCATAAAAAATGTATAGATCTAATTACCAGATTTCTCTCTCTCTCTCTCTCTTTCATGCACATGCACGACATTCATCAATGTTCTGTTTAACTAAACTGTGGACAGGTTGTTTCTTCCGCCAAAATGAAATTACATCTCTATTATTTTCCAGTCATCAATCAAAAAAAACAGCACTGGTAGAGGAGCCCTCAGGATAACAGTGCAAAAGACACCATTAAAGGAATATTCCGGGTTCAATACAAGTTAAGCTCAATCAACAGCATTTATGGCATAGTGTTGATTACCTCAGAAATGTATTTCGTCTCATCCCTCTCTTTTGTCAGTGTCAGATTACAACAATGACATTAGACATATCGATTGCTAGTCATATCAGATAAAATCAAATGGTGGAAATTATTATAACTTAGCTAGCAGGAAAATAGACCAAGGTAGTAACTGGTTTAGAGTTTGGTATTGTTACCAGCATAAAAGTTAAATTTTTTTCCACTGTCTGTCCTTCCTCGAAAATAAAATTAAAAGCCCTGCAGTACGACAATCCATAATAAAATGGCCCATTAGAGTGGCTAACGCTATCTTATGAACTACCGTGCTAAGAAAGCTACCTGGCTAACTATCGGTTCAACAAAATATCTTAACTGTTCATCAAGAAAAACTCCATCTCTGGGTGAGTTTTAAATTCTTTAAGATCTCGAGTTGTAGCCACCTCTGAAAAGCCAATCCGATGTTGTTTCGTGTTTTAAAACGAGCTCTGTCATTTTCCCTTTTTGCTTGCAGACTCTTTTCGGTTCGAGGTTTCTTTTTTTGAAAATGGGTAATTCCCAAGAGGGTTGCCTTTTTGAACTATTCATGGTCCATGTCGCTCATTTGTTGCGGCTACAAGTTTTCAGCTTCAAACTACTACCACACCTATCACCGCACATAAACGTGCTGTAGAAGCTGGACCTTCTTTTCTTTATTTATGGACATGATGTAAACATGCACGGAAGAATGATGGAAGTATGCAGTTTCCCGCCAAATCTGTTCCGACATCTCTAAAATATAAATCATCATTATTGGCTTACCATAGTAATGCAAAAACATGGTTTGGAAGACAGATTGTTTGTGTACTTGCTCATTAATGAAATTTTGTTCATTTCTAACACATTTTTTTTTTTTCATAGTGTAGCTTTTAATAGATCTCCTTTGTGATTTTAATTTCCTATGGGTTATACTGTTCTGGCACCGGAAACTATGCAAACTATACTTTAAGAAATGTTTTACGTTCTTTTGACTAATTTGCTTAATGTGAGTTCTGAATATGATATTTTATTCTGGATCAAGTTTTAAATACACCAGTCTCATATTCAAGAATATATTATTGAGTAACTGAAGAGTGGAGTGATACAGAAAGTGAAATGTTCCTTTGCTGTTATGCTAAACTCTTGGAACACTGCTTGTCCAATCAAATTAGTCAACTGGTACTGTATGTTCCTGGTCTTGTCAGTGGCTACATTTTCCCAATTCAGTCAAATTTCCTAAGAGAGATCTACAGTATTCATCATGGCGAGAGATTTTAACATGGCGTGCCTATGATTAGGAATTGAAGCCAAGAACATTTGTCCTTCTTAAATTTCTATTCCAAAACTTAATGAGTGGCCTCTGGAGGCAGCATTTTTAAGCATTATAATCAATCTCCTGACTAAGGCTGTCTTTTATTTGACCCAAAATCTTTGTGTGCTATGTATATTTATGCTCAGAGTATCAGATCTTTCCACTTGCATCATTCTCCCGTGCACACTATTACTAAGGAGCAATATTTGTATGGCGTGTGGAGATGCTGCCTATGTAGAGCATTCCAAATTGATCTCTTATGAGGCTCCATTTCAGATAGGATGCTGCCATGGGAAGCAGCTGCCAGTGTAGGCAGGAGGCAGTGAGGCAAACCCATTCAGTGTAGTCTCAATCACTGTCAGAACCTGAAGGTCTTTTATACACTAATAAACAGTCTGACCTCATGAAAATTACATAACTGTGGTGAAATTTTGATAAATTATATTACATGGTTCATTACACGTATTGCAGCAGTTGTGCACAGTGTGGCACTAAAAGCGAGTTAAATGTTCTCCCAAACAGATGAGGATTTTAAGGTTAATGCTCTATCGAGTTTTAAATCAACAACACCGACCTCCCTACCCCAAACCTTAAACCTAACCAATAGTGTCATTAACAGCAAATTTGAGATGAAAAATGCAAAATGCGTCATTTTGTGTTGCTTCTATGACATTTTTTCCTCACATATCAACTTGCGTGCTTTTCAGGACTCATATCCTCATAACATTTGCAGTGCAAGTGCAATGCTCTATCAGTTCAGCTACCTTGCACATCAACAGGTGTAAAGTGTTAGAAGTCATAAGATAGCATTATGTGATGAACAGGGTGAAAAGTATGTGTTTATGAAGTAATAATATGCTGTTTTACTCTTGATTTGTGTGAAAGTAAATACAATTTTATGATGTTGTAGAACCTCTAGTGTTCATTTCACCAGGAAACTGCTGTGATACAAGCCATGTAAAATTAATTTAGCAATGTAGTAATTATGTGTAGTAATGCGTATTTATGAGACCAGGGGCTGTATGTATAAAGCCACTTAGAGTAAAATTTTAGTCTTAAGTGTGTCAAATTCTAAGAATTACTTAATTTTACTCTTATCCCTAAACTTAAGAATAAGTGTGATTCATAAAGGTTCATAAGTGTTAAGACTTGGTCTGTGCGGAGTGTGTAAACCTCACTCCACTGGCATCAAGAGGCACACTAGCGACTGATGCTAGAGGCTGTATCCTTTAGCTTCCTCGTTAGTGCACATGCCTCCCATGCTGGAAACCCCGGTTCGAAACCCGCATGGAGTGGATCGGGAAGGACCGGTTACATTTGTATATATTATAAACTCAAAGTCATGCAAGTTTCAATTTCCATTTTGCAAAACTACTTGTCCAAAACATCAAGTGAGTCATTGTTACTTCAAATATGCCAAATAAAATTTGGCTTTCTCATTTGAATAATCAAAGAATGAATCAACAGAAAATAACCTATTATCAAAATATTGTTTTATAATGTGATGTATTTAATCATGAATGAATGAACAGGGGTGGAAAGAGTTCTGAAAAATAATACTCAAGTAAAAGTACTGTTACTTCTTAAAAAAATTAGTTTGAGTAGAGTAAAATGTCCTAAAAACTACTCAAGTAAGAGTAAAAAAGTAGCTCATTTAAAAGTACTCATGAGTAGTGAATATTGAGTACTGAGTTGTGAAAGCTATGCCCCTTTAAAATAAAAACTTGATGCTGCAATTTAAAAATGTAGCACACATACTATAATTTACATTCCCATTTATGGCTATTTGCCAAAAAGAATAAAACATTTAGGTATTTTATAGGTGTTTGTGACTAAAAACTTTTAAAATACATCACTTATGTATGATAAACACTACATGAATCTGATTCCAAAAACATAAAATAAAAGGGAGACATGATTACACAAATGAAAAGATGAAAACTTATTTTCAATACAATGATTCCCATTTTATATAACGTAATGTAAGGAACAATTACATTAAAATCAGTTTATGTGTAATGTCTAAATTTCCCTTAATGTCAACAGAGAGTTACTGTTAAACATAAAACATGTTCAAATCAATGCAAGGAATGAAAAAAAAAAAAAAAAACTACTGAAAAATGTCCCGCACAATAGAGGGGGTAGAGCATTTGTTTGGTACAGGGGCCACATCAGGCTTCAAAGGAATAATTCACAAAAAAACGAAAATTCTCTCATCATTTAGTCACCATTATGCCATCCTGGATGTGTATGACTTTCTTTCTTCAGCAGAACACAAATGAAGATTTTTAGAAGAATATTTCAGCTCTTTTGGTTCATACAATGCAAGTGAATGGGTGCCAAAATTTTGAAGCTCCAAAAATCACATAAATCAGCATAAAAGTAGCCTAATCTATGTGACTCCAGTGGTTAAATCCATGACTTCAGCAGTTATAGGATAGGTTGGATGAGAAACAGATCAATATTTAAATCAATTTTTACTATAAATTCTCCTCCCTGCTCAGTCAGTCTCCACTTTAACTTTCACTTTCTTCTTTTGTTTTTAGTGATTCACATTCTTCATGCATATCGGAGAAGAATTTCTAGCAAAAAAAGGACTTAAATATTGATCTTTTTCTCACTCATACCTATCATATCACTTCTGAAGACATGGATTAAACCACTGGAGTCATATGGATTACTTTTGTGCTGCCTTTATGTGCTTTTTGATGTATCAAAATGTTGGCATCCATTCACTTGTACTGCATGGACCTACAGAGCTGAAATATTCTTCTAAAAATCTTCATTTGTGTTCGGCTGAAGAAAGAAAGTCATACACATCTGGGATGGCATGAGAGTGAGTAAATGATAAGAGAATTTAAATTTTTGAGTGAACTATTTCTTTAAGTAGCACATGGGGGGCCACATTGTCCTCCTTTTGAGATATAATGCTCCACATTAATTTAGTTCTTGTATCTATTAAGCCCAGAAGTAGTTTTGTTCTCATTCTCATGCATGATGCAGTGGCAAAATATGGCGGCAAGTCAAGGCGCTGGTGAACAACCGTGAGATGTGGAGACGTTGGACTGATGTGCTATGCTCCTCCTAGGAGCCATAGCAAGCACACACACACACACACACAATAGGCATTTTACAGAAATGCATTCACCAGATTGATCTTATTGGTGACAGTAAGTTGACTTTTCTTGTACTTACTGAAATTTGAAACACTGCCCCCAATGGCCGAAGCTGGAAGTGCTTTTGAACATATGGGCACGTGTGAGCTCCAGTTTCCAGGTGAAATATCCAAAGAGTGGGGCAAAAAGCAAGTAGTAAACTGAGTTGTTTTAAGTTGTAAATTATGCCATACAGTCAACAGGAAAGCATATTTTAACCATACGGCCTAACCCAAACCCCAACCCTAAATCTAACCGTCAGTGAAGTAAAAATGTAATCTGAGAGCAAAATGCAACAACCAAATTACACTCATAATTATAAGATGTTTTAATTTGAAATAAATTGCATTTGTGCCTTTATTAAACTTTACAGCATGATATTCATTCTTATTTGTAAATACAGCATGAATGTGTCTGTGTTTGTCTGAAAAAATATATAATAAATATATGAAAAATATATAAAATATAAATTGACTAACTGATTACTCAGACATAATTACTCAAACATGAAAGTGGAAGAATTAGTGGCTGATTATGTCATAATTTCAATCAGTGGGTTTGGAGGAAAATACGTATAGAATGAGATCAAAATTGGTATGTATTCTGCCTCACAAAAGTCTTTCAAGTTTTAGAAGAGCAATGGAAGAAATAAGAACATCAACATGGCTATTCAGAAAGTCATCATGAAATAAAAGTAGTGCCTATTTATTTTATTAATACAATTCCTGGTCTTATTGTGCATGATCCATTTGTGCACTTCATAATCTTTGTCGTCATAATCTTTCATTAAATTGAAGGGTTAGGGTTAAACTTGCTCTGCCTCTGAAAATATTTTCCTTTTTGGCTGACATCACCAAGGCCGCTTAAGTTTCAACCTGTAGCGAGGGAAGTAGTCTTCCATGTTTGACTGCAAACTATGAAACACTCTCTTATCACAATCCAATCAACTACTGAATGGACGAAGTCCTGCCCTACATTTTTTTCCCTGTTTCACTTGGAAGTAGGTCACATTATGGATGTTTTGTCAGTTGCAAATGTTGTTTCATGTTGACATTTGTCTGTTTTTGTCTATGTACAATAATTTGACCCTCCGTTAAGCCACAGTTCGAATCACATTACTTTGTAATTTAACAATTACTTGGAAAAAAAAAGTCTGATAAAATAGCTTTGCAATAGTCACTTTCACACATACTGTACTTTTTAGAGGTCATGTGTGAACTCGCCCTGTTTGGAAAATACCGGTAAATCAGCTCTGGCAATTTCCCTGAATGAGATGTTGGAACATTACTTGAAAAGTTAAGTTTTGATGCTGTGCGAACAAAGCCATAAGATTAACATTTTGAGCACGTACAAGGTCAGGACGCACTGACCTAATAAGTCTTTGGACTTTGAAGAACTTCACAGACACAAAGTTCTAATGGTGATGATTCAGTTACTCGGGAGTCAAATTTATTTTGTCAATTTGGACAGATAGTAAAATGATTCCATCTAGTCGAATGATATCAAACATGTTTTAGAGCTGACAATTGAGGAAATCTCATATGCTTCATGACTCAAATCTGTAGTCATATGGTAAGCAGCCAATGAAAATCGATCGTGTGAGGCCACAACACTTGAACCTGATGAAATAGAGAGTGCTCAAAGTGGAGCTTAATTTTAAATGCCACTCACCTCCAACTCATGTCGCATTCTCTGTCTTTCCACCCAAGACCGCACCCAAATGCATTTGGCCTGTTTTTTCGCGAGTAGCAGCAACAAGAATGGCGCTCCCTTACATCCTTGTTTGTTTACGTACAACTGTTGTGTGTCTACTAGAACAGGGGCATGTGTTTCCATGTGAGTTTGTGATCAATACAGATCGACTTGACAGCCAGAGTGATTCTCAGTCGTTAAGTGTGTGTTGCCCAGATTTTTTTCTGTATCTATTTACATACTTCAGATTTTAGACGTTATGTAGTGTAATCCTGCCTTAAAGCACTTCTCTTCTTCCGAGCAGATGACATTTTTTTTTAACTACATCTCAGTGTAATGGCATTGTGGTGCTGGTGTGTAAATGGTAGCAAAAAACAAAAAACAAAAAAAAAACCAGAAAGCTGTTGCATGTGTGAAGAGCCGATATGGTACATTTACCAGTAAAGGCAATCCAACAATTTAACTGCAATTTACCAGGTTCCATGTGTGAAAGTGGCTAACGTCACTCTTCATTCCAGCCCATGTAAGAATAATGTCCATCCATTCAGTTTATATGCGTATTTTGACAAAAAAACGCACAGCTCATGGCAAAATCTCAAATGCAGGTAGAAGTTTGTTTACCCAACTATCTTTATCAAAATTGTGAAATAATAGTGATGAGTAAACAAACTTTCACCTGCATTCTTGCCAGTGGAGGGTGGTCAGTTTTGGTGAATCAATTAAACTACCTTCTACCTCCTACCACTATCTGATGTGGTAAATAGTGATGTGATTTAAAGACAAAACCTGCTAACGAGATTAACTGTAGATTCTGATTATATGAGTAATTTTTCTACTATTTATGGGCTGGCTACCTAAACCAAAATAAAAAACAGATTCACTGAACCTGCAAAATTGTACTGACAGATGACAAGCTCATAAGACATAATCTGTTGCAGACGAAACAATCACAATTGATGCTGTAGCGAGGCAGTTTCACCTCTTTAGTATAGTGAAAGTACAGTTTATTATGAGAATTACTTTAAATACTGATCTAATGCTATTATACACACACAGATTAAAGGGATCTATGTATGTTTGAAACCGAATGTTCCAGTACCCTGACCCCATTCTACTGAGTTACTGACTAGTGGCAACTCTCATTAGACATCTTTGCATCAATTCAAAAGCATTTACCTTGTCCTGTGGTGCTACTAATAGCACGTTGTGTGAGCAGCCTCAGAAACACAGGAGAAACATGGGTTCTGGTCCATTGGAAACCAGGAAGTGATCATGGCTCTTCCTGTCAAAGTGTGTGTGTTTCTTGGCCATTTGAAGATGTAATAGGGTCCAGATCTTTTGCTGTAGTTGGATGTCTGGCTACACGAGATTACTCCCATATTTATATTGTCGCTTCCAAAACTTTGCAATGTGTACATGGCCTTAGAGTCCAAACCAAAGTCAGACAGAATAACACACAGACTCAGCAAGATGTGCAAACTGTATCTTTTTAATTTTTATCTGCATTATTGCAACGTGACTCATATTGAATAGTCTCAAAAAGAAAAAAGCAAAAAAAAAAAAAAAAGCACACAACTTAGCAACCGCACAGCAATGCTCTAGTGACCATCCACAACACCCGAGCATTATGGCGATGATTTAAGAAAAGGCATATCACTAATTTTCCCCAGAAAATTGTAATAGTTAATTTGAATTATATTGCTTTTTAATTTCAACTTGAAGACTATCAGAGTGCATTTTTTGCATGACCACACGCACACATACGCATACACACATGTTGGCAGTATCTTCCCATTTATCAAGTTCAAACACAAACACCCAAATGAAAGCTTATTTTAGGCCACACTATCATTTAACATAATCACAGTTTCTTCATTTAACTCTCACCTCAAATTACTGTAGATGAGCATCTTTCTCAACACACATACAAAACTCAAATTTGAGAAGTTCCAATTTAAGACAAGTCGTTTTCAACTGGTTTTTCTTCAAGTGGCAACCAAATACAGTACCAAAATTGTTTATCACAAAGGATAAACAAATACTAAATACATTTATGTATTTATACATAACCCATGAACTGCATAGACCCAACAACATGTAGAATTAATGAATTAACAGTTTGCGGTTTCATTTTGCTCAGTGTATCAAAGTTTTTTGTTTGCATTTTATTTTCATTTAATTTTGATTTATAATAGTTAAAGGGCTGTCAATTTAATGCATTTAATGTGATTAATTATATAAAAAAAAGTTTAATTAATTAATTAATTTATTTATTTAAACAATTAATCATGCCACCTAACCCTTTGTAAATTCTTTAATGAGCGAATAATTTCCTACCATGTGAGCAATTCAAGATTGAAGCATATGTAACAATGTTTTTACGATCTGCGTCAGCAGGGGGCAGTCAGCGTGCCTAAACCAAGCCCTACAAGCAATGCAGCCACAGAATGAGAGCTAGATGGACACATAGGCTGCATCCAAAACCAAAGGTAGCTGTCTTGTTGCCTCGCTGCCCTATCAGTCAATGACTCAACAGACAGCGTTTGCGTATGAAGGTACCTCCAGAAACTGGTTTCGGACAGGCAACTGAGGCAGCATTACTTCACATCTTTGCTAGGATACCAGCAACTGATTAACGGCATTTGGTGTCCACTAAAGGTATCGCGTCTGCTTTATTCATCCAACCAAACAACTATGTTCTTATAATCTAAAACAAAATCAAGAGAGTTCTGGCGATAACCAAGTGTATATTTAATAACTACATGTAGCAAGACTTCACACAGGGAGGGAAGGAGGACACAGGGAACCAGGTTTCTTCAGTCTCAGGTAAGGCTTTTTAATTGTCAACTTTCTGAGCTTACATCTTCACAATAAATCAATAGCTTCACAATAACTCATTACCTTCACATTAACACATCAACTACCCAGCGGGACTCTAGATCTCTGGCTCTCTCTTTTATGCCGCTCTCCCCAATCTCACTACAATTAGAGACAGGTGTTAGTCATAATTTGGTTCAGGTGTATGCACCCTTACCGCTCTCTCTCTCGATCTCTCGACACGCCCCCGCTGCCACATTACAAAACTTTCTCACTAGAAATTAAATCAAAAGTTGGAAAAAGTTAATTAAAACGGACATTTATACACAAATTGACTATCAACTGCCACTTCAGCTGCCATTTTTTTTTCTTCAGCTCAACCACCGTAGATTCAGGAGCACAGGATTGCGGGACATCATAGGCAGTGAAGGATACATCTATGCTGCCTTCAAAAATCAATCAGATGAAGGTATCTCAGTAGACAGGATGTGACGCAAACATTGGATTCGGACATGCCTTGAACCTTTGCTACCTCCATATACAGCCTCCGGAGGCAACATTTTCCTGGTTTTGGATGCAGCCAAAGAACGTCCTTGACGGCTAAATGAAGCACAACAGAATGCAGGGATCTCAAGACACGACTTTCACTTGACACAGCGTCCTAAAAACATGGCATTTGTGATGCTAAAAACCAGTGAGATGCTTCAAAAGCTCATATCTTCCACATAAACTGACCAAAAATAGCACAGACGAAGCTGTGAAAACAGGACAGATTTTCGAACTCAAATGCAAAATGGATTGCTGTGGTCTGAAGGCCAGTAATAGGCTAATATTCAGTGATATTGAAATAAATTAAACAGAATGTTGACTTCTTATGCCATTTTTTTGTATTGTCTTATAATCTATGCTTTTAGACTATGCTTTACTCTTCTGCCACAATAATGTAATATATTTCATATATATCTGAATATAGGAATTATATATATATTAGTGCTGTCAGTCGATTAAAATTCTTAATTGTGATTAATCGAATCATTTTTTGTAGCTAATCGCAATTAGTAACAGATTTTGAAAGTGTTGAAATTTGACACTATATATACTTATTTTCCTGTCAAAATTTAATTATTTCCTTCTTAGGAAAAAAAAAAACCAATATGTAACAATATAATGCTTTATTAACATTTTCCAAACAAAGCCTTCCACCGTATAAAGATAGAAATGTACTAAAATAGCACAAATTCAAGTAACGTTAAACGTTTCCAAAAGTCTAAGTATGAGTTTGACTAATTGAAAGAACTAGTCCCCACATAGGTTGCATTTTCTTTGCAATGGGCATTAAATCTCTTAAACTCTCATTTTCCACAATATTAATCTGCCTTTAGACTGTAGGTATCCACTTTCCTGCATCTTGAATCATGAAGCCGCCTTCACATCAGGGTGTCAGTGCCCCTTTGAACTCCAGATGAAAAGCGCTTGCAGACAAAAACATCTCATTCTGCGTTTTGGTGATAGTTAACATGTAAATGCATGCAATTAATCAAAAAAGTTGAATGCATTAATTTACCATAATATTTACCATTACTACAGCATAAACCATCAGAAACGCTTGTTAGAATGGTGGAACCTTTGTAATGTGTCCACCCAGTTCATAACATTGACACACACTTCACAACACACACAACAGCGCTTCCCTGTCAGTAATAAAATGATGGAGAAAGGAGCTCTTAACGCTAACTGATGTACAAAACAAGCCCAAATAGGACTTATTAAGCCTATGTAAGGCGCATTTTAATTACCACAGAAACACATTAAGTCTTAATTCTGAAAGCTCTAATATACAGCTCTGGAAAAAAATTATAGACCACTCCAAATTTTTCTTAAATCAGCATCTCAAAATGTATAGCAGCCATTCCATTCCAGTGTCTGTTGAATTCCAACACAAGCACACCTCATTCTACTTAACGAGGTGCTGATTATGTGATCACCAGAACCAAATCTTATTTAATGAGGAAAAGTATAAAAACCACTGCTGTGGTCACCACTATCCTCTTGCAATAGGACCAGCTGGATGGCAAAAACAGTGCTAGTAGTACCTCAAAATGAATTGGAATAAAAAAAAAAAAGTTATTGACCATGCCAAAAGAGTTGAAAAGAAAAGTTTCCAGTGAGGAAAAGAAGGGTTCAATTCTGGCTTTACTGGCAGAGGGATACAGTGAGCGTCAGGTTGCTTCCATCCTTAAAATTTCAAAGACGGCGGTTCATAAAAATAAGGTCAAGGAGAAATATTGGGGACAACAAAGCTACAGACCGTCAGAGAGAGAAAACGACTCTCCACTGACCGGGATGACCGCCAACTCAGTAGAATGTCACTCAACAACTGTAGGATGACATCAAGTGACCTGCAAAAAGAATGACAAACGGCAGCTGGGGTGAAGTGCACAGCAAGGACGGTTCGAAACAGGCTCCAAGTGGCAGGGCTGAAGTCGTGAAAAAAAGCCCTTCATTAATGAGAAGCAAAGAAGAGCCAGGCTGAGGTTTGCAGAAGACCATAAGGATTGTACTGTAGAGGACTGGAGTAAGGTCATCTTCTCTGATGAGTCCAATTTTCTGCTTTGCCCAACACCTGGTCGTCTAATGGTTGGACGGAGACCTGGAGAGGCCTACAAGTCAGAGTGTCTCGCACCCACAGTGAAAGTTTGTGGAGGATCGGTGATGATCTGGGGATGCTTCAGCAAGGCTGGATTCGGGCAGATTTGTCTTTGTGGAGGACGCATGAATCAAGCAACGTACAAGGTTATCCTGGAAGAAAACTTGCTTCCTTCTGCTCTGACTATATTCCCCAACTCCGAGGATTGGTTTTTCCATCAGGACAATGCTCCATGCCACACAGCCAGGTCAATCAAAATGTGGATGGAGGAGCATCAGATCAAGACCCTGTCATGGCCAGCCCAATCTACAGACCTGAACCCCATTGAAAACCTCTGGAATGTGATCAAGAGGAAGATGGATGGTCACAAGCCATCAAACAATGTCGAGCTGCTTGAATTTTTGCACCAGGAGTGGCATAGTCACCCAACAGCAATGCGAAAGACTGGTGGAGAGCATGCCAAGATGCATGGAAGCTGTGATTGGAAATCAGGGTTATTCCACCAAATATTTCTTTCTAAACTCTTCCTAAGTTAAAACATTAGTATTGTGTTGTTTAAAAATGAATATGAACTTGTTTTCTTTGCATTATTTGAGGCCTGAAAACACGTCATCTTTTTTGTTATTTTGGCCAGTTGTCATTTTCTGCAAATAAATGTTCTAAATTACAATATGGAATTTGGGAGAAATTTTGTCAGTAGTTTATAGAATAAAACAAAAATATTAATTTTACTCAAACACATACCTATAAATAGTAAATCCAGAGAAACTGATAATTTTGCAGTGGTCTCTTAACCTTTTCACACGTGAGTTTCTCCTGTACTCCCAGCGTGAGTTCTTTAATGCACACTGTAATTAAAATAAATCTTACCTCACACTTCACAGCAGATGCACTGGAGGACTGATTATATCAAGCAGGTGCACTGAAGGTCAGATTATATATTATCAAACATATACTGTAATGTGTTTTTTTTTAGATGTTTATAATGATTGATTATGACAGATAACGTTCGATGGCAAATGCACTTGCCGGCTACGCACGCAGCTATATTTTCGTTGCAATGAACGTTCGGCAGTGAACAGGGGTCAGCATGGGCACTCTGACCAGTCTGCAGCTACGCAGCCCCATACACAGAAAGTTGCTGTAATGGGGTTCAGGATGGGCAAGGAGGAGGCGAGAACCGGCAGAACAGTCAACATAACTTTAATGACATAAATGAACTTAAACAAACACACAGACACACACACAGTGGCCGCGTGTGTCTCTCTCTCTCAAACTGGTACCTCTGGCTCGTCTTTATCCCCCTCCTGGATGATTAGGACAATTCAGCACCGGGCGTGTGTCCTCACGGTCCAGCCATGCCCTCCTCCCTGTCACAGCTGCGATGCACTGTGTGACATCTTTCTATCATGGCCAGCATTAAGTTTTTCAGCAATTCGTGCTACAGTAGCTCTTCTGTCAGATCGGACCAGACGGGCTAGCCTTCGCTCCCAACGCGCATCAGTGAGCCTTGGGCACCCCTGACCCTGTCGCCGGTTCACCGGTTATCCATCCTTGGGCCACTTTTGGTAGGTACTAACCACTGCATACCGGGAACACCCCACAAGACCTGCCATTTTGGAGATGCTCTGACCCAGTCATCTAGCCATCACAATTTGGCCCTTGTCAAAGTCGCTCAGAGCCTTATGCTTGCCCATTTTTCTTGCTTCCAACACATGAAATTCAAGAACTGGCTTTTCACTTGCTGCCTAATATATCCCACCCCTTGACAGGTGCCATTGGAACGAGGTAATCAATATTATTCACTTCACCTGTCAGTGGTTTTAATATTGTGGCTGATACATGTATATTATTATTTATTTGGTTGCCTTTTTTCAGCAAACATTGATATATGCGTTTAATTCGATTAATTAATCTGCATGTCATGAAATTCAATAATAAAGTTTAATCGATTGACAGCCCTAATTGTTACATTTTTTCTTCCTATCCTAGCATTGCTTTTCCCCTGCTGTCCGTGACACTATCAGAACAGACCTGTGACTCACCAGTTAAAAACAACTGTGATGAATCTTATTTGTGAGTCACTCAGTCAGTCTCTAACCTTCCAAATTATAGCTCATCTTCTCTCTCTCTCTCTTTCTCTCACTGTCAGATTTATTGTTTGTCTCACTCTCTGCACAGACTCATATTCCTGTTCTTGAAGCTGTCCAGGCATGAGAGAGTGTTTTGTGGGGGTGTTTGTGTGTTCACATGTGCTTTCTTAAGCCCAAAACTTTCTCTTCGCAAGTATGTGAATGTGACTGCTTCTATCTCTGCAAGCTGGATTTTACACGTGAGATTCTGAAATGTGTCAGCGCAATTTATATCGCAACACAAGTACGGCCTGCATTCTCAATTATGTCACAAGGGGTGCTATAGCGGGCAGAAGTGTAAACTGTTCCTTATCTGTCACTTACTCGATGTTGTGTCAATGTAGTGACACTAGGGGTCACTCTTGGGAGCCCCAAACACCTCTGATCTTTCCAATGAGAATTGGCGAGTGGAATTTGCATGCCACTCCCCCGGACATACGGGTATAAAAGGAGCTGGTATGCAACCATTCATTCAGATTTTCTCTTCGGAGCTGTGCGGTTTTATTCATTGAGCAGAATTCATCCACCGAGTTCATTCACCTCTCTCTGCTGGATCTTTCAGCGCATTTCAGCGGCTTCTCCACCTCTGCATCTGTGGTTTGCAGAGAACGCCCCTGGGCACTTCAGCAGAATATTTAAAAGAGAATATTCTAAAAGAGTATATTTTCTTTCTGAAAGAGTGGCACACATGGAACGTCTTTTTAAAGACGTGTCTTTTTAAAGATGCCTTTCCGTTTGTGTGTTATTCCTGGTTGCAGTCGTTATCTCTCCGCTTCTGATGGCCGCGATCGCAGTCTTATGTGTCTGGGCGCTGCCCACGCGGAGACATCGTTCATGGATGGATCATGTCCTCATTGCGAGAACATGACCATGGCAACGTTGCGGTCGCGGCTTGCATTCGTAAGAAAGCAAGCCGCCCCAATGGCTCCCCGCCTCGGTCCTTCTACCTACGGGTATGAGGCCGTGCCTGTTAGCACTGGGGGCAATTTGGGGACCTCAATGGGACCACCTCAGCCGGGTATCCCCCCACGGACCTCCCATTCCCCAGCACGCTCGCTTGCCCCAGTCGTGCGCTCAGACGAGATCGCTGGCTTGTCTCAGGGCGAGATTGACCCCTCGTTCAGAGCCAGGGAAGAGGATGAGTTATCAAGCGCGGCATCGGAGAGCGGGCTCGTCCAGTCAGACACAGAGGCTTCGACTGGGCTTCCTCCTTCGGGAATGGTCGCCCAGTCCCAGGCTAACGCAGAAATGACGGACATGTCATTTCTGAATGCCACGGCACTCGGGTCACTGGCCGTGTTTAACAGCGCTGGTGTAGAGCATTGCCCGCTGCAATTAGTGGTTTGTGTTATTATGCTCTGGGAGCCAAACAGCAGCAAGCCCTAAAATGCAATCTGAAACTGCCCATAATTATTAGCAAATTTATGAAGAAATATGCCCAAAGTCACTTCTAAATAGCAGATTCTGCATCGGGCAGGCAATAAACTACTACTACTACTAACAATAATAATAATAAAAATGGTGAGTCAAATGAGGCATAATTCTCCAGGTGCTCCCTACGTCATATGGACTACTTATGAAGTGCTTTTTGGAATGTGATTTGTCCTTGGAGCGGTCAGGTCACAATGAGCTGCCATTGTATGGAAAAGAGCTGTTTAAATATTCTTAAAAAACTTCTGTGTTCAACAGAAAAAAGAAACTCATACGGGTTTGAAACAACATGAGGGTGAGTAAATGATGGCAGAATCAATTTTTTTTTTTTACCTATTTTTTTAAACAAGCAGGAAATAATTTCCCAGCCTGATGTACGCCGATAAGCCACAACATTAAAACCACCAGCCTAATATTGTGTAGGTCCCCCTCGTGCCACCAAAACAGCGCCAAACCGCATTCTGTGATGCTATACTTCTCACCACAATTGTACAGAGCGGTTATCTGAGTTACCGTACACTTGGTCAGTTCGAACCAGTCTGATCATTCTCTGTTGACCTCTCTCATCAACAAGGCGTTTCCATCCACAGAACTGCCGCTCACTGGATGTTTTTTTGTTTTTGGCACCATTCTGAGTAAATTCTAGAGATTGTTGTGTGTGAAAATCCCAGGAGATCAGCAGTTACAGAAATACTCAAACCAGCCCGTCTGGCACAACACACACCCACACACACACACAAAAGATTTCAGAATTTTCAGGAAGAATTGAACAAAGAAAATTTCAAGTACATATTTAGATGAAATGGTGTTTTGAAAAGATGCCGGTAATACGCTGAAGTGTTTGTTTCCTCAAATATTTCTCAACACGTGTAATGCAGATTAATGTCAAATATTCTGCCTTCAGATATAAATCAAATTTATACCACCATTTGCCTCAGAACGACATAAATATACAACAAAAAAGAAGTCAACTCAAGCAGTGTTGCTAGTTTATAAAAACAATTTTAATCTTGGATGAGTGGAATTTTCTGATATTTAGGATGATGTTGATGATACACGTTGCATTTTGGTAATTTACTAGATTAGAGTTTCCCAGTCATGGTGGAGATGTTGAAGCAACCGAGATTCACATATGGGACTAATAAAGATTTTATAAACAGATGCAACACCTGCCAACAAACACACTCACACACACACACACACACACACACGATTATGCACATGCCAGCATGCACAGATGCATGCATGTACGTGTAGACACACTTTCAAGCATAAATCCCCCTAACACACACACACACACGTATTAGTAGCGTGTGTGTGATGAGCATGTTTATATGGACTGTAAATAACTCAGATGATGGAATTGCTGGTGATGTGTCACCTCCTGAAACTATTTTTCACTCCTGTAAGCATTCCACAGCTGGGTTTAGTGTGTGTGTGGGTATTAAATACTGTGCATATAGTGTTGAGTATAATCTGATTACAAATTAATTTGTTAATGTAATCAAATTACTTTTTAGTCAAAAGTAGTGTAACTTATTACATTTTAAATCCTTGTAATCAGATTACAGTTATTGACTTTGTATTAAAGTAATTATGTTACAAGTAACATTACTTGGGTTATACATATATCTAAAATAAATATTTATCTATAATACATTTTAAATATGTCATTCATATGTTCAAATGTACATCTGTTTGTGTTTCTGTAAAAGCTGAAGGCTGTGCGACAATAAATATAGATATTATTTGGAATTTATTGAGCGGAAAAAAAAATGTTTCTGTGAAGTGTTTTAGAAAGTAACTTAATAGTAAAGTAATTAGTAATCTTAGTTTTTATGAAGTAATCAGTAAAGTAATCTGATTACAATTTAAGAGAAGCTAAATCCAGCAAACTTTGCACAGTCCTTTAGCCTGTTTTGACTTATGTCACATCAACATTAATCCGTTTTCTTTTAAATTTTCTAGCGTCATTGTTTTCCAAAAGTATGCAGTAATCCAGAGCATTTTTTTAAACGCTCCATTTTTTGGAGAAGAAAAACACTGTTCTAGTGTGGATGAGAGGTGTAAACACAGCAATTCAATGCGTTTTTAAACTAAAACATATAAGTGTGGATGTGGCCTTGTTGTGCTATATCTTTTCTAATTTATAAGACAAACGTTTTTCTCCATAGCAGACAATTAAAAATACTTTCAAAGATCTCAGAAATGAGCGCTCATAGGAGCCTTTAGATCACATTTTGGGGTCCTGCTCCAGCTGAAAACTGCTATAGAGATGAATGGGGATGCCAATGGATAACTTTCTCCAGGTATCTTAAAACTCCTTGGTAATGCCTACTTTATAAAACCTTCCAAGTTCAAGGCTTTTTAAATGTTTGCAATGCACGTTATTTCTGAACAACATCACTGCATCTGTTTATTTCTCTCATAAAAAATAAATAAAAAAAAGAACAAAAGATGCTCCCCACAAATTCCTAGTTTCTCAAGCTACACACCCTTCTTGGGTGTCAGCCACAGACATTTGCTTTAATCAGCATAATTATTTTCTTTGGGATTTTAACAAGCCTTTATAAAGTTTAGGTATGCTGGCAGAGAGACAAAAAGCAAAGAATCATGGCTAAGACCACTTTGAAATGGTTAAATGTGTACATACACATGTCTGTGTCCTCAAAAGAGAAGCTAAGTTTACAAAATACTAAAACAGCTCATGAAGACAAGGTGACGAACACTTTACCTGCTAAAACGTCTTGGTTACTGTTGTAACCTCCGTTCCCTGATGGAGGGAACGAGACATGTTGATGTAGTGACACTAGGGGTCGAACTTGGGATCCCCAAACACCTCTGATATTTGAGAAAAGGCCAATGAGAATTGGCGAGTGGAATTTGCATGCCACTCCCCCGGACATACGGATATAAAAGGAGACGGCTTGCATTCACTCATTCAGGTTTGTGCTGAGGAGCTGAGACAGTATCCCTGCCATTTCATCAGGTAGTTCAGTGTTGTGGCAGGAGGGACACAACATCTCATTCCCTCCATCAAGGAACGGAGGTTACAACAGTAACCAAGACAACCCGACGTTGTGTCGATGTAGTGACACTAGGGGTCCCTATACAAAATGCCACAACCAGCTGAACTGTTACGCGGATCGGTGGTGCAGATGCAGGCAAGGTACCGCGTGCCTAGTAACAAATGCACACAGCCCCGTCATAACCTTCCCAGTGCCCCAGACAAGTCGCATAGTCCCTCTTACCCCAAGGGGGGGACAGACGTACTTACAATGGGAATAGGCCACATCAGCCGTTTTGACCTGTTCTCTCATTTCCTCTTTGAAAATGAAAAATTCACAGCTGGGACCAAGACATATTCACGCCGGGGAAGGTGTTCTTTTTCCCCATGGAGAAAAGACACCGTAGAGACCACATCCTGCCTGAAGGGGAGGTTAACATGTGGAGAATACATCACACGGACTTACCATCCGGGAAGTACCACACATGAAAGAAGTCCCCATGGTAGGTCCTACCTGGAAGGGAGGAGCTCTACAAGCACAGCAACTGGTGGCAGAGCAGAACTCTGCCCAAGGGATGACACAGGTTTACCGACAGGGAAACCGTACCGGGAAAAATGCCTCATATGGAATTACCAACAGGGAACCACTGCATAAGGAGCACCTATCCCAAGTACACGGGCTGACCTGACAGGGCATACTTCACGAGTACTGGTCCTGGCATCGAATTCCTCCGCCGAATTCGCCTGCCGCAGGGTGCTGGGGGAAGAAAGACATCCAGGGTTCGCTACATCGACATAACGTCGAGTGAGTGACAGATAGGGAACAAGCATTACTATTACTATTGCTTATACATACTTAGGGTTTTTTAAAATTTAAAAACCCCTAACCCTAAGTATTACATTTTGGCACATTTCTCGGCCTGCACCATTTGTGCTACATGAATAACGCCTCAAATCTTGCAGCTTATTGACGAGATATGTCCTATTTAATGCCCTAGTAACACTCAAAACACATGATCAACCACCTATCAACCAGCAGGAACACACTAGGAATGTTCTCATCCCACGAAGTTAGTGCTAAGGACATGAATGATACCTCAAATTGTGAAACTTTTTGAAGAGAGGTTTGCTACCACTTTTCTAAGTAGTCAGACTGTCCAGCGGATGATAAAACGAGTGGAAAAATCCCATAGACTCATTGAAACAGGACCACTCACATACCTATGGATTAGAAAATCAGTTTTCTGGAATTTTGGCCCATTCCTCCAGACAGAACTGGTGCAACTGAGCCACCCTGCTCGCACATGCTTTTTCAGTTCTGCCCACAAATTGTCTATCAGATTGAGGTCAGGGCTTTGTGATGGCCACTCCAATACCTTAACTTTGTTGTCCTTAAGCCATTTTGCCACAACATTGGAGGTATGCTTGGGGTCATTGTCCATTTTGAAGACCCATTTGCGACCGAGCTTTAACTTCCTGGCTGATGTCTTGAGATGTTGCTTCAATATATCCAAATAATTTTCCATCCTTATGATGCCATCTATTTTGTGATGTGCACCAGTCCCTCCTGCAGCAAAGCGCCCCCACAACATGATGCTGCCACCCCCATGCTTCACGATTGGGATGGTGTTCTTCTGCTTGCAAGCCTCACCCATTTTCCTCCAAACATAACGATGGTCATTATGGCCAAACAGTTAAATTTTTGTTTATTAGACCAGAGGACATTTCTTCAAAAAGTAAGATCTTTGTTCCCATGTGCACTTGCAAACTCTAGTCTGGCATTTTTATGGCAGTTTTGGAGCAGTGGCTTCCTTGCTGAGCAGACATTCAGGTTATGTTGATATATGACTCGTTTTACTGTGGATATAGATACTTGTCTACCTCTTTCCTCCAGCATCTTCACAAGGTCCTTTGCTGTTGTCCTGGGATTGATTTGCACTTTTCGCACCAAACTACGTTCATCTCTAGGAGACATAATGCATCTCCTTCCTGAGGGGTATGATGGCTGCATGGACCCATGGTGTTTATACTAGCGTACTTTTGTTTGTACAGATGAACGTGGTACCTTCAGGCGTTTGGAAATTGCTCCCAAGGATGAACCAGACTTGTGGATGTCCACAATATATATATATATATATATATATTTTTTTTTTTGAGGTCTTGGCTGATTTCTTTTGATTTTCCCATGATGTCAAGCAAAGAGGCACTGAGTTTGAAGGTAGGCCTTAAAATACATCCACATGTACACCTTCAATTCAGTACACCTCCTATCAGAAGCTAATTGGCTAATTGTCTAAAGGCTTGATATCATTTTCTGGAATTTTCCAAGCTGCTTAAAGGCACAGTTAACTTAGTGTATGTAAACTTCAGACCAACTGGAATTGTGATATAGTCAACTAAAAGTGAAACAATCTGTCTGTAAACAATTTTTGGAACAAATTACTTGTGTCATGCACAAAGTAGATGTCCTAAATCACCTGTCAAAACTATAGTTTACTAATATTAAATCTGTGGAGTCATTCTTGTGTTTTCCCCCCAAGGACTCTTATTTTGAAATTGATAAGAGACTCTTAGTTTGAAGTTTTGTGTCTTCCTCTTATGTCTGTCTTCCCATCCATTGACCTAATTGTATTCCAGGTGTTCCTTGTCACCTTGTTAGCCCTAGTGTATATATCCTCTTGTTCCTTGTTCCAGTGTCGGTTCTTGTTTGTATGTAGTGCATTAGTAGCCAGCATACTGCTGTTGCTGTTGTGTTACCTTCTTCATATGATTCTTTCATTGTTGTATCCCCTTATTTTGTTTATAATTAAAGTTCTGTGTTTGGATCCTCACCCTCTCGCCTCTTCCCTTCACAACCCTGACAGGAGAACCGACCCTACAAAATGGATCCAGCAGAACAGATTGAGCGGCTTTCCCAAGGGTCCAATCCTGCAGCTGAATACTGCTTCAAATTTTGTAATCTGGCCGCTCAATTGAACTGGAATGAGAGATCTCTCAGAGCTATGTTCTGGTTTGGACTTAATGGCCCTGTGAGGAATTTGGTCCTTTTAGACTGTGATCATCTGTCTCTTCAGGATTTTATCAATAACATCATAAGGGCTGAGCTTCTGCTCTCTACTCCACTGGTCCCAGTCACGATGCTCCTAGCTCTGGTGGTTTGGGAGACCCCCTCGACGGAGGCCCCACTGCTCCTAGCTCCGGTGGTTCCGGAGACCCCTTCGACGGAGGTCCTTCTGCTCCCGCTCCTTCTCCTGAGACTCCTTCAACGGCTCTGCCCTCCGAGTCTTCCACAGCTCCGCCCGCTTTTTCTTCAGAGACTCTTCCTCCTCCAGCGGCTTTGTCTGCTCCTCCTCCAGCGGCTTTGTCCGCTTCTCCTCCTGAGACTTCAGCGGCTCCTCCCGCTCCACCTCCTGAGACTCCAGCGGCTTCGTCCGCTCCACCTCCTGAGACTCCAGCGGCTTCGTCCGCTCCACCTCCTGAGACTCCAGCGGCTTCGTCCGCTCCACCTCCTGAGACTCCAGCGGCTTCGTCCGCTCCACCTCCTGAGACTCCAGCGGCTTCGTCCGCTCCTCCTCCTGAGACTCCAGCGGCTTCGTCCACTCCTCCTCCTTAAACTCCAGCAGCTCTGCCTGCTCCTCCTCCAGTGGCTCCGCCCACTCCTCCTCCTGAGACAACAGAGGCTCCGCCCACTCTGCCTTCTGACAATCCTACGGCTCTGTCTGCTTCGCCTTCTGAGCCTCCTGTGGCATCGCCCCCTGAACTTTCTGCTGCTTTGCCTCTGCCTCCTGTGGCTCCACCCCCTGAGTCCTGCATCCTGTAGCTCTGTCTCCTGAGCTTCCATTCTGTCACATGAAATCCTGTTTTAAGAAGATTAAACCAGAGTGATCAAACCATATTAAGAGACAGGGTCTTGGCACTGTTTCAGAGTACAACAGAATATAAACTCTATTGTAGCATTGGGAATATTCTTCCAGAGGTATTGAGACCCATTTAGACCACATCAGTACATAAGTAGGTAATATTAACAAAAATTATGTAATTCTTAACAGATTAGTAGTTTATGCAGATTGAATATATGAATAGATACAACATTTTTAATTACATATTATAATATCAGTTTAACAAGTTGAATCTAAAAATGTAGATGAATTTGAAAAATTCTTAGTATTTGATATGTCCCCCTTTTGCTTTAATAAAAGCATGCACTTGAGCAATCGATGGACAAATCCTGATGATCCATGTTACCACACCACAATTTTAGTATGTTCCACAGAGCATCTTGCGCACATAAATAATTTCCTTGCTCAAATATCAGCATGTCACTATTCTGTTCACAGAGCCATGTGTGTACTCTGAGGTAAATTTTACACAACTAGTCATATGGTGAAACTTATGTTATGTTATAAACATTTTTTTTTAGAAAAAGTTTCTCCGAAGGCGTTCTTATGCGAGCGGCTGCCCGACACCTCCGTTGTATTGTCATTTCGAACGATGTTGAAACACAGTCGTTAAGAAAGTCATTAACCATTTCTGAGGCAGAATATGTACTCTGGTTCTTTAAAAATGTTGCGCCTAATGAAGTCGTAGGTCACACGACAGTACCAGGAGTGGCAAAAGAGAGGGAGAATTTGTAAAAATGCTTCTTATTCGTTTAATAATTTACTTTATTGCTATGCATTTAAAATATGCTTTTTCTAGTCAAATGGAAGCTTAAAGACATTTTGGTTTTTAACCTGTTGATGTTATTATTTTAATAAAAAATGTCTGTGGTGTTACCGGTTTTAGAAGTGAAATTCTGGTTTGTTCTAAAATGATTAGGTAAATGCAACTTTAAATTCTTATTTTTCTGAATAAATCCCTAATGTAATTATTTTATGGAAAAAAGCATGACAAATGAACTGTAGTAACTTTATGGTGTTTGTTCTAAAATGTTAAAAATCATTTTAAGATTTGAAAATGTAAAATAAGGTTAATTGGCTCTGGAGGAAAGAAATGTTAAAATTTTAAGTAACATCTGTGAAAGAATTTTCTAAGAATGATGCTCGGAGTCAAGATTTTCTCTTTTCCAAACATTTAATTAAACAGCCGGGTGAGTGCACAACAGAAGTCTCAAATCAAATTCTTTCACACACTACAGACAATTTATGCCCATGTTTCTGTCTGAAATTTAATCCAAGTTTAAATTAAAATCTATCAAATCTGCAAGTTATGATTGTAACACCACAGACTTTGATATAGTGTGACAAATGAAATTGTCAGAATCTATTAAAGGTTCACTCAGTAATGTTTTCCTCATTAAAGAGTTTAACTCCTAAAGACATGAATTATAATTTTGCAATATATGTAGGATGACTCCAGTCATATCAGTAACCTTTTAAAAGCTGTTTTATTCTACATGGAGTGGGTCTGCACATGGGGGCTGTCACGTTAGAATCACATGACCAGCCAAATACTACTCACTTAATCTCAGTAACCGTCCTGTTATTTGACACTTTTATTCATTGATTAAAGTAATCATGGCTGACTGTGAATATAAAATTTCTACAATGGCATCGAAACTGAAATCTATTGATTTTAAATGATGCTGCATCCAAGACGCTAGGTGTCAGTGTAAGTCCAAGATGACTCAAAGACAAATTTTATAAGAAAGAATTAGCTCACCATGCACTCCTCAGATCAACAATCACCTACAATGAACTTTACACACAGAAAGTAGTCAAAATAGAATTCCCTCTTTTCTTAAAGGGCCGATTTCCATTGTTGTAACACCACAAACATTAAAAGTGCTGTAAATGATTTTAGCCGTTCATAAAATTAATCCACACAACTCCAGTCGATCAGTTAATGTCTTTTGTAGCAAATCGATAGGTTTGTGTAAAAAATTAACTGATAATTAAAACTTTATTAACTTAAAAAAATTGCTTCCTGCCAGCAGTCGATGCATCAGTGACATAAGCGCAATGCCATGTTCACGCAAGAAGTCGGAACCACGCACTTTGTATACAACAGAGGAACGAATGTCACGCGAGAGTTAGGCCATTTCAAACAGCAATACAGTGGTGGGCAGAAGCAACGATTTCAAGTTAAAAATGTTAATTATTGATTATTTTCTTACACAAACCTAGCAATTTGCTTCAGAAGAAATTCACTGATCGACTGGAGTTGTGTGGATTACTTTTATGTGGCCTTAATATGACATTTGGACCATCAAAGAGTCAGCAGTCTAATGGCAGCCATTCATTTGCATTGTATGGACAAACAGAGCTGAAATGTGCTTATAAAAATCTTCACTTTGGTCCTGCTGAAAAAGGAAAGTCATACACATCTGGGATGGCTTAATGGTAAGTAAATCATTAGAGGATTTTTATTGTTGGGTGAACTATTCCTTTTAGTTGAGGGACACAACTTTTTATTAAAATATCACAAAATATCTATTTTTCTTAAAGTATAATTAATATAAACTTGTTTAATTAAACCTATTTCCATAATATAACCACTTTATTTGTGTTAAAAATGTAACAACTGTTGCAATTACTTCCCATGATACCTCTTTGAGGTTTGAGGGGGACATGCAGATTTTGTTACACATGATATATCTCAAACTCAATAAAATATGTATTTTAAGACAAAAATTTCACTTTTAACAATGTGCAAATTGCTTTCACCACACAGAATACAAATGTGCATTTATTTGTAATTAAAGTTTATTTCTATTGTTGCAAAGTAGAGGGACACCATTTTCCACCACAAATGAAAAATGACCCACCAATATGGCAGATGTAGAATGTCAGGATTCTTCATACTACACATGTTACCGGCCGATGGTTTTTACATGTACTATATTTATGCAGAATTGAGTTACATTTGCTGGATTATTAAGAATTACTGTACTACTTACTGGAGTTTTACAGTGTACAGTATTCCAGTATTCTCAGTAATGCTGAGTACTCTGTTCTTGGAAATGATTTGTTGATTTGCTCTAGTGCTTCGGTTCTCAAATTCTTTTTTTTTTTTTTTTTTTTGGTCATGCTTGCCATAAAAAGAACATAAACTTACACCCCCCCACCCCATAATTTGATCATAAATCAAAAAACCTAATAATTATTTCACGTTTTTATTGAAATAAAAAAATCATCTAAATTAACTTTGTCACTACGCTTACATTTTTCTGTTATTTAGTTTATATTTCTGTTACATAAATACATGACACATTTGAATTATGCCTATATACTGTACTTAAAACATGCAAAAATAGAATAGGCCTAAATTAAAAGTGATACTGCTGCAGGAGCAATGTTAATATACAATAGCTCACCCAAAAATAACAGTGTCTGCCATCATAGTGCATAGTTTTCAGATTGTGAAGTCTTAGTGATCAAGAAGAACTGTAAAAACTAATTTGACTTAATTTTTGTAGACAGGTTCTACACTGGGTCATGAGCTTAAGTCAAAAGTAAATCCTTGGCTTCACCTGGATTTCTGTATGAATTGGTTATAAAATTTGATCTGATCTTCAACTATGTCACAACAATATACAAGCACAGTCTTCTAAAACAAATAACATACAAGCAATGATAACTGTGCATGTTTTACTGGGCACACAATGTTAACTCCTTTTTTTTGTGCAAAAATCTGCTATTTTTGTTCATTAGCTTGCACTAATTTTGAGGCACTTTTTTGTGCACTGAATGTTCTTTTTTTGCCCTAAGTTTGCTCCTTCTTTTGCACCGAGTTTGCTTCTTTGTTAATTTCTGCTTAACCCATTTATGTTGCAGGATCTCATCCAGCGTTGCTCTGTTTGCTGGATCTCGAATCAGGCATTGGCTTATCAAGTCGCAGCATGCTGTACAAGTACAGAAGACAGCTTGTTAGTCATGTATGTTCTATATAACCACACTAATATTGTCATGTATGAAAAATGGCTTCAAAGTTGCAATCTCACCTCTGGATAAACTGCCGTCAAACCTCAGCTCATCTTCCATAATGCCCTTTACAGTCATAAACGGATGGTGTCCGTTCACCATTTTGTACAACAGAATACCGAGAGTCCAAACTGTACTTTGCTGGGCCCACACAATATTTGTGCTCCATGTAGAATTCGGCAGGGTGTACTCGTCCTGTTCATGTATACAAGAGATTGTCCTTGGCCATCATATTAAGACTTATTGCTAAGTTAACACAAACCCCAACTTACCTCTGTATTCACCTTCATAGCCCTCACTTTTCACAAGTTCCTCAGAGCCAATTTGATACAGCATGTCAGTTTTGATAAGGATGTTCTCCATCTTCATGTTTTGAAGGAAAATCCCCCAGTCTAAACAGCGTTTGGCTGCGAGCACTGCTTGCACCATCACGTCTCGTGCCTGTGTTTCATCCAGCCATCCTCTGTTGCGGCACACGTATTTCAGCAGTGTTATGCAGGGATGTGGATGTTCTAATTTGAGGATAAGCCATTCGGGTTCATCAAACCACACATACATCTGAAGAATCTGGGGTCATCGAGGAGCTTTCTGAAGCAGTAAGTTGAGTCCCACTACTGCAACCAGAGGCTTGGAACAGCCAGGCTAGAAAAAAGTGTTCAACAAAAGGTTAAATGACTAAAATCTTTTTTTCACATATTATTTGTATTGAGATTTAGTGGTGTCAACGTATGAGAACACTATGAAACTACAGTATTTTGTATTTTTTCCAATTTAATTAAAAAATCATTTAAAATTATATTATCAGCATAAAAGTTGAATCGAAAAATTCATTAATTCATTTTTTGTTTTTAACATTTTAACATGGTCTATGACCTAAAAATTATTATTAATTATAAAGACTACTACATTTTATAGAATATTTCTTCTTTTTACATCATAACCTTTCTTTGTTTAAACTTTTCAAAGTAAATTTTCAGGTTTAAATGAAAAAAAAAAAAAGAAGAAAAAAAAAAACATTTTCAAAGTGGTCTCAGATTTTTGGACCCCACTGTATATTACATGTATTTATTATTTCACCAACTTACAATATCCTCTTGGGTATAAATTTTATGGTGACCTGCAAAAAGTAGATTTTCCCATAAGCATAGGTCTTACATAACTTTTAATGTTTGACAATCTACTGTAAATTGTTTGAAACATGTTTTAAAAATAGTGAACACTGATCTATTCGTCAGGACTCAGTTCACAATAATTAATGTGAAAAGACAAACACTGGTGAATACAACAAAAGTGTGTACTGTACCTTCCATCCGTCAGATTTACATGTTCCCTTGAACACATGCAGAACAAACATGTTCATATGTGAGAATGCTAGTTTTTTTGATTGCCTGATATGAAGATCGTTAGAAGTGCTGATTGTGACTTAACAGACAGAATACACATTTATTTAAAGAGTTTAATGCAAATCAGCTACCAGCAGACTAAACATGGTTAATGTTCGAGATTACATGAACTTACAACTGCAGGACAATCAGGGTAAAATAATATATATACTTCTTTATACATGGAATCAGGAAAATACTGACAAGATACATGGAAAAAATTTCATGCATCAGAAATGTTGAATACCATACAAGGGATTAGATAAACAGCAGGTATATAAATACACAGACACTATGGTCACTAGATACTGTTGTGAATAAATCAAATCAAATCACATGTATTTATAGAGCACATTTAAAAACAACCATGGTTGACCAAAGTGCTGTACAGTGGCATTACAGGCAAGACAGTATAACAGAAATAAAACATAGGTAGTAAGGCAGTTTCACAGCTTAACCATGATTTAAGGGAAATTTTAAAGCTAATGAAAATAAGAAAGTTTTAAGCAACGATTTAAAAACAGATAGAGAGGAGGTGGTCCTGAGGTAATCTGGTAAACTGTTCCACAGTTTGGGGCCAGTGATACTAAAAGCACAATCACCTTTATGCTTCATCCTGGATCTAGGAACAGACAGAAATCCAAGATCCCCGGATCTGAGTGATCTGGCTGGGTTATGCAGACGAACCAAATCACAGAGATAATGGGGTGCCAGATTGTTTAATGATTTATAGACAAATGTTAAAATCTTAAAATTAATTTGAAATCTAATAGGCAACCAGTGCAAGGAGATCAGGATGGGAGTAATGTGTTCATGTTTATGACTGCCAGTTAAAAGACATGTCGCAGCATTTTGGACCATCTGCAGGCGGGATAGTGCTGATTGGTCCAGGCCAGATTACAGAGAATTACAGTAATCCAAGCGTGAACAAATAAAAGCATGGATCACAATTTCAAAAGTTTTCCTGGATAGAAAATGTTTTGTTTTAGCTAGGTGACGTAGGTGGAAAAAACTCGATCTAACCACTTCGTTAATTTGTTTATCGAACTTTAAGCTACTATCAAAGAAAGAGCCTAGGTTCTTAGCGTGAGAAGTGAGATAAGGAGTGAGAATACCCAAGTCAATGTTGTTCACTGTTTTAAGCTTGTTTGGTCCAAACAGGATAAATTCTGTTTTACTCTCATTAAGGTGTAGGAAATTATCTGTCAGCCAGGTTTTGAGTTCCTGCAGACAAGCTAAGAGAGGGTCAAGAGCTTGTTTGTCATGATGTTTTATAGGTACATAGATCTGTGTGTCGTCAGCATAACAATGAAAGGACACCCCATATTTGTTACAAATTGCACCCATAGGAAGCATATATAAAGAAAATAGGGTTGAAGCGAGGATCAAGCCCTGCGGAACACCACAGGTAAGCTGTGCCACAGAGGAGGTGTGCTGGCCCACTGCAACAGAGAAGCTTCTACTTGATAGATATGACCGGAACCAATCCAGAGCCGTACCTCGAATACCAACACAATGCTCATGGCGTGAAGTAAGGATATTGTGATCAACCAGATCAAATGCTGAGCTAAAATGTAAGAGGACCAGGGCCATGACATTCCCAGAGTCTGTAGTCATTAAGATGTCATTTAGTACTTTTAGTAGAGCAGATTCTGTACTATGCAAAGCTTTGAAACCCGACTGGAGAGGTTCAAGGATAGAGTTCATATTTGAAAATGATTGCAACTGGGTTAAAACTGCTTTCTCCATAATCTTCGCAATAAAAGGCAAGTTAGAGATAGGCCTAAAATTGGTACAGATAGTGGGATCCAAAGTGGGTTTTTTGAGGAGAGGTGTCACCCTTGCAAGTTTAAAACAATTCGGGACAGTCCCAGTGCAGAGACAGTTGTTAATAACAGACAGTAAATCTGGACCAGTAGTGTCAAATATTTGCTTGAAAAAGCATGGTGGTACAACATCATTTGGAGATAAGGTAGGCTTTAGACGTTCAGTGATTTCTCTGCATAATTGGAGAGAAACAGGCTCAAATACACTCCAAACAGCTGAACAGGATGGAGTCTCAACCAGGTCATGAACATCTGGCAGCAGCTGAGATCGAATACTGGTAACCTTTTCAGTAAAAAAATTAAGAACATTTTCACATAGATCCACTGATGTCTCAGGAAAAGTAGTTGTAATAGGATTTAAAACTTCGTTGATGGTGGAGAAAAGAGTTCTGGGTCTATGGGAGTTTTTAGTTATAATCTCAGATAGATTTTTTTGACTTGGCAGGTTTGACAGCTTTTTGGAATGTGGACAGTGCATTCTTCATTATTTCGTAAGACACATGTAGATGGTCCTTTTTCCATTTACGTTCCGCCTGCTGGCAGATCTGCCTGAGTGATCACGTAGTGTCATTAAACCAGGGCTCTGATTTCGGTTTTCGGTGACGTGCCTTTAGTGGGGCTATAGAGTTTAAGGTATTTGAACAGATGGAATTGAAAAAGTTGAGATGTTCCTCAGTATCCCAATTATTTGATGGAGATGCAAAATCCAGAGGTTTACGGACCTCGTTATATGCATTTGAGAAGTCTGTAGAGTAGCGTGGAGAAAATATACGTGACAAACGTACCTGAGATGGGACTTTCACCACAGAGTCAGAGAGAGAGGTTGAAAACAGGATCGGATTGTGATCAGAAAAGGTGTTGTCACAGATTTCAATGCTGTCAACAGATATTCCATGTGTTAATACCAAGTCAAGGGTATGACTATGTAAATGCGTGGGGCCATTTACCCACTGAACAATAAGGGTTGAAAACTCCTTAGATAGTGGATTGGAAGCACAGCCTAAGTGAATTTTAAAATCACCCAAAAGTATAATGCTATCAAAGCTTGTCACAATCCCCCCCCCCCAAAAATCAGCGAATTCATTGATAAAATCCTTGTTTGGTAGATCAATATGAACAACACTGGATTACCAAGTTCCATATGGAGCAGCAAAACCTCAAAGCTACGATATGCAGCTGTAGGTACAGAGCGGCAGTGAAGTGTGTTTTTTATAACAGAAGCCAGACCTCCGCCGTGACCAGTGGTCTGAGGGGAATTAAAAAATGAGCAGTCCGGAGGGACTAGTTCAGAAAACGGACTTAAGTCTCCCATTTTAATCCAAGTCTCTGTGACAAAGAGAAGATCAAAGCTTTGTGAAATAAAAAAGTCATGTAATATAAAAGTTTTGTTTACCAAAGACCGTGCGTTGGTAAGTGCAGTCCTGAGCAGTAATGGTTCACTAGCAGTAGCTGTTACACAGCTGATGGTGTGGAGATTAAGGTGGCTAACTCCTCGGCGTGTCCTGGGTGAAATGCACTAGGGAGAAAGCGAGCAAACCCACCGACGAGGCATCTCCAGTGAGCGCCACATGACGCGCCATTGGCAGAAGAGATCCGGTGTTGGAAGGGCTGAAGCAAACCGGCGAGCAAGATCCGAAGCCAGGCAGTACTTCCACCTAACCGCGACACCTGCTCGCTTGCCACGTCTCCTGCGGCGCTTCCTCCGCAGAAGTTCAAAAGCCCTCCAGCACAGGTAATCAGGGATGTTTGGTGAGGGGGGAGGCAAGCAAAAGCGAGGTCCACTCAGATTAAGCGTAGAAATCTGAGTTTCGTATATCAAGCAGAATTTGGCAATCATTAACCAGCAAAGAATAACTATACATAAGTAAAATAAAAAAGTAAAAGAAACGAAGACAGAGAGGGGAGCAGACGGCACCATCATTAACAAAATCAGGGGAGAAACAGGAAACAGTCGACAAGGGGAAAAACAGAACAAAATTAGTATGAATCTGAGTAATAATGACAGTAGACCCACCATCAGCTGGCTCGGGATCAATTGTTTCAGTGTCCATGTACCACTGAAGGCCGGATGGACCATGCTGGGCATCATCTGTATTAGGCTGTGGTGGGACCTCAAGAGGTGTCACTGTTGCCTCAGTAGCATTGAAGGAGAGTTCGCTTGACAGACCGCCATGACCTCTGTAAGAAGGCGCTGATGCCTTTCTTCTTCTTCAACTTGTAATTTTCAAAAATAAATAAATAAAAAAAATAAAACTAAGTAAACAAACATTAAAGCGTAGCATACAGCAAAAAGATGGGGAGTGGTAGCTCAGGGCAGTGGTAGCTCAGCGGTTAAGGCTCTGGGTTACTGATCAGAAGGTCGGGGGTTCAAGCCCCAGCACCGCCAAGATGCCACTGTTGGGCCCTTGAGCAAGGCCCTTAACCCTATCTGCTCCAGGGGCGCCATATCATGGCTGACCCTGCACTCTGACCCCAGCCTAGCTGGGATATGTGAAAAAGAAGAATTTCACCGTATATGTATAATGTGTGATAAATAAAGAAAATTATTAATTATTATTATTAAAACAAATATTAAAATAACATTTTATTTGAACATATGAAACCCTTAAAACCCACCTTTGTTAAACATGGAATGCCAAACTCCATTTAGTTGATCAGAAAAAGGCTTAATATGTTGCATTATATATACAGTCAGCATTATATTGAGCATTAAGCATCATATTTATATAATGCTTAAAATACACTGATCAGCCACAACATTAAAACCACTGACAGGTGAAGTGAATAACATTGATTAACTCATTACAAAGGCACCTGTCAAGGAGAAGGATATATTAGGCAGCAAGTGAACAGTCAGTTCTTGAATTTCATGTGTTGGAAGCAGGAAAAATGGGCAAGCGTAAGGCTCTGAGTGACTTTGACAAGGGCCAAATTGTGATGACTAGACGACTGGGTCAGAGCATCTCCAAAACAGCAGGTCTTGTGAGGTGTACCCGGTATGCAGTGGTTATTACCTACCAAAAGTGGTCCAAGGAAGAACAACGGTGAACCAGAGACAGGGTCATGGGCACCCAAGGCTTATTGATGTGCGGGGGGAGCGAAGGCTAGCCCATCTGGTCCGATCCCACAGAAGAGCTACTGTAGCACAAATTGCTGAAAAACGTAAAGGTGCACTCAGTAGTCATGATCGCCAGACAGGGGATGGAGGTCGGCTGGAGCACCCTCATTTCAGGAGTGGTGCTTGGAGATGGGGAGGGTGGCGGCCTTTGAAGAAGGGTCATTTAGAAGACTGGGGAAATTGGACTTGTTTGTGGGGAAATGGGGCGGATATCTGGCGTTTCTGGAGGGCTCTCGGGGAGGGTTAGTGGAGAGAGAAGTGTAGTTGTCAATATGTGTGATTATTATTATTATTTTTTTTTTTTTGTGTGTGTGTGTATCTATAATCATGTATGATCACTGGGATGTTGTTGGGGGCCAGGGTGGGGGTGGGGTTGGGGATTGGGAGGGGTAGGGGTAATAGTGGGGGTTAATTGTTGATTGTGTGTATATACAGTGTGTGTGTGTGTGTGTGTGTGTGTGTATATATATATATATATATATATATATATATATATATATATATATATATATATATATATATATATATATATACACACACACACAGTTGTGCTCAAAAGTCTGCATACCCTAGCAGAAATATTTAAATTTTGGCATTGATTTTGAAAATATGACTGATCATGCAAAAAAACTGTCTTTTATTTAAGGATAGTGATCATATGAAGCCATTTATTATCACATAGTTCTTTGGCTCCTTTTTAAATCATAATGATAACAGAAATCACCCAAATGGCCCTGATCAAAAGTTTACATACCCTTGAATGTTTGGCCTTGTTACAAACACACAAGGTGACACACACAGGTTTAAATGGCAACTAAAGTTTAATTTCCCACACCTGTGGCTTTTTAAATTATAATTAGTGTCTGTGTATAAATAGTCAATGAGTTTGTTAGCTCTCACGTGGATGCACTTAGCAGGCTAGATACTGAGCCATAGGGAGCAGAAAAGAACTGTCATAAGACCTGCGTAACAAGGTAATGGAACTTTATAAAGATGGAAAAGGATATAAAAAATATGCAAAGCCTTGAAAATGCCAGTCAGTACTGTTCAATCACTTATTAAGAAGTGGAAATTCGGGATCTCTTGATACCAAGCCAAGGTCAGGTAGACCAAGAAAGATTTCAGCCACAACTGCCAAAAGAATTGTTTGGGATACAAAGAAAAACCCACAGGTAACCTCTGAGAAATACAGAAAGTGTGGTTGTTTCAAGGAGCACAATACGACGATACTTGAACAAAAATGAGCTGCATGGTCGAGTTGCCAGAAAGAAGCCTTTACTGTGCCAATGCCACAAAAAGGCCTGGTTACAATATGCCCGACAACACCTTGACATGCCTCACAGCTTCTGGCACACTGTAATTTGGAGTGACGTATATACAGGATATATATATATATATATATATAGGAGGTGTACTGAATTGGAGGTGTACACTGGTGGCCAAAAGTTTGGAATAATGTACAGATGTTGCTGTTTCGGAAGGAAATTGGTACTTTAATTCACCAAAGTGGCATTCAACTGATCACAAAGTAAAGTCAGGACATTACTGATGTTAAAAACAGCACCATCACTATTTGAAAAAAGTCATTTTTGATCAAACCTAGACAGGCCCCATTTCCAGCAGCCATCACTCCAACACCTTATCCTTGAGTAATCATGCTAAATTGCTAATTTGGTACTAGAAAATCACTTGTCATTATATCAAAAATAGTTGAAAGCTATTTGGTTCATTAAATGAAGCTTAACATTGTCTTTGTGTTTGTTTTTGAGTTGCCACATTATGCAATAGACTGGTATGTCTTAAAATTAGCCAGCTCAAAAATGGCAAAAAAGAAACAGCTTTCTCTAGAAACTCATCAGTCAATCATTGTTTTGAGGAATGAAGGCTATACAATGCTTGAAATTGGCAAAAAAACTGAAGATTTTATACAAAGTTGCACACTACAGTCTTCAAAGACAAAGGACAACTGGCTCTAACAAGGACAGAAAGAGATGTGGAAGGCCAGATGTACAACTAAACAAGAGGATAAGTACATCAGAGACTCTACTTTGAGAAATAGATGCCTCACATGTCCTCAGCTGACAGCTTCATTGAATTCTACCCACTCAACACTAGTTTCATGTACAACAGTAAAGAGAAGACTCAGGGGTGCAGGCCTTATGGGAAGAATTGCAAAGAAAAAGCCTCTTTTGAAACAGAAAAACAAAAAGAAAAGGTTAGAGTGGGCAAAGAAACACAGACATTGGACAACTGATAATTGGAAAAGAGTGTTATGGATCTTAACCCCATTGAGCTTTTGTGGGATCAGCTAGACTGTAAGGTGCGTGAGAAGTGACAGCCACATCTATGGCAAGTGCTACAGGAAGCGTGGGGTGAAATGTCACGTGAGTATCTGGACAAACTGACAGCTAGAATGCCAAGGATCTGCAAAGCTGTCATTGCTGCACATGGAGGATATTTTGATGAGAACTCATTGAAGTAGTTTAAGAAGTTAAGAAGACAATAGTAATTGTTCACATTATTAATGTCCTGACTATACATTGTGATAAGTTGAATGCCACTTTGGTGAATAAAAGTACCAATTTCTTACCATAAGAGCAAAATCTGTCCATTATTGCAAACTTTTGGCCACCAGTATATATATATATATATATATATAGTTGAAGTCAGAAGTTTACATACACCTTAGCCAAATACATTTAAACTCAGTTTTTCACAATTCCTGACATTTAATCGTAGAAAACTTTCCCTGTCTTAGGTCAATTAGGATCACTATTTTATTTTAAGAACGTGAAATGTCAGAATAATAGTAGAGAGAATGATTTATTTCAGCTTTTATTTCTTTCATCACATTCCCAGTGGGTCAGAAGTTTACATACACTTTGTTAGTATTTGGTAGCATTACCTTTAAATTGTTTAACTTAGGTCAAATATTTTGGGTAGCCTTCCACAAGCTTCTCACAATAAGTTGCTGGAATTTTGGCCCGTTCCTCCAGACAGAACTGGAGTCAGGTTTGTAGGCCTCCTTGCTCGCACACGCTTTTTCAGTGCTGCCCACAAATGTTCTATTGGACTGAGGTCAGGGCTTTGTGATGGCCACTCCAATACCTTGACTTTGTTGTCCTTAAGCCATTTTGCCACAACTTTGGAGGCATGCTTTGGGTCATTGTCCATTTTGAAGACCCATTTTCGACCAAGCTTTAACTTCCTCGCTAATGTCTTGAGATGTTGCTTCAGTATATCCAAATTCCTCATGATGCCATCTATTTTGTGAAGTGCACCAGTCCCTCCTGCAGCAAAGCACCCCCACAACAGGATACTGCCACCCCCATGCTTCACGGTTGGGATGGTGTTCTTCGGCTTGCAAGCCTCACCCTTTTTCCTCCAAACATAATGATGGTCATTATGGCCAAACAGTTAAATTTTTGTTTCATCAGACCAGAGGACATTTCTCAAAAAATATATTTGTCCCCATGTGCACTTGCAAACTGTAATCTGGCTTTTTTATGGCAGTTTTGGAGCAGTGGCTTCTTCCTTGCTGAGCAGCCTTTCAGGTTATGTCGATATAGGACTTGTTTTACTGTGGATATAGATACATGTCTACCTGTTTCCTCAAGCATCTTCACAAGGTCCTTTGCTGTTGTTCTGGGATTGATTTGCACTATTCGCACCAAACTACGTTCATCTCTAGGAGACAGAATATGTCTCCTTCCTGAGCGGTATAATGGCTGCGTGGTCCCATGGTGTTTATGCTTGCTTACTATTGTTTGCACAGATGAACATTGTACCTTCAGGCATTTTGAAATTGCTCCCAAGGATGAACCAGATTTGCGGAGGTCCACAATTTTTTTTTCTGATGTCTTGGCTGATTTCTTTTCATTTTCCTATGATGTCAAGAAAAGAGGCACTGAGGCCTTAAAATACATCCACAGGTACACCTCCAATTGACTCCAATTAGCCTATCAGAAGCTAATTGGCTAATTGCCTAAAGGCTTGCCACAATTTTCTGGAATTTTCCAAGCTGAGTAAAGGCACAGATAACTGGGGGCCTGGGTAACTCAGCGAGTATTGATGCTGACTACCACCCCTGGAGTCGTGAGGTCAAATCCAGGGTGTGCTGAGTGACTCCAGCCAGGTCTCCTAAGCAACCAAATTGGCACGGTTGCTAGGGAGGGTAGAGTCACATGGGGTAATCTCCTCGTGGTCGCGATTAAGTGGTTCTCGCTCTCAATGGGGTGTGTGGCAACATCTGTACATTATTCCAAACATTTGGCCGCCAGTGTACATCTCCAATTCAGTACACTTCCTATCAGAAGCTAATTGGCTAATTGTCTAAAGGCTTGACATCATTTTCTGGAATTTTCCAAGCTACTTAAAGGCACAGTTAACTTAGTATATGTAAACTTCTGACCCACTGGAATTGTGATATAGTCAATGGAGCCTGTGGAGTGGCTCAAAAATTAGTTTTAATGACTTCAATCTATGTGTATGTTAACTTCTGACTTCAACATATATATATATTAGGGCTGTCCCTAATACCCTGTATTTGTTTTTTGTTTTTTTGGTTGAAAAATTATGAAAATTGTATGAATATAACACTTTGCGCTCCATTCACTCCCATTCAAATGCATCCGAACGCGGGACACCGGAAATGAAAGCTCTGCACTATGAAGGAAAGTTCAGATGAACTCTGAACCAGAGCCCTTAAAAGATCTCTCTCTGAATTGTGAATATGGATGACGAGAAGACGTGTGACCAATAGAAGATCGAGATGTCACACACTGACCACTTGGCTCAATTCAAAGCATATTTAAACAAAGCAAACATACATATTTCAAAGCTGTGTGTTTTTATAGTTGCTGTAAAGTGAGTATTGTATATTCTAGCATTATTTGTTAGCTATGATTTTTATTATTATTATTATTATTCAAGATTGTTACTCAAAAATAAATTAGTATAATAACTGACATGTTCACAAAATTTCAGATAAATGTCAATACTGTAAAAATTAAATTTCATTCTCTTACATATAAAGGAGGAAAGAACAAGGAGAGGAAAAAAAAAAGATTTTATTTATATAATATACATTATCAAGTAAATATACAGTACAGTCAGATGCGAAGTTAGGGCTTTACAGAACAAAAACATTTCTCAGTAAAATTTAGTAAAGTGCGATTCTTATTGACAATACATTTTAAAGACTTTTCAAAACTTCAATTTTTTTATTTTATTTTTAATAGGTGAAATTTGGTTAGCAGTTAGCACATTTTGTGTTGGTGGATACAATATTTGCCATACAGAATATAAAAGTTCACCACATACTCCATCATCTTGTTTTGGTACATAAATCTTCCTCATTTACACCACAAAACATGCATTTGTTATCCATATCCATATATTTAGATAAAGCTGCAATACTGGGGTACATTTTTTGTAGTATTTTGAAGTTCACTTCTTTCACTTTGTAAGAAATCTTATCTTGTCTAATGCATTTGTTGTTACAAGAGGCACTAAATAATCTTCAGCCATCTACTATTAACTCTGGCATTATTCTTTCATCACTTCCCAAATTCAGAAGGCTTTTCATTATTTGTATAATACCATTTTGGGATGGCATTTACAACCGATAGGAATTATTTAAATGGTATAGGAAAACTGTATGAAAACATAAAAACCTCACAAGACATAATATTTCCTCTTCATCAAATAAATCCATAACAAAGTTAACATCTCATTCAAACAATTTGCATAAAGATAAAGATTTATTCCAAGAGGTAATATGATAGTTGATTAACAGAAGCATTCTATTTGGAGAGAATTTGTGATGGAAGCAAATTTTTCACGACATTAATGGTTCGGGCATCCTTGACATACTTGTGAAATTTTGGCATTGATTTTGAAAATATGACTACAGTCTTTTAGGAGTTTCCATATTTAGAATAATGGAACTATCAATGTCCTTATAGAACATACTAACTTCATCAATAATAATGATTACCAAAACCAAACACTTTTAAGGAGTGAAGAAAAACACCATGTTCGATAGTATCGAAAGCCTTACAAAAATCCAGAAACAAGATAACAGCCCCAGGATCTATCTGACAGAATAGTCTAGGAGATCAAGAACAAAACAAATGGGTAACACTTTATAATAACTACACGGTATAAAGTATTTGTAAAGCATTAATTTATAGTCAATCGATCATTTATAAACTATTGTTCCTACATTAATAATCTACATACAAGTAGTTTGTTATTTGTTTATATTCACTGTAGCAAATCATTTATTATTGTTTAATAGGTTCATTTATAGGCAGTTTGATAATGTTTTTTAACATGAACAAGGCATGAATTCATAGTAAATAAATTATATATGTAATTAGTTGGATTTACATTTAAATGTAATTAATGTATTTGTTACTGTTTTAGTAACACTTACTATTAAAGCATTTATTACTTAATATATCCACCTTACTTTGCAACGCCGAAGTAAGCAGCGGCTGCATTTCCGGCGAATGTGTAAACGTTCTGCTGTTATTGACCACAATGTAAATGAATAGAAGGATAATAATACCAGAATTTTGTGATATAAGTTTATAAACTATCACACAATCACAGGATGTACAGCAGAATTATGTGCCAATGTTGGAAAATCTTCTAACGTCAGCATTTACAGTCAGTGCTCGTAAATAGTCTTATGGGGGGTCCCCACCATTTTTTTTTTTTGTTTTTATATATATATATATATATATATATATACAATTTATACAAAATATACAATATATTTATTTGATCATAATATGCATAACTATACACTATTTATTAAAAACAGGCTTAAATAAAAGAACAGGCTTTTGTGTTGATAAAGAATAAAAAAAATATACATTTTCAATCAATGTGATATAACAAAGAGAGATAAGCTACTATTCTTCTTTTAAATGGCTTACTCCAAGTAATACTTGATTTAGAGGGTAACAAAGCAGTAGACCCAAAAGGGCAACTATGGCAAATATACCAGGGGACTACATATAAGGCACTTGAAGACCTATAAAATCATGTGGATTCAAAATACATTGAAATGTCTCAAAAACCGTAGAAAATAATCAGATGGCTTCCAGACTCAATAAGATTTCAGAATATTACTGTTTTTACGGTATTTTGGATCAATGCAGGCTTGGTGAGCAGAAGAGACTTTTGAACTTTTGAACAGTAGTGTGCATCCAACAGAATAATTCTAGCATTATTTACCAGTGTAGTATTTACTACCCTAAAAACAACTGGATGATTGATGTGACACTTTGTGATAATAATGTTTGTTCCAAAAGACTTGTTTAAATGCATGAAACTAGTTTATTAGATATTAAAAATAGAAATTGTGACAAGAAAGGCTGTCAGTCTGTGTGTTAGTGTTGGTGGGGATTTTTCAATGATTTCAGTGCAGTTACATTGTTACATCAGAAGGTTATGAGTGAGTCAGTCAGCAGACTATTCAACCATTTTAGTCAAAAAGGCTGCTTTATTCAGGAACAAACAATGCTATGGTTATCAATAAGTCAATCATTGCTATTTCAAGAGCGAATCCCGCATTTATATGCAGATGTAATTCCCGAAACTTTGCAGCGTGTACGTGGCCATTGGTATGTACATGAAAAACAAGCAGCATGAAAAACAAGTTTCATACAAATTCTGAATGGATTATATATAGCATAGAAAGCGCACAATGAGCGCTCCCTTTATAATCACTAAAAAGCTGTCACTCATCTTCATCGCGATCTCTAGCACCCCTGTAGAACCAGGACTATTAATAATGAAAAATTAGTAAGCCTACAGTAATTGTTTCCAATTTATGCAAGGAATACAAAAGCCCCGACATGGAGTGGATAGATATAGTAGAAAGATATATAGAGAGAGAGAATTACCCCTCAAAAAAGTCAGTAAGAAGCTTTCTCTTCCTGACTGCGAGTGGAGGTTTATTATTCTCCATTTTTTAGCTAAAGTTAGATTCACCGTAGTGGCGCCAAGCAAGCAGTCATGTCAACGATGTCATGCGCTTAGCGGTCTTTAGATGTGGGGCGGGGCGTTTACATTTTAAAGAGACATGACAACTAGCCTATAAACAAACTTAATATAAATTATTGTAAATAATTAATTCACAAAATTGACCGTATCCACTGCATGAATTTAATTAGATTTGTCATTATTATTTTTACTAAAATATAAGTATCTTGGGGACCCCCCTAAGTCTATTTTTTTACTTCTTATGGGGGGTCCCTAATGCCTTATGGGGGGTCCTGGATCCCCCCAGCCCCCCCTCAATTCGAGCACTGTTTACAGTAAAAGAGTAAATCATTCACTTGTTGCTGTGTGTTGTATTGAAGAGGCGGTAATAAAGTCTGCTTCTTACTTTACCGAGATCGTGACGATGCAGTGTTTCTTGTCTCCATGTAATCCTCCATTTATATGTTCCTGCATAACCTCCGATGATGAATTTATGTATTTATTTCCAAAGACGATGTTTCATAAGCCATGTTGAATGCGAGATCTGCGTGTCTGTTTACTATGCACCGCTAAGAAAGAGAGAATGTTCTCTGACAATTGTGCGTTTATTATTTTGCCAATTTGAAACAAGATGCAAAGAAAGTTAAAGCAACATTTGCCCAGCAGCTTTCTCCTCTCTGCTGGTTGTGTAAAGTTTGTGGAGGTGTGTCAGATGGCGTGGAGGACTGTCCTGTCAGCGCCTGATCTCTCATTCAACAGTGTGTGATAAAACGATGGCAAAATGCGATATATGGTAAAACTATATGTGTTCAAAACCAATGAGTTTATGAAAATCATAATTAATGATAATAATATGATGACATTTATTGCCAGCCTGTAATATAAAGCAGCATAATTTAGTATTTTTGTATCACTAAAATAGCTGGAAGCCAGAAGTGTTCCACATTCAAGGTTGATAATGGCAGTGCCTTACACTGTAAAAAAAATGTCTGTAATTTTAACGGTAAAAGACTGTAAAAATGCTACAGAAAAAACATTAATTGATTAACGAGTATTAACTGTAAAATATACAGTAAAACATTTTTTATATATATTTTAAAAGACAATACAGTAGTTTTTACAATAAAATGTTGTTTTTAGATATAAAAAGTATGATTTTCCTGTATAATTAATGGTTAAAATTTACATTATGTTTAACAAGAGAGTACATGTAATTTTTTTACAGTAAATTATTGTTAAAATTACAGTAAAAAACAATAATCGGGCGTTCCCACAATTCCCTGCATGACCCATCATATTTCATTATATTTTATGGGAATAGTTATGTTTCTTCTTATTTTTAATATCAGTTATGTACACTGGGGTGTTTTGTGTTATGTTTGATGTAGTTTAGTTAAAGTTTATTGCATTATTTCAATTTCACGTTACCCTGATGGTGTTTAGTGTTTGTGTGAGTGACAATGAGTACTGTCTATACATGTTTATTGGTCACTGCTCCTGGAAGAGCTACTATTGATGAACTTCGTGTCATCATGTGCACTTCTGTAATTTTTACGGTGATTAACCATACCTTATAATGTAAAAAGCAGATTTTTACAGTTTCAGAAGGTTAATATCAAGTTTATGACATGGAATATTAGTGAGAGAGGAAAATCCACAGTTTATTAAAAGAGATATTCTAATTGCTGAAACACCATTTTAGCATTTTCCATCCTATTATGCTTTATGAGCAGACTTGTTCTCATTATTGCCAGTTAACATTACTGTTTAATTCAGTTTCATCAGTGGACCTACTATAAATATTTAATTACATTTAATCCGATTCTAGAAGGAAAGTCCAAAAATCCCACTACAGTCTGTGCGCACGCTCTGGAAACAGCCAGCACGTCAGCACGGTCACGTGAATGAAATAGCAAAATAAATAAATTAATTAATTAATAAAAGAAATAGGAAAGAGCACGTAACATTATATTATTGACTTTAAATTATATTTTGGCAATTCAGTGCCTATTAAACTTCATTAGTGAAAATTTCCTTACTATGGTACTGAAGTGTACAGGCGATGTTGTCATGCCGTACATGTTACTTTTCTCAGCGCTGGGCCGGATGGAACAATAAGAGTAGTTTGTGGTTACTGAATAGGGCATTTTATTTAATAATTTTCCAGAGATTGCAGGGGTGGATTTATATCTCAGGGACCAATCCTTGTAGTAAAAATATACAAGCACAGTATTAATGTACAAATGTCAGATTTGAATGCTGATCAACAAAGAATTCAGCTTTCAGGCCGGGAGGCGCCCCCTTCAGGAAGACACATTTGTCTTTCAAAGAAAACAATTTTTAGCAAAATCACCACTTTATTGACGTTTCATTGAGCTAAATTAGATATTCAGTACATCAACAACTTTTATTACTTCAAAGAAAATGCAAATGTTTAAGTTTGCATGGCATAAAAAATAGGACCAGATGAAATATTTTTTCCTCCTAATTGTGCTTTTGTAACATTCTGTATTGGTGCTGGCAATGATGATGATGAAGACGATGAAGTAAAAATGAACCCAAGTGCAGTTTATTTACATAAGTGATATCCGAAATGTGAATCCAAACCATAACAAACATAACCGACTTGACATAGACTTGACTACGCTACACAAACACAATACCTGACAAAGGACAATGGTAAACATGAGGGCTTAAATACATGGACAAGGGATAAAACAAAGATGAGTAAACCAATGAACAGACAGAACTGATAAAAAGATAATCAAACAATAAACCAATGAAAACAAGACACATGAACCTGGAGGGAAACATAAAATCACATGACAAGGGAACCACATGACATGAAACAGGAACTAAACTTTTCAAAATAAAAGACATGAAAAACATGAATCAACAAAATACACATGACAGATTTGTTTTCCATTTGATTTTTTTTCTGAATTCCATGAGTAAAAGATTTTTTTTAATCAAAAATATGAATAATCAAATTATTTCATAAAGAGTTCATCAAATGAATTTATTTTATCAAATAAAGTGCTTCAATAACATCTTCACAGCTGAATCTAAAACAGTTATTTTTTGTCAAATAACGTTAGCACAACAGAGAATCACTGTATAAATTAAAATCTTACAGTACATTCAGTACAACAGCACACTTGCTTGTGAAATTTGCTAAAATATTATTATTCCTGCTATAATAGTAATTATAATAATATTTATAAAAATAATAATACTATTAAAATGAATATTACATTTTTATTGTGCAGTAGTAATATATTTTTTGTCATAATTTCTTCAATTTCACGCGTCCATTTAAACCAAACTTTTATTTTGATGAATTACTGTGTCAGTTTCTAAGTTTGTTTGACGGAAGCTTCACACTTCTGGATAAGCAGTTCGCTATGTGGTCATTTGATTGTTACATCGTAAAGCCGCCTTTTCACTGCATCCAACAAACAACAGACGATAGACCGGAAGTCATTCCAATGGAACATCACACAGGGGCTGTGTGAGGTTCCAACCGTCTCCGGATGCGACATTTTTGGATCTGATTTGAACCTCGGCTGTGTTAAAATATTTCAACTCGTGCAACTAGACCATATGCGACCGCCCAACCGGAAGTGATGTATTCATGTAAAACTATCAGCGCGAAGTGAGAAATATCAATTGATTTTGTCCTAAACTTTTTTCTAAACACCTGCTACTTCTGTCTTTTGGCCAATTCATAATGTAGAAGACAGAAATGATTGTTTATACTGCAAATATCACAAACAGCTTTTGGAATTACAGTAAATGTGTGATTAAATGTGTATATGTGTCATTTATTTCTGCACACACAAAACCTACATTTAAAATTACATCTGTGAATTTCTGACTCATATTTTCTGAATTAGGGTTGTTGTTGCTGTTAATTATCATAATATTAACTATAAAAACAGTAATAATGATAAATAATACTGTTAATAATAAATACTGAGTGAATATTAATCCTGAATTTTATTGAATTCATTCATCTGCTCAACAAAATCACACACAGTAATGTCATTCTGAGGTAAACCTTTGCTAGCTTCTCCTTCAATGAACAAAATCCATTGCGAGCAAAATTACAATTCATCACAACTGCCACTAGAGGGACAAATATGACAGTCATATGCGAATGTTGGAGACAGTGAAAAGGCGGCTTAAGAGACTGCAATTTCATTAAATAAATAGTCTAGAATGTACTGCACGCTTCGCATTAAATGAGCGTTTCGCTTTCTGTAATCTAATACACAGATTACAGAAGTCATAATGTGATGTTTTAGCGGGTCAATGCTTTCACACATCACTTTGAAGCATGCAACACAAGAGAACTGGATATTTCTTAAATTAAATTGCAGGCTGCTGTGGTTTAATAATCAGACTAGGACACATGTACAACACATTTACAAGATTAATGGAAGATTTAGTGCCAACACAATATTGTCCCGAAAGGGCGAAACTCTCACACTGGCCCTGGGTCAGCTGGCCATACTTACTGTTGAACCATGTTAATAAATGTTTAATTAGGCATTTATAGTTCTCACTTTAGGTTAGGTCATGCAAAATGCTTAGCTAGCCATTAGTAAGTGCTTTATTACGACCTTTATTAAGCATTAAGTGATTTAATAGTAAGTGTTCCTAAAACAATATACACATGTTAATTAAGCAGAAATGTGTTATATCTAAATTTAATGTCTTTATTAACTATGAATTTATGCTTTCTTAATGTTCTCATAAACACTTCTTTACCACTGGTTTGCATCAAATAACATACATTAGTTAGGTATGATTAACAAGTTTTTAAAACTATCAAACTGCCTTTTTATGAACATATTAAATAATAATAAATAATTTGCTAAAGTGAATAGAAACAAATAACATACTATTTATATGTAGCTTATTAATGTATTAATAATATAGGAACAATAATTTATAAATGATCAATTAACTATTAACTAATGCTTTACAAATTCTTTATACCGTGTAGTTATTATAAAGTGTTACCAATTTGGTTTTATACTGTGGACAACAAAAACCTCGACATCCATCCAAAAATTCTGGGTATATCGGCAAGACCAAAATAGATAATCTTATTAGGGGAACTTTCACAAAAAGTGCACTTTACATTTATATCACTCCTAAATTTTTTAAAAACAGTTTGGTAGGATATAATATATTCATAACTTTTATCTAATTTCTTTTACCTTATTTTCAAGACCGGGAGGGCAGACAGGTAGTAATGGTGTAGCTACTGCTTTTAAAAAGCATACTCCAATAGGTATAGCCCTTATATTAAGTTATCTTAATGGCATAGGTATTTTGCATTTTGAAGTTAAATCTTCAAAATCAAATACAACTCACTAATAATAAACCAATCCTTAACCAGTTATCAATAAATAAAGATTGTTGTCCTATACAAAATATTACAATTATTCCAAATAAAGAATCTTTGGGGATAGAAATTGTGCTTATAAATAAAGCTCCAAACAATAAGTGAAATTTAGAGAGTTTGAACTGGAGTTTTCCAAGATTATAATTGCACATTAAAAGAAAACCTAAACCTCCCTGGCCAAAGAAGACATAATGTGGAATTAAACTCCAAACAAATGATGAATTATGAAGATACTGTCTAAGCCAATTTATTTAAAAAATATTGTTAAGAGAGCCAAATTCTATCAAATTTAGACCACCTCTATCGTAAGAATTAGGATTAATGATTTCTTAAAATAGACAATTTTATTTTACCATAAGAATGTCTTGAAAGCCCCATCAATTAATTAACAATTCATTGTTGTGTGTGTTTAATTGTTGTGTGTGTTTGTCCACATAAAGTGACTTAGCAGCATAAGATAAACGAGAAATGCCTTCTGCCTTTAAGCGATAAATCTCTTTGCAACCAATTATGTTTCTTCCACGTCTTTTTGATAATGGGATAAAAATTTACCAAACACCTAACCTTGTTGTCTTTTACTATTTTAACCCCTAAGTAGGGAACACTTTCTTATACAGGAATGTTAAAAAACTGGAGGATTCTAAACATAGACTGGGAGTAACTGACATCTGTTCATATTAAGGTGAAGACATGAAGCTTTGGAACACTCATTTCAACATTTTATGATTTGGGACACTCTAATTCTAATCTCGGATGCTGACTACGTTTACATGGACAACAGAAAGCGGCTTATTTAGAGAAATCATTTACTGCAAGAAAGCAGCATTCCCATTTAAATGCACTGTATAAGTAGCATACTCTTTACTCTAGTATACATACGGCTCGATCAGTAAGAAGCTTTCTCCACAGAAAATAATTTCCCCACGATGCTTCTGTAAATAACATACATACCATCCGAGGAAGACTTTGCTATTTTATTCCCCGTTGCTTTGCTTTTTTTCCAGAATTGCCCTGCAATAGTGGTGTTTACCTCTTACGTAACACTCCGGGATTCCCCCAAAGTACGAGTGCATACACGAACATGAGGGACAGTCAATATTTTACATTGGTATAAATAAGTATAGTTTATAGTGCGAGCTTTTCCCACTGTACTCCGAGAATTTTTAACCTTCTTCTAATGACTTAATATTTAAAAGATTGTTTCCCTTGCATGGTCATTATAGCTGAAAGACAAATAAGGCTTTGACTTCATAGTTCTACACTTGTGCTCATCTTCTAACAACTTGAGAAACTTCAGAAGCCATGACGACGTTTCCTGTAAGGGAACATATTGAAAAACGATAGTCCGTGGTTTTTACCGTGCATTGTGGGAGTTTTTAGGGAGTTAACGTTTCAGTGCCCTGGAATGATTTTGCGATTAAGAGAGCCCTAGAAATGGCCGACTCCCTGATCAGTGCCCTGATTACTTTTGTTTTGTTGAGTTGTGTTTCTTTGCTCAAAATGGCCACTCTTCCTCATGTGGTATAGGACAGAAGACCACATAGCATGCATTAAATGTATCAATTCTATATATATTTATGGAGTAAAATATCATTTTGAAATGTACTGATTTAATTTCTAAATTTCATGTGATGGAGTTTGACGATACCCATCTGTCTACAATACACATCAATACATGAATACATATTATGACATTTCTTCAATCACCTGTTTCTGCCCCATGCTGTTGAAGAAAGCTGAATGATGTCACTTTTGGTTAATAATGTTACATATAGGGGCCTGGGTAGCTCAGCGAGTAAAGACGCTGACTACTACCCCTGGAGTCGCGAGTTCGAATCCAGGGCGTGCTGAGTGACTCCAGCCAGGTCTCCTAAGCAACAAAATTGGCCCGGTTGCTAGGGAGGGTAGAGTCACATGGGGTAACCTCCTCGTGGTCGCTATAATGTGGTTTGCTCTCGGTGGGGCGCATGGTGAGTTGTGCGTGGATGCCGCAGAGAATAGCGTGAAGCCTCCACACGTCTCCGCGGTAACCCACTCAACAAGCCATGTGATAAGATGCACAGATTGATGGTCTCAGACATGGAGGCAACTGAAATTCGTCCCCCACCACTCAGATTGAGGTGAGTCACTATGCCACCACAAGGACTTAGAGAGCATTGGGAATTGGGCATTCCAAATTAGGGAGAAAAAAGGGGAGAAAAAAAAATATATATATATATATATATATATATATATATATATATATATATATATATAAAAGAAAAGAAAAATACTGTTACATATACACAGTTTTCCTGAGCAACCACTGGGCCGTGGCATTGTGTTTCTGGTCTGGAGACATAATGTAAAGCTTACCAAAACGAGCGATCCAGATAGAGAACAACAACCATTTAAGTGTTATTTGGAGTAAAAATTAATTTCATGCTCAATTTGTGCAGTTGTTGGCTGTCATAACAACTCAAAGTAGTTAATGATATCAATGTTACTATCCTCGGACCACCACTTCATGTCATCTACATACACTATTTAAAAAAAACATCTCGACTCCAAGTATCGGCACTATAGAGCCAAGTGTTTTTTGACAATTTCTACAAATGTTATACTTTACTCGCTAAGAATCAGTGTTAGGTGTAATGCATTACTAAATAATTAATTACTGTAATTAAATTACTTTATCATTGAAAAAAGTAAAGTAAGGGATTACTCTTAATTTTTTAGTAATTTAATTAGAGTTACTTCTGATGTAATTGTGTTAATACTGTATAGACTACAGAACAATTCTATATAAAACAATAGTGAATTTAAAATCGAAATTTAACATCTAATGTTAAAATGTATGTTTTCTAATTTAATGCTGCCCCCTTAAATTCTTTGGCCAGTTGAATAATTTATTTGATTTTATATGATTTATTTGAAAGAATTAAAAGAACATTTTCATGTCTATCCTTGTATTTTTCATCTAGTTTTGATCGAGTTTGATCAGGGTTTTAGAAAGTAATTAGTAATAAGTAATGCAGTTACTTTTCAGACAGAGTAATCAGTACAGTAATCTAATTACACTGTAGAAGATGTAATTAGTAGTAATTAATAACTTTTTTTGAGTAACTTACCCAACACTGCTAAGAATATATGCTGATGTGGGTGAAAACACTGGAGACCGGAAACTGAAAACAGGTGAATCGTGGAACACTTCTGCGTTCAGGAAAAAGGTGGATTGGTGGAAGCCAAATTTTTATGGGCTTAAAATGGTTGGTGTGATAGGGTTGAGTTCAGACTGAGGGACAAAACTTGCATTAAGTATAAAAAACAACAAAAAGCATCTTTTTTGCACTAAGTGCAAATAGTGTTAGATGCTAGTATTTGCACTCTAGTGCAAATAGTGTCAGATACTCTTACACCCCTGTTTAAACACTAACATACAGTATAGTGGCATCACTGAAGCATTTTTATTGTGTTTATTTGGAGTCCCATCCTACACCAACCCCTACCCCTAACATTACCTTACAAAAATGTACCGTGGCTTTACTACAGTAACCATAGTAACCACAAAATTAAATATGGTTAATATGAACTACTATTAACAACATGTTACTGTAGTAACACCATGGTTAGTACATCATTACTATATAGTTTCCACCAAAACACATGGTTACAACAATATTACTACAGTAAAACCATGGTTAGTTTTATCTGGATCAAATCCTTCTTTCAACTCCCCGACCTTCACTCTGACCAAATCACTGCGAGGAATCTCTTTTATTTATACTATAAGTAGTATTATAGGAAATATTAAGAGTAGAGACATGGGAAAAAGTATGTCAAGGGGTGGGATTTGAACCCGGATCTCCAGCGTGACAACACATAAACATACAGTCAATACACCCAGAACTACTACAGCTGCACATGGGGCGCAGTTTGTCATAAAGTCCTGTGTTTCCACCAGATTACTGGAGCACCTAGTTATCCAGTCTCTTAATCCACTAAATGTTTAACCCATTAACCAGTTTAACGTCTCTGCCCCAGCAGCTGACCCCAAATAAATCTGTCCTGGCTGTCTTAAGTTTGGTCTGAGCAGTGGTGGGCGGAGTTAGTGTAAATTGCCTCTGCCAACAAGATGGGCTATTTGCACTTAGTGTAAATAGACACTCCAAAACTTTATTCACCTTATTCAGCCCCGCCCATTTTAAGTACTCCGCGCTTCCATGTTTTGTCTCTTAACTTCATGTTTGTATTGAAGCTACTGAGAAGAGTCGATCAAAATGGATTATGTGTGGGAGCACAGAAAGTATTTTCACCAAGAGTTGATGGTGTGAGTCTACAGCACCCCTTTACTACGTGAAAATGATAGTGAGGTGTTTTTTCTGTCACTGTAAATGTTTGTTTTTCCGACTGAAATTGGACCTGGCAGATCACGTCAGCTATGATACACTGCACTTTTTCGTGATACAAGCGTTTAATTGTTATACGTGTAATTTTGCTGTATTTTTTAGGTTTCAACTTGTTAATAATTTGTGTAAAAAATTGTAGTTGACATGAAATTTCAAACAGATGGTTAGAGATGTCATACAAAGATATTTTTTATGACTTTGTGTTGTCCCTTGGAGTTTCAAGAGCACAGATTCATATACAACCACAGCATGAATTTAAGACCTTGTGTATTTATGAAATACTCTTGTTTTAAAATGTCTCCACTCTACTTCCAGTTGTTATGACATCCCCTTAACACTTTAAAATACTTTTAGGAACTTTTGGGAACTCTATAACCTGTAAATCTACTTCGCTAGCTAATTACATTTTGACATCAACACCATAGATATCTATATAGAAAACGCTAGACAGGAAGTTCAAAGACAAAATTTTCAAGATGGCTGCACACTAGTTTCTCTGTCGCATATGGTGAATATCCTGGTTTTTATAAAATTCATGCATTTTTTTTTTTGGTAAAATATCTTTCTCAGCAAAGGAACGCAAATAAATGTTTACATTAATGATAACAATTATAGACAGTGTGCGCATATTATACATTTTTCTCTAGGTACAAATTCAGTGAAGTGCCTCAGGGACATGACGGAATGCTTGGTTTAAGGTAGAAAGAAGACATTCTTTTTATCTTGTAAAACACCTTTCAACATTTCATTTTAGTGAACCACCACTTTAAAAAGTCTGAGGGACTGAAATATTACCAAATCCCAGGAATTCCATTAAATATAATCATTTATAAAGATTTAATTATATATTTAATTATTTCTATTTGGGGTCTTGCTTGGCAGTAATTAATAATTGTATTTAATTTCATGAATTAATCGACATAATTCATGTAATTAATTCAATAAAAAAATGTAATCGATTGACGGCCCTAATTTTTATTTGTTATATTAATATCATATTGTATAGTATGTGTATTTGTTATACGTTATTAGTACTTTATTTCATTGTAATGTTGTCACTTACCTGTGGGGCTGCTCTCCAAGTTGGTTTTTGAAGGAGAAGCCTCTTGTACTGTCGGATCCGTGGGATTTCCACCAGCAGCCTGTACTGCACTGCTGGAGGTGGGCATAACATCCATTGCTCAAGCGATTCTGATCACTGAACTGAAGCGATTCTGTGAGTGCACGCTTTCTTTCGTCTGACATTATAATAATACCACTGACGCAATAGTTGCAGTTGGCGCGCGTGGAGGAAAGCTCCGTTACCATGGTTTCTCATTCAACCCTATTTGAAGAAAATGGGGAGAAATATCTGATAGATTTGGCTATTTTAACTGCTTTTTTGACTTGCTTTGTTTTACTAATACTTTTATATATTTTAATATAATTTTAAGTGAAACGGAATAAAAACGGTATCATGTCATTCAATGCAGTTTACTGATTTTTAAGAGAATGTACAGTATGTACAATTAGTGTGAGTAGGCAGCACTTCGCAGAGAATAACTATTTTTATTATAAAAATGCAAGAATATAGTACAAGCAAGAGTAAATATATGCAATATTAAAGAGCATTAGAACATACAGGCTACGGTATGCCACAAAAAACTTAAATTTAATATTTTACTATGAGTATATCAGCAATCAGGGGTGTAAAAAGTACTCAGAAGTTAAAGTATGGATACCGAGTAAACATTTTACTCAATTAAAAGTCCAAGTATCTAGCCAAAAGTATACTTGAGCGAAAGAAAAATAGTACATCACATTAAATTGTACTTAAGTATTAAAAAAGTAAAAAGTAACTTTTCTCCTGACTAGAATGAAATCAGTAGAGAAGATTATGTGAGAGAGGATGTTGTTAAATTTGATTGGTTTGTTAAATCGCCTTTTTACTGTCTCTGACGACTGTCATATTTCTCCCCCCGTGGCATTCGCAACCTGATCCTAGAATCATGTTACAATAACAACATTTTTACAAAATATTTTTTATGTGGCCTGTTATACGTAACATTTACATTTTCCTGGTGGAATGAACACTAGAGGTGCTAAAACAACAATGACTTTTATCCTCTTTCACTCAAATCACGAGTAAAATGGCAGATTATCAGTTCATAAACACTTACTTTTCACTCTGTAATTCACACAATGCGATCTTATGACACTTTTACTATAGCGCATGACTCATTTTAACATTTGCATTACATAACCAGCTACTTTTACAAGCTTGTTCGAGTGTGATCAGATTGTGTGGTAGCTCAACTGATAGACTGTTGTATATGCAATACAAAAGAATCGGTGTACGAGTCATAAAGAGTTGACACGTGAGCCAAAAGTGTCATAGAAGCACCACAAAATTACATTGTTGCATTTTTCATCTAGCTTTTTCTGACCCTGTCAGTTAGGTTTAGGTTTAAGGTTTAAGGTTTAGGGTAGGGAGGTTGGTTTTGTTGATTTCAATCTCAATAGAACATTAACCTTAAAAACCTCATTTGTTTGGGAGAACATTTCACTCGCTTTTAGCGCCACACAGTGGACATTTTACTTCGGAACTGCCCTGAGACGTGTAATGCACCACATACTTTTATTTTGCAAAAACGTTGACACAGTCACGCAATGCTTGTTGCATGTGAGAAGGCACTCATGAATTGTGATGTCAGAGCACACACCCCCTAAACATAAAGAAAGATCTAAACATTTCAAATGAAGCTTTGGAAAAAGTTAGTAATATTGTTGGTTTTGTGAATTGTTTTCTGAGGTTTGCTACCAAACCTTGCTGTTGAGGGGATTGATGAATTCAATAAAATTCATACTTAATATTTACTCAGATTCCATTATTTTTATTATCATTATTATCATCATCATCATTGCTGGTTTTATAGATATTATTATAATTAATAGTTGCCTAACAACAACAATAATTTGGCAAATAGGGAGTATACATTTATATGATGATTTAAATATGAAGGCAAGTATAGAAATAAATGATGTACACATTTAATTACCAAATCCTGGGCCTGGGTAGCTCAGCGCGTATTGATGCTAACTACCACCCCTGGAGTCGTGAGTTTGTGTCCAGGGTGTGCTGAGTGACTCCAGCCAGGTCTCCTAAGCAACCATATTGGCCCGGTTGCTAGAGATGTCACCTCCTCGTGGTCGCGATTAGTGGTTCTCGCTCTCAGTGGGGCACGTCGTAAGTTGTGCGTGGATCATGGAGAGTAGCATGAGCCTCCACATGCTGTGAGTCTCCGTGATGTCATGCACAACGAGCCACGTGATAAGATGCACGGATTGACGGTCTCAGAAATGGAGGCAACTGAGACTTGTCCTACGCCACCAGGATTGAGGTGAGTATCCATGCCACCATGAGGACCTACTAAGTAGTGGGAATTGGGCATTCCAAATTGGGAGAAAAGGGATAAAGATAAAAAAAAAAATTTACAAAAAAATTACAAAAGCTTTTTGTTTTATATATATATATATGCAAAAACGCCACATAATTTTAATTCACTTCATAAATGTCCAATCTGTAGAAGTAGCAGGCGTTTAAATACATTTTAGGACAAAAACCGTCAGTGTTTCTCACTTTGTGTTCATAGTTTTGAATGAATAGATCACATTCAAGTCGGGTGGTCACATACGGTCTAGCACAAATATTTCAACATATCCGAAGCTCAAATCAGATCTGAAATTCGGCTTCTGCAGATGGTTGGAACTTCACACATCCGCCGTTCGGTGACTCTGGTCTGTCATCTGTCGTTTGTTGGATGCTGTAATAGGGCGGCCTTAGACCAGTAAGATGAAAGAAAATGATCTGCAAAAATGTAATGAGTACTTTTCAAGTTTAAATAAAATCGTAAGGAGTAAAAAGTAAAAAAAAAAAATATTTGGAAATGTAATTAATTAAAAGTACAAGTATTCCTTTTAAATTGCACTTGAGTAAAGTACAAATCCCCCAAAATAATATTTAAGTATAATACATGTATTTTTACTCAATTACTTCACACCCCTGTGAGCAATAATAATGATTGCATTGCTTTCATGTAGCCTATTTACTTTTTAATATAGGCCTAATCTCCAGTTATGTTATAAGATCCATTAAAAAAAAAAGTTTAAATAAAGGAATATTTTAACATTTTATTAATTATAAGAGAGTTTGCATCAGTACCCCTACAATGCAAATGTGGGCCCTATATGTGTTTACTATGGTGTTCAATACATTTACCGCTGGTATTACTCTTGTGATACATTGATTGGTTTTAGTTTCCATTTGTAATGTAATTAAATATATGTTAAATAACATGTTCATATTTATGTGTATGTATCCCATACTTCATTCAGCAAAGTGCATGACATTATATCCACAGGGACAGTTCTCATTGAGCAACCTGAGTTAAGATGCATAGTTCTCAGCAAGGCACAACTCCTTGTTTTTGAAACTGCAAGCTTCTCCACTTCAACAATATAGCTAGAGTTACAGCTGCATAGCGTAATATAGAACCTATATAGTGTCATATAGAGCAATTCAGAGAACAATAGACTGTCATTTTACAATTGGAAGATGACACAAGTAGTGAAGTATTGTGTCAAGCTAAGGAAACTATTTAAATGGTTGAGGTTTACTATCAAGTGCATCTATAGTTTATTTATAAGAACTGGTGGCCATTCATACAGAACTATAGGTGGAGGTTTGTTTATGCTACTATTCGGAGTTAGATGTGGTGACACGCAGACTGTGACATAGGCCTATTATAATTTTTCCTTGTCTTTACTGAATACAATGTGTAAACATTCAAAGTGCAGAGTGGACAATGTATGTGAACTATTGGATTTAATAACTGGTTGACCTTACACTAGCGGCAATAACCTCAACCCAATCATTTAATGTGATTGCGGACCAGATCTGCGGTCAGTAGGACTTTTGCACCATTTCTCTTTACAAAACTGTTTCAGTTCAGTAGTATTCTTGAGATGTCTGGTTTGAATCACTCTCTTGAGGTCATGCTTGAGGACTGCACAGACTGGGCCACACGTGAAGGCATAATTTTTGTGCACTAAGTCTACACAACCTTTCTGAGTTTGCTCCTCCAGCCTCCGTTTCAGGCTCTCTGATGAATGACTGATGTTCTGCTCTTCCACAATGGACACTCAATTTTGTTCATCTGCTAAATTAAATGTATTAAAAATTCTAAGTACATATTTTAAAAGTCCTACTAAACATCATTTAAAATTGAAGACATATGACAGCACTGCTCGGTCTTTTACACCAATGATTTCCAATAAACTGTAGTTTCCTATTATCTGTTTTCTTTTAAAGCTACTCTACCGGACTCATGAGCTACTCCTTCCTTCATACCTGCCTGAACTGTTCACGTTCAAGGATCTCATGTAATGTTACACTGTTAGACAGATCAAGAATCAGACATCACTTATCAAAGCAGAACATCAGTTCATCTTCTATAATGTCCTTTATGGTGGTATAGGGCTTGTGTCCATTCACCATCTGTACAGTTCAATACCCAAAGACCACACTGTAGCTGGGGTGGTGAAATATTGTGCTCAATGTACATTTCAGCTAGGTGGTGTAAACAAGAGCTTGTCTGATTTTAGCAAACATTTCACTGGCAAAAGTCATCGGTGAGCCATTAGTCTATTTTCAGGTAACACCCAAGAAAATCGATAAAACAAAACCCAACTCACACTTATATGTAGGGTTGTAGGGGGTGCTGGAGCCAAAGGCAGGGAAGCACTCTGAACAGGTGGCCAGCCCATCATAGGGCTAAAACATATAGACTAACACGCCCACACTCTTATTAATATATCTAAACAAGCAAACTTTTTCCTGTATAGATGTGCCCAGCGCAAGACAAAAAATGTCTCAAAATTTGAATGTGTTGAACAATATGTAAAATGAAATCAATTTTGCTTCAGTGTTGTATATACACCACAACATTTAAACCACCTGCCTAATATTGTGTAGGTCCCCCTCATGCCGCCAAAACAGCGCCAACCCGCATCTCAGAATAGCACTCTGGCCATTCTCTGTTGACCTTTCTCATCAACAAGGCATTTCTGTCCACAGAACTGCCGCTCACTGGATGTTTTTTGTTTTTGGCACCATTCTGAGTAAATTCTAGAGACTGTTGTGTGTGAAAATCCCAGGAGATCAGCAGTTACAGAAATACTCAAACCAGCCCATCTGGCACCAACCAACATCCATGCGATTATCTAATCAGCCAATCGTGTGGCAGCAGTACAGTGCATAAAATCAAGCATATACGGGTCAGGAGCTTCAGTTAATGTTCACATCAAACATCAGAATGGGGAAAAATGTGATCTCAGTGATTTAGACTGTGGCATGTTTGTTGGTGCCAGATGGGCTGGTTTGAGTATTTCTGTAACTGCTGATCTCCTGGGATTTTCACACACAACAGTCTCTAGAATTTACTCAGAATGGTGACAAAAAAAAAAAAAACAACATCCAGTGAGCAGCAGTTCTGTGGATGGAAATGCCTTGTTGATGAGAGAGGTCAATGGAGAATGGTCAGACTGGTTCAAATGGACAAAGTCTATGGTAACGCAGATAACCCCTCTGTACAATTGTGAATATCGGGTTGGCGCTGTTTTGGCGGCACGAGGGGGACCGTGCCGCCAAAGGTAAAACCAGGCAGGTGGTTTTAATGTTGTGGCTGATCGGTGTATATATAAGTAAATTGAAACTTCAATTACACACATCCCTGCTCAACTAAATAATCAATATTACAAATGTCAACAAATCACACCTTTAAGCATTTTCTTATGCATCTCATTTAATCATACAGGGTCAAGTTGGGTCAAGGGCATAAGTACTGTATCGGCAGTACAACCTGGATTCAATTCCCATCTTGGAAAGAATGACTATGTGTCATTTTTTAATAAATCAGGAAAAAATTGTAACTGTAAGTGTGTTTCAACAGGTGTGGGATCTCATTTGCTTCCATTTCAGTTACTATATTCTGACTCAATTAAACTGACCTCAAAGCAGTGATGACCTCAGCATTTTCTGTGGCAGCTTCACTTAACCATGCACTAACTACTACTGGTAATGTTACCTAAAAATACTTACTAGTCACAGGAGTCATTTACTGTGGGGCAGGTGGAACCACTTTTTGATACATTTTAATAAAATGTGACTTTCTGTTTCATTCTGTTCTGTCAGAATAAGGGCAACAGCACGGGTCCTTCTTCACCATCTGTATATGAACTTCAAAATATGAAACTGAAAAGTTTTCTTGTGCACTAAATTTTACAGCAGTCACTACAAATACATTAGTCATAATGAGGTGTTTAATATTTTTATAATGAAACCACTAACTTTGTCTCCTTTTCATCACACAGATATGATTTTAATGAAAGAGTTTCAACTTAATAGACAATTCAGCTGAACGCTCATGATGACCCATAACAAACACAACTCTCAAATATTAAAGCAGTACGTTTTTCTTTTTTTTCTTTTTTTTTGTATAATTTTATTCTTGAAATTATTTTATAAAATCATCGCTTTTAATTCATTTATATAATTATAGGATTATACTTTCACTGACATTTTGGCTAGCAAACAACCTCCACCCCCCCCCAACAGCCTCCCCCCCCCCCGACACCTTAAATGAAGGTAAAACTTGTTTGCAGGAGAGTTGTGGCCTCTTCAGCTATGTAAATAATACTTTATGGACTGGGAGAATGTGAGGAGCAAGAAGACTGTGTGTCTATGGGGGATATGCCAGAGTAAATTCAATCACTAGTTCATCTCCAGTGAAATTACCACACACACACACACACAGATTAACAGGTTAAAGGATTAGTTTACCCCAAAAATTCTGTCAAAACCATATGACTTTCTTTTTTTTATACAGAACACAAAAGAAGACATTTTCAAGAATTGTCCCGGTTCCTCTGTTCAATACAAAAGTTGTGGACAGTGGTTGGGTTTCCATCCTCATATTTTACCATGCAATTGGTTAGATTTAGGTTAAAGTTTTAGGATAGGGAGGTATGTTTTACTCATTTAAACCTCCATCTAACATTCACCTTACAAACACTGTCTGATTAAAACATCATTTCACTCCCTTTTGGCGCCCCCCACTGGACATATCACTGGGAAACTGCAGCCAAACGTGTAATGAAGCACATCATTTGGTTTGCAAAACTTTTGCCATGGTCATATAAATTTCATGAGATCAGGCTGAAATAATGACTTTAACTTCTATTGGTTTTTCACCAAAATGTATCACATGCCTTTAAAATACTTTGAATATGAGTCCCTTTTTTCATGATACTTTTGTTTTTTTTTGTCCTTTTTGAAGCTTGAAATTGAAGTCACTATCTATTCGTATTCATACATTTTTTTTTAGAACTGTCTGCGCTCTTTTTCCATTGTTTTTACATGTAAACATGCTAGATGGACGTCTTTATCCGTTGGGTCACGTCCAGCTGTATTTTCAGCATCTCATGCTGGAGTGCCTGGTTTTTAGATGCTGTGAAAGGTAAAAAGAACGTCATATCGTTCATGAAACTGTAATTAATTAAAAACACTGTGGTACAGTTAATCAAGAAAGTTTTTTTGAAGCATTTCTTTTCTCGTTTTACTTTTTTACTTAAGATTTGAAAATATGAACTGGCTAAAAATCCTTTGATTTTACAATGTCATACAATATAGTTTAAAACAGAATGCATTTTTGTCACGTGTGCTCTTTGCAATAATACAATATAACATGGTGCTATTTGGTTTATTCGTGTTCATTGTATCCTCTTCTAGACTTAAGAGACAACATAGATTTAAAAATCTGGTGCACTGATGTGCTGTAGCTTTTTCCACTAACCGAAATAACGTCTTTAACATTTGAATATAATGAGAATTTTGGTCATATTTAAGTAAAAATTTCTAATTTTCCAAGTCCTTTTGACAGCCCTACTATTCACATTGTATTGAAAAGAGGGACTGGGACAGTTCTTTAAAATGTCTTCTTTTGTGTTCTCCAGAAGAAAGTCATACGGATTTGTAACAACATAAGGGTAAGTAAATGATGACAGAATTCAAATTTTTGGAGTGAACTATTCCTTTAAAACAAGAACTGTTATGGGGGAGGTGTTAGGGAAAGTGGCTTAGTCACATATAAGTTAACTATCACCCAGGGTGAAATCACTTTCAAATGGCTCAGTAACTTTTATATGCTCAGTTAATATAATGCTATATTCACAGACTGTGGGTGTTTGGCACATAAAAGTTTTGATTGGTTAATCATGCTGTCACTTGAGTGTGAAGTCCAATCACGATAAGTTTAGCTGCTGTCCTGTAGAAGAAACAACAGCAGAATGAAAGGATACAGAAGAGTTTCATTCAATGGAGTGATAAAGGCAATGATGGAAGGCTGTCGCATCCACGAACACTCTTGAAAACACATACTGACGTTACTTCATCACAGCACACCATCTTCATGTCTTGTGCTAGTTTCTGTTTCCCTGACAGATTTTTTGGCCCTCGCTTGATGCTGCGTACAGACATTAAGCATTGAGTCCTGCTGAGACAAGAGTGCGCCTTCAGGTTATTGGAGAGGTTACCTTAGGCAGCAGGGATAGCAGGTTGAAAAGGTTTGATTGCACATGATACAATGACTTTGTTCTGTTGGTACAGGCACAGAAAAAAAACAAAAAAACAAAGCAAAACCTTTGCTACAATTAGTGTATTCTACACTAGTATAATGACTAGCAGTCACTAGTGTCAGTCATATTTCTACAGAGCCTATTAGAGGACAGTCAGGAAATGTATTTTCTGAAAATTTTGCATTCCCTCACAATACCTTTAAAGATATAGTTCACCTAAAAACGAAAATTCTGTCATTGTTTACGCACCCACGTTATTAAAATAACAGTTTATGGGGTGTAATGGTTCACTCATCTCACGATTCGGTTCATTTCACGATTCTTTAAACTAAGCCTGAATCAAGAAAATTTAAGATTGAAAGTTTTATTTTATTATTATTACCTTATAGACATATGCAAAACAGTTTGTTTCCTTACAAATGTAGCTAAAAGTACTGTTTTTAAAAGTGCTAAATGATCGATCAGAGATGTACTAGGACTAAAACTCAGCCCAGAACAGGGCAATGGTGACAACAAATGGAAATATTAGCTAATAATTCTGCTTACTGAAAATACGGAATTATGTTAGATACATTTGCTGCTTACACACTGTCACTGATTACAAACATTTAAAATATTTTAAATTAAAATGGTATTTTTCTAATAGTATTGTCTCTGATTACATCTAAATTTTCTTCTCAGAAATACATATTTAATGGAAGTGCATGCTTATCCAGTTAAATAATAATCATTTACTGATGAAATCAAATCAGACATGTCATTTGACATTAGGATTATATTCCCCCATAGCATTATTATACATAATATTCAGCATTATACTACATAGTAGACTAATATGGCACTCTCATTAAAGCTCTGTTAATTTGAATTTTCTCATGCACTGTCATAGCAGATCAGTCTCGCATGTCTCTCCCACTGCTTCACTTTCAGCCGTACTCATCATACAACACCTGTGGCTGCTAGTGTGCAATCGTATTTTAGAGCTCCTTGTGCTAATGAAGCGATTTCCATTTGTATGCCCACATTACGTAAGCATATGATGTCACGTGAATTGGATAGAACAGACGCTAAAATAATTTTAAAACAATTTTAAAAACCGTCCCATCTCCACAATGCACATTGTCACATTTTTTAACTGCGATGCATCATGCCACGATAAACCGTTACACCCATAGTAACTACCTCTTCAAGCTTCAAAAGAACGCAAAAGTACAATTCAGAAATCTATTAAAATCATTCCATGAGACTCATGATTGTTATGAAAGCATACGGTAAGATTTGATGAGAAACAAACTGAAATCGAATGTACTATTTAGTAAAAATGTTCTACAGTGCGTGTTCATGATAGGGCACGAGAGCAACAGTTCACACAGCCTCCTCACAACATTGGGCCGTTTTGTTTTTTTATCTAAAACACATTTTGTTTATCTACAAACAGGTCCGTCACAGCAATAGCGACAACATAACACAACACAGCTGCACACAAAACAGAGAACAAAACTTACTAAACATGTCTAAAGAGTTTGTAGTTGAAGAACTTATGCATTTCTATGCCCAGCCTTATGTTTTTGAACGGAGTACCTGGAAATCAAACAGAAACAAAGAGGAGGCTACAGGTAGCCACAGTCATATTGTGTCCTAACCTGATGCCAAACGACACACAATAAAAGGTATATTTTCTATGGTAATCAGAATTTTTGTCCTAGCCAGCAGTGACTACCGTGGGAACATTCCATTGATCGCTTGTTTTCTATTTTCTGCATCGCGCAGATAACTCAGTCCACTGTGAACTGGCACTGGTCCAAAAACATTAAAAAAAAATCAATAAATAAATAAGGCTGGGCATAGAAATGCATAAATTCTTTGACTACAAACTCTTCAGACATGTTTGTAAGTTCTCTGGTTTGTATGCAGCTATATTGTGTTTTCTGTAGTTAATATCGCTGGTCGTCCTGTTGAAGCAAAACAAAATGAGTTTTCGCTTGAATGCCCCACCTTGCAAGTGGCAGCGTAACTACTGCTGCTCACATGCAAGAAGCTCTAAAGCTCACGTGCACACTCATGAAGGCGCACAGGAGACCAACGGTCGGTGAAGAGTTTCGCTTAATAATACATTCGATTTCGGTTTGTTTCTTATCAAACCTTATCATATTCCTTCAGAACAAGACATGAGTCACATACAATAATTTATTAGACTTCTGAATTATACTATTGTGTCCTTTTGAAGCTTAAAGAGATAAATCACCACAAACTGCCATTGTATGACATCACTGAGCACAATTTTTTTTTATTTCTCCCTTTGTGTTAAGAAAAAGAAAGACATATGAGGTTATAATAACACAGAGGTGAGTAAACAAAGACTGAATTTAAATTTTTGGGTGAACTAATCCTTATGCATCCCTTATGAAAATTTACCATGGCTTTACTACAGTAACTATAGTTCAACTATTGTATTTGTATTAAAACCATAACTGCAAAATGTAACATGGTTTTATTACAGTACCCGTGTTTTAACCATGATTTTTGTGGTGAATCCATAGTAATACAGGAAAAACTATGGTAAAAAATAAACATTCTGCCCAAAAAACATGGTTAATTTTACTATAGTCACACCATGGTTAATTTGTGGTACACAGTATGTGGTTTTTAAAACCATGGTTCTTAAAACAACCATTGAATATCAAGGTTAAAATATGGTAACTGTAGTAAAAACATGATAATGGTTGTGGTTATAGTTTTACTACAAATACCATAGTTCAACTATGTTTACTGTAGCAAAACCAAGGTTAATTTTCATTAGGGATTAATAAAAGTAAAACTATTTCAGAAAATAAATTCTTTCCATGTAAGGCGCTCCATATATTTCATCCCAAAATAAAAAAAAATATGTGTTGAATAAAGAAATTTACATTTTTTTTTCTTTTAAGTATCACTAAGGTGAAAAATGCAAAAAAAAAAAAAGTGTAATGTGAAAATACATTACAGTAAAACACAATTAAAAGTATCATGGTAGTGTTTGTTGTACTGAATTTAACATGCTTATAAAATAATAATAATAATAATTATGGTCCTAAAAATAGGTTTAATTTCCTTCACGCAAAATATAATTTCTTTTATTTTTTTATTATTTATTATGGGGTTAAACATAACCCAGACATTACTTTGTGAGATTTGCCCAGTAGTAATACTTTAGTTAATGACTGCTCTGTGTACAAACAATCATACATTTACTGTATAATGAATTAATAATCAAATTAACTCATGAAACATAACACATTAATTTTGAAACCGTTTCTGAAGAAAGCCAGTGTAGTAGCATAATAAATGATGTTCATTTTCAATTAATTACACCCTTAACTAAACAGATTGTGATAATGTAAAGAAAAATCTGACTGAGGACGAAAAACTTCTATTGACATACTCATACATGCATTAACTTTGCATTTAATGAGCACGGGCAGTTTCATGGTGCTTGCACAATATGTTAGTGGCCAGAAACGCCCCCTCCTGGTTTTACTTTCAGCAGCATTTTTAACAGCTTAGGCTGACTTCATAGGGGTAAACCCACAAGGCATTTCTTGTCAGGACTCAATGTAGTGACTTAACAACAACTACAGTCTCACAACTGAAACCCCATCCACCTAGGAAAACCAGTCCGCCTCTAGACAAACAGTCTTGCGTAAATGTATAGCGCCACAATTCAAAATATATACTATTTACTTCCAGTGTAATGTTATTTTTTTCTGTTGTTCAAGTTTTAAAAGTTCTTTGATTTAATTACAAGGAGAAGTCTCTGATAAACATTCACAGTTCCAATGCGCTGCATGTTTTCAAACATTGATACTGGATAGATTTCTCTGATCACAGAGCTTTTTCCCCATTTTCTGCTTGCTTCTTGATAAAGTAGAGCTACCGAGGGACAGGAAATGCAGTGCAAGATCACATGACCAAAACCAAACAATTGTCAACTGAGAAAGGAAGCAGAAAAAGGTCAAATAAAAACGGAGGGTGGAAATGCAGAGATAGAAGGTGTAGTGCACAACTGTAGCATTGTTCCTGGTCTATCGATATACGAGGTGAGATATGGTGCTGGATTTGAAATTGAGTTGGTGATTGGGCACAAAGTTATGGCTTTTGCGGGTGCAAACATCACTGGCGTAAAGGTTCATGCACGTGTCGCATGACACCTTGGAGCAGTTCACGCAAGTGTGAGAGGCCCCTGGCTTGTTGCAAAAGCCGCAGCGGGAGCCACTCACACCCAAACGCTCACCTGCGACACTGCTGCCGGAGCTGACCACCGGACTGGCACTGGGACCCACGGATTTACTGGGAAACAGCTTGGTGCTCATCACAGCTTTGTCCAGCAACAGCGAGTGGGACTGGGTGTGGGGAAGTGGGTGGGGATTAGGGTGAGTGTGGGAGTGGGCGTTAGAGTAGACAGACAGCTTCTCCTTCATGTGCATGTAGACGTCCAGAGGGCGGGAAGTTTTCGAGTAATCCTGGAAGCCGCAACAAGGTGCAGGTTCCACGGTGTGGCAGGACGGACACAGGATCATGTCGCACCTCTGGCAAGATGAAAGCGAAGGGCAGCCCATGCCACAGCCTTGGCACTTCATCACGTGCCCCTTCAGAACCCAACTGTCCCGGGCTTCTCGCGGCTCCCGGCTAGGAGGCCTAGAGGGCGTCTGATGCCCACCCAAGCCCCGCTCAGTGTACAAGTCCACCTCATCCAGGGAGGACAAGTGGCAGGAGTATGGCTCGGACGGGGGTGACTGAATAGGGAAGAAGTCGGCGACAGGGCTGTAAGATGTTGGGGCTGCCACGGGGTAAAGCGAGAGGTTAGGTCGGATGATTTCATCCTTTATGTCCTCTTCTGTGTCGACAAATAATGGCTCTTTGCGCAGGCTGAGCGATGTCTTTAGCACTGGCTTGCTGGCTTGGTGCCAGTGTCCTGCACTGTCGGTAACGTCCACCGACTTGTACGGCCGACTGCTTCGCCTGAGGTGGGCGCGTTCGATATCTACTGGCCGCACCGACAGGCGGGCCAAGTCACCTCTAAGGCTATCCTGTCGGCGAAGGGCATCCGCACACCCTGCAGCATCTTCCCTGGTGCTCCTTCTCACCTCAACAGCCTCCAGCTCCGAGGCTGAACCCCGAGACATAGAAACCACCTCAGCAAGTAAACGGCATTCAGCCTGGGTGAGGAGCAGTTCGAAGGCCAACTGTCGAAGGTGGGTAGATCCGCCTGGATGGTCCCTAACATGATACTGAAGTTCCTGGTCTCTTGAATAGCCCATGGAACGCAGCAGTGAATGCAGGTCTGCGTCACATATCACCGATTGCAACTGGTACACATACGGCCCTGTGAATGTCTGCAAAAGCAAAATAAATGTCAGTAAACTCTCAAAGCAAGAGAATTCTGACATGTTTCATTCACGCTGTCTCATATCATATCACACACCAAACCAAGAAACTTTATGATAGAAGATACACTCACTGTGCACTTTATTAGGATCACCTGTCAACCTACTTATTTATGCAATTATCTAATCAGCCAATTATGTGGCAGCAGTGCCGTACATAAAATCATGCAGATACGGGTCAGGAGCATCAGTTAATGTTCACATCAACCATCAGAATGGGGAAAAAAATTAGATCTTAGTGATCTGGACCATAGCATGATTGCTGGTGCCATACGTGCTGGTTTGAGTATTTCTGTAACTGCTGATCTCCTGTGATTTTCACTCACAACAGTCTCTAGTGTTTAATCAGAATGGTGCCAAAAACAAAAAACATCCAGTGAGCGGCAGTTCTGTGGATGGAAACGCCTTGTTGATGAGACAGGTCAACGGAGAATGGCCAGACTGGTTCAAGCTGACAGAAAGGCTACGGTAACTCAGATAACCCCTCTGTACAACTGTAGTGAGCAGAATAGCATCTCAGAATGCACAACACACCAAATCTTGAGGCAGATGGGCTACAACAGCAGAAGACCACGTCGGGCACTTTATTAGGATCATAGTGCTTTATACACTGGCGGCCAAAAGTTTGGAATAATGTACAGATTTTGCTGTTTCAGAAGGAAATTGGTACTTTAATTCACCAAAGTGGCATTCAACTGATCACAAAGTATAGTCAGGACATTACTGATGTTAAAAACAGCACCATCACTATTTGAAAAAAGTCATTTTTGATCAAATCTAAACAGGCCCCATTTCCAGCAGCCATCACTCCAACACCTTATCTAAGGTAATCATGCTAAATTGCTAATTTGGTTCTAGAAAAATCACTTGCCGTTATATCAAACACAGTTGAAAGCTATTTGGTTCGTTAAATGAAGCTTAACATTGTGTTTGTTTTTGAGTTGCCACAGTGTGCAATAGACTGGCATGTCTTAAGGTCAATATTAGGTCAAAAATGGCAAAAAAGAAACAGCTTTCTCTAGAAACTCACCAGTCAATCATTGTTTTGAGGAATGAAGGCTATACAATGCTTGAAATTGCCAAAAAAACTGAAGATTTCATACAAAAGGTGTACACTACAGTCTTCAAAGACAAAGGACAACTGGTTATAACAAGGACAGAAAGAGATGTGGAAGGCCAGATGTACAACTAAACAAGAGGATAAGTACATCAGAGTCTCTAGTTTGAGAAATAGACGCTCACATGTCCTCAGCTGACAGCTTCATTGAATTCTACCCGCTCAACACCAGTTTCATGTACAACAGTAAAGAGAAGACTCAGGGGTGCAGGCCTTATGGGAAGAATTGCAAAGAAAAAGCCTCTTTTGAAACAGAAAAACAAAAAGAAAAGGTTAGAGTGGGCAAAGAAACAGACATTGGACAACAGATAATTGGAAAAGTGTGTTATGGATCTTAACCCCATTGAGCTTTTGTGGGATCAGCTAGACTGTAAGGAGAAGTGCCCGACAAGACAGCCACATCTATGGCAAGTGCTACAGGAAGTGTGGGGTGAAATGTCACCCGAGTATCTGGACAAACTGACAGCTAGAATGCCAAGGATCTGCAAAGCTGTCATTGCTGCACATGGAGGATTTTTTGATGAGAACTCTTTGAAGTAGTTTAAGAAATTCTGAAATTGTTTTTCAAATTGTAATAGTGATTTTTCATGTTATTAATGTCCTGACTATACATTGTGATCAGTTTAATGCCAATTTGGTGAATAAAAGTACAAATTTCTTTCCATAAGAGCAAAATCTGTACATTATTCCAAACTTTTGGCCACAAGTGTACATGCAATATAAAAGTATATAATGCTGTCAGACTCATCATTCATGTGTATAAATAATCTTTATTTTTTAGTTTGCAGCCATCAAGTTAAAATAATGGATTATCCAAAATGCACTACCATACGGTTACTTAATAAACTATTTTGTTGTTGAATTTCAAATGAAAATAACCATATTATGATATATACTGTTATCATGATATACTGGGACTTGTTGTCACAAGGGCTATTTCTCAGTAACAATGAGATTTGGAATCAAAAGTCCAATTGCGCAAATGTGTGTTTTCTCTAGCAATGGCTTTGTACGCTGGTTTCAAATGCCTGGCTCAAAAAACCCTCGTAAATTAGAATATTTTTGTGTGAATTCTACCTGCCAAAGTAAATATTTGTTATAGCTCTTGGGTAAACAAGCGAACCATCACAACATTTGGGCAAGTTATTATGAAGGCAGATTTTTACTGAAAGGTTTACGTGTGTTCTTAACACAAAATTATTTTTCATGAAAGTCAGGTCAGGGCATGTTGTCACATGAGTAAATGTCATAAATTTATAAAATGCATGAATTACAATATTTGTTGGCCAAAACAACATTTTAACATTTTTGGATGTAACCTTTTCAAATTTGTTGTTTCATGACTCATTTTGTGCCTCAAAATTGCTTTACTTTTTAAATTATGCTGAAAAGCCTACAAGAGGCTGTTTAATCTAGGTGTAGATTTAAAGTGTGGTGTAGATTTTGTTTTGGTGGTTGTGATAGTGATCTATCAGCGGCAGGAGATTGTTACATTTTTGCATGCCTCTTGCCAGCAGCAATGAGCTGACCAGTGGTATGAAGTAAATAGTGTTAAAATTGTGGGTTACACTTTACAATAAGGTTCTATAAAAGAACATTAGTAAAGACAACAGCTGATGTAAAATAACAATGAACAATACTTTTACAGCATTTATTAATCTTGGTTAATGTTAATTTCTACGTATACTAGGCTAATACATGTTTAAAATTTCAAGTTGTATAAATTATCATTAGGTAATATTTTATGAACCAACAGTAATTAACAATAAACAATAGTATATTGAAATGAAACATTAACCTAGATAAATGCTGTAAAAATGGTTTTTTAATGGTTAGTTTATTACAGGGTCAGGATTTAAAGGGGGCTTGGGGCAAAAATACCACCGAAATTTACAGAAATGCCCCTGCAATGAGTTCCAGTTGTTTTAATAATAACATCTAACATAGTAACAAATACATACATCGCTGAACATTATTTGTTACACGCCATCTGTCGTGCAGATGAGTTAGTTGCAGATCCTCGCACCGTCTACCTGCACAGAAGGGCACACCGCTTCTCTCGCTCCTTAACAGTTCGACGTCATGTTCAGCACTAAATTTTGTGACCGCTTGCTCCTCTTATTTAAAATAAACTTTCCTTGTGAGTAACACTATGGCTCCCTGTGCTATACTTCTCTGTCCATACGTCTGAAAAACCTCCTCACCTGCTAGAGGCCAAAAAGCGGGATGAATGGATGCTATACTGTATATTTAGTAAGTTAATCAGGTCTGAGAAAACACTAAATATAATGTAACTAAATGCTACAATGTACTTAATAATAATATAAGCAAAAATAATCTGGATATTTTAAATAGCCCTAATGTTAAATAAAATTGTATTAATGATGCAGTAGTACTTATACAGAACATTAACCACTTTTAGTGTATGATTCATAACAGACTAATGTTAATTGTGAAAAGTTTATGTTTTTGGCTTGATTTAATCAATTTGCATGGAGTTGATACGTTTTTTTTAATAATCTCTTTTTATTATATTCATTTTGTAAGCTGTTAATTTAATAGCCAAAATATTTGAAAATACGTGAATGTGTAAAAAAAGTTCATCTGGAATATGTTTCAGTCACAATGCACATAATTATGTGTAGAGCTCATGCGATCATAGAGTTATTGAAACATCTCATTATTTAAATTAACTGATACAATTGAGGTATTTGACAAAAGGATGACAGGTCATTTTATAAGGATAGAAAAAAAAAAAAAACTGCCCTTATAAAGAAACAAAATGCCACTGGAAATCAATTCCATGTGGAAAATATTGACCCTTAATGAAAACGTTCATTTCTGACCCTAGTTTGTTATACAGAATGCATTAATCAATGTTAACAAAATGAATTATACTGTAATGTGTTAGAAAATACATAATATATATAAAATGTTTAATATAGCTGCATATGTGAAATCAGAAGTGTTGCATTAACAGAACTTGCAACTTAATAATATTATAAAGTGTTGGTTATTGTCCGGCAATAACTTTCTATGACATTATTTACTCTACAATGCATCCAACTTAAAATTGTAAAGCTTACTGAATCTGTATCCAAGCCTAGCATTATTTATTCATTTTCACAGAAACTAACGCCCACAGATGAGCTACTGTTGTTTCTGATATTTATTTCTATGGTTATCATTTCTTGCCTTTATAGTCATCGATGTTACTGCATACATACATTTGAAATCTATTTTCCTGTTAACTCCTTGGTGCCCAAGAGGAGGTTTGAATGATATGATTTACAGTACATTGGTAGTGGTGATCTTTGGTAGATTCTGTAAACACCTCAAAACCAGTGGCTATGCCCACACTCACTAAACTAGAAATTAAACATGGTCATCATATGCAATTAGCCAATTAAACACAAGCCCGGAATACATCAGCGGCTCTTAATTCGAAAAATCTGAACTCCCATGCGCTCTTACAACCAGATAATGGAAAAACAAATGATGCACTTTTACAATAATTCACAATGCATTACAATATAAACACTACAAAGAGAAGATTTTTAATTAAACATGAGCATTAATTCATCAACAGTACATCATCAGCGATCACATGTTCTAAATGTCTGGTATTCCGGTAGTCAGTTGAGATGGACATCATAGCTCGTGCAGTGTTTGTTGTTGCGTGGAGCGAGCTCATCTCAACAAAAAGTGTGAAAACGGCTTAGACACACTGGCGTGCACTCTAGACATTTACAAACAACTCAAGATGTACAGGTGTCTCTAATAAAGTGGTCGGTGAGTGTATTTCCATCCTGTATAAAATAATAATCCTCCCAAACATGAAAATTCTGCCATTATTCAGATGTTGACTCACCTTTATGCAACGGAACTCTTTCTTCCATGGAAAGAGCAGCAAGTTGGTACAGATGGTTTCCATTGTTGCAAAGGCCATCTCCAAAGTCTGCAGGTTTGTGCCCCTCTGAGTCCGTAGCGAGTTCTCAGCTATGTCATAGAACCGCACCAAGTGAAAGCGTTGCCCTGGATCCGACTGGTATGAGCCCAGCAGTGCTGTTGCTGTAGAAATCAGTGCCTCCTCAGTCGTAGCTCCTTGCTTGTCTACTCCTCCTTCACCATCTCCTTCCTCAAGCTGTTTCTCCAGAGACACCACATACCTGCGGAACAGGTCTTCTCGCAGCTTGGCATCCATTGGTGGCAGTGGGCTGTGTAGCTTGCAATCTCATCCCACAATTCAGAAGCTTCTTTAGATGGCAGCCCTTGCCATCCCAAGACCTTTCTCCCACTGGACACCAGAAGACCAGGGAGAATGGTGAAGTCTGGTGAGGAAAAATCAGCAAGCGATCATCCTCCAAAGGATTGTGGCAGAACAGGGAATGAATAATGAAAGTGAAGGTGTGCTTGGGATAATTCGGTTGGATGCCTTGCTAAGGGCTATTTTCTGCAGTGGCGGGCATCTTTGGGTGCCTCATTAGCCAAAACGCCTCATGAGGAGCAACATGACATAAGAGGTGGGCTGGATGGAAGAAGTGCTCTCACTGCCAGGCTTTCCCACCTTGCAGTGGGTTCAAGGTCAAGGTTTGTGCATTAAGAACTCCATGTTCACTGCTGCCAGCTGCTGCAACGACATAACAACAATATATCTTTGAATAACAGCAGTGGGCCTCACAACACATTCAGGGAGCAATATAATGAGTGTGGGCTTGTCTCAGTCTCTGCATCTGTGGCTGTGCCACCATAGACCAAATCAGACCATAACACTAAAATGTTGCACTGAAAAATCAAATATTTGTGTTATATGTGGATGTTTGAGTAAACAGTCAATTGTATAAATGGAGTATACAGGTCCTCTATATCAGCAGTTCTGTGGTTCAAATGCTTTCCATATCTTTTGTTGTTGATGTCAAAGGCTGTGTGTCAATTCCAACTCTGTGGAGCTTCATCTGTCACTTGTTAGAAGCTATAGGGTTATTCCATGTCAAATCAAGCTAATTTTAGAAACTTCCCCAGCTGCAATTTTTGATTTTGTTAATATTTTTTCTGAAGGAAGATGAACATAAATATTGTTGAAATATAACATATTGAATACCATGGATCAATATTTACCGAGTAATCTATTCTTTTGTGGGGGGTCAAAATGACAATTTTCACCAGTGATTTGAGCAAAACTACAGGTCAAAAAATAACCTTAAAAAGATGGCAGCGTCATTATTTTATCTTTACACAGAGATTGGTAGGTTTATTACTTAAATCAATTGACTTCTGCACCCCTTGTTGCATTATATGCCAATGATTTGAGTCCAAAAATGGAAAAAAACAAACAATCTTTTCGCTAGGGATGTGCAAGAGTAATCGACTAATCAAGCACTCGTTCTGCACCAGCTATTCGACTATTTAAAACAGTCCACTGTGGGGTGCTGTGGAAGTGTCGTCCAGGTGTTGGATGAGAGAAGAAGATATGATTGTGTCTGTGTTTTGAAAGTAAAGCCTAGTGTAACACTAGCAGTACTTGTAATATTTTTTATTCTTATTGAATTCTACTCTATTGATATTCGGTTTTTGTTGGAGTCATACAGCCCAACAGATGAGGATCTGCTTTTATAATGGAAAGCAAATGTGAAGCGGTACAAGAAACTCTGAAGCTTATCAGACTGGTATTTGTGGTTGTGCTTTAAATCTCTGAACAAGGGCAGAGCGCATTTTATAAAAAGCCAACTTTCACTTTTGTTTTTCTGAATAATAACATGTGAAATTATAAAAATGTGATAGCCTTTATTTAGACTCAGAGTTTATATATGTGCATTACCCTAATCCTGTCAGAATGGGTTTCTGTGTTTCTAAGCTCCAGGTAAGTGCAAATGTTTTTTACTTACATATATATATTTTATTTAGTGTTGTTTTTCCAAAGTTTCTCCGTAAGTATAAAAAAAAATATCTTAATATCCTTTTAGATTCTGGTTCAGAACAAACTTTACTTTCAGTATCTTAATTTTTAAGGCGCAATATGGTTAAATTCCGGAGATATAGGGCGTTTACGCTGATGGCTACCAAAAATCAGCTTACTTAAGAAATCTGACAATGCAAGAAAACCGCGTTTACATGAGATTTGAAATCATCAGGTTATTCTCTGCTTATGACATCAAAAATGTAAACAATCATGCACACAAAACATTCTTTACATCAGATCAGCCACTAGGAACGCCGGTAAAGGTGTTTACATGCAATGCGAAACCAGGGTAATGGGCAAAATCTACGTGTGCAGATCGTTTTTTTGCTCAAATCGCTTATGACATTACCGTGACAAAAGAAAACCGTTTAAGGCAATTAGCTACATGACCACACACAATGGTGGCTTATAAAGCATAATTGGTGTAAGCTTGTGCATGTAAACATGCTGATTGCTGCTCCATCCATAAATTGCTACATTTGACCCATTTTCAATAGTTGAAAACCAAATGTGGGTCACATGGTATGAAGCTAGTTTTTCCTTGTTCAACAAAACAAGGATCTAAAGTACAAATAATATTGAAACTAGAAACAGTCCTTGATTTATTTACAACACCTGTTTCTTCTGAATTCTTTTTGATAACTCTAAAATGATCAATAACACCATGTTGAGCAGGGGACATCTGGTTGAGTGTACACAGAATGACCCTATAGCCAATTAGCCATATGCAAACATGGACAGGTTATGTGACATGCTACCAACCATGAACAAAAATACGCAAGGTAAAATAAAATATGACCACACCTGCACTAAACGCGAACTGAAACATCGATGAATATGGTCTGTGCCGACCACAATGTATTTTTTTTTGTGTGGTAAGTTATTGGCAACCAACAGTATGAAACCACACATATTCAAGAGACATTTAGAAACTAACCCACAAACTATACCTAAAAAAAAGCCTGTTTAGTTTTTCAGATGGTTTTCATAGTATTATTAATAAAGAAGAGGACAGCAGTTCTCAAATACTTAAATCCAGACAAATGTATTCCTAATATAGATACAGATTGTGAGAGAGCTCAGTATAAAGCTGCATGCGTACTGTATGTGCATATGTACAGTTTGGGGACTACAGTGATTCTGAACAGTACAAAGCCAGTGATTTAGATTGACAATTGAGTTCCCCCATATTTACACTGTTTTAACAGAAACTATGAATAAAAGTTGCATTACATACAACAATCTGAAAGGACAGTCATTTGAACATTCATCCTTCAAACAGAAATCCCATCAATAAATATGACAATACATGCTGTCACCTCGAGCTGCTGCAAGAATAATAACACAAGACAAGCTTTACATCTACATATTAAGAGACATCAACATCATCATCATCATCTCAACATATCCCACTCACAACACCTAACTGAACAGGGGAAGTATGACAAATGACATCTACGCCCATCATGGTTCACAGAGAAGGTGGTAAAGTGTTAATAATTAACATTATGTGTCTGCATTTCACTGCAACAGTGACATAAACAGTGACGTGTGTCAGCCACGACGCTAATCTGACAGTCTGCCTGTGAATATATCTGTCAAAGCACCCGTCAGTCCGATATGATCTCTCAAACAGGTTCCGTTAAAGAGACAGTCAATCATTTTCTCTGAATCTTTAAACATCATTTATGACAGCCATAGGAAGCAGTTAGCAAAGCACTGCTAACATTAGCGCAGCTGCAGGGCCCTTTAAACCCACACACGCAACACAGATCAACCGTACACCATTCTCCCATTACTGCTCTACCTGTGTCGATCAAAATAAGACTTTCATCGAAACATGCCCGCTCAGTGTCATGTAGCGCTGGGCAGCATCATTAACGAGCCACTCTCTTCACCAGCAGCATCCAACGCCTCTTAACATCATGTTCCGCTGGAAATCCCCACTGCCGCACTGCGCATGCGCCACAAGACCTCTCTTCCTGCGCGCTCCCGCGGCCAGAACTGGCGCTGTGATGTCCGATTCATTACAGAGAGTCGGCTCGGTTAAATGATTCGATTCATTAGAGTCAAATGTCTTCAGAATAGAACACTAGCTTGTTTGCACTACACTCAAGGGCGTAGAGGGGGTTGTTTTCATTGATCATGGTATAAATACTGGGGGGTTGTACTTGTACTTGCTTGTTTTTATTATTGGGTGGGGGGTACATAGTGGTGGTGAAGGGGGGTTACCTCCCCCAAGAATCTACGCCCCGGACTACACTGTATACTGCATGCTATTAAATATAGTAGATTAAATAGCATTATTGCGCGATTAACGTTATGAACGGTGCTACATTATTGTTTCATGGCCTCATTACGTATAATGTGAGTGTCTTAATTTAACAGAGCACAATAGTCTGGTATCGGAAGTAAAAATCCCATTTATTTTTTCCAAAGCAGAATAGATCTTTAATGGTAAATTATACACTTTTAAAAACAGGCTACCATGAGCTCTGATGTTGTTTATCTATGCAAGCTTCTGGTCATCAGGCCGCATTATTTCTTCCTCATTTATAAAAAATAATAGTGTTTATTAATGGAATTTCCGATGAAGAACTACACTTCCCATGATCCTGAAGGAAAACGATCGACCAATCAGAGGATCGTGGCCAAAAAATAAATAAATCAAACGCACCATGCAGCAACCGCCCAAGACGCACTTATATATTTAGCATATATCTGAATATTCTGTAATAAAATTAAAACAGAATGTTCATTCGAAATGCTTCATGGGATTGTAGTGAATCCCTAATTGCCTGTGTAGTTAACACACAGCTTTGTCTTTTTGTCAGATTTTTAAAGACTCTTTTTGCTTCAAAACACAGTTAGTAATGTTGCGATACGCCTCAGAACCGGATGGTTTGGTTCATTGCTTCTTTAATGAAGGATTTGATGAAATTCCAATGGGGAAATTAATGGGGAAAATACTTCCGGATCCAAAACGGCTGGGAAATGGGCAGGCACTGTTGCGCTCTATTTTGTGTTAAAATACTGATTTATTTATTTTATTGATTTAAATATTTCTGTTATGAGTTTGGTGCTGCCACTCCAGACCCTGAGTTTTTATTTATTTGTTTATTTTGCCAGATATTTCCTACCAGCTAAATCATCATCATCATCATCATCATCATCATCATACCTGCTTTAGTTTTTTCGGCTTCAGTCGATTGAGTCACAAGCGCTTTTCGAATCGGTTCGTTCAAAACATTAAAAAGAACCGGTTTAACAGAACGATTCTTTCGTTATTCGGACATCACTAGCCTGAACGCGACCAAAACACTACTTTAAAAGACAACACAGACTTGAAACAGAGATATACCTGCACTCATTCGTTTACTCTGGATGTCCTCTTAGCATAATTTCCTCCATGTGCAGTCAGGTAGGGCTGTATTAATGTAATCACTCGTGTGTGTTGTGTACGGTGAATGTTGTGGGATCAGCTGAGTTATCGCTCCTCCCATCCGCTTCAGTGTTACAGTGAATCTCACCGGAGTTCAAGAACACGGAACACAGATCAGCAGACATGGCCATGCTCAAAACAACCCAGCAAACAGATGCAAACGATGCCGGAGATGGTCAGTTTGTGTGTCCCGTGTGTCTGGAGATATTTCTCTGTCCGATGACCACACAATGCGGACATACGTGAGTATCTTTCAGATCTAGTGCCTTACAGCAGTAACTCCTCCATTGACATGCTGATTAGTTTGTATTTCGATTGTAATCCAGTTGCTCAGTAAAACATATATAATGCTTGCATGGAATGTTATTAAATATTAGTATGTTTGTGTCGAACAATGTTTCAGAAGTGTAGTTGTGATTTGAGTTTCGCAGCTGACATAAATAGGTTACTTTCAGTTTTGCTTCTCGTGAAGAAAACTTTGCAGTGTGGACTTCTGGGAGATGTAGTGCTTAGTCGTTTGTTATGGCTGTGCTTGAACGAGCTTTAGATCCACTGTGCTGGATGGCTTGTGATATATGTGTAGTTGACACACAAATTTATAGTGTACTTTTTAAATCAACATTGTATTTGATTTTTGGTTAAAATTTAAATGGATATGTAATGGAAAGTGTATATCTTAGGTCCTAAACTGGTCTCCATTTATTTTAATTTCAAATTGTTTACTAGTGGGTCAGTCCATCTCAAATGGTCCAATTTGTTTTTTTTTTTGGAATGATTACCTCTATGTATTGGTATTGCAAAACCACCAGTTTTTTATTTATTTTTATTTTACTTGGTTTAACCAGGACAGCCATCTTTGTGTCATGGCACATGACAAATTGTGGTTATACAGCTGTTTACGGAAACCTCAATATCTCGGCTCAGGATGGTCTTCGCTCCTTGGAACAAAAACTGATCTCTAGAGCACATTACAAGATACATGTACATATATATACATTATGCTCATTCTTGTTCCTTAGACTTAGAACTTAAGTGCTAATGTAATGCTCAAGATTGCTCAAAGTTCCACTTTTAGTGTCAATTTATAATGGGAAGTGTTTGAGCCTCAGTCTTAATTTTTTTAAGGGGGTACCTAGGTAAGTATAGTGTGCATGCAGAATATTTCAGGTTTGAGACTTCTCTTTTTTTTTTATTTAATTTTTTTATGGGGGCGAGAAAGTGAACTTTTTTTTTAAATTCTCCTCACTTTCAGGTTGAATATCTCTGGTGGGGGACCAGATAGGAGTCTGAAATTTTCTCAGAAATAAGTCCTCTATAGTAGCATGAGATTCCCCTTACAAAAATTGAGAGTTCGCTGCAAATTGTCCATTGTTGCCAAAGGTTTGCCAGAGGTTCACCACTAACGGTGAAGAGCTACAAACTTCTGGCAAACATTTAAGGCAAATCACAAGCTCATTTACATGTGAAAATAACAACTAGCAAATTTGTGGCTAGTTTCGATTTTTTTGTAAGGGTCCACTGGTTACAGAGCTAAGGCTAGTAGAAATCTGTGGAAAAGCCTACTTTATTCATGCATTTTGAGAAATGAACAGATGTAATATAAGCATAACAAATAATAAAAATGAACAGTATTTTACAGTAATTATGTTTATGACTGACATACAATAGATATGCTTGTCAGTGAGGTCTAAAATGTAATACAAGTGTTAAAATGTATCACACCTTTAAGTTGTAAACTCAGGGGTTGGGCAGTGTTTCCAGTATCACATTCCAGCAATGACGCTCCACTGCTACTGAATCTACAGGGCTAGTGAATACACAGAAAAAGTAATGTTTTTATAAGAAAAGTTGTGATCTTGCTGTCTAAAATGAATGCAATGCGAAGTATAAACTCCGCTTTGTATTAAGTTGTCCTCTCGGGATGCACGCAAAAACAGCGTGACAAATGAAGTGCGATTCATGAGAAAATTACTCTTTTTGAACTGGTTCTTTTAAATGGTATTTTAAAAGACAAACTCACGAGTAACTGTACGTTTCCACTAGCTTGTTGTGAGCGAAAGTGAGCGAGCGTTTTCAATTAATTCCTATGGAAGCCAAGTGCCACGCTTGCGAAGTGGATTGTGGGATTGACAGCAGGGCGGAGCAAGCTGTTCCCTAGCGTTGTGAGTGGCAATGAGCGGATTTCTATTGCGCCAGACTGTCAGTCCAAATGAGATTTTTTTGTATATCTAATTGGAACGCAATGACATTGTGTCATTCCTCAAAAAACATCATGGAGGGAAATGGAATAGAGATTTTTAGCTTATAACATGGCAATGTGTAGCTACGCCGCTGGATTATGCGTTATGAGGCAGCGGCAGAGACGGGGGAGGCTGGCATGCGCTGCTTTATTTTGTGCTGCCATCTCCGCTGGTATCATAGTTCAGAGTGGTCCAGACAGACTAGCAGTGACTGGTGGACTAGTGTGGTAGCCACCTTTAATGAAATAATGTGGCTGTTGAACTTCAGAATGCACGCGGTATGATTCCATTAATAATATTCTTAGATAGACCAACACTCTGCCACCACACAGCTTATTTCCGCTGTTTCCTTCAACAATGTGTGACGTATAACATGTCTTTACATAGCGTGAAAAAGTGACATACGGCAAAAAGCCGCTTGAGATCTGATCAGAGTGATCAGACTGAAACAGACTTCCAGAAATGTGATTAGAATAGGATTTCAAACCACATATGAATGTAGCTTGAAACTTATTTGTAAATCGTATTTCATGTGATTTTTTTATTTATTTTTTGCTATTCAGACTTGTTAACATTGCGAACGGTGCAACATTATTGTTTCATGACCTCATCATGTATAATGCAAGTGCCATAATTCAACAGAGCACAACAGTCTGGTTTTGACAGTAGAAATCCCATTAATTTTTTTCCATAGTGGAACTTATAATCCTTTAAAAACAGGCCTACCATGAGCTCTGAGGTTGTTTATCTATGTATGCTTCTGGTCATCTGGCCGCATTATTTCTTCTTCATTAAAAAACATCTTTCCAAACAGTGCGATTAAACTTTGCAAGAGGTCGCACTGGTACGACTTTAAAGTTGGCCGACTCTCTGATCCAAACTTTCCAAAAGCAAAACGAAACAGTTCTACCTGGATCAGTCACAACGCAGAGCATGTGTGATTACACGTGGACAGGTCTCAAGCTCTCAGCCACACAGATTATCAAAGACTGCATTCCAAACGGCATAACTCACTCTACGAAGGGCACTTTCAAGGGAGAACAATCATGATAGTCATGCTGTAAGATAATTTCCAATAAAAATCACTTTAAAAGGGAGTTCCAAATGACCCTTATTTTTGAGCCCTGCACCTTTTAGCCTTTCAAAGCTCTCACAGTGGATGGTAAAGTCTTTGAAGGGAATAGGACATAAGGATGATAACTTCAGAATAGTGTTGTCAAAAGTACTTTGGTACCAAGTCGATACTATAATTAAAAAAGATGTAACGATACCAGTGTTTCTGTAGTACCAAGCACCGACTCAATCTGGTACCCAGTGCGCAGTATGACTGACACCCAACAGGTTTAGAATGCTAATTTTGAGCACGTGCTGTTACTCCTTACACTGAAATGGACAACTGATCAAATTAAAATCGTGACATGTCCTAGTGTGATTTATTAAACTGCTAAAGGCTGCAATCTTAGTTTGGAAGAGATGCGTACTTTGAATGAATGTATAAATCTGACCGCTCGTACATATTGAGAATATTTCACAACATGTTGTATCAGATGACAGAGCAGAGCACTTATCTACTGTGAACCACGCAGCACATGTAAACTATATATTTATTTAATTAAATCACAGCATTTGCACTTTAATCTCAACTCAACTTTATTTATATCGCATTTAAAACATCAGAGTTGACCAAAGTGCTTCACAGTAATACAGTTTAAAACATAAAATTTCAAAATTACCACATACACAAACACATATGTAATCTAAAATACAAACACTCCAAAACTGTGTCCTACATTTCATTTGTCAGACTCAAAGGCTGGTGTAAAGCGATGAGATTTCAGACGTGACTTAAAAGTCTCCGTGTCGCAAACTGTTTCTCCGGAAAGTGAAGATTCCAGGAAAAAATACACATTATAATAAAGCACGTTTCAAAATATAAGCTAGAGCCCTAAAATTGAGGAAACTGTGACAGAAATATACTAACAACTGTATAGTAAAATGTAATATTCACTGTAACAATAATAATAATAAAGAAGCAATATATCCCAAGCAAGAGTGCTGCTGAATAAAACTTTGGCCAAAAAAATAGTTTCACTTGTTAAAAGTTTTAAGAATGAACTGATTAGACACCATTTTGATGATGAAATTAAATTAAACTAAAACATGGAGTTCTGGAAAATAGTGTTGTCACGGTACCAAAATTTCAGTAGTTGGTACCGATACCAGTGAAATTTCATGGTTCTCGATACCAATTTCGGTACGACAGCATAAATATGCTAATGTGACAATGTGCTGCTGAACACACCTGTTTAGCCTATTTAAAAAGTGACTTCTCAGTGTAAATGTTAAATTAAAAGAAATGCATGTTTGCTACAAGTGTTTCTCAATCAATGATGCATTGCTTAAGTGTTTTTAAGTAGCTCCCTACTGAAATCTGTTTTATTCTTTACCAAATCCTGTTTTCCTTTTTGTTATTATTATAATTTTTTTTCCAGTAGTGTTGTCAGAAGTACCAAAACTTCGGTACCAAGTCAATACACTACTTCAGAATTGAACACACCCATAAACAGCACTGCGAAAAGATGGGTTGCGGATTCGGCATTGATTATTTATTTAAAACCTCTATGAAAATGTGTCTGTGATTAAACTAGTTTTAAAAAGGCATTGTTTGTCTTCAGATGACTGTATTTTAATCAGTAAGAACTAATTTCCGATGTCAAAGTATTTTAATTTAGCCTAACATAAAAAAGGGTGTTAACGTTTTACAGATTACTTTTGTAATGTCAGTACATTTACAAAATTTCAGTTGACAGAATGTGCATTTTTTATTGGAAATGTACTTATTTTTTAATATTATTAGTTTTTGTCCATATAATTTTCATTTTATATGGACCCCCCACGGTGCGACCAACTCAGGTGCTGGTTTGACCATCTGTAGAACTTGGTGGAACCGGTGCTACCGGTCCCAAATTTTAGTCTGGAGCCCTGATTTGACTCACTGAACTGAAGTTATCATTACATTCAGAAATGAAGCAAGAGCTGTTTTGTATACTTCAAATTTGTGAAATGAAAGATCATGGTGCGTTCATGTCGTGTTGGAATTAATGTAATTATTCATGTTCATGTCAGCAGTTTTTCGTTTCTAAAGGCCTGTTCACACAAAATCCATGATGAATTTATGAGACGAACTTCCGACGAAAGGTCTATTCACACCGAGACTGTTATAAATTAAATGAAAAACTCACAAATTTCACCCCAGTACAGTAGGCGGCGCTGTTGCTGTTCTGCAAACATGTTTATTCTAGTTTCCTGCCCAGACCCTTCAGCATTCAGCTGTCAATGCTAGAAATTAATGTATTGAACGCTGTTAAAGCATTTATTTACCTAATTTGGCATAACTGTTTTATTATGTTCTTTCCATGTACTTGGTGCATTTAGAGGAATATAGAATCTGTTTTTATGCAAGTGTGATGAATAAAGAGCACTGTTGCATATTTATATTTGCACATGTATTTGGCTACGAGTATATCCCAAACAAACTGCCGAACCCAACTCCTCTTTTTGTAATGCCTGGATAAAGTAACACAAGTTACAGTTTTATAAATACACGCTAAATAATGTACATAAAGAACAAAAGTATAGTATACAGTCTTTTCTGTACTTAATTATTGCATATTTGTATTGAATTCAGGGTTTCTTGTGCATGGTTAGAAAAGAGCACCATTACAGGAATACTTGGTTATATTATCCTTCCAATAAAAATAGCAGTGAGGCTCTGCAATTTGTTTGTCTACAGAAAATTATTGCATGTAAAGAGTCTTTTTATGGGATGTTTTACTACAAGCTATGTCCAAACTAATTGCTGAACCTCGCTGCTATTTTTAATGCCATGAGAATATAACAGGCACAGTGATATACATATTACATAATGTACATTAAGAAAAAACATCAAATATAATATAAAATTGGAGGTAGCAAATTACAATATTCTAAAAAGAAAGAATGTGTTTACAGCTTCTGTATTATTTATTTACTGCATATTTGCATTGAATTCAGAGTTTTTGTGCATGAGATGGGTAAAAGTGCAAAGCACTTGTGTTTGGCAGTTGATTAGCGCCACCAACCGTTGGATTGAGCAGCTGCAGCGACTCTAGCTTGTATCTCATTGGTCAGTCCGTTGTAAGAAAAAAGTTCGATGAAGGCGTGAACGCTTATTTCTAGTCGGAATCTCGTTATTCCGACAAGATGTGAGCGCACCATCAGTATCATTACTAACAAGTTGTTCGTATGACAACGTGATGTTTAAGAAACATTTGCAACAGTAACTGCTGTACTGATTTTGTTATATAAATGGCTCAACGGGGGCACCCCCGCTGCAGAAACAGAAATCTGTAGTGAACACTGGGGTGGGGACAGGCCAAAAACTATTACCCAGATAGCCTACAGATAGTACATCTGTTTCAGATCTTTTCTTCTGGAAAGCATCACAATCTAATTAACATCTGCTAAACATCTTAAAAAGATCAGATTGAAAGACTTTCTAAATAATAAACATCTCAAAGACATCTGCTAAACGTTTATTTGACATCCAAGAGGGAATGTTTTAGATGTATTGCAGATGAACAAACAACCTAAAAAACTATGTCTTCCAGATGTAAACACACACATCAAATAGACGTCTGGGAGATGTACGTGTGCTATCAGGGAAAATAAAAAATTAAAGAAAGTTATTTGTCTTTAGAAAATCAGTTGGCTTCAGCTTTTCATTGTAAAAGTCATTTTTACATGTGTATATGAGGGACACAAATTGCATCCGTTTTGTAAAATTACACATTCAACATTAAGACCCAGTGCTCTTAATCTTTGAAAACCTGTTATGTAACATTGTTAAAATGTCTCCCTCTCTTCTGGTTAGATTCTGCCAAAGTTGCCTTCAGGAATGCTTGCGGCCTCAGAAACCAGTGTGTGCAGTCTGCAGGTCTGATCTGCATCAGTGGACTAAAGCAGGTCATTTGGAGGACTTGATTGACAAATCATTTGGGCCATGCAAAGGCTGTGGAAATGAGGTGAGTATGTAAATGATGTTATAATACTGTGCACTAATGTTTATAGATGGTCCTAACTGAAAAACGTTTGTCTTTCACAACCCTTTGGTAGGTTCCTTTGTCCCAGATGAGACATCACACAGGGACCTGCTCCAAATATCAAGACTATATCAAGGAGGGTATGAAGTCCATTTCCCAGAAGCAGCCTTCCATTGTCAGGTGATATAACTGTACATACACATACATTTGCCCCAGAAAGCATCACACTAATAAATGACTAAATGTCTTTGCGATATTTAAAAGTCTTTTCTAATGCTAGACTTTTCTTAGTCTGACTAATCCCAAGATGCTTTTTAGTGAATGTGTGGAGTTAGTTCAGGTGTTGTTCGTCACATTAACTATGGACATGTTCCAACATTTGACAAAGTGTCCTTCGACTTGACTTTATTTGCAACAGTATATTGATCTTTTTAACATTTAAACCTAACAAACTTCCTTGTGAAATGTTTTGTTTGAAAAGTATGTTTCTTTCAAATAAATGCCACTGTGATTGATATTTTGGTCTCTAACGCCATGACAATCAGTCTTTTTAAGTGTGGCGTAAATGTCCAAATAGTTTTTCGGGGCACTGTCTATTGTATTGTATATATATTTCCATTTTGAAAAAAATAACCCCAAACAAACCTTTAATCACAATACGCTAAATTAGCAGGGATTATGTTACCCATTTTCAATTGGTTCTTGTTCCTTCTTTTCTTTAGTTCAGTGCCGAACCGCTTCACATTCACCTGTCCCTACTGTAACCAGAGGAACTTTGACCAGGACGGTCTAGTGGAACACTGCACCTCAAAACACAGCCACGACCCTCATCCAGTGGTGAGGCCTTCTTTAGGTTCAATTGTAAACTGGACTGAACAATGACTGTATAGCACTGGGATAGTTAAAGGGATAGTTCACCCACCGATATTTCACCACTTACCTTATTTTGTCATTAGATCCATGTTTTACTTTGGAATTACGCTTTAAAAATGTACAAGGATGTACTAAAGTTTTACTGTTCTACCAATAAATAATTTCCATTTAACATGGATTGGATCTGTTCATCACATGACAGGCCAACATTTTAAAGAGAGCCACAATGAAAGATAAATAGAAGATACAAAGAAAAAATAACTAAATATGATAACATGATGATTGATATGGAAAAAAAGGTTATTTTGTACTTCTAAAACATTTTTGCACTTCTTTTTTTGCTGTTCAAAACAACAGAATTCACATTTTATATGTATGTACTGTATATGATAAAACATTACAGCTAAGTGCATTCACTCCTAAAATCCAACCAAAAGTTCAGTTTCAGGCAGCAGATGATGTTTGGAACACTCAACATGTTTGGCAGACATGGGACAATGGATATCAGTACATAGATTCAGAATTTATAATGTATCATTTTATTGTAACATGGTTGGCAGTGATTGGATGATGCTGGCCATTACATTGAATCAGAATTATTTATGCTAATTTCTGATGTAATGTCTGTAACATCTCAACATGAATAACCAACACTCCTGAAAAAATAATAAACAATTTGATGAAAAAAAAATCAGACTTTCTGTAGCTTGGTATTTGCATGAAATGGAAAATGCATACAGAAGTCATGCTCGGGTCTCACGAGGGCATAATAGATAATGGATACTGCCGTTCAGAACGCTACAGGGCGCTGCTTGCACACACACCGCTGACTGAAGCGCTGAATCCAGACTTTATTTTCAAATGCAGCCTTTTAAGGTTTAGTAATTGCACAAGGTCATATCTTAATCTTAATTCAATCAATCATGCAGCATTAATGGATATCATACCGATGTCTCAGAAGTCCAAGTGTACTGGCCTGAAAGCATTTTGAATGGTTTCTCTCATTATGTAACCTATACGTAAGTGCCGTTTTCACAACTGTCATGTCCGTTTATGGCGGAAACATCGGTGCATCCCTAGTAATAATAAGATTTCTATTAGTAGTGTGGCATAATAATGGCACCTTGTAGAGTTGAGCTGAGCCTAGTCAAATTATGTAGTAATCTCAGTGTAATGTCACTTCTCCACTCCTGCAGGTGTGTCCAATCTGTGCATCCATGCCCTGGGGTGACCCGAATTACAGGAGTGCCGACTTCTTTCAGCACCTCAAAATAAGACATGCTTTTTCTTATGATACTTTTGTGGTAAGTAGGTTGAAACATTTCCATGTTCTGGTTTTCCAGTGTTAAAACAAGATAAAAAAAAAAACACTAGGCACTTTCACACATGAAACCGGTCAAATTGCTGTAGAAATTCCCGGATTGCCTTTTCTGGTAAATGTACCATATCGGCTGTTCACAAATGCAACAACTTTCCATCTTTTATCCGTTTTGCTACCATTCACACATCAGCACCAAAATGCTATTAAACTCTGTGATGTCATTTGCCAGATATGACCTTCAAACTGTCAATTTGTTAAGATGATCACTGTCTGTTCCTCGTTCGTGAAGGAGGCTAGTTATTTTATCACGAGTTACTGAATCACTTACTGTTCCTTTAAGCTGTTGACAAATGACTTCATTACTTTTTTTTTAAAATCCCCTTCTCTTTATTTTCTCAGGATTATGCCACCGATGAGCAAGCCATGATCCAGGAAGCATTGCAGCGCTCTCTCATGGATAACTGATGTGAGGAACACATGAACCTCAGGCTAAACTAAAAGCAGTAGTTCACCCAAAAAATGAAAATTCTCTCATCATTTACTCACCCACATGCCATCCCAGATTTGTATGACTTCCTTTCTTCTGCTGAACACAAATGAAGATTTTTAGAAGAATATCTCAGCTCTGTAGGTCCTGACAATGCCAGTGACTGGTGACTAAAACTTTGAAGCTCCAAAAAGAATATAAAGGCAGCATAAAAGTAATCAACATGACTTCAGTGGTTTAATTAATGTCTTCTGAAGTCTTCATGTTGGTTTTGGGGGAGAACGGACCAAAATGTAACTCAATTTCGCTGTCTCTAGGCATCATCATGATTTCAGGCTTAATTACACTTCCTAGTGCTTGACACATGTGCAGAGCACTAGATGGCGCTAGGAAGTGTAATCGAACTTGAAATCATGATCGCCAAGGAGAATATTTATAGTGAAAAATAAGTGTTATTTTGGTCTGTTCTCACCCAAAACCAATTTGATCACCTTAGAAGACATGGATTAAACCACTAGAGTCTGATGGATTACTTTTATGCTGCCTTTATATGCTTTTTGGACCTTCAAATTTCTGGTCACCATTCACTTGCATTGTATGGACCTACAGAGCTGAAATATTCTTCTAAAAATCTTCATTTGTGTTGAGCTGAAGTGAGAAAGTTATACACATCTGGGATGGCATGAGGGTGAGTAAATGATGAGAGAATTTTCATTTTTAGGTGAACTATCAGAATATTTCAGAATAGAAAAGAATAAAAGAATATTTCACCATAAAGTGAAACCCTGAAGAGAGAACCATGACAATTCTGTCATTATTTACTCACCCTCATGTCATTCTAAACCCATATTCCTTTTCTGTGGAACACAAAAGTAGAACTTTTTTTAGAATTATTATTGTTATATGGTAAGGATTACCTAAATATTGTTAAAAAACATTCTCCTTTGTGCTTGCAAAAAAAAAAAAACAGCGTACAGGTTTGGAACAGCATGAGGGTGAGTAAATGATGGCAGAATTTTTTTTTTTTTTAGTAAAATATTACTTACAACCAAAAACTAATGTTTATGATTAAAAGTAATACACAAAAACAAGTGGATTCAGGGCTATTAATGCTACATTATTAAAACTCATTTATTCATCATACATATATCATGTGTATAGTGGACACGTTGCCCATTTGTTGTTAATTCCAAAATTCCTCTTGGTACAATATTGGTGATTATGAATCAGGCAATCTGTGAAGTGTCAGTTTAATTATAACACTCTCAGCCATATATCTCATATTCATATATCACATATTTCCATGCACATTCTGAGCAAAAAGATGTCTGCCAATCTATAATAGATTTAAGTTATATAACAGAGTTTTTTTTTTTTTTTTTTTAAGTGTTTATATAGTGTAGTTTAGCAGCTGATCAGATTTTGTGCCACAGGAAAACAATGGCCGCAATACTACATTTTTGTTTTTAGATGGACCATATTACATATATTAAAAGTCAACTATAATAAAACACTGTAATAAGGTGAGGCTAGTCAGAAGTTTAGGGTTGGAAAATATTTATATTGCAAATTCATTCAGGTGGGTCAGTTTGATCCTGAGGTTGTGACCACTAATTTAGAGCTAGTTAGAATGAGCTCTTTTTTTCTGTTGGTTGTTTTGGTTGTATTTTGTTCTTTGAGGAGCAATTCTGTTTACCCCTTTTTGGTGGTGACTTTCACTTATGAGTTTGTGTTCATACCAGTAGGGGGCAGAATTGTATCATTAGTCCACCATAGTGTTGCTCTTTCTCAGTGCTCTATCAGTTTAGATATGCTGTAGAAGCTGGCAAGTACATACTTTGCTAGGTCAAAGCTTAACTAGACATACCGATAAAATGCTTTATTTAAGGTATAGTTCACCCCAAAATTGAAAATGATGTCATTATTTATTCACCCCATTTCGTTCCAGACCCATTTGTTTCTGCTGTGTAACACAAAAGGAGATTCTAGGCAGAATAAAGGCCTCAGTCACCATTCTCTTTCTCTGTATTGAAAAAAAGGCACTGAATGTTGCCCAAGGGTGTCAGTCCATAACATTCTGCCTATAACATCTCTTTTTGTGTTCCACGAAAGAAAGTCATACAGCTTTGGAACAACATGAGGTGAGTAAATTGACAGAACTTTGGGTGAAATTTCCCTTTAATGTAGCATGTCATGGATAATTTAGGGTGTTTGCACTCTAATGCTCTTTTTTTTGGGGGGGGGGGGTCATGGTTGTATAATGCATATATATAGAAGACATACTTAACAGTATCTTAATATTTTTTGTCATAAATAATGCCTGTAGTTGGCAGTAGTTTGATAAGCTGCTCTGTTTTGAACAAAGTTATTATTTTGGGATTTAGAAAGCAAAACTTGTGTTATATGCAGTTTGATGCAGGCCTGCAGATAAACTACTGGACGTACATATGTTATGAATACCATATCCAGTGCCTGTTTAATTCGTGTGTGTGTGTGTTTGTTTTTTGTGCTTAATGGCATTGATTTATTGGCCTATAAACATTGCTTGTTCAAATTGCTTGTGTAGGTTGATAAACACTTGTCAAATAAAAGCCTTTTAAATGTGTTGCATATCAAAATGGTGCATCTTTTCTCACTACTGTATCGTGCGACTGCTTTTAAGGTGAATAAGATTGTATAAGGCATTTACCCCCACCACGTCTTTCTTTTAAAGGGATAGTTCACCCGAAAATTAAAATTCCCTCATCATTTACTCACCCTCATGCCATCCCAGATGTGTATGACTTTCTCTTTTCTACTGAACACAAACTAAGATTTTTAGAAGAATATTTCAGTTGTGTAGGTCATCACAATGCAAGTGAATGGTGATCAGGGTCCAAAAAGCACATAATGGCAGCATAAAAGTAATCAAAAAGACTCCAGTGGTCATATCACTTCTGAAGAGATGTATTTAACCACTGGAGACTTAATGATTACTTTTATGCTGCCTTTATGTGCTTTTGGGAGCTTCCAAGTTCTGGTCACCATTCACTTGCATTGTATGGACCTACAGAGCTGAAATATTCTTCTAAAAATCTTTGTGTTCAGCAAAAGAAAGAAAGTCATACACATCTGGGATGGCATGAGGTTGAGTAAATGATGAGAGAATTTTCATTTTTGAGTGAACTAACTCTTTAAACGCTTGCACATTCAGTGCAATTTGGTTCCAGTGTGAATCTCTCTCTCTCACTCTCCTCCGCTCTAACTCCATTACTGTTGTTCATTTCCTCTCCCCCAGCGACTGTCAGCTCTCATGTCTGAAGGTGCTAAATCCTGATAAATTAAAGCTCTTTAATTATTTAAACACTGGACCCTGAAATCATTTTGAATGATTTATACAGGTGTGTTAGACATGTTGGGCCAGAAACAACTCCCACCTTTCTGATGGATGACTAAATGGAGGGGGGAGCAAACACTACACACTGTAACGGTTACAGTATTGGAGAGAGCTCTGGTCGCTTGACCAGAAACCTTATTCAAATTTTTATAAAGATGCCCGGTTCATCACTATTAAAAATAAACATTCCAAAAAGAGTTTTACAGCCTTATGATGCCATAGGAGAACCATTTGAAGTTCCATATCATGCCATAGGAGAACCATTTGTAGTTCCATATCATGCCATAGGAGAACCATTTGAAGTTCCATATCATGCCATAGGAGAATCTTTTTGAGCTGTGTATGATGCCATAGGAGATTTTGATTTATTCCAGTATTATTTTCATAGGTGAACCCTTTTAAATTCCATATGATGTCATACGAGATTCTTTTTAATTTCCATATGATCCCATAGGAGAAAAGTTTTAAGTTCCAATCTGAGGAATCTGTAATGTTACATTAACAACTATTTTACTCTTCAAAGAACAATGGCAATTTTACAATTCTATACAGCAAAACTGGTTCTTTATATTAAGAGGTTTGCTAAATCTAAGGTGTTGTAAAGAATTATTAAAGAACCTATTTTTAAGAGACTAGAAGCTCTCAATATACACTAATATTGCTTTTTATTTATTTTTTTTTTACGCCAATTTGTTTGGGATTTGTGCAGGTAATGTGTTAATTGCACTTTTTTTTGTGAGTGACAAGGGAATTTATGATGAAACTCTGTCTGGCAATCAGCGGCACGCAAGTTTATTTACACAGTCCACAGGGACAGAAGATGCCTCAACTTAACATTTGTTGTCTTTCCTTCCCACACACTGTTTCAGTAATTAGCTTCCAGATCTCCGTCAGGTCTCCTGCATCACTACACAATAAATTTTCTAATCTGCTTGATGTCATTCTGTTTTTTAAAGATTTCTTCTTTATTTTTTTTTGCAATGTTTTTTTTTTTTTTTTTTTCTTCTTTTGCTTCTGGCAGCTGTAGAAGTTGTCTGAGTTTGATCTAATGAGTTACTTTAGGGCTTCCAGGCAGGAAGGAATTTATCCTGCAAAACACGTTTGCCTTTCTCTTATTCTCTCTCTGATTTCCTCCTTTTTTGGTGGCAGTTGTTTTAAAAGAGAAGTGAACATACTGTATGAAAATTTCATAACGTTGACTATGTGGTTTAATAAGAGAATGTGAAATGATGTTCAGTCTCAGGGTTCTGTAGAGGCGGCAATTAGTGTAACATTTCTCCTGGAGGTTTGTGCCTTGCGAGAGAATGAGGACAATGTTTTGTTCAGATGTGTAATGAGAATGCACTCTCATGCTATATGTATAATGTTCCTTTCAGTCTCCAACGTAATGTCTGAAAATCTTTACCTGTTGGAATCTGTCGGAAATTGAAATTTTACTCGCCAAAAGCGAGTGAAATGGTGTCACTGCACCCCTCCTCTCCCGTCGGGAGTCTAGGAAGGGCGGCTGATCACAAGGAAGGGGCGTCGCTGATGTCAAGGGAGGAGGACATTGTGTCAAATCCCCCAAACCAATCCCAAATGTCGCTCCGATCACATCACTTCTCGCTCCCCTTCTTCTCTGAAGTCCAGATGCCTCCACTGCAGCCACTCCCACGGGACTGCTACATCCTTCACTAGGATCCATACGGTAGGAGTGGGCATGTCGGGGGATACCTCTCTGGGCCAACTCTCCATCTCGCTCGCACCAGGGTGGGGACAGAGAAACACAGGTAAAAGATGAAACCCTAAACCAAACACAGGTGGTTGGGAGGCCATCCCCGTCAATTATGCATCCCCCTCTGGGTTTCTCAGAAGACCGGCGAGAGACTGGGAGGGCACGTGACGTTATTGTTGGTGCCCAGCTGCGCCATCTCTTGCTCACATTAGTGCCCGCATTCTCAACCACTGTGGCGAGGTGAGCAAAAGACAGACAAAGTGGGTGTGGCGTCAGACCTCTAATAAATGTGTCCAAAACAAAGGGGAATCTGGCATCCTCACGGTGAATGGACTATGTCAAGGCGGAGAGTAAAGAGAGGTTAAAGTCCATGAATAATGGGCGGGGCACCGACCGGGACACGCTCCCCTCCTTGGTCCAAGGGGCGGCGGCTTCTTCCAAGTGGCCAGGCTTCCCTGGGCTGTGAGGGGAATGGCGGCCCAGCATCCTTCATTCCTGGACATACGAGGACACCAGCGTGAAGAGACCGGTCTACAGAGGAGGGGCGCACTGGGTTTTTAAAGGCAGTGAAGATGTTGGGGGCCTGGGTAGCTCAGTGAGTATTGACGCTGACTACCACCCCTGGGGTCACGAGTTCGAATCTAGGGCATGCTGAGTGACTCCAGCCAGGTCTCCTAAGCAACCAAATTGGCCCGGTTGCTAGAGAGGGTAGAGTCACATGGGGTAACCACCTCATGGTCAATATAATGTGTGGTTCTCGCTCTCAGTGGGGCATGTGGTGAGTTGTGCGTGGATGCTGCGGAGAATAGTGTGAAGACTCCACACGAGCTACGTCTCAGCAGTAACGTGCTCAACAAGCCACATGATAAGATGCAGGGATTGACGGTCTCAGACGCGGAAGCAACTGAGACTCATCCTCCGCCACCTGGATTGTGGGGAGTCACTATGCCACCATGAGGACTTAGAGCACATTGGGAATTGGGCATTCCAAATTGGGGAGAAAAAAATAAAATGAGGCTCCATTAACTGCGCCCCTCCTCTCTCTCCTGCTCATTCCCATCGGGAGCCTAGGAAGGGTGGCTGATCCCAAAGACGGGCGTCACTTATGTCAGGGGCGGTGGGTGTCGTGTTAACCTCGGTCTTGGCTAATGCTTTTCTAATGCAATTGAAACTTTGTAATGCAGCACTTTTCGTACTACTACCTCCATAATATGAATCACTTATGAAATCTTCTGCTAAATGAATCAATGTAAAATGTAAATGTGTCACACTACCCAATAGTGTTCTAAATGCAAATGAGAGGTGAACAAAACAGACATCCTAATCCTAAACCAACACCTAAACCTAACTGATAGTGTCCTAAAAGAAATTGCAACATGAAAAGTACATTTTCTGAAGCAATCATGCCATTTAATGTCGCTTCTTTCGTCTCACGTGTCAGCTTGCGTGCTTGACTGGTCTCGACCCTCTGCCTTCCGAGTCCAATGTCTAACACTCTTAACAGGTGAGCTACCGTGCAAGATAATCACATTGGAATAAGTGTATAAATGTAGGTGGGTCTGTAATACATGATAATTTCATGATTTATTTATTTTTTTTCGTTTTTCAAATGATGCATTACAGTAAAAGTGTTTTGATATCATAACATAGCAGTGTGTGACTAAAAGAGCAAAAAACTGTCTCTATGTCTTCTATCACAGCATATTTTTATGTTATTGCGGTTTCAAGTTGTGGAGTTGTTGGGGGTGTTTTTATCGTGCTCAGTGTTTTCAGAACTGATAAGTTTAGAAAAAACCACTTCATATTATCAACACATTCAATAACACTCACCTCTGTGAATGCTTTAATGGGTTTTACTGTTGTTTAAATAGTTTTTGATTGTTCCATTGATGAAACATTGAAAAAGCATATTTAAAAAAAAAAAAAAAAAAAGTATATTTTATCTAAAGCAACTTACAGTGCATTTAATGTGTACTTTTTATCAGTATGTGTGTTCCCTGGGAATCGAATGCATGGTCTTGACATTGCTAGCACCATGCTTTACCAGATGAGCTACAGAAACTTACATTGAAAGCCTGAGCCAAATAGGCGCCAGAATATCATAGACTTGTGGGTGACAGTGGCAAAGTTTTTGCTAAATATTACATATTGTGACATTTCCAAGGTGAAATGTTCACTGAGTTAAATGTTCTCCCTAACAAATGAGGTTTTTAAGGTTAATGCTCTATCAAGTTATAAATCAACAAAACCGACCTCCCTACGCTAAACCTTAAACCTAACCGATAGTGTCAGAAAAGCAATTGCTAAAGTTGTCATTTTTATTTTTATAATACTTTTCACAACACACACTTTTTCAAAGCAGCTTTACAGAAAATGATGCTGTAAGTCCTCAATGTTTAGTTTTAATGAATAATGCGATTGAAAATCATGCCTTACAATTTTTTTAAGGCAACCCGTAAAGCAACCAAATAATTTTGTGGTGCTTCTATTACACTTTTGGCTCAGGTGTCGACTTGCATGCTCTTCAGGACTCGTACCCTGGTCTTTTACATCGCAAGTGTAATGCTCTCTCAGTTGAGCTAACGCGCAATTTCATTTCACTTAAACAAGCTTGTAAATGTAGTTGATTACGTAATGTAAACGTTAAAATGTATGGCTTACAAGATTTACAATATAGTAATAGTGTTTAGATGTCATAAGATCGCGTGGTGTGAGGAACAGGGTGAAAAGTAAATGTTTATGAACTGATAATCTGATAATAATTTTACTCATGATTTGTTTGAAAGTGAATAAAAGTTATTGTTGTTGCACCTCTAGTGTATATTTTATCAGGAAACTGCTGCGATATGTACAGCGAGCAACATAAAAATTATTTTGCAAAAATGTAGGTATAGTAATGTGATTCTCTGAGACCAGATTTTCCCACAGTGATTTGTTCTACAGTCTACCACCACTATGAAAGGGTGCACATATTTCACAAACATTTTGGCTCATTGATTCTAGTTCCCATTTTACTCTCTTTCACATCAATATGCTGATGGGTTACCTCCTAATATGTGTTCAGATTAACATAATATTCACTCTCGGCTGTGTAGGGTTTATCTTCTCATATTTGTGCCTGGAATGTGTGATGTCTTTCTGCTTCGTGTTTTGCTGATCCAGGTATATCTGTGTGTTTTGATCGTAGCATGGGGAGTTCGCTCACCGCCAAAATTCCTTAACGTCAGGAGAAACAGGAAGCCCCAAACAAGAAGGCCGCCACATGCCCTGGTGCTACGTATGCGGCACGGCAGGTTAATCCTTTCAAATGTTTGAACAGAAATGGCCATAGGGCATCCCCCAACTTCAAGACCCGATCCGCACCAACACTTCCGCCGCTAAACTCCTGCCGTCTGACCTGCAGTTCTTCCTGTGAGTGGGAAACGGTCTTGACTTTGATTTTAGAATGCCTGAAACCAACCTGGCACTGAATCAGCTCCTACAACACACCAGGCTTCAGGTTTACACTCATTAACTTCCTCTACCCCATACCAGCCTTGAAATGTGTAAGAGAAAAAGAGGAAGGAAATAAAAGCGAGAGATGCTGTGTCTTGGTACCATTCCAAAACCATGGTACCTTTCCTCACCGACTATGGCAGTGACCTCTAAACATGAATAAACTATATGACCAAAAGAAAGAAAAAACACAAATGAGATTTATCAATTGTTTCTTCAAGGCAGCATTGACATTAGATATTTTTCCTGAGAAAAAGACTCTCACGCATCTCCTGGAGAGTTTCAGAAGAGATCACAACAATGTCTAGAACTGTGCTCAGATTTGAGAAGATAACTAACCCTGCAATCAAAAGTCAAAGATTTCAATATAAATTCAAACATTTCTCATCACATTATCCCAAGACCAAATTATTAGTCTCTTTTTATTTCTCCTAAGGATTTGTAGGAGAAACATCTGAGACAAAGTTGACACAAATGCTTTTTTAAAGAAAAGAAGGGACAAATCGAAGAACTTTTTTTTTTTTTTTTTTTTTTTTTTTTGTGGCAATCAGCTTTGTCACAAATGCCGTCGATTGAGCTTAACTTGAACTAAACCCAGAATATTTACTTAACCAAGTCAGCAAAAGTGTCAGTGATGAGCATGCTTGAGATCTGAGATATTAACACCAAAAAAAAAATATATATATATATATATTTTTTGAATTTGCTAAAAGTACCCAAAACTGAAGAAACAGTTCTACATGGAACTGGTTTGTCATGATGTTCACATATGACCTGATGAATTAATCAAGGGAATCCTGATTGCTGTGGGAACAGGAGGGTTTCTGTAACAGGGTTTTATCAAACCTTGTTCTCTTAGTATCACCAGTCAGTTACCATGAGGGAATGTGATCCTCTTTAAGCCTGAGGGCTGTGGAATTTGGCATACAAATGATCTGCTTGCTTGATTATAATTGTAGCTTTTGTCTACTTTGCCATACTTAATGGAACTGCAAATGTTATGATGGTTGCTGTGGCAAAGCAATCGGGGCATGGATGGGTAAGAGGAGATTCACTGCCAGGAAAGAAAAGAGAAGAGAGGGGATGATGGTCAAACGGACAGTAAACGACCTCAGTAACCTCATACAGATATTAGGTCACCACACTGTGGCTGTGGAAAACATGTCGTATGGACTGATGCTTACTGATGACACTCCATGTATCTTCCTTAACTCGTCTTTTCCAGTTTGTCTTTAACTGTGATGTTGCAAGTGATTCACCAGTGTTGCATTTTAACAAGCAATTTGTTTAATGGTTGCTCTGTGATTGAGAGGTTGCCTATCCAGTAAAGCCTAGTGTACACTACAGGACACAAGCTTGTCTCCTTTGATGTTTTGAGTCGGCGACTGGTCTACGACGAGAAGTCTCGAATCTCATAACGGACAATGAGCAACAGCCAATGAAATATAGAGAGAGTGCAAGAGGAGGGCAAGGTATTGGGACGACGCTAAGGGCAGCTGAATTGGACGGTTTGGGTTTTTCTCTGGTTCTGTGTGGACTAAAGAGAAATAAGCGTACGACTGGAACATTTACAAAAACGAATGCATGAACATGTACAATAGGGACACAGATATGAGCAGCATGCACACTAGAAGCTCAATTACAGGTACTGCACTAAAATAACTCAAAATTCATTTTTGCGAATAATTAACAGAAACTGTGCACTGGATTTTTGCACTTTCTTTCTCGTCTTTTACTTTTTTGCGCTTTATTATCATTCAGTAAAACACAGACGTAATGATTGATGTATGTCTTCATGAAATCAGAGACTCTCTCTCCTCGAAATCCAAACACAAGTGGTCAAAAGAGACGACCAGGTGTACTGTGACATCCTGCTTGTACATTTGTGATCGGATCACCCAAAACTCTTCTTAATACCAGGTGTACACATAGCCTCAGTCAGGGATGAATGGTCGTGTAGTTGATACACTACAGTCCTGAAGTGCACCAGCACGATGGAAAACCAGACTCGCAGGGCACTGACTGCAAGTCGTGTAGTGTACACTTGGCTTAAATGTAGCAAAATCAATGCGTTTTTAACTGAAAATATATAAGTGTGGATGTTGCCTTCAGATTTTCGTTCCTAAATGGAACTTTTGATACACTTTATTTTCACCAAGTCAATGGGATCAGGACTCATATACAAATGCATTACAAAAGCATTGTAAATCATTGATATGTGTTTATAACAACATGAATAAGAGAGTGACTTTCATGTGATACATGCCAACTATTGAGCCATTTTACCTCTCATAAATGCCTAATTACATTTATTCAGTTGTCAGCATTAGAAACCTAAAGTTCAGTATGGTTTAATCAGGCTTTATTATATGATACTCTATATGCTGTGAATGAGCATGAAGACCTGAAAAGTGTTTTTGCAGAGGACTTTAGGAAACTAGGACTACATAAAACCATTCTTTGCATCAATGTGACTAGGAAAGTGACAACAAAAGTGAGTCAAGACATTACAGTAATGAATATAAACAAAGCAAACTGCATCAAAATGACAATCACTTTTTTTTTACTATTTCACTATAATAGTCTGTTTCTAGTGCACTGTGACATAAATGATTAATTAGGACATTTTGTGTTTTTAATTAATATTAGTATGAATAAGTGTATACATTAAGAATTTATAACACATAAGTTTAAATACTATTTAGAAAGTATAACATGAAAGTCACCCTTTATTCATGTTGTTATAACTGCATATCAATGATTTATAATATATTTGTAAATCACTTATTAGTCATTAATAAACTCCTTTATAAATCCTAAAAAAGAGAACATTAATATAAAGTGTTTGCCTTAATCTGGGATTTTTTGATTATTTATTTAGCTATTTAAAGACCATCTTAGATATATATCAGGGGAAAATTAATTAAATGAAAATGAAACTTTTCTTAGTTTAACACTTTTTTCTTGTTCCAAACCCGTATGATTTTTTTTTTCTTTTGTATTAATTATTGCTTTTGGAAATCCAGTCTTGATTAACTTTTAGTCATCATGTGGCCTTTTTCAGTTACTATGGTGAAAATACATTTTAAAGTAAAAATGCATGGGGGGCCGGGGTAGCTCAGCGAGTTTTGACGCTGATTACCACCCCTGGAGTCCCGAGTTCAAATCCAGGGTGTGCTGAGTGACTCCAGTCAGGCTTCCTAAACAACCAATTGGCCTGGTTGCTAGGGAGGGTAAAGTCACATGGGGTAACCTCCTCGTGGTCACTGTAATGTGGTTCACTCTCGGTGGGGCGCGTGGTGAGTTGTGCGTGGATGCCGCAGAGAATAGCATGAAGCGTCCAAACGCGCTAAGCCGTGTGATAAGATGCGCAGATTGACGGTCTCAGCCACGGAGGCAACTGAGATTTGTCCTCCGCCCCCCAGATTGAGGCGAGTCACTACGCCACCATGAGGATCTAGAGCGCATTGGGAATTGGGCATTCCAAACTGGGGAGAAAATCCCAAAAAAATTTTTACAAATTAAAATGCAGACCTTTATATTTCCAGAAGGTTAGTATATCAAGTTTATATTATTTAATAATATAAGCGGTAGTGAATCGTAAAATATACAGGCATCAAAATTACATCCCGTAAGCCTGAAACATGGTAACCGCATTTTTAAATCTAAATTTCATAGCTGCCGTTATTGTACCGTAAATTTAACAGAATGCGAACATGCGTATATTTAAACATGATGCTTTGTGCAGGATTTGACATCAGTGATGCCTAATGCCATTGGTTCATTTGTCTTTTTACTGATCACGTGACTTTCCAAGTTTGAATATGCAGAAGCGCAAATGAGATTGGAACAAAACGAGGGTGAATAAATAAAGACTTTTATTTTAAGTCTTTCTTAAAATCAGCAATTACCTGTGTACCTTGCACTAGCATGTTACTTTAGGATATGGTACAAAAAATATAATACATTTGCAAAATGTTGTGTAGCTGTTTGTAAATTGTTAACTGTATGTAATTGCCTGTACTTTCAGGTATGAAAGACCTGGCATCTCAGGATCACAATATACTGTATGCTGTGTGCATGCTGCCGTATTTGTGAATTTGAAAGTGAAACACTATCACTATGGAATACCAGGTTCAGAAGGGGATTAAAACTGATTTTTGTTCACCTCCATCCTGTAGAAAAGTAAGAGCGAGTGTATGAAAGCATCTCGGCAGGGCGAGGCCCAGGGCTATTATTCCCACATTAATTTTTCTATTTGAATTCAAGCCGCTGGGAAAGTCTCTGGGAGGGGCTGATGGGACGCGGGGAATTAAAAGCTTTCTGTGGTGGGGGCTGCAGAGGCTTCAATGCCCAACAGAGGAGGTAATTTCATTTCCAAAACCACCATCTATGTGTTTCACAGCTGCCTCTGACTAAAACCTGGTCTAGGGAGAAACTCTCTCCCCCTCGCATATCCCAAGCCTTCCAGCTCCTCCAATCCTCCTCCCAGCCATATCCAACCTCCGCATTGCTTCTGGATGTGCTTCTCTTAATTAGGAACCATCTAAATTTGACAACATCTCCTTTATAAAAGTATTTGTGATTTTATTTTATTTTTTCACAAGCAGAGTTCAGCTGTTCTGATTAGGGATGGGATTCATTCTTATTCTGATGCCACTTAATGATTTCATTAGTCTATTGTGATTATTTTAGTACTTGAAGAATAATTGGTCCTCACTACTTAACAAATTACTAAACAAAATAATAAATGTTTTTATTATTATTATTATTATTATTATTATTATTATTATTAAGGTACCACTAATTATAACTACAAAACTCTTTACTGAATGTGCATGCTATAGTACACATAGTATATAACACTGATTTAAGGCTCATATATACTGTTTAATGCTGCCTTCACATGCTTTCTGACTTCTCATCAATAGGAGTTTCCTACACTAAAAAATGCTGGGTTAAAATGACCATTGCTGGGTTATCTGGGAACACAGTGCTGGGTAAATATAGGACAGAACACATGCTGGGTAATTTTTGACTCCGCTTGCTGGGTAAAAATGACTGCATAGTGAAGTCTACTCATTTTAGATAATAATGATAATAATTACAACAACAATAATAATGACAGTATAATAATAATAATAATAATAATAATAATAATAATAATAACAACACTGAGGTAATTTTATTGATTACCAAAGTGTTCACACAAAATTCCAAATACATAAATAGACAAATCCAATTAAATACATACATTCATGCATTTATTAATTAACAATTATTTAGTCCCCTACAGCATAAATGTATTGTTAAATTTGAGCGTTTAATGCTTATTGATAACAACAACAATACAAATACATACATACAAATACATAGAAATACATACATACATGGATATACACAAACATTTATAAATTTAACATAAATTAAACATTTTGGGGGATGGTTCATCCCAAAATGAAAATTATCTCATCATTTACTCACCCTCATGCCATCCTAGATGTGTATGACTTTCTTTATTCTGCAGAACACAAATTAAGATTTTAAGAAGAATATCTTAGTTCTGTAGGTCTTCAAAATACAAGTGAATGGGTACCAAAATTTTGAAGCTCCAAAAAGCACATAAAAGGCAGCATAAAAGTAATCCATACGACTCCAGTGGTTTAATCCATGTTTTATATGATAAGTATAGATAATTAAAACGTTTTTAACTTCATAAAAACGCTCCCTGCTAGCAGTCGACACATCACGTAGCTGTCGCATGACGTAAGCATGATGGCACTTTCACGCGAGAAGTCGGAAGCATGCACTTTTTATACAACAGAGGAACGAACGTCATGCGTGAGTAAGGTAATTTCAAACACTATCCCAGCACAGGCCGGAAGTAACGATTTAAATTAAAAATGTTATAATTATCGATTTGTTCAGAAGACATTAATTGATCGTCTGAAGTCGTGTGGATTAATATTATGCTGCCTAAATATGACATTTGGACCATCAAACAGTCAGCAGTCTAATGGCACCCATTCACTTGCATTGTATGGACAAACAGAGCTGAAATATGCTTATAAAAATACCTGAAGTGGTCCAGGAGTATCTTAAAGGGGCCGTAACACGTAAACCGTTTATGCACAGATGCTGCACCATGTTGTTTCCAGACTAAATGAAGGAATAAGAATAACAAAATCATTCACAGCATGTATTCCTGACCAAATACTGTTACAGGTGTAGTGTTAACTACCAGTAAAATGTCAATAAATGTCACAATTAATTATGCTTTTTATAATACTCAGGAGAAATTGGCACTTCTATAAGTAAGGAGAAGTTGACGACAGACCGTTGAATGTTTGAAAATGAACACACATCCCAAAGTTGCGGTAATGTCATGAAACGGAGTGGGGAGGACCCTGAACCGGCACCTAATGAGAGCTGCTGGGCCCTTTATGCAAGAAAAGCTGACGGTGACCATCGACAATAATGTATATAGTATCCCAGGGTGTTAAATTTCAATAATTGAATGGTCGGTAGTCAATTATTCATTACTTTGAATCCAACAATTTCACCCTTCCCACTAGCTTATATAAAGCTACTTTTATCAAAACAAATAACCTTACTTACCTTCACACATCTGCTGCCAAAAGTCAGCTCTTCCTCCGCTCGACCGTTATGGCTTTGAAGTTTGAAAAGTGCGAAGAAATGCAGCGTGATGAGAATCTCATGAGATAACTCCAGCGCTGGGTCAAATAATCCACTTGCATACTGAGTCAAGCACGGAACCTAAATGCTGGTCAATGCCTGTAATAACAGGGAAAATAACCCAGCAAGATAAAGGTTTTATTTATTTTTCTAAATGCAGCTGCCTTGTTAGCGCTTGCTGTTTCGGTAATATGTTTACATATATCAGTAATCATCTGATTCATATTGTACATTTTTTACACAGAGATCAAAATTCCATTATCATCATCAAGCTGACTGATGAATAAAGCAATATCACATGAGCAAGAGTGCTGTATGTCCAGCTATCAGCTATCAGGCAGTAGGCATGAGGTCGCAGGTAATCACAGTCAAGCTGATAGATGGATTACAGCATGATTGTAGTGTGATATTGCTTTTATACAACAGTTCAATGAAAAAGTAAATAAATAAGTAAGAAAAAACTACAGTATGTACGTATGGATAGCAGAAAGTCCTCTGCTATCTAATGGAATTATCCTATTAGTATTTCACTTACATTCAAGTGTTTTGTTTTCGGAGAGAAAACATGGAGAATGCCAGTTTCATTCTTGTATATTTCTTGGGGAACTCTTATTTTGACAGACACAGAACGCATTCTCTCCTCCACCATGTTGAACGTTTACATCTTCTCCCACCTCGGAAACTTGTATCAGGTAGGCGCCCTGAGCGTGTGTGATTACTCTGTCTGTCATAACTCTCAGATGTGATAGGCAGTAATGCTGAAGCTGTTAGTTTAACTCTATTTCTCAGCTATAGTGTAGTAGTAATCCGAGAGACAATTCCAATTGACTTCAAAGCTGAATTCACGCACTGACTGACACAGTTTGTCAACGTCAGCTCAACTCGTTCATAACACATACAAGACAGTCTTTTGTCGCCACCTGCAGGCTCAAATCTTTAATATCACAGGGATGAATGAAAATTTGCACATCTAGATGCACTTACACATCTGCACTGCTCCTACACGTTAGTTTAAAACACCACAAACACAAGCGAAGTAATACAAACAGTAAAGTAGGATCATTCCAATAGCACGTTAAGGCAGCATAAGCCTTAAGAACTCTTCTCTGATTATTTGGAGTTGGATATAATGAAAAAATTGACTTGCAGCTCAGTGAATACATCAAAAACCATTCTGACTGATTCAGAGGGTGAGTGATTTGAACAATGTATAAAAAGAATAGACATTTTAATTATTTTTTTAATGAAAAAGAGTCCTTTGTTCAGTAGCACTGTATGTTTGTTGTTGGTTGCAACCAGATTGCAAAAAAATGCTTTGTCTGTTTATTGCCTTTGCATTATTCCACATAGAAACTTTGTAGTCTTTCACATGACATTCAATGCAGACAGCATGCTCTTAATTCAGAAAAAAATAATTTATTTGTGTTTAGAGAATAAGATCCGGTTCTCCCAATATAGTCTAATGACACCTCATACGAGATGGTGAAATTGCAAGATATTGTAAGACTTGGCTTGTACAAAAAGGTACCACTTTTAGACAAACCAATCAACAAACAGAATTTAAAATCGATGTAATACAGGCATAAGATTTTAGCTAGCCTTATATCAAACACTTTTTATATAGGAAAGCAAACATCTGTGAACAAATTCTGTTACACGTTCCACACTTATTTATGCTATACTATTGACTGATGTATGTCAATAACCTGTAAAACGCTTCCCTCATCCCGTTCCGAACCCTATTGTTTTCTATCTTCTGTAATACACAAAAGTGATTTTCCTATTAAAATCAAAGAATAGAATTAGATATTGGGTAAGGGGTTAAACATAGGAAAAATCATAATAACATTGTTTGTTGGTTCATTTATTTTCCTCAGTGGGAGTAAAAGTCGTATGTTTTTGTATGAGCCAACTCATATAACTTCTTACAATTTTGCCATTTCCTATTATTATTACAGCTTGAGACAGTTGGTTCTCCATACCCAACCCCAGTCCTGATAAATCTGCTTTGACATATTCTTGCATGTGTGACGTGTAAAAGGACAGTGTGGAAATAGAGAGGAAATCAATCACCAGCTCCATAAAACAGGTTTGTTTAGTGTAATGTAGTTCTGGCTGTCATAAACCAGGTTAGTGCAGACACATCGCAACCAATGATTGATGACAGCTGGCGACAGAAACGTATGCTCTCTTAGGCACATCAGATGCATGGGATATCTCTCTTTTCATGCATGAAAAAGAAGTTCATCACCGACAAGAGCCCCAAAAGGAAGTTGCTAACAATGCCTTGAGAACACACAGTACACAATAAGTAACCCATCTAAACACACACAAATACTCTCTCATCATTGCTATTTAGACCTCCCATTTCCATTTGATTTCAATCACTGGTGTGTCTCCTGCCTCTGTTTTTATTCTTTAGGGGAAAAAAGTGGCAAGTTAGCTCATCTGTCAATCACAGCACATAAGTTGTCTGTTACGCACCATACACCTCCACAAGCACACAGCTCAATTATTAACAGGCAGGTACTAAGGCAAACTGCTGACAGGACGCCCCCTCTTGACAGCTCATTTGAAAGACAATGAGCCCCCTCCCCCCACTTAACTTGTCAAAGCAGTGAAAGCACCTTGAATCTGCCTGCCGTGACGTCAATTACCAAGCCATTAGAGAGAAGGATATTACCATTTAGGAAAGAGATTTATGAAATCACCAGTCCAAAGTTTACTTTGTTCACAACAACTTCTATAAACATGTACATTATTAATGTTTAATATGGGGGCGTATGCTTGTGGTGGGACAAATTGTCAATAATCTAATCAATATTGTAAAGAAAATTCCCTGTATGTTGTCCCCACCACATTGGAATGAGATTTACACCCCTGATTAAAAATGCCTTTCTTATACAGTAAATGTACAATCTAGGGTAGTGGTTCCCAACCCTGTCCTGAAGGCCCCCCAACACTGCAAATTTTGTATATCTCCATTTTCTGACACACCCAATTCAGGTCTTGGAGTCTCCACTAATGAGCAGATGCGTTGAATCAGGTGTGTTTGATTAGGGAGATATCCAAAATGTGTGGTGTTGGGGGGCCTCCAGAAACAGGATTGAGAACCACTGATCTAGGGCTTTAATTATTTTAAAGATGTAATTTAAAGTTGCTTTACTCTATACAGTGAAAACGTATATTTAGCAAGATAATACACAAAGATAATTTTACTATAAAATATTGTAAAAAAAAAAAAGAAAAAAGGATTTTGGAAGTAAAAATTATGAATCACTTTATAGGTTATGGTGAAAACAGTTAAACAGTCCGTGCACGACCCATCACTTCTGATTATTAATATAATTTGTTTTTATTTTTTTATTTTTTTACTGTAGTTGTGGTTATGGAAAATGAAGCTAATTTTATGGCCATTTAGGCTTTTTTTTTTTGTTTTGTTACATTGTAAAATTATTTTCATGACAGTTACGCACATTTTACCTCCCAATTCTCATTACTGCGATGTGAAAAAAGGTGGTCATTATGACATTCTCAATACCGCAACGTGAAAAAATTACGTATTTAAAACATAGTAGTACTCCATTGGTACTGCCTTTTTGCTGATTTTAATTAAAAATAAATCATTGTACAACAGAATCTTTTTTTTTAATTTATTTATTTTTTATGCTGGAAAAAAAATGACTGTGTAACATTAATTAGCATCATCATTGAAAACAATGGGAATAGTATGAAAATGTGCTTAAGTGTCCTGAAAATGTCTCGATGCAAAAAATTTGAATGGTCCAAAATGCAGGCTTGATTTGTTTAATGCAGGAGTTCTCAACGGGGGTGTTACCACCCCCCAGTGGGTTTTCAAAGGATGCCGGGGGCGCTGAGAGAAAATTAGTAGAGAGGGGGGTGTTAGGTTACAAATGGGGGGCGTTTATCAGTCATAATAATCAAATCTATCCTCAAGTTCCTCTTTGATTTAAAAGGTTTACCTAGACTTGAAGTATATCAGTTGGTTCTCAATTATACGGGTTGGTATGCATTTGTACCACGGTTCATCTGATTCTGAAGTCTAGTGATGCATCTGAAGTATCTGGTTTAGTAGCGTCGAATACACAGGTGAAGTCAGAACCTCCACTAATGCACCTGTATGACTCTGTAGGTGGATACGGCTCAATGGACAGAGCAGCGCGAGTGCAAAGCAGGTGCTTTTTTACTCACAGACAGGTCTCGAGCTCTTAAACACGCACCTCTGATCATTGCAGCACTGCGAGAACCAGTGAGAAGCAAGGCGCAAGACACAGAAACCATTTGAATTCACCACAGAATTCTACATCACCACCCTTGAATTTACTATAGTAACACTAACTGTACTTTAAGCAGAAATAGATTGATAGATTGATAATAAATATTATCATATCACTACTTCAGCTCTATTAAATTTGTCATAGGATACATTAGGGGAGTGAGGGAATATAATCAATTTTGTTACAATATTTAAATGTTTATATTTTGTATTTATTGTTTTTACATGTGTTTAGAGTAGGTCTACTGTTTGTAATTACAAAAATGCCATAATTTGTTTTATAGAAATCATGTTACATCTCACCACGGTAGTGAAGAAGATCCATGCTTCCATGTGTTTACTATGGTCTTGTTACAAATACCACTGTTAAAACTATAAAAGTAAATAAATAAATACATTTACATTTTCATAATGACAAATGCAAAATACACTATTTTTTGTTCAGATGAAATAGAAACGCGTAAAACCTAAAAGAATAAATAAATAAATAAAAAATAGGCTAAATTATTTTTGTTTGAGTGTAAGAAAATATTATAGTATGCCTTCAGAAATTCCAAGAGATGACGGAATTTGAATCAATAAGAACCTGATGAAAGGAGTTCCAACTCAGTCACACTGTTAGATTAATTTAGTCACATAAATTAACTTTTTACTTTTTATAGATGTTATAGATAACCTTACTGTTGTTGATACCAGTAAATGTACATCTATGTCCAACTCAAAATCAATGCTGTAATGTAGAATGAGCATTTCAATGGGACAAAATATGCAATATAATTTAATCATAAAAGGGTTGAGAATCACTGGTTTAATGCAAAATATAATTTCATATTTTATTTTATATTGATTTGGGCTTAAATATGACCAAGACATTCTCTTGACAGGTTTTGTGAAAATCACACATATATTATGGTGTTTATCAGTATATTTTAAAGGACAAAGAAGATTTAAATAGTTTAGGTATGTTGGTACTTTAACAATATACCATTTAATCAACATCGTTTGAACATTGTCTGAAACATTGTCTCTGTATCTTTTACGGTAAAGTTCCAGGAACCTTTGTCATTTAAGATTTTCGTGATCCTGAGTGACATCTGTGATGTCCTTACAGAGAATCATGACAACGTCGACTGTATCGTGTGATCAAAGGTTGCTAACATAAGACTGCGAGTGTCATTTACTCTTGTGAATGGATCATATCTGTCTTTATATGAGAGCTTTAGGTGTTCCTCCAAATGTATCAAACTTAAAGGAATTACAAATCAAAGCAGAAATGCATTAGAAAGTTCTTGAATATCACAGTTATATGTTAGTCAGAACAAAAAGAAATCAATGTCATTCTACGACTGCGGCATGTTCATCAGTGAAACATTCTTTACAAAACTTTCCTTCTAGTGCGTATCTGCTAAGAAAGGTTTTAAGATTGAAGATACAAATAGGTGGTATGATCAATAGTGTCCCTTAAGGCCATAAATCACAACCCGTCGCATCATAATAACAAATCACCTCAGAGTTTTTCAACTGAACGTCTCCATTCTGCTCTCTCTGAGCTTGGCTGTCTACTGTGGATCTTCTTTCACTTCTTTTGAGAAGAGACGACGCATGCAGATCTGTCACTCCTCTTTTCTTAAGTCCTGCCACACACCTTCCTCCTCTTGCCTCCTCCTCTAGGATCTGCTCAATAATTAACCAGGCAGGTAGTGAGCCATTGACATGAAGCAAAGGTGGCCTAGGGTAGACTGCTTTGAAGAGAGCGAGGCATGAGTGTTGGTTTTTGATTGAGGTAGGTTTGATGGTTTGACAGAGACGTTATTGGATAGATCAACGTGAGCATCATTATTCTTCATCGGTGGGCACCACATTAGCAGATTAAGAGTATCTGATGGCGTTGGCAATGAGCAGTTTTCGCAATGTGTCTGTGCGGTGCTCTTTCATGGCAGTTCTGTCATTCTATCAGGAGAGACAAGGGCTGCATCTGAAATCCTGTACTTTCATAATGTGTACTAAATTTGATGAAGAACTTCTCGACTGGTGATGAACACGGGCAAACTATATCTACTTTGTTCTCCTTTGACTAGTGTGTTCTTTGACCTATGAGCCCAAGCTCAGATCAGTGTAGCGTCACTGGCCTCATATGATATACAGTTGAAGACAGAAGTTTACATACACTTAGGTTGTCATTAAAACTCATTTTTTAACCACTCCACAGATTTCCTATTAGCAGCTACAGTTTTGGCAAGTCACTTAGGACATCTACTTTGCGCATGACACGAGTAATTTTTCCAACAATTGTTTACAGGCAAATTGTTTCACTTCTAATTGACTATATCACAATTCCAGTGGGTCAGAAGTTTACTTACACTAAGTTAACTGTGCCTTTAAGTAGTTTGGAAAATTCCAGAAAATGATGTTAAGCCTTTAGGCAATTAGCCAATTAGCTTATAATAGGAGGTGTACTGAATTGGAGGTGTACCTGTGGATGTATTTTAAGACCTACCTTCAAACGCAGTGCCTCTTTGCTTGACATCATGGGAAAATCAAAAGAAATCAGCCAAGACCTCATAAAAAAAATTGTGGACCTCCACAAGTCTGGTTCATCTTTGGGAGAAATTTCCAAATGCCTGAAGGTACCACGTTCATCTGTACAAACAATAGTACACAAGTATATACACCATGGGACCACACAGCCATCATACCGCTCAGGAAGGAGACGCATTCTGTCTCCTAGAGATGAACATAGTTTGGTGCGAAAAGCGCAAATCAATCCCAGAACAAGAGCAAACGACCTTGTGAAGCTGCTGGAGGAAAGAGGTAGACAAGTATCTATATCCACAGTAAAACGAGTCCTATATCGACATACTCTGAAAGGCTGCTCAGCAAGGAAGAAGCCACTGCTCCAAAACTGCCATAAAAAAGCTAGACTACAATTTGCATTTTAGTTAAACAATTTAATTAAGGCAATGCTACCAAATACTAACAAATTGTATGTAAACTTCTGACCCACTGGGAATGTGATAAAAGAAATAAAAGCTAAATAAATAATTCTCTCTTCTATTATTCTGACATTTCATATTCTTAAAATAAAGTAGTGATTCTAACTGACCTAAGACAGGGAATGTTTTCTATGATTAAATGTCAGGAATTGTGAAAAACTGAGTTTAAATGTATTTGGATAAGGTGTATGTAAACTTCTGACTTCAACTGTACATGATTGATATGAGTTTACAAAAAAAAAAAAAAAACAGTCTATCCGGTCTCTAATTGTTGACAAATGACAACAGTGTTGTTAATAAAATATCTTTAACCACGAGGAACAACTTTCTTGCTACCTTTAGCACTTACACACGAGAGCTGTCTGGTTCATAGTTCTCCACCATTTTTTCCAGCTTTTTGAATCTGATAGCTCCTTAGCTTCAGTGTTGGGGAGTAGTTAACTAAAAGTACCGACACTACTAACTTAACTACAATTTTAGTAGCATGACAGAAGTTCAGCTATTTTCTCAATAGTGTAGCTTTTCCAGTAATGAGCTACATTTTCCAAAGAGCAGTGGTGTAGTGTCAGAAAAACACTACATTTCTCAGATTGTATTGCGAACGCAGCAAAAGATCCAAGGGAGTACACACACTTATATAAACCATCCTCTCTCTCTCTCTCATGTAGGGCTGTGAATTGGTTCTTTCGGAAAGTTCATGTAAATGATGTTGTTAAAATCAACAAGTCTGTTATACAGTATTTAGCTTTGGACATTAGTGAGTCTTTCTTTCAGACGGTTTGTGTAAGTGACTAGTTCACATAAATGATTCACTGATTCACATGACTTTTAAAAGTGAAAAATTTAGTATATTGATCTATTTCATATGACGTCACAGTAAATTCCATATATCTTCAGGGTGTTGCTCTGTGGGATGCGGCAAAAGCCTGCAAAATGTTTATTTTGAAATGCACATAGGACGATGAGTCATAAAGAAGGTATGTCATAATTGTAGCACATTGTAATAAATAAAAAAGCACTAAAATGTGAATATATAGTATATATTTAATGTGTATATACAGTACTAATGTTAGTCAATAAACAACACATCATTAGATTATGAAACATAGACTTATTCACACCACAAGACTACAGTGTAAACATGTTAGTCTTATACACTAATATGCCTCAGTTGCTTTCTGTGTATTTGTCATGAGATAAAAGCAGCTCTTAAATTCATACAAACAGGATCATCACAGGCGTTTTGTAATATTTTGACCAAATCAGACCAGAAAACAACACAAAATCATTTGTAACTTCTGAATGAGAGATGTTTACAGTGATCTACCAGTAGACGTTGCATACGTAGATGAATCATATATAAAATATATTTAAAGGTGCACTCAGTAATTTTGTCCTCATTAAAAAAAAGTTTAACTCGTAAAGACATGAATTGTAATTTTGCAATATATGTAGGAAATCATGAGCACTCACATTAAAATGAAGTCATATCAGTAACCTTATAAAAGCTGTTTTGTTCATGGAGAGGGTCCGCACATGGGGGCTGCCATGTTAGAATCACATGACCAGTCAAATACTACTCACTTAATCTCAGTAATCGTCCTGTTATTTGACACTTTCACTCATTGATTAAAGTAATGATGACTGTGAATACTAAATTTCTACAATGGCATCTGAAACTGAAATCTATTGATTTTAAATGATGCTGCATCCAAGACGTCAAGGTGTCAGTGTAAGTCCAAGATGACACAAAGACAAAAGTTGCTGAATGCACCTTTAAATGTCAGTGAAAGTCAAATTTGGCAGTAATTGTGCTGACTTCAGACCTGTGTACACTTTTCCTGGGACTTGGCATGGATCAAAAGCAATGTTTTATGTTTTTCATGATATTGTTTTTTGGTAGTTTTTCCATTGACCACCATTGCTTCCTCCCACTGGTGGTCACAAATATGGCGGCTGTGAGGAAAAAGTGATGTCAATGAAACATGTCAATTGATGCTGTTTATCACTATATTTCAATTCAGTTATATAAAATTAGGTGTTTTCTAGTTTATTAGTGTATATTAAGTGTACATTAATGTTCAATTTAATGTTGTCACCCTATTTGTTTAACCCTTATGAAAATGAGCCATTGTTTTACTATGGTAATTTTTCTATGTAGTACCCATGACTGTAGTAACCATGGTTGTGATACAATTAACCATGGATTTACTACAGTACTACTGTAGTATCCATAAAGTAACCATGGTTTTACTATAGTAATATTGTCACTGTGACTGAAGTAATCATGGTTAATTTTGTGGTTACTACTGTATGGTTTTACTACAAATACCATAGTTAAACTATGTTTACTGTAGTAAAACCATGGTTAATTATTGTAAGTGAATTTCACTCAGATTTTATATATCTAAAAATATTTTCCTCTTTAAATAGCTTCATGTAGTTACTTACTTTTTGTTAGTAGCTTGTAGTGTAGCTAACTGCTTTTTTAAGAGTAGCTTGACTGTAGTTTAACTACTTCAAGTTATAAGTAGCTTATAGCTTAGGAAGGTACAGTTTCAAAGTAACTTACCCAACACTGCTCAGCTACCTTCGCCTTATAGAAAATGTCCACTGGTTGCACACTTCAGAATTTCAACAGATGCAGTAGGTCACCTAGATATGTTTGTCTGCTGTATCATTAATACTAAGTATATGGACATCCTACTCATTTCATATGCTTTTTGCTTAGTATGTAGAAGAGTTCTGCAATCTGACCTAGCCCGACAGGACCAGAGAAATCACCTGGTTTGGGTCGGGTTTGTAATTAATGAAAAAATAAACAGGCCTACCTAACTTAATTTGCGCTTGCACTCTCTTTCCCAGACATGCATAAATGGACAAGTTAGGGGCCATTCACCCTGAACTGTTCTCCCCTACAAAAAATCTAGAGTTCTGGCAAACTAGCCACAAACTTGCCGCAGATTTGACACTCATTATTTTCACATGTAATGAGCTTGTGATTTGCCACAAATGTTTGCCAGAAGTTTGCAGCTTTTCACCAGTAGTGGTGGTCCTGCAGCAAACCTTTGGCAACAATGGACAAGTTTGTGGCAAATTTGCCATGATTTCTTGATTTTCGTAAGGGCCATTGTTTTCCTACTGTTGCACTGCGTCTCACTGTTTCTTCAGCGTCACGGACAGGCACTCTGTCAAGTTAAAAAGAACTTAATGTTTTTAAAAAACTAGATAACTGCGTTCTGTTTCATTTGTTACACTGCATCTAGCTTGCTTTTAGTGCAGGTGTCACAAATGTTCTGAAGGAGTTCTGGCTGCAAAGATGACTTCAAGTGACTGTTATACTGTTAAACATTATTCCAGATTGTTCTGCACCAAGCAAAGTTTCGGCGCTTGATATACGGAAAGCCAATTTTTTTTTTTTCAACTGCTCTGGTGTGCTGAGGCGCACTTGTTAAACCTTGTATGTAAATGCCTTGTTAAAACTGTGTATGTTTACTGTTACTATACTGTTACATACAGTATGTTGTCTATGATGTTTACATGAAATACAGCCCATTGCAACTATACTTGCTTGGAAAATAAATGATTAAGAGAGTTATCGATTTCAGGTTAGGGAAAATCTGATGTTACTGTTTGGGTCGGGAAGGGCCGGGTCACACGGTCTCGGATGCTGGTCGGGTTCGGATTTAATTTTAAGGCCCGTGCAGACCTCTACCATGTAGCAGTATTTTTGGATGCAAGGAAGCTCTTTCAATGTAGCTGGAGTACCAAGCTAAACATTAACACCAGCTCTGCACCTCCTGTGCAGAGGGCACCCATACCCAGGTGGAGAAACAATAACGGGGAGCTCTCCTCAGTGCCTTGCATTTATTTGTACCATCAGCAGATTCTTTCCTTTCTTTGACATCTTTATGGCCCTGTTTTTGCGTCCTCCCTTGTATGAGTTTTTCTCTTTTGCCTTTTCTTTCCCAAACATGACTTGCATGTGCACATTTTTTACATTCCCTGTCATGAGTTTCTCAGGGAGAGTTATAGAAATAGAGAAAGCACGCAATGCTTTAAAGTTTTCCTGTAATGGCTGATCAGGCCGAGGGGAAGCGTGCTCCCGGTGGAACGCAAAGACAGGAAGGAGTTCTGGCAGAACACAAGCTCTGGGTCAGAGGACAGCAGGGAAAGAGTCAGGACATCATGTGAGGACAAACCATGCAACAGTCACAGGGACAACCATTAAACACCAATTACACATTACACATGGCTTATTTATTCATTCATTAATGTGTACTGTAATGTATTAGTGTCGTACTTTAAAGGAGTTGACTGAATTTGAGGTTAATGCAAAAACACAAGATTGCCCTTTGAACTGTGATATGCCCCTACAAAATATGGCAGTACCATTGTCAAATAATGGTATCAGATGGTAATACCATGGTCCTAATAGATATGGAACAGAATGAGGATATTTACTTGGTACTCTATGAATACCATGGTACCAGGTCATTTTTGCACTCTTTGTTAGTGTAAATAGATTCTGTTGACAGCCATAGTTTTTAACAGTAATACTGTTAATACAACAAATCAACATATAGTTTAGTGGAAAAAGTGTTTATCTCTCTTTCCTTGCAACATACATACTTGCAAGGAAAAATAGTTTGTACTTGCGTTGTATATTTCTCAGGGCTTTCTCTTCAGCTGCATCACCTTTAGCTTTCTTACTGGGAGTTGTAAAGCAATATTATCTGAAAAGCTGCTTTGGAGGAACATTTATTTAAAAATAAAAGTGCAGTACAAATACATTTGAATTTCATTTAAAATGTTCTTTTGTACTCTCATATTGTGAAGTAAAAAGACACTTAATACAGAGTAAATATTTCTAAATAATATTTTATAATTTTTGTCTCTATAGTACAATAAGAATATAATAGCCAATTATACAATTTTACAAACAACATGTAAAAACATATCATCACACTTAAATTTTTTCTGACACAGTATAAATAGGACTTTATACATTTTAATAGCTGCCTTTATATTTTAGGAAGGGGGTCCCTCACAAGGGAATTATCATATTTGGGGGTCCTTTGCACTGAAAAGTTTGAAAACCCATGATTTAAAGAATAGCTCCATCATTATTATGTACAGTACTTTCTTCATATTGTTTCAATCTACACCCCTTAAAGTTTTACTTTTATTTAGGGCAAAATAAATAAATAAATAAAATTAATTAATTAATAAACTTACTTTTTAACAGGAAAGTTTTTCACAATTTTTCTAAATCTCTTCTCTCTGCACAGCTTTATACTGCCACTCTCACACATCCTTTCTTTCACTTCACTGCTACTGAATTATTAACTCAATTATCAGCTCCAGCAAGGGACTGAATACTTTGTGCTGAGTGGACAGAGAGAAGATCCGGCTCCAAGCTGCCTCTGTTTAGGAAGTCTGGCCATTAGAGAAGGATTACCTGGACTGTCCCTCCCCATCAGTGACCCCCCCCCCCCACACACAACTAATTACACCTCTCTTTCACTTGCTCTCTCTCTATCTCTCTCTCTCACACACACTCTATCTATCTATCTATCTATCTATCTATCTATCTATCTCTCTATCTGTCTATCAACACCACACTAAAACCATGGTTTTCTTAGTCGTTTTGGGTAGACTTCCACAAGCTTCTCACAATAAGTTGCTGGAATTTTGGCCCATTACTCCAAACAGAACTCGTGTAACTGAGTCAGGTTTGTAGGCCTCCTTGCTCGCACACGCTTTTTCAGTTCTGCCCACAAATGTTCTTTCGGACTGAGGTCAGGGCTTTGTGATGGTCACTTCAATACCTTGACTTTGTTGTCCTTAAGCCATTTTGCCACAACTTTGGAGATATGCTTGGGGTCATTGTCCATTTGGAAGACCCATATGTGACCGAGCTTTAACTTCCTGGCTGATGTCTTGAAATGTTGCTTCAATATATCCAAATAATTTTCCTACCCCATGGTGCCATCTATTTTGTAAAGTGCACCAGCCCCTCCTGCAGCAAAGCACCCCCACAACACGATGCTGCCACCCACATGCTTCGTGGTTGGGATGGTGTTCTTCGG